>NC_140592.1:523716588-524916588 GCF_964204655.1 Triturus cristatus
GTGAAGGTATGATATCTATTATAAGTGTGAAATAACTCATTAAGTTTCTTTGATGTAATTATGTTCCTAAAGCTAAATTTGTGAGTTGCTTTGGCTGCAACGCTCATTATATCACACTACTCTTTTCAAATAATTGTTCCCTTTGAGATGTAATATATATATAGGTTCATGTATGGTTTAAGGACACATTTACATGTTTTATCTAAACAAACCTTGCTATGGTACATTTTTATAAATATATGTTTTGTTATCTTTGATGTATTGTTAGTGTTCTGTATATAAGAACACTCTTTTTAAAATTTGTTTTTGTATGTATTTTTTCAATAGCCCTGAAGAAGTTTCTATGGGAGACGAAACGCATTGGCTATGAATCTTTGCCTTTGAGAAAATAAAGAGAAATCCTTTTAAGAAAAATAAAGAAAAACCTTTTCAAGAAACACACATTGGGACTTGGATATCTTTCTGTGTGCACATTGTTTTGAACTTCAATGTGTATCTTCTATAATATGCTGTATAGTGCTGGACCGTTTTGTATGCAATGTTGTTGTAGGACTTGATCCTAGTTAAGGAGTATAGAGGGGAGTGCTCTTTGGTTCCCTGCACTACTCGTTACTTTGAGACACTCTTCACTTGTTAGGTGCGGTCTCTTAGCCTCTAACCTCATCTTTTGGTATTCAAATCTGGATATATGTGGCACTATGTTCCCAACTAAATGTGGCAACTGTTAACTGTAAAGCTTTCACATTGAAACTATTTTCTAGTTAGTGACTCTGTAACACTAGTGAATGTATAAACTATTTCGCTTAATTCTTTATCTCTTTCAGGCTGTAGACAGAACTGCAATGGATACGAAGGCAGGAGGGAAAGCCTCCTTATGTGATCAAGGGAAACAAGAGATGCAAACAAGACCTACAAGAGAAAGGGATGGGGGTAAGAAATGAGAAGGGAAAATAAAGAAAATAACATAAGAATATATAAGGAAATTAGTTGACAAGAGAAGTAGTGGGTGATAGGAGAGTGAGTGTGAGTGAACGGAATGTATGTATACAAATTGAAACTAAGTCAATTATACGATTAAATAACTTCCTTGAGACCATGAAATAGATGTGCATTTATTGTGATGTTCAGCAGGTGTGGCTCCCTCAGGCTTTGTGAGCCCTTGAGCCTTTTCCAGACAGCGACAAAAAATATCAAAAGACACAAATCCATCCCTCAGACCGTATCAACTAAACCCAAGTAACCGAAAGGATAACAGGCAAAGCGTTTTGTGTGAGACTGCTACAGCGAAGCTGTGCCATAAAACAAAATGTGTGCAAGAATGCTATACAAGAGACCAAAGTTTGTGCTTTGTAAAAAATTAAACAGAATAATTTATTATTTACAACTATTCAAGTTTCATAAATAATTTTCTGTTGCGTATGCCCATAGCGATTATCATGATTTTTAATTAGTACCAAGCTAATATTTCTATTGAGGTTGTAGATGTTGGTCACTGCATTAATTTCAGATCAGCCCGAAGACAATTTTAAGTTTGGCAGAGAGTTCACATGTGATGGCTAAATAAAACACAAGTAATGAAAAAATGTGTATTATTTTATACAGAAATATAGTAAAGGTATACTGCCCCTGGTCAAGAGAGCTATACCCTGGTGTTACTATCTGTACCTACTTGCAGGCCATGATTTACCAAAGCTGTGCATTTTGTCATGAGCTGCACCAAGCATGTGCAATTGTCCTCTTGAAAATTATAGCCCTGATTTTGAGTTTGATGGATGGTATACAATCCATCGTAATGGCAGAGGACATTACATCTGCTGGCCCGATAAGACTCCGTCCCCCAAATTTAGAGATGACCGTTGGCCAAGATGTCATATCTGTACCTTGTATTTTATGTAATCTCAATTCTGTTGTCACTTCGACTTGACAGTTGTATATGCTGAGATCTGGGTGGGTGTTTCTCTTCTGTGTTCTTGGTGACTATCCAATGTTCTTGTATGTAGATGTTCAGTAGTAGTATAGTACTCTTAAGATCTGTATATATATTAATTGTGTGCGAACACAGTGAATCAGTTGTATTCTGGGATATGATTTCTAGTCTTGTACATTCATCTTCTTACTTTTATTGATACACAATGTGCAAAATTGAATACGGTAGACAAGTGTAGAAGCTGATCGTTATCTGTATAAAATATTCCAACAGTATTGTCGCTTCATTATTTGAATTCTGAGGAACAGATATATATTTTGATGTTAGGTGATTTCTTGTAGGTTAGTGGGGCTTTTTAGGTAAATACCTTTAAAATGTTCCACCAGATTTTAGTATGCACACGTTCTTGTTTAATATACATCTATTGTGTTAAAGTAACTTAGAGTATTTGGTGAAAAATCTTATATACGTTTCAGCCAAGACATGGCTGTGTGAGAGAAAGCAGCGTGAATGTTAGAAGGGAGAGTGAGAGGCATGTGATAGTGTAAGGGTAGGTCAGAGGAGTGAGTGTGAGGGAAATGAATGTGTATGAGTGGGCCTTTTCAGGGCAATGCCTTGCAAGTGTGGCATCAGAATTTAGTATACATCAGTTCATTTTATCCGTTGAACGTGTTAAAGTGCCTTAGATTATGTAGTGACAAATCTTATGTTAGTGTGAGTTGGAAGTTAGCGAAAGGAGTTTGGCTGAGTAAGAGGCGTGTGAGTGGGTAAGACAAGTATGAGTGAAAGGGGCTCATATGAGGGAGAGGAGTGTAGGACTAGCATGTGTGTCTTAGTGACTGATGTCAGCCTGAACATGTGTGGTGTCTACTTTTCATGTATTTGCTAGTGCAGTTGTTACCATATTACCTCTATGGCATATTTATGGCATTCCAGGCAACATTCTAGCTACTCCAGGCATAATAGTGGTCTGACCGTGGCATACTGCGAGCTTTGTTGGCACATTCTATCCCTGGCTAATACTGATTCAGTCATTGCACAGAATGGCCACCCTGGCATAATTCTGTCTATCCCTGGGATAGGGTCATTCATGGTATGCTGTGGACATTCTTAGAGATATTCTTTCTACCTCTGTCATAATATTGACCCAATCTTGACATATTGTGGACAGTATTGTCAGGGCCGGCTTTAGCGCTGGTGGCGCCCAGTGCGACAATCACTTTTGGTGCCCCCACATCTCATGACCGCCGCCTCGGATTCTATCCCTACCACCTGCAAAAGTGCCCCTCATCTCTCCTTTCGTAAGATATTGATAAACACAGCGCCACCTGAGCTCCCAGCGCCCCCCACACAGGTCAGCGCCTAGTGCGAACGCACCAGTCGCACTGCCCTAAAGCCGGCCCTGAGTATTGTATACATCCTGGTTCTTTCCCCGGCATAATGGTTATTAAAAACCGTGCCACAAGATGGGCATCATCAATATTGGATTATGTAAAAAGCACGATGTACCCATGTTTGACAGCACAGGAGGGTGCTCGGTGAAAATGACTAGCTGCTGTCTAAAACCAAAAATATACTTACACATATTTTTTACGATCTAGCATTTCTAAACAAAAATATCGTTTTTGATGAAAACATTAGGATTCTGTCTGGGGGGAATTTAGCATAATTAGGAAACTGAAAATTCTGCATTTCATGGTGAAAAATAATATTTTCAGAAGCTAACAATCTAATGATTTCGTACAAAACTAATGGATTTATTAAACATATACTAAGCTGGTATTTAAGGGATAATACATGCCGTCTTTCTTCTGACTTGGGAGGATTATGTGTTATCTCGTTGTACTGCTCATGAACTATCTAACCACACTGTTACCTACCCACTTCTGAGCCTTCGAATGCACCATCTTCTCAACTTTGAGCCTGCATGCTGCCTGTCCTTCATTGGGTCTGAGACCTATCTTCTACCCCTCAGCCTGTGTTCTACTTGCCCACCCGAGCCTGTGTCTTACCTGCTCACCTCTGACCTGTGTGCTACCTGCTCACCGCTGATCCTCTAGGCCAGTGGTTCCCAACCTATTGACTCCTGAGGACCGCCACTGAGTCCTCACTGGAAGTCCGGGACCCCCAAGCAATTTCACAATTTAAATTTCAAACATTAAAACAATAATTCGCCAGAAATACACAAAATACGCACAAAACAAATACTCAAATTACTAAAGATTTTATTATTTTATATTGAAAAAATATGCAAAAATGAAAACATTTTAATGGGAAGGTTGGCGCTGCATCCCAGTGACTAACTTTTCAAAGTTTTCTTTTATTTCGTGGTACGAGGCTCCTGCTCCTGCCAGGGCTGGACTGTAAAACCAAAGCAGCCCCTGCAAATGTTGTCAGACCAGTCCCCATACAGTGCATAGCAAGTGCAGCAAGCGAGCCTGATCACTACAAATAGGGGTTCAGGGTGCATTCTACAACACATTTGTCATGATATATTCAATGGTATTAGCTTTTAAAGCATAGTAAATGATGACCTTACTGTTCACCAGGCTACAACAATCTTTGTAGGGGCTTTTCAACGAATCCTTCACTATCATCCTCCAACATTGCCTCTCATCTCCCCATAGCACCTCTGTCACAAGTATTTCAATTGTTTTATAGCACCTCTTATACTAGCGTAGGGTGTCGGAGCACTTTACATCACACACATACAGAGACAAAGAATCATACGTGTGTAAATCAATATATAGAAAATGGTACATAAGGCAAAGCGGACTACAAGGTGTAGGATTCACATCTCATCCATACTGGTAGGAATATTTTAAGAGTGCTTGGTCGGGAGAAGCACAAACTCAGGATTCGCACCATAACATTGACATTCACATTAGCGTTGACTTTAATAATAGGAATGTATTTCTACCCAAACAAACCTTTTTTAGCAGCATCAGGATAATGAAAGACTGGGGAAAAACATAACTTTCTAACTTGTACCATGCAGTTTGCATGCAGCTCTTTTAGGTGCTTCATAGCTCACTGTGTTAGATTACAATTGTAACTGCACAGTAACAAAAGAAACTCTGTGACAAAAACAGTAACCCACCGAGCTATGCACATAAAATACTGTTCTTTGATATGCATGGTACATGTTCTTTGCAGCAGGCGTATTAACCATCTGCGCTACCTCAGATGACTCTAAACTGTCACTAGACAAACCTCCCATATCTCTCCAGCAGGTACATTAATCATCAGAGTTATTTTTACACTTATTTTTACACTTTTATTGTTGCCCAAAAACTGCTGGATATACAAGGAACGTTGCAGTGCTTTTAAAACTGTTGCTTGCGGACCCCCTGGGACTGTGTCACAGACCCTTGGGGATCCGCAAACCACAGGTTGGAAACCGCTGCTCTACACTAACTCACCATCAGCCTTTGCACCACCCATGCATACCCCTGAGCCTGGGCAATACCCGCCCATTTTGAGCCTTTGAGCCGTCAATAACTGTCAGCCGGTGTGTATCCTGCTCATCCTAAACTTTCCTTGTCACAGTGCTGTTAGTAGTTTATGAAATATGTTAACTTTACCCAATTCCAGACCCATATCCCAATTTCCCATGTATGATCTGACTGTATAATCTTGTGATTTATATTTTATTTACTCTCCCCATTCCTGTCTGTCAAATGCCTGATTTTCGTAGCTTGGTACTAGCGGTCAGTAACGCCTATGGCTGTTATTTTGTAACCTGTATGGAGGGATTTCATCGTTTATATAACTTTCTATGCTATTATTATTACTGCTGTTAGAATTCTCAGGATGTCCATCCGTGTAACTGGTCTCATCCGGAGAATTCTATGCAAATTAAAAGCAGAATTGCAACATGAGCCTGTAGCATGCATGTAGTTGTGGTGTGATTGGGAGGTTTGTGCTACTTTTGATTTTTTTACCCACCCAATACTATAAAGAAGCATGATGGGAAAATGAAGAGAAGAAGGAGGATATGTACATTTTGAAATGTGCTGCGCTATGTGACAATGCGCAACGGGTTTTATTTTAAAATGCCTGCAATCCTTCTCATGATCTCACTACTTTGGACCACCTTCTTCCCATTTTGAGCATATTGTTTCCAAAACACTATTTCGTTAACAAAGGTAAATAATAAACCATACAGCTTTAGGAGACATGGAACTTATATATATGTCTTTTGACTATTGTCCTTACAGCCTTGAAAAAGTCACGGATATGACGAAACACGTGTCGGCATATATTGTTTAGGACTTGAACACATCACCTTGGAAAGTGACCTGTCCCTGTACACAATGTATTGTATTTAAAACATTGATAATGAACAAAGTTTAATAAATCTACAAATGTTCCGGAATAATTTGTATATCTGTGTTTCCTGTAATTAGAGTGTCCGAAATCATTTCAGGATTCTTACTTAAATGGAATTAGGCATTAAATGTTGGGAGTGCCGGGGTACATTCTATGCATCTGTAACGAAACGTGAATTATTCAAGTTTGAACTATAACACTGAGAATTTTGAAGACCACTTTTATTTTCTGTTCAAACCTAAGACCTGTAGGTTGCACAAGATCTCTCGATCTGGAGTTTACCAACTTAATAGACAGGAGGCGGTACAAGTGTCTCTCTGTTCAGTTGCTGCAAGTGAAGATTGCTAGAGCACATCAGTCAGTCCCTCTGTTCCCTGAAAGACCAGAACCAGTTACACCACAAGTCTAGTGCTAGGAAGAGGGAAGGGGTGTATTGAGTTGTTTGATGCAGGCTGGTATGCCTGTGGTTACACTTGACTTAAGTAACTACGAGAACGTCTTGATAATTTCATTGATGGTGGTTGGTCAATGAGAGGGAGGATTGATCCCTAGTACAACATACGGATGTCAGACCTCAAAACACACCTCTTATCGACATAGGTCCCTTGGTAAAAGTGGTGACTAAAACAATTCTGAAACAAAAACCCTGACCTCTGCTGACGAACATATAAACTCATATATATGCCTAAGAGACACATCCCCCATCCATCAGATGGCATCTCCTGAGCCAAGACGTAGCACGACAGCACTCATGCCAGCAAAGGTGTTTATGATGAAGTGTGGACGGGACACGTACACTGATCAGATGCAACACTTAGGAGGTAAGCCAGCTAATGTAGTTTGTGTTCTTTGTCTGCAAGTGAGTATGATGATAAACGTAGAGGTTCCGGAATTTATTTACATCTTTGTGTCGCCATGGACAAACAAGCATTTGCAATGCAAATAGGTCTCGCATTTGTGAGTTAGAGCTATTGGCAATGTTTTCTACCTACACGTTGGAGTGAATGTATGTAGTGTGCAAAATCCCTTGGAAAGGTCCTGCACTTCGTAATAAATATATTGAAAAAGACTCAAAGTCTAATGCAAAACTCATTAATAAAAGTAGTGCTTACAAACTAACCAACGCGATCGGGATCGGAGCATGTGAATCCGAATCCTGGCTTCTCTTTCATTTTCTAGACTATTGGACTCACTCGCCTGCGTCTTGGTTATCCCCCAAACACTGGGAGGCAATGAAGTTTGCCAAGAGGGCGGGGGGCAAGGGGGCTTCGGGGGTACATGAAAATGTATTCATTGCCTAGTTGTCAAAGGTCGCTCGGTGCTTTTAGTTAAAAGTGACATATTTCATTAAGATATTAAGAGTACTTTACTCGCATCTATAAGAAAATCTACATTAACTAAACAAAATGCCAGAATGCGTGTCAGTTTTCACAGTGTTTTAGACAGTACTGGCTGCTTAGTTTCATTGCATTCATTTTTGTATTTACTCTTTTACACAGCATCCAAAGTAGGTTACCTAACCCCCAAAGCACCGAGTTGTTAAATGACCCAAAGAAGGGAGTGTTTTACAGTTGAGCAAATGTGTCCAAATGTAATTTTGGTAGTGCCATGGAATGATCAGCCAATGAGGTACTCGATGAGCAGATATTTAACTACACATTCAAAACATATGGCATTGTGGCTGTTGTTTGTTTGTACACAACCACCTCTCTGAATGTGCTTATTAACACAGAGCTTCATCTACCAGACAGGGCTCACAGAGGGGCGACTAAAGCACAGAACAAAATGCATTCATTTATCCTGAGTGTGAAGGCACCCGGAAGGCTTAGGTGCCCGCCCGGAGAGGCTAGGGATCCTAGCGCTTCTACAGACTCTGTCGTGCTCCTCTGCACCAGCAGGGCACAGCTCAGAATCTGCCGTTTCTGCTAAGAATAGGTGAGGGGGAGGAGGTTGGGGCATGCAGGAGTTGCCGGCAGATTTCCAGGTGATTGAAAGTGATGATTCTGACGTTAGGCAATGGAGACTGACTTTGTCTTTTTGTCTGCACCAGTCTATTTCTCTACCATCTACCGGGCTCACTGTCATGTATCCATTCATCTCGCAAGCCAATATATTAATTAACAGGTAGAGCCAGCCGGAGATGAGCCAAGTGTATACGAGCCAGTGGCCGTGCCGTGAAAATGATCGGCATGTTAATCATACAGTAAACATGATGTAAATGTGCGATAATGTCTCTTCAGAATTCAAAAAAAGTGCATTTCTTTAGTGCGTCACCTCAGTACACAAGATTATAGCACTGAATTGAGAAGAAGTTATTAAAAGTACTTGTTTTAAGCATGAGTTAAAACACTGCCGCTCCTCCTGCCCGACAACAATGCCATTTGTGAACTAAGAGGCGTCAGTTGCCATGCATACCCCGAATGTTGCCTAGAGTCTTATTTATAATTAGAGTAACATTAAAATCTAGTTCATTAAACACGAGAAGTTTTTGTACAGCACGCATCTTGAACTCGCATATTTCAAGGTGGCAATAATAAATATGAAAACTGAAGTGCCGGCAGGCAAGAAAACACAAACGGGAGTGGGGGGGCGGGGGAGGGTGTGAAGTCACAGACTGAGGGAGGGGGCTGTGGGGTGGGGAGACAGGGAAGAAAATAGTGTTAGGAGTAAAGGGGGCAATAGCCGTGGAAGGATACAAATGATTAATGAGGAGGGACTAACAAGCCTCAAACCAATCGGAAGGCAGCATTTATGACAAAAGCCAATGGGCAGAGAGTGGGTGGGGCTTCCACGAAGCTTCCACACTACAGTATATACTGCATGACTCGCAAAGCGATGGCAACGCATTCGCGCTGCAGCGCTAAGCGAGACCTGAAAATGGGTCCGTGATCCACCGGTCTTAACCCCGCACTCCCCTTAATCTTGGTATCCGGAGACCTTGAAAACAGAGTACCTGAACCATAACATGCAAAGAAAATGAGGCAGGAGAAAGAAACAGCACAAGCTACACACGCCGATGCATACAGAGTTCAGTAATTTTCCAAATATTTATGTTCATCAGTAGGTACTTATAGTTAGGACCTAGTTTCCACAGGAAAAGCGTTTTTTGACTCGATTAGAACTTTGGCGCTGTCGGACGAATCTTTACAAATATTTCCAAAAAATGTGACCTTCTTTTTCTAGTTGTGCATGGAAAGTTTCGGAGTGATCTGTGAAGCGAGGGTCGAGAAAAGGGGGGCGGCGGTAAATTAAAAAGCATTTTCCCCATGTTAATTCCCATCGAGAGTTTAGGCACGGCAACAGTCTGAACTGCTGAATGGAATTACACCACATTAGGCAGAAAGCTAGATCTTGGTCCAGAAAGAATGTTTTTTGTGATTTGGTGTAAATCCATTCAGTAGTTTTTGAGATATTAAAGGAAAACCCAATGTGTGTATCTAGAGGCGTGGACCCTCTGCGCATCCAACATATCTCATGCTGAGATCTGACTGGCTGCTAACACTTCAACCAGAGTGTTGGCAGACATTTTGTGACTCATACTCAGCCGAGTCCCAAACAAAATGTTGTGGCTATCCACAGGGCTAATAATGGTTCCAGGAGTGGGGTGTGGGGCGGCGCTCAGCCCCCCTCCTTTGTTTTTGCAGGGTCTGCCCTGGGGTGGTGGTTGTGCCCGGAGCCGGAAACAGCCCGGGGATGGGCAATGCGACCCCCCCCGTCTTGATGTGATGAATATGAGGACATCTCCACCAAGCACAGAAACACTTACTCTATATAGTTAAGAGGAAGTACCCTTGTTTGGTGGAGATTCACCTCTTTGTAGTCTCGTCATCTTCTCTATAGGAGAATTCATTTTATCACATATTTCTAGGAGAAGACACACAAAGAACAATCACACTGCCAAAATTAAATGCACAGAAGGTCACTGGAGTCATTTCCTCCTGGTCCATTACACAGAGTGTAGAATATGCATTAGATATTTACCCAACAAGTTAACACTTACTAATTAACCAGTAGAAATATCTCCAGTTGGGTAGACATTTTGTGCAAAACTATGGGCTTTATTGGATAAAAGGGCAGGTGAAGTTACGTTCTGGCCCAGTCACTCACACACCCGCACTGACACTCAAGACACCCACTCACACACCCATTTAGCCACTCTCACAGACCCACACAGCCACTCACACCCCCTACAGTCAGTCACACACCCATTCACAGACCCATACAGCAACTCACAAACCCACAAACCACTCATACACCCACTCACACACCCACTTACAGAGCCATACAGCCACTCAAAAAAAACATTCTGCCACTCACACACCCACAATATCACTCAGACACCCATACAGCCACTCACACACCCACTCCATGACCCATACAGCCACTCACACACCCACTCCATGACCCATACAGCCACTCACACACACACTCACCGACCCATACAGCCACTCACACACCTACAAAAACACTCAAACACCTACCCCCAGACCCATACAGCCACTCCTCATAATACCCACTCCCGACCTATGCAGCCACTCACACACCCACTCTCAAAGGTTACAGGTTACAGTTAGGAAATAAAATTGAAAACACCTTCAAAGTTCACAAAAAAAAAACAAAGGTAACGGGGACATTACAGTTAGGAAATAACATGTTTTTAAAGTAGAAATTCACTGAAAAAACGTACGGTTAGAGGGACGTTATAGAAATGGAATTAAAAAACCCTTAGTCATGAGTGATGCAATATATGAGGTCATAAGCAGTGCATTTCGGGGACGTAAGCTTTAGTTAGCTCAGGTAATGCTGCTGAATTTCTATGGTTTTTGTGTGTGAAATCTGAGCCTAACTATAACGTCCCTGCAACCTTTGTTTTTTCAATATATATATACTTTATTTTTTCCTCTGAGTTATTATATAGTGCAAACTTGACCCTAAGGTATCAGAGGGCGCTACATGAGCACCAGTTGCGTTAAAAATGGACACCTTCATATTTATTAATTTTTTTATATATTTTTAGGTCTCGCGAGCCAAAGGCTCGAAGAGACATTTTATATCTGGGCTTTACAAAGTGCTGCCGTGGCCTAAAGCTACAGTGCATGTGCGCGGGCGCGCGCGCCGCGCTTACTTTCACTTTCGCGGCCGCACGGCCGCTTTGATCACGATCACTTTCAATTTCACGGCCGCTTTGCTGCGCAGACCCAGCCTCCTCTGCCAGCACACCCACAACTGGCAACATTACTAGCGCTTGTTCTCATTAGACTTCGGGAATTAAAAAACCCTTGCGCATGGAAAGTCATCCTAACTAAACGCAGGCCTACCTAAACGTGTCGCAAATCGTGACATGCATTTAATCAGTCACCCTTTCGTTAGTGAGCCGTAGCTTATCTTTTGCTTTGAATGATTTACATAGTCATTAGTCAGCAGAGAACCGAAAACGGGAATCTGCCAGTGAAAATTAATGGGCGGATCGCATGTTACAGTGGTGGCCATGTTAGACTGAGTCTTTTTTAATTATTCTAAGCAAAATTATATCAGGTATTTTATTCACCATGGGCCTACAATATTAATTTCCTAACTATAATATTAAGTGTGTTTGCGTAGATATTTGTATATAAAAAGATAGTTGTTATCTATAATTTCTATTAGAAAATACAATTCCACGTCACTTGTTGTGAAGAAAGTTTATAAAATATTACCAACTTCAAATTCTGTCTACATTTTTTCAAATCCTTAATCAACTCGCATTTCTTAAAGCATTCTCGTTGCCCTGAAAGCAGAACTGTTTGATGCTGTAGCTACTCTTTCAGCGCGTCCTTCTTTTGTTTTTATCATCGTGGTTCTAGTGATTGGCTCAGTGACTGTGAACTTTTCTTCAGTCCTTCTTTAGTGTCAATCCTTGTCCACAGCACCCTGGCTTAGTAAGGGTAGAAAGGCGATGTGCTGGTCTCATGCAGCACTGCGAGTGGGGGGCGCCAATTTATGTATTCGCAGATGCCTGCATCTTTTCCCAGTCCTGAATTCCAAGAAGACGACCCTGCTGATGAAGTTCGCTTCCAAGACCAAGTAATCATTGTTCAGCTTGTCCCATCTCTGCTGCTTCCTCTTTTTAGTATCCTTCGCTGCCTACCTTTCACTTTCGTATTTTGTATGTATTTCCAACTTAGTGAGCCTTCCAAACCGAGATGACTATCCTAATTTGTGTCACTTGCCCACATTTTCAGAGCTCCCAGGTTTCCCTCAGCCAGACCCCTGTTTTTGTTGTGCATTTTGCGACGGGTTGTCCCATTTTTCTCATTTTAAAATAGGGAATGCAAAGCAAAACAAGCATTTGCAATGCAATCGGTCTCGCCTTTGGGGCCTAAATATTTAGCCATGCAGCAAACTGTTGCACTTTTCAGTTGAAGTGTTAGGCTGCAACACACTGCTAGAATACACTACTATTGTCTGTGAGACAGTGCTCGGTAAGCTACTCATGCTGGACATGCAGACACTGGAGAGCGCTAAAAAATGCAACCTCATCACTTTTATGTTCATTAAGAGGAGTTTCTACAATACTTGAGAAGCAGAAAAGAAATATCTCACTCAAACTGAAAAGGTATCAATGAATACCTGGCGCAAACTAATTAATGATAAATGTCTTCATCAAATTGATTACCCCTAAAAGTCCACATGAATGTGGGCTGTGAGAGATGACCTCAATCGCAGGTGCTGCCATCATCTTGATGCGATTTCATGCACCATGACTGGGGCTGCCTCGAGGTAGAAAGCACTTATGCTCTTGGGCAGAGACAATTGATAATGTACCCATGGTGGCTGCAGTAACTTTCTACACAATGCCAACACTCACGTTTTTAGGTCTCTCCTGCGAACGCAGCGCAAAGCGCTGCAGTCCGCCAGCGAGATCTATTGTTGCTGACTTGCCTCGGAAGTGGGACAGGAGATGGGCACGCGCAAGGCTTTTGGCGGATTTGAGCCGGTGTACGCGCACTTGACACGCACGTGCACAAAAGCGATGTGCACATCTCCTGTCCCGCTTCCGATAACATGCCAGCCCCATTGGAGGCTCCGTGTGGGCTATTGTTGGTGCAAAGTGTACTTTTGCAATTCTGAGCAACAATAGCCCACACGGAGCCCCCCCAGCCCTTCTTTACTCACCGGGCTGCTCTTCTGGGGGGGTCTCCAACTCGCGGCTGCAGCACTTCTGTTGCGGGGCTTCTCTGCACTCCTGGGAGCCCCGCGCTGCTGTGGTCATCCTCTGCCGCCGCATTCTTCACCCGGGCCCACTCCTGGGACCCGGGGCTTCACTTAAGTCCGGCCGCCACTGCGGGGCTCTCCCTTCAACATGGGAGCCCGCGTTAGCACAGCACGCCGGTTTCTGTTTTTGCCGGAGCAGGCCCCGCCCACGTCCCGGGCAAGGGCACCTAACTTCCGGCTTGAAGACTAGAAGTTAACAAGCAATTGCAATGCCATAGTTCTCGCATTGACGCGAGTTTGAACTATTGACATTTGCAAATAATAATGCCTTTTATTTTTGTTTTCTTTTTAAAAACCTAAATAAAAGGCATTGTTATTTACAATGTCAGTAGCTCAAACTCGCATCAATGCGAGACCTATTGTTTCTAAATGGCGACGCTTCGACTTTAAACACGCCTGTCATTGTTTAAGAACGGAGTCGCTTTCACTATGTATTTGCATTTCTTTATTTCATACATGCAAACAAATTGATTGGCTTTTCCGAAGGTGATGGGCCAACAGCTGTTTGTACTCCCATACCCAGATCACCCCCTCCCGCTGTTCACTGTTAACCCAACTTGCTCTTCTGCCCCAGCATCTCATCTCCACACCCCTCCTCCACCCTGAGCTACTTCCCTTCCCGCTGTCTCCTGAGCGCTGATCGCTTGATTTACAGCCTCAATAGCTGTAACTCTAATTTACTAAAAAAAAAAAACCTCCACTGCAAATAAAATAACATGCATAAAAACATTACCACTACTTTATTGATGTCTCTCTGCTCTCCTTGTCACACTGTCCCTCATTTCACCAGTCTCTCGGCTTCTTAGTAGACTTCTCCTTTCACCTCAGCCTTTCACTGTCTTCTAATAGCACTCCCCTCCGGTACTTCACGGGCTATCTCTCCCCTTGTCATTCTGTCCCTCCTTCTACCAGTGGCTCTCCTTTTCTCACCCAGTCACTTATTTCATCACTATCTTTCAGTCTCTCATCTCCACCAGCACTTCACAGGCTCCACCTTTTCATCCTGCCCCTCCCTTTACCAGAGTCGCTACTTCATACCTGACTCCTCCTTTCACCTCATCATTTCATCTCTCTTAATGGCACTACTTCTGTCCCCCTCGCTGCCCCCGTAATTCTGTGCCTTTTTTCTCCTTCTCTCCCCTTCACTGCCACCGTGATTCTGTGCATTTTTATCTCCTGTCCCCTTCGCTGCCCCCGTGATTCGGTGCCTTTTTCTCCTTCTGTCCCCTTCGCTGCCCCGTGACACACCACACACACAACCACAACCACACACAACCACACAAAAACAACCACAAGCACACACACAAGCACACAGCCACAACCACACACACCACTACCACAACCACACATACAAAACCACACACACAACTACACATACACAACCACACACACAACCACAGACACAACCACACCATCAGTGCAAACTTTCACCAGGCACAGACACCACTAGCCATCACTGCACGCTTCCACCAGGCACACACCACCAGATGTCAGTGCACGCTTTCACCAGGCACACACACACCACCAGTGCACAATTTCTACAGGCACAAACACCACCAGCCATCAGTGCACGCTTCCACCAGGCACACACCACCGGACGTCAGTGCACGCTTTCACCAGGCACACACACACCACCAGCCGTCAGTGCACGCTTTCACCAGGCACACACACACCAACAGCCGTCAGTCAGTGCACGCTTTCACCAGGCACCCACCACCAGCCGTCAGTGCACGTTTTCACCAGGCACACACACCACCAGCCGTCAGTGCACGCTTCCACCAGGCACACACACCACCAGCCGTCAGTGCACGCTTCCACCAGGCACACACACCACCAGCCATCAGTGCACAATTTCTACCGGCACACACACCACCAGCCATCAGTGCACACATCAATTGTTAACGCATCCACAATTAACTATTGTAGCAATCGCAGTAAGGCGCACTTTACTTTTAAACATATTCATCTAAAGCGCAGCATGCCACCATTGCTACAAAAATAAATACACATTTTTTTTGGCCTACAATTTATAGACCTTTGTTGCAATTGGTGTTGCAATATTTAGCAATGCCAATAGCTCAAACTTAATTAATGCGAGACCTATTGCATTGCAAATGCTTGTTTTTGTTAGGCACAGGGAGATTAAGTGATTGCCCAGAATCACAGGATGTTTAGCAACCCTGTTGATACTCGAACCCTGTTCCCCAGCTAGGAGGTCGACCGCTCTGGCCGTTTATTGGGTCTCTTACCAGCTTCAAATAACCTCCATCATATCCCTCTCCTAGAACAGTCAATTTTCAAAAGAAGGGAAAATAAGTTACGCTTAGACTCCAACTCTCACCTCTCAGACTCCACCTTTCTCTGACTGTGATCCACAGTGGGTTCCTCTTACCTGGACTCTCAAAGAACCCTTGAGGCATTTGCTAGCCAGTCGAAGAGAGATGAACTTGATGCTGCAACACAAAATAGTGTTTGAGGCCTCCAAGAATTCACTACTGGCTCACATAACCATTGCTTCATGAAGGGATGGCTCTTTAAGTAGGCAAATGTCTTCCTAGAAGGCTGCTGTGTTAAGGCGGTTTTGACCATCAAATACTGCCATAGACCTTCAATAGTTCTTGTGGCAGTCAAACTAACTTTAACACTACTGATTCCCCAAAGAGGGAGACATCATCTAAACAAAAGAAGGAAGAAGCTAAAATGATTTTTAAAAAGTGGGAGGAAAATAAATGAAACTACAATGCATTTAAAAAGAACGAGCTAAAAAAGCAGAGGAAATTGGAAACATTAGTAAGAAAATGTCATAACAAAATGTAAGAGAAAGACATAGCAGACATTAGCTAATGAAGACAAAGTGTGCAAAGCTAAGCAAGAGGGACAGTAAAAAAATAAAAAAAGAGAGCAGCAAATAAAAAACAATAAAAAAAGTAAAGTGATGAAAGGAGAGGCTGCAAACAAAAAAGAACCAGATGGAAAATAGAAAGTATGGAGTGATAAAGAGAACAGCAGAAAAACAAAAAATGATCCCTGTGTGTCACAAGCTAAAATAAGAGAGAGGCCTCTCTAGAATAATGCATGTGCTGCAAAACCTGGAAATAATCTTCAAATAAATTACTGTAATCCACTAGTGATATAGACATACTTATCCCAAGATTTGTGTGTAATCTGCATGGCAGAGGCTCTAGTCCCAGTGAGAAAGCTCTCTGGTTAACTTCAAAATATGTAGAGTTAGCAGTGTAGTTATAGTTAGGTCAGAGTTTCTAGAGGAAGAGGCTTTTTTGTTTTCTTGATAGCTTTTGTGCCGCTTGATTAATCTGCAAAAAACTTTTTTTTTTAAAGAAAAGTGCATTGACCTGGTTACCTAATGGAAAGTGTCGCACCGATCCATCAACTGAGAGCCAAGACAAACACTGGCGTAGCCAATAGGTCTCAGCTTTGGGACCATATAAGTATTTAGCCATGCAGCACATTATCCTAAGTGCTACAACATCTACTGTTCTTTAGCTTGGAATCTTTGACACTGCTAGGCACAGCACAGCACTGTATTGAGAAGTACTCATTTAAAGTGTTATAGACTTATGCTTCAGTTCCATTGAAAGCAAAACACATTTTGTTTTAAAAACAATTGAATATATAAATTGCCAGACTTGACTCTTGTTACGATGTTAAATACAAAATGTTTTACAGGGCAGAGCAAACAGCGCTTTAAAGAAGGATTTAATTCAATAAAAAGAACTGTGATGAAAACAGTTAATGTATGGAGAAGTCTCATGTTTGCCACTTTATTGCCAAGGGGAGAAAGAAAAAAAAAAGCAGGGAGGGGCATGAACAAGCGCCCTCTAAAAGCGTCTGACATTGGATCTTGGTCATTGCCTACACAGAAATGTGACAAGATAAGAGAAAGAGTCAAGCAGGAAACAAAGAAAACGAGCTAAGGCAATCGAGGGAAACTGCTTGTTTGTAAACTAAAGATTCTGTGTATGTGTGTAACCTATAAATGGAAACAGCTAGGCATGTTTTGTTAGAAAAGCCCAAAAAAACAATATTCCTAACACAGAAGACGAGGGAAATTGTGCGTTTGTATACTACTACATTTGCCGGTACCTGAGCACGGTATATTTAGAAAGCCAAAAAACACAATATTTCTAACTGACGAGCTGAGGCAGTAATAAACAAATAGTGCGCCGAAAAGAACAAATGGGCAGCAGGAAAAGACGGAGAGTACGGGGGTGTGGAAAATCGGTCAAAGCGCTCCTTTGGTGAATTAAGTAAAAAGAACAAATGATGGACAGAATACTGAACAATGCAAACATTTCCCCCAGTCACAAAGATCTAAGTTTAATCCATTGTTTTTTTTGCTCACCACAGACCCCAGTTTAGACCCAGCCATACGCAAATCAGGCGTGACCCTGCTCCTCATGGGAACAGCCCAGCCCGATCTGCCAAGCCAGATCCTCCCTGGACTGGAAACAAGCATCCTGGGACCGGTTTCGGGGCATCCCTCCTCATCATCCAGGCTAGCTTGAATGCAGTGGGCAAGTGGGCAAGTGAGCACGGGGCCCACGCCTGGGCATACCTTTCCCACTTAGGGCGAAGAAAGCAAAACTAACAAACGATGGATGGAATGCTGAACAATACAATCAATCACCCCCAATTCCTCGCTTTTTTGCTCACCACACCAGCTCAGCTTAGACCCAGCCATATGCAAATCAGTCTTGACCCTGCTCCTCATGGGAAAAGTCCAGCCTGAACTGCCAAGCAAGGTCCTCCCTGGAACGGAAACAAGCATCCTGGGACCAGTTTCAGGTTATCATCCCTCCTCAACCAGACTAACTTGTGGGCAAGAGCAGTGTTGGACCTGGGAATTGCCAATTCACAGGGGTAGCCTGGCGCAAGGCAGGAAGGCACCCGAAGGCATCCTGTGTAAAGCAGCTGTGCAACACACGCATCCACCTTGGCAGAGCAACGCACGCAATGACCTGACACCACACCACTTGTGCTTAAAAACAAGACTCTTTATGTAGCTTTTGACAGGAGAAAGAGGGTTATTTCAGCATATAATCATTTCTCAGTTTAGCATGAATCAACAAAGTCACTGTAACTCTCCTTTTTCACTTTATAGTCACTCAACAGTACCCTGTAGGTGCTAAATCTACCTCAGATCAGCTTAAATTCATTGAGTCATCAGCATAACATTACAAATAAATTAGCATAAATTCATCAATGTATTAGCATAACATTAGAAATAGTTTAGCATGAATTCATCACTGTATCAGCATAACATTAGAAATAATTTAGCATGAATTCATCACTGTATCAGCATAACATTAGGAATAAGTTTGCATGAGTTCACCAATGTATCACCAGCACTTCAACCCACTTTAATAGTGTCACGACAACTGGGGACTATATCCCATTGTAAGGGGAGCGATCTGGTGTATGGCTTCCATGTACTACCACCAAGGGGGATTCCTTATGGGGCTATAGCGCTTGCCTTATGGCTCTCCCCAGCCTCACACGCTCGGTCCCAGTTATTGCAGGAATGACCCGAGCCTCCCGTAGTCTCCCCAGGCACTCGAGGCCCAGTCCCAGTCTCTCCCAGGGAGGGGCGGGTGCGGGGCTTCCTCCTGAGGGTTGGACACTTCTCGGCAGCCCCCCACGCTCCGTAAGTCTCCGCCTCCCTCCCCGGGGATGTTACCTGTGTTCTTCGGCCCTCCGGGGCCCTTGCGCCGGTCTTAGTGAGCTGACGCCTCCAGGGGGGGGGGGGGGTTGTCAGTGAAGTCACGATCCCGCTTCACGGCCGGCGCCCCCGTCACGTGACGGTGGAGAGTCTCCTCAGATCGGCTGCGGCCGCCGGTGCCTCCGTGGAGAGGTTTTCCTCAGCTGATGTGGGGGTCACGACAGGGACGGCCGGTCCCCCTTGACAGTTGCGGCTACTCCGGGCAGCGGCAGTGAGTTTGGGGCTAATTAATACTTCACAGCTACCGCGCTGACAGGAACTCGGGCAGCGGCGGTGAATGGGGTCAATTAGTGTCTCACAGCTATCACGCTGACAGGAACTCGGGCAGCGACGGTGAATAGGGTTAATTAATGTCTCACAGCTATCACGCTGACAGGAACTCGGGTAGCGACGGTGAATGGGGGAATGATTAGCGCTTCTAGCACAGCGCTTCAGGGCTCAGCGCTTCAGGGGAAGGACAGCGCCCATCAAGTTTAGTGCTTCTAGCGGGTAGCGCTGGGGTCTGAAGGGGTAACAGTGCCGGCAGAGTCAATGAGGGGGCTCTGGGGAGGATACTCAGTTGAGTCCCCAGTAGCCCTTCGTTCAGGTGGTGGTTTCTTGTGGCGCTGATGGTGCGTTGCCCTTTTCCCAGTTGAGGGGTTGGTTAAGGCAGTGAGGGGGGGGGGGAGGGGGGTCGAGTTGAAGGCTGCTGTCAGTCAGGCCTCTATGGATGGTCCCCTGGGGATTCCCTCACACTGGGCCAGGTCAGTGGGTTTGGTCAGGATTCCTCACACAGCTTAGAGGGCAAGGCCTAGACCCAGTCACCCCTAGTGGTATAGGTGCCCCCTCCCCCTTCCGCCTAAAACTCCAGTACAGGGTCCCCCCAGGTCAGTGATGCCCCAACTGACTAGAAAGTTTCCCGCCCTTCCTATTTATACTCCCAGGTCAGGTGATCACGCTCTATTCCGGAAGGTTCCAGGGGCTTCCACATTCTAGCTATGGTCAGGGGAGGCAGGCTGGTGATGTCGCAATAATTAGAGGTTCCAGCTAGCTCCTGACAACTAGGGCGCTTCTAGAAAGACCGCTCCGCCTGGGCAGGGGTCTGTGGCAGCCATATTAGTAGTAGAGAGCACCTGCACCTTAGCATTGATTAGCAATGGTAAGGTGCCCGGAGACCTAGGGCCAACCAAAAAGAGGGTGGAAAAAACGAGGCAAGGGCGAAAAAAAAACAGGAAAGACCACCCTAGGGCGGACAGGTCTAACAGGCGTCCCCCCCCAGCCGAAAGCGGGGAGAACTAACCAACCTCTAGGGAGCTCTCATCGCTAAGGCGTAAAACCCGGGAGAGACCGTCCGCGTTGGCTTGGTCAACTCCGGGCCGATGTTCCACCCGAAAGTCCATCCCCTGTAGGGAAATGGACCACCTTAGCAACTTTGGGTTCTCGCCTCTCATTTGCATGAGCCAGCGAAGGGGGCGGTGGTCGGTCTGTATGAGGAAGTGAGAACCAAAAAGGTATGATCTCAACTTCTTCAGGGCCCAGACCACCGCAAAGGCTTCACGTTCAATGGTGCTCCACCGTTGTCCCCTTGGAAGGAGCCTTCTGGATATAAAGGCCACCGGTTGGTCTTGGCCATCCTGGTTCAGTTGCGAGAGCACAGCGCCTATGCCGTGCTCAGAGGCATCTGTCTGCACGATGAATTCCTTGGTATAGTCCGGAGTCCTAAGCACCGGTGCGGTGCACATCGCATGCTTCAGGGTGTCAAATGCCTCCTGGCAACCAGCTGTCCAGTTGACTGTCCGTGGTTGCTTTTTAGATGTCAATTCAGTCAGGGGGGCAACGATGGTTCCATACCCCCTGACAAACCGGCGGTAATATCCAGTGAGGCCGAGAAAAGCTCGGACCTCAGTCTGAGTCTTGGGGGGCTCCCAGGCCAATATGGCCTCAATCTTGGCCTGGAGGGGTTGCACCTTACCCCCGCCCACCAGGTGCCCCAGGTAAACGACAGATCCCTGTCCAATCTGGCACTTGCTGGCCTTGATGGTTAGCCCAGCTTGTTGCAGAGCCCGCAGCACCTTCTGGAGATGCTGCAGATGGTCCTCCCAGCCGCTACTGAAGACAGTTATGTCATCCAGATAGGCAGCTGAGAAGGACTCCATGCCAGATAGCACCTGGTTCACCAATCGCTGGAACGTGGCCGGAGCATTTTTGAGCCCAAAGGGCATCACTTTAATTTGAAAGTGGCCCTCGGGGGTGGAGAACGCTGTTTTCTCCCGTGCTACGTCCGCCATGGCAATCTGCCAGTACCCTGACGTCAAGTCAATGGTACTAAGGTACCGGGCTGCTCCCAGCCGGTCAATCAGCTCATCCGCCCGTGGGATCGGATGAGCGTCCGTCTTGGTGACGGAATTCAAACCCCGATAGTCCACACAGAACCGAAGTTCTGGCGTGGTGCCCGTTGGGGCCGCTTTTGGCACCAACACTACCGGACTTGCCCAAGGGCTGCTGGAGGGCTCAATAACTCCTAGCTCCAGCATCTTGGTCACCTCACCCTGGATACTACTCCTCACTTTGTCGGACAGCCGATAAGACTTAGCTTTAACCGGTGGGCTGTCCCCTGTGTCCACATCATGGGTACACAGATGCGTGATTCCAGGCGTGAGGGAGAACAACGAGGCGTACTGCTCCAGCACCTGGCGGCAGTCCCTTCGTTGTTCAGGGGTCAAGGATGGGGAGAGGACCACTCCCTCTACCGAACCATCCTTCTCTTGGGCCGCCAGAAGTTCAGGCTCGCTCTCTTCCTCCTCGCTCCCATCTGTCACCATGAGGAGGGTCATCTCCGATCTCTCATGGTGCGGCTTCAGGCGGTTGGCGTAGAACACCCGATGGGGCTCCCGGGGGTCTTCAAATCTACTACGTAGGTGGTCTGGCCCCGTCGCTCCACAATCTCGAACGGACCAGTCCACCGGTCCTGGAGGGCGCTAAGCTCCCCAGGCTCCATGACCCACACCTTCTGTCCAGCATCCAACTCCACCGTCCGAGCGTTGCGGTCATACCACTCCTTCATGACGGCTTGACTGGCTTCCAGATTGGCTGAGGCCTCCTTCCACAGCTTGGCCATCTGGCTGCGGAAGGCCAGCATATAGCTGACAACATCACGGGGAACCTTCATTGAAGTCTTCTCCCACCCTTCCTTAACAAGGCTGAGGGGCCCCCTGATGGGATGGCCATAGAGCAGCTCAAAGGGGCTGAATCCGACTCCCTTCTGCGGCACCTCGCGGTACGAAAATAGCAAGCAAGGGAGGAGGATGTCCCATTTCCGCCTCAAGTCCTCTGGCAGGCTCCGGATCATCCCCTTTAAGGTCTTGTTAAAGCGCTCTACGAGCCCGTTAGTCTGGGGGTCGTAAGGAGTGGAGAACCGATAGGTCATCCCGCACTCCTTCCACATGGCCTGCATATAGGCTGACATAAAATTTGTGCCCCTATCCGACACCACGACCTTGGGGAATCCCACCCGGGTAAAAATCCCCATTAGGGCCCGCGCCACCACGGGTGCAGTGATGGTCCTCAGAGGAATGGCCTCAGGGTACCGGGTGGCGTGGTCCACTAACACCAAAATGAACCGGTGTCCCGAAGAGGTCGGAGGGTCCAATGGCCCAACAATGTCGATCCCGACCCGCTCAAAAGGGGTCCCGACCACCGGAAGCGGTTCCAAAGGGACCTTCACCTTAGTCCCTGTCTTGCCACTGGCCTGGCACGTCTTGCAGGTCTTACAATAGGTGTCAGAGGCAACTCTCATTCTGGGCCAATAAAAATGCGGGACCAACCGCGCGAAAGTCTTGTCTTGGCCCAGGTGTCCAGCTAGAGGTATCTCATGGGCTAACTCCAGCAAAAAGGTCCGGTAGCATTGGGGGACTACTAAGGCCCTTGAAGATCCATGCACCGGAACCTTAGGCTCACTGTAAAGGAGGCCATCCTCCCAGTACACGTGGTAATTACCGGTCTCCTTATTGGTCGCTTGGGCTGTGGCCTGTCGCCGCATGCCGTCAAGCGTGGGGCACTCCCTCTGGCCCCGGCGAAATACCTCCCGGGTAGGCCCTCCTTCCACGCACCACTCGGCCGGGAATGGCAGGTCCCCCACAGGAACAACATCCACCTCCGCGGACTCTGGGGCCACAACTGCCGGTTCCCCATCCATCCCACGGGGGGTGTCCACCTCCTCCTCCTGACCCGCCTCGGGCTGGGCCGTTGTTTCCGGCTCCAACCCAATGTGAGTTCTTTGCCGGGCAGCCATGGACCTTGTGACCACACAGGCCCACCCTGGTAACCCCAGCATTTCTGTGTGGGCTCGGAGCTCCACTTCCTTCCAGAGGTTGGTTTCCAAGTTGTTTCCGAGCAGACAGTCCACTGGCAAGGCGGGGCTCACGGCAACTTTCAAGGGGCCTTTGACTCCTTCCCACTCAAATGGAACTTGAGCCACCAGGTAATGACTCAGGCTACCGTCAGCCAATACGGCTGGATGGAACACGTCAGGGATCAACTGCTCAGGGGACACCAGCCGCCTTACTACGGTGGTCATGCTGGCACCTGTGTCCCTCAGAGCCTCCACCTCCTGCCCATTCACCTGCACCCTCTGCCGGTACTTGGCAGTATTCGATGGTAAGGATATCACTGGGACCTCCTCTCTATCCCCCAGTGAAACCAGGGTCAGGCCTGTCCACTCCCCCTCCTTATCTAGGGGCAACTCCACCCCAAGCGCTACACTTGCCACCCCGAGGGACTTACCTCCTGTGGGGGAGGGGGTTCTTTTACGACACTGGGCATCCCCCTTATAGTGTCCCACCTCCTCATATTCATAACACTTGACTGTTCTTGGCTGTTGACCCTTGTCAGGGTGAGTAGGCTTTGGGAAACTGGACTGAGAGGGGGTCCCTACACCTTTCCCGAACTGTCTGTTTGGTGGGCCTCGGGAGAGCTCCTTCTTTTTATCTCCCCCCTCTTTCTTCTGGGGGGCGCTCTGTCCACCCTTCGGGTCCTCTCCCCCGGGTCCCTTGAGGGTCTCTCGGTTACTAACCCAAGTGTCCGCCTCCTCCGCAAGTGTACGGGGGTCGGTCAACTTGCGGTCCACCAGATGTTGGCGCAGCTCCGGAAAACACTTATCCAAGAGGTGCTCTCTCAAAAATAGGTTGTACAGGCCCTCAAAATCATGCACCTCGCTGCCACGCACCCATCCATCTAAAGCCTTCCGGGCATAATCATAAAAATCCACCCAGTTCTGTGTGTTTAACTTGTGACTGCTACGGAATCTCTGACGGTATCTCTCAGGGGTGAGGCCAAACTTTTTAAGCAGGGCCTCCTTCATCACAGGATAGTTGGTTTGGTCTACCTTCTCTAAATACAGGAGGGTGTCCCTCACTACGGGAGGTATATATCGGTACAGGCCACCCCCCCAGTAGCTTGTGGGCACCCCATGGACCTTCAGGGATACTTCATACACCTCCAACCACCGGTTGATGTCATCCCCTACACCGTAACTAGCGATCACATCCTTTGGGAGATAGAATTTAGGCTCACGTGGAACCTCTGGCATGCTGCCACCATTTACATTCCCTTGCGCACTGATCTGTAATGCCCTCAACTCCAATTCTTTTAGCTGGAGCTCATGCGCAAGCTTCCTCTCTTCCATTGCTAGCCTCTTATCTTCCTTTTCTTTCTCCAACTTTGCAAGCTCCCATCTTAGTAGCCTCTCCTCCCTCCTGTCCTCATACTCCTCTGGCGATGCACTCCTTCTAGATACACTACTGCCTGCCCCAGAACGTCTCCCTGACAACAACAGGTTTTCACTGACATCAATGGGCAGTAGGTCTAGCTCTCCTGACGTGCCCGCCTCCCCTAGTGCCCCCTGCCCCTCTGGTTCTTCGTCCCATTTTCTCTCTGGCTGGGCTAATACCCATGCTTGTAGGGCTTTACGGAGCTCCTCTCCTTTGGCTCTCTTCCCAACTGCCACCCCCATCCCCTGACAGAAACTCCTCAGCTGAACCACCGAGTACTCCTCTATGTTGGCCAGCTGGAGCTCCATCTCGACAGGTGGGGACCCAGACAATGTGAGTGAATTTTAGGACGCAGGCAACAGCTTAGGGCAAGCCTCTGAGCACACAGTTAGACAGTGGGGGCCACTTGGCTATGCTTGCTGAACAATAGGTGTCCAATTGCGGCGTACTCTGCCTCACTGGAGGGTGCTGCACAACCACAGGTTCGTATCCCACCGCTGAGCACCAAATAATGTTGGACCTGGGAATTGCCAATTCACAGGGGTAGCCTGGCGCAAGGCAGGAAGGCACCCAAAGGCATCCTGTGTAAAGCAGCTGTGCAGCACACGCATCCACCTTGGCAGAGCAACGCACGCAATGACCTGACACCACATCACTTGTGCTTAAAAACAAGACTCTTTATGTAGCTTTTGACAGGAGAAAGAGGGTTATTTCAGCATATAATCATTTCTCAGTTTAGCATGAATCAACAAAGTCACTGTAACTCTCCTTTTTCACTTTATAGTCACTCAACAGTACCCTGTAGGTGCTAAATCTACCTCAGATCAGCTTAAATTCATCGAGTCATCAGCATAAAATTACAAATAAATTAGCATAAATTCATCAATGTATTAGCATAACATTAGAAATAGTTTAGCATGAATTCATCACTGTATCAGCATAACATTAGAAATAATTTAGCATGAATTCATCACTGTATCAGCATAACATTAGGAATAAGTTTGCATGAGTTCACCAATTTATCACCAGCACTTCAACCCACTTTAATAGTGTCACGACAACTGGGGACTATATCCCATTGTAAGGGGAGCGATCTGGTGTATGGCTTCCATGTACTACCACCAAGGGGGATTCCTTATGGGGCTATAGCGCTTGCCTTATGGCTCTCCCCAGCCTCACACGCTCGGTCCCAGTTATTGCAAGAATGACCCGAGCCTCCCGTAGTCTCCCCAGGCACTCGAGGCCCAGTCCCAGTCTCTCCCGGGGAGGGGCGGGTGCGGGGCTGCCTCCTGAGGGTTGGACACTTCTCGGCAGCCCCCCGCGCTCCGTAAGTCTCCGCCTCCCTCCCCGGGGATGTTACCTGTGTTCTTCGGCCCTCAGGGGCCCTTGCGCCGGTCTTAGTGAGCTGACGCCTCCAGGGGGGGGGGGGGTTGTCAGTGAGGTTACGATCCCGCTTCACTCCCGCTGGAGCAGCGTAGCTCGCGGGGAGTGATGACGAGGTGTGAGGGAGGCTGGACGAGGGCGGGAGAGAGGCCTATGACAAAGCCGGCGCCCCGTCACGTGACGGTGGAGAGTCTCCTCAGATCGGCTGCGGCCGCCGGTGCCTCAGCGGAGAGGTTTTCCTCAGCTGATGTGGGGGTCACGACAGGGACGGCCGGTCCCCCTTGACAGTTGCGGCTACTCCGGGCAGCGGCGGTGAGTTTGGGGCTAATTAATACTTCACAGCTACCGCGCTGACAGGAACTCGGGCAGCGGCGGTGAATGGGGTCAATTAGTGTCTCACAGCTATCACGCTGACAGGAACTCGGGCAGCGACGGTGAATAGGGTTAATTAATGTCTCACAGCTATCACGCTGACAGGAACTCGGGCAGCGACGGTGAATGGGGGAATGATTAGCGCTTCTAGCACAGCGCTTCAGGGCTCAGCGCTTCAGGGGAAGGACAGCGCCCATCCAGTTTAGTGCTTCTAGCAGGTAGCGTTGGGGTCTGAAGGGGTAACAGCGCCGGCAGAGTCAATGAGGGGGCTCTGGGGAGGATACTCGGTTGAGTCCCCAGCAGCCCTTCGTTCAGGTGGTGGTTTCTTGTGGCGCTGATGGTTCGTTGCCCTTTTCCCAGTTGAGGGGTTGGTTAAGGCAGTGAGGGGGGGAGGGGGGTCGAGTTGAAGGCTGCTGTCAGTCAGGCCTCTATGGATGGTCCCCTGTGGATTCCCTCACACTGGGCCAGGTCAGTGGGTTTGGTCAGGATTCCTCACACAGCTTAGAGGGCAAGGCCTAGACCCAGTCACCCCTAGTGGTATAGGTGCCCCCTCCCCCTTCCGCCTAAAACTCCAGTACAGGGTCCCCCCAGGTCAGTGATGCCCCAACTGACTAGAAAGTTTCCCGCCCTTCCTATTTATACTCCCAGGTCAGGTGATCACTCTATTCCGGAAGGTTCCAGGGGCTTCCACATTCTAGCTATGGTCAGGGGAGGCAGGCTGGTGATGTCACAATAATTAGAGGTTCCAGCCAGCTCCTGACAACTAGGGCACTTCTAGAAAGACCGCTCCGCCTGGGCAGGGGTCTGTGGCAGCCATATTAGTAGTAGAGAGCACCTGCACCTTAGCATTGATTAGCAATGGTAAGGTGCCCGGAGACCTAGGGCCAACCAAAAAGAGGGTGGATAAAACGAGGCAAGGGCGAAAAAAAAACGGGAAAGACCACCCTAGGGCGGACAGGTCTAACAAGCAGGTAGGATTAATACTCAGAAAAAGCTAGGTATGTCTGGATGGTTGGTGTCGCAGAAATCCTGCTGCAGCAAAAAATAAAAAATAGGGCCTTTGGATTGGCTGAGAGACCTTTTTTCACCTTTCTGTGTTTTTGGTACTGGGGTACAGTGCCAAGAAGCATGCTTTTTATGGTCTGGCTTTACAGCACAGCTGTCACCAGACAATTATGTGATTATCACTAGAGAGGGGCTTTGGCTCCATCCACATGTTGGGAGCCAGAAGTTCATGTTTTGATTGGGCAGAAGTAATTTGCTTTCACAAAAATGTCCTTGCCCTTCAGCCGCTATGATCCCATTTTTGTTTATTTATCCAGCTGCTTAACCTTGAACTTCCAAGGGCACACACACACATGACATTGGAATGCTATTAAAGTGTCTTGGATAACTCGATAATTTATGTTGGTTTTCTCTGGCAGCACTGATGGAGGGAGGGCAGTCATTAACCTGAAAGTGATTTTAGGTCTGGGTTAACAAGGCAACTCTTACCTGACCTTTTAACCTACACCAATAGTATTTTACGGTTCTTTGCTTCATCAGAAATACATATCTAATCCCATGCTATTTATTTGTAATGCTTCACATTATCAATTCAATAATCTTTATTCGGATACAAATATCCATAAAAGCACAGTTCAAACACAAACAACAGAAATACAATTCTTGTTTTAAAAGCGCGGTGCATAAAAGCTTTGGTTAAAAGGAACTTCCGGTAAAAAAGATTACAATTGTGTACAACATTAAAAAAGGCATAATATGCGACGACAATATCATAATTAAGATTCTTCAAATTTATAAACAGATAGCAACGTTAAAAAATTAGTACATTAAAAGGGTTGGACAGACATATAGCAGCAACATCATATTAGAATAAAGTGCAATTGGTTGTAAACAGTTTTAGCAGCATAGTACGAGTGCAATAGAATTTTGAGTTTTAAAAATTTCCGGCCTACAGATAGCGCTTTAATTTGTGTTCAGCTAAGAAGATAGAAGTAACTGTATGCAGAAGAACATTATTATGTGTTCGAGTGCCCTTAACACATTAAAAATTGCTCATAGAGATACGTGAGCGGGCTGCCGCTTTCAGAAATGAGCTGACACGAAAAATCAAATTGTCACTTTCGAGTCTAAGGATTTCAAGATGCGCTGTTCTATAATCAATATTAGCAAATGCCTTAAAATACGGAATCAGGTATTGTTTTTTGTACTTTCCATAGAAATTGCAAAAGAATAAGAAGTGTACTACCGTTTGGTTGCTGCCGGTACCACACGGACAGGGCATTTGCTCAAGATTATTGTTAAATCCCAGGGGAAGCAAAGTGAGTATTTTAAAGTGCCGTCCATAAGGCGAAAATACAGGCTCCTCCCCCAACGTCCAATGCTCTTCAAAAGGTATTTAGATGGCATATGCGTTTGAGGGCTATTCAACTCCAGTAGGGACATGTACCTGGTGACTAAAGGTTTTGGACGCTCTGTGACGTCTCTTTCGTTGTTATAAGATTCATACAATAAACCCATGAGGGCTTCACATTATCATGTAACATTCCTTTAGAGCCAGAACTATTGGCATTGACAATGCTTATTGTGATTTGGCATAAATCTGTTCAGCTGTTTTCAAAACATTAGCATTTATAGAGAGTCTCGGAGGGGCATAGAGGGGTTAATGCTCAGAAAATAAGCATTGGCATAACCAATAGGTCTCGCCTCTGGGACGTTATAAGTGTTTAGCGAGATGAATTGGCAATGTTTTTAAGGTATGTTGTAGAGCAATGTCTTCTTATATATTTACTTGAATAACTGACACAGTTTTTCTTTTGCAAATGTTATTGCATGATGTAACATTTTTATTTGTATGAAGTTAGTTGAGCTGAAAAAACTTGTATGTTATAATTTACATTTATAGACGTTTCCTAAATATATTTACCCTGTTGCAATATCTTTTAATATTTCTATAATAATGCAGCAGCAGGCACACCCTGGTCGGAAACTGTTAGAAGAACCAAAGTAAAAGTTCACTTTAGTGCACACAAACATACCCCGAAGAGCGAGCGAGCAAGCTTCAGCGTGTGAAGGGCTCCAGAAGAAATGCACTGCTGCCTGCGGAAGGTGCGGGTTCAGCTGCAAGAATAGGCCCCTTCTGTAACCTATGTTAAGGTAAAAACTGATTTGTGTCCGCGCTGGTCTGAAACAGGAATCATCTCTCTGGTAACTCCGCCCATCCAAGAAATCTGTGTGATTCTAAACCAGTCACCCTGACCGCACCTTTCATCCTTCCAAGGCAGATAAGAGTGTGAATGGGCTTGGCACTCAAAACTGTTTGTCAAGATCCAAAATAATTTCAGTTTATTGTTGAACTTTATATAAGCTGTTAACATATAACTAGACTGCGTCAGTGCTGCACGCACACCAGGTAGAGACAAGCAAAGGCCACCCTCAGGGCCCATAAAAATACCTGCTACAGTGTGATCCTTTCTGTTGCGAGTCCAGTCAGCAGAAAGTTTGAGAGTGGAGAGTGAAGAAGAAATACCAACAGCAACACACACTCCTTTCACATAAGTAGTTGGATGACTGGAGTTAGATGCACTTCTCAGGTTCCTGCAGAACCGCACAAATGCATAAATATAAATAAATCCTCAAAATCCTGTGATTCTGAGCATATCACTTATTCTCCCCTGCCTAACAAAATGAACGAGTCCGTGGGGAATGCAACTTAGCGCTCTGATAGCCTTCAGGTCGAGTTTGCGCTATATTTACACGTTGACTTACAAATATCTTGGCAAACTGTGTTTAAAAGTTAAAAATATCATTGGATAAGCGTGTTTGGTTCAAACAGCTGAAGAACACAACAATCCGAGAACAAAACCAAAGGCAAATGAAACAAGCATTTGAAAAAAAAGCACGGCAGCTCGTTCTGGTCAATTAGTAACCTGGATCCACGACAAGGAATGCAGCTGCCACCCTGCATGCCGCTGCTCGCTCCCGAGAGCAAAGCGCCATGGGAGTGAACATTGGAAAGGAGGTGGGACATGCACTGCCTTTGGCCATTTGTGTGCTTTCATTGTTGAAAGACACACGCAAAGGCCAATCCAATGTGTGAGTGTGGGAGGAGTCAGCCCCACACGGAGAAGTTTAGAGTGCTCACAAGAAGCCTCCCATAGAGCAGCGCATAAGCACTGCGGTAGGCGCGACCTAACAAATGGGTATATCTTGACACTTGGTCCCACAGGAGTCTCAGGGTACCAACACATTTAAAGGATAGGGCCTTCAAATCGGCTATGGGAGCTTTTTTCCTCCCATCTGTCTTTTCGGTACCATTGTACCAAATGATTATAGAAAGAAAATGATGTGGCCTCCATTAGAGAGCTCTGAGTCTTGATCCCCACTCTTGAAAAAAAACTCTTGAAGGTCCACATAAGGGGACAGGGTGTATATTATTTTGTATCGTTGGTACCAGTACCCTTTACCACAGTACCCAGCAAGGCACCCGCTGTGAAGCTGTGGTACCAGTACCAATAAAACATTCAAAATTACATTGTTCACCGCAATTGTGCAGTCCATAGGCTGTGTGCAGCGGTGGATGAACAACTGCAGCGGGTTGGGCTCTGGGACAACCCACCGCTGCACACTGCTGAATGCTGTGCGCAGGAGGGAGATTGGTGCACAGCCTGCCTGTGGCCGGGCCTGGTTGCCAGCCCCCGCTGCACACCACCTTCAACCTTGCGCCATGGCTGCTCGCAGTGGGGTTGGGCGCAAGGACTGGGTACAAGCCACACCTTGCAGGCAATCACTACTGTACATGATCTTTCGCATGCAAGCAGAGGTTGACCACTCTTGTGGTTCGAACACATGGCCTGGCACTAGATAAGGCCCAGGGGCCAACTCCCTCTGCACAAGACCAAGGGCCATGTGCAGAAGGGAGTTGTTGCTCTCCAGGGTATTGGTTGCAGGTTGCCCAAGGGTTTAAGCATATGCTCAGTTCAGAATATGATACAACAAACTTTAGAAATTCACTGAAAAAAAACAAAAGTTAAAGTGACATTATAGTCAGGTATGATAAGTTTGTAGCCTACTATAAAAAAAACATCACTGAAAAAAATAAAAAGTTAACGTGGCGTTATAGTTAGGTGTTGAAAAGAGATAAGAACTAGCGTTTACCCCCTGATCCTTGAGGGTTCCTTGCCTATCTCGTACTTCGGAGTACAGATTTGGTTCTCCCGTGGCCCCCCCCTCCCTCTCAGGCCTCCTTCTATTGACCGCCCTCGGGTGGTCGGGTTTGGACTCCCCCGGCTGTGGTTCGACGCCCATTTCAAGTCGTTTCGCCTTGCTTTTTGTTTTTCTTTATTTTTGTTGTTATTTATATTAAAAGTGTGTATCCTGACTTCCCTTATGTGCAGTCTGATCTACTGTAATATAGCGGAGCCCCTGTGGGCCTGTCATTGTTATTCTGATCTGTTTGACCACTTTAACTACTAGCGGCCGGCCCTGGCGGTTGTAGGCCCGTGCTTGTAACCTTTTCTCTGCACAATAAAACTTTTTTCCAAAAAAAAAAAAAAAAAAAAAACTTGCGTTTAAAAGATTGAAAAAAAACATTAAATTCACCTGTTATGCACTGCTTATGATCGCTCATATTACATCACACATTATGTTGAATGACATCATTGATGACAACTCAAATGACATAATTCATAACATCACTGATGAAATCATCCTGTTATTGTCACAGTTTCCTATAGGGTTTGTGGATAAAGTAATTCAACATGCCACACATCTGCCCAATTTTCTATCATCAATCTATCAATTCTATCACCAGTCAAGTGATAATGGACATACCTTTCACCATAAGCTGGACGCATGGGTTATCTGTCAAATAACCTACATTTGGTAGATGTTATCCTCTTTTTAGTGGTGTTCAACTGCCTAACAAACAAAATGCCTCTGTAGGCTTTAATGGGGCCAGCCCTTTTCAAACTTTAATTATCCTCTAAAAAAGAGTCTGCACTCTATTCACCTTAACAAATCACCTTCTTAGAGGCTTCACATATCATGCAATTTCAAGTCAAGAGGTTGACAAAAACAGATTTTCCACTGATGGGATATAATGCCAGGCCCTAAGTACAACTCTCTGTAGTTTGTTGAAATACATTACACACATTCCAGAGATTAGCACGATGGCATACAACCTTAGTGCCATGCTTACAACCACAGTGTAAGTTAAACCATCTCCATATTTGGAATGGGGGGCAAGCGTGGGGGCAAGCGTGGGGGTTGCACGGTGGTAGTAACATCTATAGTGGGGTTGTGTTGGTGAACACTGCGTCCAGTTTAGACCAGATGTTTTGTTTTTTTCTTCAAAGTGCTTTTTAACCCCTTCCGCGTGGCGCGGATTACCGCGCTGTGCTGAAGGGTTCTTGTGCGGGCGGGGCTGTGACGGAGTGGTTCCGTCATCAGCACAGCGCGACTGACGCGCGTGACGGAACCACTCCGTCACGCGCATCGAAGGGGTTAAGTGAGTTTAGAGAATGATCTGCTCCCATGTTAAATTGAACCCATTCCCACAAAGTGTGGACCAAAAGTTTGGAGAGGTCTTTACACTCTGATAAAATGGCTTTAGGACCGTATGAGACAAGGTTATCACATAAAAAGTGATCTTCCCTGCCTAGTCTACGGTTTGTATCAGAGGAGAGAATGTCAAGAGCAATAGAGGCATGGTTAGGAGCCCAGTTTATCTGTAGAATTTGCAAGATGGTTTCGCCGACTTCCGACCAAATGTTTTAGAGAAGGACAAGTAGAGTACCATATGTTGTAGGTTACCTGATTCTTCCCTGCAACTCCAGCAAGTGTCAGAGTTGCGGAGACCTAGCTTAAAAAGCTATCCCCCGGGGCGTGGCTAGCGCCCGTAGGAAATGGCGGTGGCTTCGTAGTTGTCCCGAGACGGCGGAGACGGAGATGGCTCTGACGCGGTAATTGCCGCAAATGAAATCGCGGAAATGAGGGGATAATCGTCGGAAGCTACGAGGCTTCGAGAGAGCTGACTATTTTAACGTTTGGTGAGCTACAAGCAATTATTTTTCTTCGGCGCGCTGTGGAAGGTTCCGATGTTGTAGCGGCCGCCATTTTGGCTTCCCGATGCTGTTATTTTCACCTTAGAACGGGATTGCTGCAACGTTGTACTCCTCGAATATTTCACATGTGAGGATGAGACTTTTCTTTTAACTTTGCCGCCTGATGAATAACGTTTCCTAAGTGTTTGTTAAGTTTTTGCCTACCTGGGGGACGTGGCCAGGCGCCCAACGTGTATGGATGCATCCTCGTGAGGCTCCCGGTACCGGCACAGAGGAGTCCCGACACCACGAAACTCTGACCGAAGCTATTCGCCTGAACACATCGGCGAACTGATGTTGAAAGGGACTCGATGGCGCCCGCGGCTGTTTGGGGCGATATACTGCTATTTTTCACAGGGTAAGGCTCTCAAGTGATTTCGCGGCATTGCGTCCACCATTTTGGGACCCGAATCGCGCTACGAGCATTCTGTGATCGGCAAGGACTTAAAATGAGCTGCATAGACATGCCCAGCATCTCACCTGGATTAATGTAACTTTTTGCCCACACAAACGGTGGTATTGCGATGGTGAAGCCTTCTCATATTGCTTCCAAATTTCGTAGCTGTTAAGGGGATTTTGATTTGTCAGCCATTTTGATTTTTCCTCTCATAACCCATGCACAATGATCTTTTCAACACTCGAGTAACCAGCAACTCAACTCATTTCTAATTTTTTCATCTATGTCGCAATTTCAACTCCTGCTTTTTTTCGATTTGTTCATTCATTGGCTCTAAATGTTGGCTCTTATGAAGCAGTTTAAAGAAGAAAAAAGATTAAGTTGCTCTGACGGAGTATATTACATGTACACCAGGGGTTGCAGTGATTCTTTCCGTTAAGTTAATGACTGCTTGATAGTTCTCACAGGATACATCATCATACCTGGCTGCTCATTCTTTATTCAAAGTACTATGCACATTAGGTGGACATTTCCTCTCACACATTTTGTTACTTCATTCTACTTCATTATGCTTGCTTTCGCTTCGACTCAGCATTGCTTCGCCTTGTGGTGACCTCAGCCTGTCTTTCGTGGTTTCCTGTCTTCCTTGGACTCAGGTTTCCTGCATTTTCATCATTGACCTAGTGCTTTCGTTCCACCGACTCTTAGACTCTTCATGGGAAAATTCCGCAATTTAAACCTGGCTACTTCTTCTCAATTACCTGTGGACTCAGACTCGGATTCTCCTCCTCAGGACATGGAAGACGCCATGGCACCAAAATCAGATTCAATACGAGGAGCCATCCCAAAAGCGCGCAACAAAGGAAAGCTGGCGTCCTCTCTAGTTTCCTCTAAGCGCCTGAAGAAGGATCCACCATCCCCAAGGAGTAACTCCTCATCCTCTTCCATGGATCTCATTTTGGAAGAACTTTGTGCGTTCAAACCCTTTATGGAAGCTACCACAAAGAACATGCAGGCTATGCAGGAAAAATGGTCGTCTCTGGAGTCCCGTGTTCAAACATTGGAAACGGCCACAGACTCTTTGCAATCCTCTTGTTCCTATATCCCGTCAATGGAGTCGGAGATACTTCTACTTAAACGTCAGACAGAGGATTTGGGAAATAGGAATCGTAGGAACAATCTACGCCTATATGGTCTTCCAGAACTTACAGAGGGGTCAAACCCCACCGTCTTCTTTCAATCCTTTCTTGCCAAGATCTTAGATGCTCCGGCCTTAACTTCCGTTAACATCCAAAGGGCTCATCGCCTTGGACCGAAGGTCACTAGTAAGCCTAGAGGTGTCATTATGTTGTTCCTGCAATTCACTGACCTCCTACAGGTCCTTTCAGCTGCCAAGCTCAAGAAGCAAATTATGTGGGAAGGTCATCGCCTCTATCTTTCACAAGATGTCTCCAAGGCCACTGCAGATCGAAGGAAAAAGTTCTTGGACATGCAACCTCAACTACGGGCCTTGAATGCTAGATATGGACTACTACATCCTTGTCTCTTCAAGGTCACATATAAAAATAGAACCACCACATATGAAGACCCTGCAGCCTTGCAGGCATTTCTCCAACGGCAAGGCCCAGATGTTATGGATGTATCCAGACCTGGTTGACAAGACTTGCTACTTCTTCTTGGAACTCGTTGTGTTATGATTCTGTTGTCTCTCCATTATCGCTGATGTTGTGAATCCCCTACTGTCTCTTCTTCCGATAGCCGTTTCACTCTCATGTGTCCCCTATGTAGTTCAATTGTAGTTTTTTTTTTCCTGTTCCCCTGTGACACGTCTTTCCCTTCAATTGTATATCTCTCTTGTTTCTACAGACTTCTCCTTCCTCCCTCCTACCCTGATGTGCCATGCTACTTTCTATATGCTGCGTTTTTGGATCCATGGTAGTTGAGGTTTGATATCTGCTCTGGATGTTGTCGTCTTCGCTGTCTCCCGGCGCCACCACCCCACCCTCGTTCTTGAGTTTTTCGTTCCGTAAGTATGTTTTTCAGTCGTTCGTTTCGAACGTGTACTGTCTTCTTGTTGGTTTTTGTTTCTGCCCTTTTTTCTACACTTGATCTCTTACCTTTTGCTCTTTCCTCTCTCTTTTCACTTTCTTTCACCTCCCTTCTCCCCTTCTTGCTCCTTCCTTTCCTTGGATTCAGAATTATATTCATAGTGGTTCCTTCCTTCTTCTCCTTTCCTTTTCTTCTTCTTTGCTTTCTCTCCTTCTGCCCTCTCTCCTTCATCAATTCGTTACAATTCTCTCAGCTTTTCTCAAGTTATTTTTTCTGCAGTAATGAGCATGTTGCTGTTAGCTATTTTTCTTTGCTGTTCCATTCCGTGTTACATCGTGGAACGTTAAGGGTTTAAACAACCCCATTAAAAGGCAAAGGGTTTTATCACATTTAGCGAGACTTAAGTCTGATGTTGCCCTCCTTCAAGAGACTCATCTCTCTGAAACGGAGGCTCTGAAACTCAAGCGTTGTTGGGTGGGTCATGTTTTTTGCTCCCCCACAGTTTCCAAGAAAAATGGTGTTGTGATTGTATTACATAAAAAATGTAATGTTTCCTCAACTTCTCACGAATGTGATGTTGATGGTCGATGGGTTATTGTTACACTGCTTATAGATAATATTCCTATCACTCTTTTTAATGTGTATGCCCCAACTGGGATTGACAGATTATTTTGGCCCTCTATTTCAACTAAGCTGTCCTCCCTTTCTGGAGATTACATACTTCTTGGGGGAGATTGTAACCAAGTTGTTGATCCCTTCCTCGATCGTCATTCCAATGTTAAATTTGTTCCCTCTAGGATGCACTCTCAATTTGTTAACACCTTTCAAAATAACGCCTTGGTGGATATCTGGAGATTGTGCAATCCTGATCTTAGAGAATACAGTTTTTACTCCCCTCCACATCAATCACAATCCCGCATTGACCATATCTTCTTTAGTAAATCCCTATCCCAGCACGCTATACGCTCTGACATTGGTTCCATCCTAATCTCGGACCACGCTCCGGTTCATGTGGACCTTGACCTACTTCCTTTTTCCCCTCACTCTGGCAGATGGCGTTTCAACAATGCTTTGCTTCTGGAACCTACTTTTTGTTCCGAATTTATTGCCTTTGCCACTGAATTTTTCCTTCTCAATCATACCCCTGATTCCTCTTTTGTTACTGTTTGGGATTCTTTTAAAGCAGCCTCTAGGGGTTTTATTATTAATTTTGTAGCCCGACGAAAGAAACTTCGAGAAGCCAAATCCGAACGCATTTTAGCTAATATTAAGACTTTAGAACTTGATTATCATGCTTCTAAATCTGAGATTTCTCTTAAAAAGCTTATTGATGCGAAAATTTCCTTCAATAAGTTTACAACTGATGCTGCCTCTAACCTTTTGCTAAAATGTAATTCCAGGTATTATGGGGGTAAGAACAAATTGGGAAAACTTTTGGCCAATTACTTAAAGATAAGAAAGGAGCGTACAAAGATTGAGTCCATTACGACTTCCACTGGGAACTCTTGCTTTAAAGATAAGGACATTCTTTCTGAGTTTGTTAAATTTTATGACAATCTTTATACCCCCGAACACATCCCGGAGACTACGGATCTTCTTTCATATTTTCATTCGCTTCCCTCCCCCCCCAGCTTCTTATGTTGATTTTACTGCCCTAGATCGGGACATTTCGCTTTCTGAAATCTCCCTTGCTGTTTCTAAATTGCGGCACGGTATGTCTCCAGGCCCTGATGGTTTCACTATTGAATTTTACAGCCACTTCGCCTCTCTACTTCTCCCTAAACTATTACTTTTATTCCAATCCTTCCTTGCAGCGGGTTCTTCCAGCGGCTCCTTCCAACAGGCTTTAATCTGTTTAATTCCCAAAGAAGATAAGGGCCACTCGTTATGCAAAAATTACAGACCAATTTCCCTGGTCAATACGGATTATAAAATTCTGGCTAAAATTTTGGCACTGCGCATGGATCCCCTTTTACCCGATCTCATTGGCCCTGAACAATCAGGCTTTGTCAAGGGCCGTCTCTCATCTGACAATTCCCGTGTTTTTCTTAATATACTTAGTAAGGCTTCCTCTTTGTCACTTCCCTTCGCGGCTATTTCTTTAGATGCGGAGAAAGCCTTTGATAGGATTGGCTGGGATTTTATGTCTCAGGCCTTGCGCTGGATCGACTTTTCTTCCAAATTCATTTCTATTATTTCTTTACTCTATTCTAATCCCCAGGCTTCCATTTTTGTCAACGGGATGACCTCGGATTATTTCTCGTTACACAGGGGAGTGCGACAAGGCTGTCCTCTATCCCCCTTACTTTTTGTTTTAGCCTTGGAACCCTTTCTTACCAAAATTCGTCTGGACCACAATATTTCTGGTTTTGAATTTGGTTCGCGTCAGGTCAAACTCTCGGTCTATGCCGATGATATTCTTTTTTTATTGCTCAGATCCCGTTTCCTCTATTCCCTCTTTTCTCCAGCAGGTGTCTTCCTTCTCCGCGGTCTCTGGTTATCGCCTAAATGCTGATAAGTGCGAGATTCTACCTTTAAACCCAATTTGTCAAAAGCATCTTTTTTCCCAAACAGGTTTCTCCTGGCAACCATCTAAGTTCAAATATCTGGGTGTTTGGTTCGCTCCTCTCTTGTCTGACACGCTCAAATGTAATTTTGATTATGTCTTCAAGAAAATGGACATAGCTATTCAACGTTGGAACCCGCTCTTTCTGTCTTGGTGGGGTCGGCTCAATTCTATAAAAATGATGTTATCCCGTCTTCTTCTTTATACCATTTCCATGCTTCCAGTACACATTCCAGTTTCCTTCTTTAAACGGATCGATTCCTTGTTGCTGAAATTCTTATGGAATGGCAAGCGGTCTCGGATAGCTTTGGCTTTATTGCGCAAGGATAAGGCCCAGTCTGGTGTGCGCTTTCCAGATTTCAGAGAATATCATCGAGCTTTCTCTTTGAAACAATCGACCCGTTGGTTCTCTTCTGATCTTCCGCACTATCCGCCCGTCTGGTTAAGTATGGAATCTTCCTTTCTATCCCCCTTTACCTTTCGCGAGTTCTTATCCTTCACGTCTTCTTTAGTTCGCTTTCGTACGCCTGTTATTTCTCATTCCCGTACTCTCCTTCTCCCTTACATAATATCATCCTATCCCTCCCTCCTTTCCATTCACGAACAACCGATATGGCACAACTCTCTTTTCAAAATTCGTAATCGCACCATCTTTTGGAAGACATGGCATTCTCGAGGATTGTGTTGGATCTCTCAATTAATTTCCCAAGATACCCCTCTCTCATTCCAGGAACTTCAATCCTCTTTCTCACTGCCCTCTTCTGCTCGATTGCAATACAATGCCCTTCTCCCAGTCCTGATCTTATACCTTCGCTCTTTGGCGCCATCTACCGATATTCCTTTGGACCGCAAGACAACTACTTCTTTATTATTGGAGACATCTCCCTCAGCCTCTGCTATTTATAACTCTTTCCGATCTTCCACTGACAGACTAAAATCTAAAATCGAGAATGCATTGGAATTGGACCTTTCTCAGGATTGGCCAATACCTTTTTGGGACAAAATATGGGCTAAGCTTCATAAGGCCTCTAGAGCTGCTAATACTACCCAAACCTTATATTTTATTTATAACAGAATTTTGTGTACTCCACATGCTTTGTCCCGTTTTTCACCTGACACATCCCCTATTTGTTGGTCCTGTTCCTGTCCCGTTGCAGATCTCAAACACATGTTGTTTAAATTCCCTCCTATCTCCAAGTTCTGGCACCTAGTTTGGACGCAAATACAAAAGATATTCCAACATCAAATTCCATTTTCCCCTTCGCAAGTTTTTCTAGGTTCCCTATCACCGACACTCCCGCAATCTCCTTCCCATTATCTATTACTTGACCTTCTAGTTGCTGTGGCTTTCCATACCATTACTTCTAATTGGAAACAGGCTGCAAATGTCTCCTACAAATCTTGGTGGAATGCAGTTTGCTTCCATCATCGCCTAGATACAAATTACGTATCTCCCGTTTCCCTAGCAATTAAACGCGACCTGATTTGGCTCCCTTTGGTATCCTATCTCTCCTCCTTTGCTCCAGCGCACGCCTCTCCAGACCCTAACACAGTTGAGGTGCATAAGCAACCATGATTTTCTTGTTTCTTTAATGCCTTTTTTGTTATGATATTACGTTCTACTATACTATATGGTATTTTTCATTCCTATACGTAGGCTCTGTTCATGTAAGTTTCATGCTTGTTATATTTGCTTTTAATGAGAGTTTCTATTGAATTGCTTATTTTTTGTATATGTTTATCATGATGACTATACCCCGTTCCCCTCCCTTCTCCTTCCCTTCTTTATTTCTTCAATAAACTCAAACTTTAAAAAAAAAGCTATCCCCCATAACCCTTCCTCCATCCCCTCACTCCTTCTGCTCTTTTCCTGCACACACCTTGGTACTATTCTGGAGTAATCTAGCAGGTCGTTAATTGCTTTGAATTGCAGTTCTTCTCTCCTCTCCATTATAGAAGACATAAGATACTATTTACACTGCTATGCTTCATCACTTTGACCTCATGATGCGTCTACGTTAATGCAGATGGTAATGTACCCTCCTTCAACTCTCAGATCCCATTATGCGATTGTTTCTCTCTGTCCTGTACTAAGTCCATAATTTTTGCTTTGTAAAATTTTCAATAAAAATAATTCTGAAATTTAAAAAAAAATCTCTAAGTAGGTCACCCGTACAGTCTACATTTTTCGAAAATATGCAATGCCTCAAAATCTTCAGCAAAGTTACGCAAGTAAACATTCACACCTTCTAAAACCCTCTATACATAGAACTGGTCTATAGCACTGCCTAACAACTACTTAACGTGAGTATGTGCCCAGACACCAACTGGTGGATAATATATTGTGAACAGAAGCTTTGTCTTTTCTTACAGTTTTTTCACGACACACTTTGGCTTTAAGCTACGGCCTACTATGAAACATGCCTTTATAACCCACATAGGGTATGTTCAAGCCTTTATCTTTTTACACATAGACTACTACTTGCACTCCAAACTTTATTGATTTGTAAATGACCCACAACATAATTTTCAACATGCACAACCACACTTGTCTCCAGTTATTCACCTATTTCCATTCTATACACCCACACATGTACCTACAGTAACTCGATGTGGTGTTGTGGCTTAACTGTCAACTTTCGACCCAGGCGAAATAGGAGCAAATAATGGCACTTGACCAAAACCTTGTTGCTAGGTGATAAAGGTGAATTAACTCATCTCTCTTTGCTTCAGCCCAAAACCAGAAGTGCTTAGAATTAGGTTAATTGCATGTATGATGCACTATATAAATAACTGCGTATCTGGACATCTCTAACTTCAATGGTGATCTCTCACCGAGTTCTATGCCCACAATATCTGGATCACGGCAACACTCAACATCCGCATGATTGACTCTGAATCCCAGTTCAGACGTAAACTGAAGACCTGGTTATTTGCAAGCTGCTAGTCTCTCTGTCCTCGACTGTCGCTGTCCACAGCGCCGGGACACCCCCGTTGGGGGTAGCCGTGCGCTTAATCAAATTTCAAATAATAATAATAATAATAATCCTTCATTGTTTGCTATTTTAACTGTGTTGGTCCAGGGAATACACCGTGAATGTCACTTTAAGGAAGCAGTAGCGCCGCCATGCACTCTGCACCCAGGATACATGGAGGCACCGAACCCGACAAGGGGGGACCCAGGGGGTGCGTGGCGTGAGCCGGTCGCCCCCTGGGTTGTTCGCACAATGGTTGCGGCACACAGGTGGGGCGGATGAGGGATCAGGGAGGCGGGAGGCGCGTGATGGGAGGTGTTAAATAAGGGGTAGGCGGGGCGGGAAAATGACTGTGCCCAAGGGAGCGGGGAGGAGGGGTTTTGGCCCTGAGCATTTTGTCCCACCCACCCTTCCCTTTGTTTTCATTTGGTGTTTTGCATCTCTTGGGATGTTCTTTTCATTTTCGTTAGCTGGGTGCGTTTTTTATTTTCTCGCCACGTTAAGACAGATCGTCATGTACTTATTTAGTTTGTTTTGGTAGGCGGATATTTTGCTGGGGGGAGTGGGCAGCCTTGAGCGGGATTGTCCATCCTCCTACGGGGGAGGTGGGGGGGGGGGACTAAGTCAAGGGGACAGGAAATGAGAATGAGGGGATGCTATCTACAGGGGTCAGTCATTCGGGCTCTGATTGGGATTTACAATGGGGATTTGCTGTTTTGTACATAGTTTGAAATAAAAGTGAAGAATTTATTAACGATTTATTGAAAATGTTGAAAAGAAATTGATTGGCACCTGTCTTAATAAAGTGGCCTTTTCTGCTATGCAAAAGAATTGTGGGACGTGAGTTATTGTGTGATGGCAGGTAGTCTTGCACAGGCGGGAAGCAGACCTTGCGCGAGCCTCGTTTGTCAGATCGGAATCTATACTTAAGAACCCAAAATAACAACTGCTGTCTCATAAGCACTTCGAGCCTTACCTAAACATCCAATATCTATTACAAGTCAGAGGACGACTGGGAGAAACATTTACTGCTGACAACTGTCCCACTGCTGTCACTGCTTAATTTGAGTAAGTGGTAGCAGGTGCGTCCACCGGCATTCATTTTAGGGGGCCGGCACACGAACGGGAAAAACGGAGGAAGAAAAAGAAAAAAGTCACCAAGGAAAAAAAGTAGGGACCTGCAAGAGTAAGATAAGGGGCCATGGAGTGTCTGACAGTGCATGAATGAGCCCCGATGAGACTACGCAGCCATATTCGGCGCCCAGATATTTAATATCGATGCTGTGACTTCTGAGCTGCGCTTTAAACAAATTAAACACTGCCCAGATTAATATGCATCGATGCGTCATTATGTCATGTGTAACAACTCAAACAGGTGCTTTTTAGAACTTGTAGCTTTGCCTTTACAATGTGGGGTCTCAAAAAATAAAGATTTCAAACTGCAGTGTAGGTCCACTCTTGCTAGTGAAAAATGCTAACTACAGGTTTTAGCAAAACACAAAGTTTTGCCAAAAGAACACACTTAAGACCCCAGGCCATATCACAGCAACTGCTTACGAGGAATGCACTAGTAGCTTTCCGACTTCATAATCGTCCAGATTATAAAATTGCTATTTACAACGTCTCGGTCTCAGTCTTTAACACACACTTGTAACCCTGGGTCTGTGACCAGCTCTGGGGTTAACAGAGGGTAGGACGCGTACAAAGCGCTGATGCCTCCCATGCAGATTGTTAACGGCCCATACTCACCCGGTGCACGTACAATCCGGCTAAAGCGGAACCTCGGCATACCCATGGGCAGTATGTACTAAAGCAGCCATGGCGAGCGACCTCTGCTGCTGTAGATAGACCCAGAAAGAGGAGTCCGGACGAAGGGAGCGAGACTGGAGAGTAATCATGTTCTCTACATCTCTGTTGATCGAGTCTGAATGCCACCGTAGCGCAGCATTCACTGCTGACCCGCAGCTGCATTGGAGAAATTATATCCGGGGCAAAGCAGCAGTAGCAATACAAATATATATCGCACTCAAGACAATAGAATGTAATTCCGTATAGTACGGGAACTCTTAGTATGCGATAAAAATGTAGCTGAAACGCGACCCAAACATTGGAATCAAATTCAATGCACGGGGGGACGCTGACAAAGCAAAACGGTTTGTTTTGTTGTGCATAGAGTATCTATACATGCACACTGCGACCGACGTTCACCACACCTACTCCACGTATGCATACAGAACACTGCACACAGACCAACAAAGTGCCCGATATAATTGAACACATGCACAAAAAAAGACAGTTCTTTAAGAAGGAATAAAATGGGGTGTGAGTGCTCTTTGCAGAGGCTGCCCCCAAAGGGGGCCTCGAGGGCCGGCACCATAACCAACAACGAGCTGCGGACAAAAAATGTTTTTTGGTGCGCTTAGGCGCCCAGAAGTGGGAGAAACACCCGCCCCCTTCCTTGGCAGCCGCCAGAAAGGCGCCCCCGGCACCAGCAGACCAGAAGGATCGTCTGGGCCCGACCTGTTTCCCGCCCACAAGCGGAGATCCAAAACGACAACAGAAAAACATGTAGTGGCCGGGCGCGCGGCAAAAGAGGCCTCAACTAGAATAAGCCACCGACTGTGTTAGAAATGGGATTTCTGGTTGGCTAGGGCTTGCGCCTAAGCCAGGCAGAAACCACTACTCTAGTTTGGGCAAGGGAGTTACATGCGGAAGATAACTCCTGCTCACCCCCTTGGTAGCTTGGCACAAGCAGTCAGGCTTATCCCAGAGGCAATGTGTAAAGCGTTTGCGCAACACACACACAGCAGCAACACACTAGGCACACCACAAAAGGAACTCCACACAAGGTTATATATAAAAATAGCCTTTGTATTATCCACCACACATCAGAATAGTAATCACACAATATACACTGTGTCCGTGATATTTCAGTTTGCTTATGTGTGACATTCCCATGATTTAAGTACGCTTATGGGTCACATTCTGTACTTTATGTTGACACTATGTGCGAAACTTAATTGCAATTAAAACTATGCAGTTTTGTCCTTGTAAAGATAAGTATTAGAAATGATCCCTTGATGTCATTTGCAGAGCTACAAGAGCCGCGTTTTGTTCAAATATACTTGGACTGAGGGAGTGCTGCCTACTTGAGGCATAATGCCATTGAATTTAAAGTTACCTGCATCTGTAGAGAGCAGGGACCACCCACCATCAGCCTTGTAACACAGTGTACACTGTCCCGCGGTTTAACCACAACAACCCTTATCATCTGTCCAACCTGCAGACAATGGTGGCAACTAAATGTTGAGTTTCAGTCTTTCTCGCAGGCCCGGTTCTAGCGGGTGGGCCAAGCCCTACCAACCATGAGCCAGGCCCTCCAAAACATGAGCCTTGGCCCTGGCAGAGACGGCACGTAGGCCAATAGTAAATTTCATCTTTCATTTAACCCTTCTCTGCTAGGCCTTTTCCCACCCTGTGCTAAGCCTTTTGTTTAGCTATTTGGGGTAGTTCGCGCTCAGGCCCCTGTAGCTTTTTGACCACATAAGGTATCCACGTCAAGTTTGCGTCCTTTTCTTCCAACATCACAGGGAGCAAAGGTACCCAGGGTTTGTGGATTCCCCTGTAGGGGACCCAGAAATTAGCCGAAATACAGCTAAATATATATTTATTTTTTTAAATGGGGAAAAAGGGCTTCAGGTGAAAGCGTCTGTTTTTTCCCCTCCAAATGGTATCAACAAAGGGGTTGTGGTGCTGAAATCACCATCTTCCCAGCTTTCCGGGACAAGCACACTTTTGTCAGAAAAGCAACACTTTTCACACTGTTTTGGCATTTTTGTGGGACTTAGCGTATTTTTGCTATTTTTTGTGCTTTCAACCTCCTTCCAGTTAATGGTAAAAATGGGTATGAAAGCAATGATGGATCCCGGAAAGCTATACATTTCTGAAAAGTAGATAACATTTTGAATTCAGTAAGGGGTTATTTGTGTAGATCCTTCAAGGTTTTTGTATAGAAACAAACTGTTGAAAATAGAAAAAATTGAAAATGAGTTAAAAAAAAAAGCAGCCATTTGTGCCTATGTTTTTACTTGTAACTTCTACTAAGTATCACAGATGTTTGAAAGCAATATACCGTTACATCCGCTGGACCCTTCTGGTTGTGGGGATATATAGGACTTGTAGGTTCACCAAGAACTCGAGGAACCCAAAACCAATAACTGAGCAGCGTCTTGCAATGGTTTTTTATAGCGTACCGGGTATATAGCAATTCATTTGGAAAAATATAAACAGGGAAAAATTAATATGAAAGTCACCTATGTATTTCTGAAATGGGAACAAAATATAGAGTTTAGAAACAGTAGCTAATTGCACATCTCCAAAAATGTGGGTACCCATACCAGCATGTGAATTATAGGTCATTTTTCAAAGCGACTTCTTTTTTACACATTGTCTTACATTTGGAAGGCAGAAATGCATTGAAAGTCAATGGGTAATAACAGTTGCTCCACAATTTTGTGTGCCCCTAAGTCTCACGATAAAAATGCTACCTCACTTGTGTGGGTAGGTGTAGTGGCCGCAACAGGAAACGGCCCAAAACGCAACGTGGACACACCACATTTTCACAGTGAAAACTGACCCTTTTTTTGAAAAGTGCCTAGCTGTTGATTTTGAACCCTAGCTCTGCCGGCACATAGGGAAACCTAGCAAAGCTATACATTTTTGAAAACTAGACACCCAGGAGAATCCAGGATGGGGTGACTTCTCTGGCTCTCACCAGGTTCTGTTACCCAGAATCCCTTACAAACCTCAAACTTTGTTAAAAAAAAAAAACACATCTTCGTCACATTTCTGTGGTGGAAAGTTCTGGTATCTGCTTGGATGCACAAAATCCCACCCACACTGCATTCCCCAAAGCCTTCCTAGAAAAATGGTATCTCACTTGTGTGGGTAGGCCAAGTGCCCGCAACAGGAAACAGCCCAAAACGCAACGTGGACACACCGCATTTTTACAGTGAAAACCGATCTTTTTTTTGCAAAATGCCTAGTTGTGGATTTCGAACCCTAGCTCTGCCGGCACCTAGGGAAACCTTGCAAACCTAAACATTTTTAAAAACTAGACACCCAGGTGAATCCAGGATGGGGAGACTTGTCTGGCTCTCACCAGGTTCTGTTACCCAGAATCCCTTACAAACCTCAAAATTTGTAAAAATAAAACAAATTTGCATCACATTTCTGTGAAGGAAAGTTCTGGAATCTGCATGGATCCACAAAATTCCACCCACCCTGATTCCCAAAAGTCTTCCGATAAAAGTGGTACCTCACTTGTGTGGGTAGGTCTAGGGCTCGCGACAGGAAATGGTCCAAAACGCAAAGTGGACACACCACATTTTTATAGGGAAAATGGACCCTTTTTTTGAAAAGTGCCTAGCTGTGGATTTCGAACCCTAGCTCTGCCGGCACATAGGGAAACCTAGCAAAGCTATACATTTTTTAAAACTAGACACCCAGGAGAATCCAGGATGGGGTGACTTGTCTGGCTCTCACCAGGTTCTGTTACCCAGAATCCCTTGCAAACCTCAAACTTTGTTAAAAAAAAAAACACATCTTCGTGACATTTCTGTGGTGGAAAGTTCTGGTATCTGCTTGGATCCACAAAATCCCACCCACACTGCATTCCCCAAAGCCTTCCTAGAAAAATGGTATCTCACTTGTGTGGGTAGGCCAAGTGCCCGCAACAGGAAACAGCCCAAAACGCAACGTGGACACACCGCATTTTTACAGTGAAAACCGATCTTTTTTTTGCAAAATGCCTAGTTGTGGATTTCGAACCCTAGCTCTGCCGGCACCTAGGGAAACCTAGCAAACCTATACATTTTTGAAAACTAGACACCGAGGGAAATCCAGGATGGGGTGACTTGTCTGGCTCTCACCAGGTTCTGTTACCCAGAGTCCCTTGCAAACCTCAAACTTTGTTAAAAAAACACATTTTCCTCCTATTTCTGTGATGGAAAGTTCTGGAATCTGCGTGGATCCACGAAACCCCACCCACCCCGCATTCCTCAAAGTCCTTCGATAAAAATGGTACCTCACTTCTGTGGGTACCTAGTGCACGCAACAGGAAACGGCCCAAATTGCAACGTGGACACACCACATTTATACAGTGAAAATGGACCAGTTTTTTGCAAAGTGCGTAGCTGTGGATTTTGAACCCTAGCTCTGCCGGCACCTAGGGAAACCTAGCAAACCTATAAATGTTTGAAAACTAGACACCCAGGGGAATCCAGGACAGGGTGACTTGTCTGGTTGTCACCAAGTTCTGTTACATAGAATCCCTTGCAAACCTCAAACTTGTCAAAAAAACACATTTTCCTCACATTTCTGTGATGGAAAGTTCTGTAATCTGCATGGATCCACAAAATTCCACCCATCCCGTATTCTCCAAAGTCTTCTGATAAAAATGGTACCTCACTTGTGAGAGTAGGTCTAGTACCCGTGACAGGAAATGGCCCAAAGCGCAACATGGACACACCACATTTTTACAGTGGAAACTGACCCTTTTTTTGCAAAGTGCCTAGCTGTGGATTTTGAACCCTAGCTCTGCCGGCATTAAGGGAAACCTAGCAAACCTATACATGTTTAAAACTTAGACACCCAGGGGAATCAACTATGGGGTGACTTGTCTGCCTGTCACCAGGTTCTGTTACCCAGAATCCCTTACAAACCTCAAAATTTGTAAAAATAAAACAAATTTGCATCACATTTCTGTGATGGAAAGTTCTGGAATCTGCATGGCCCCACAAAATTCTACCCACCCCGCATTCCCCAAAGTCTTTCAATAAAAATGGTACCTCACTTGTGTTGGTAGGCCTTGTGCCCGCAACAGGAAATGGCCCAAAACGCAACGTGGACACACCACATTTTAGCGAAAACTGACCATTTATTTGCAAAGTGCCTAGCTGTGGATTTTGAACCCTAGCTCTGCAGGCACATAGGGAAACCTATCAAACCTATACATTTTTGAAAACGAGACCCCCAGGGTAATCAAGGATGGGGTGACTTGTCTGGCTCTCACCAGGTTCTGTTACACAGAATCCCTTGCAAACCTCAAACTTTGTTAAAAAAACACATTTCCCTCACATTTCTGTAATGGAAAGTGCATGAATCTGCATGGATCCACACATTTCCTATCACCCAGCCTTCCCCCACGTCTCCTGATAAAAATGGTACCTCACTTGCGTGGGTGGGTCAAGCACCCCCGACAGGCAGGGGCCCAAAACGTATTGAGGAGACATCAAAATTACCTATCACAAAACAACCTGGTTTTGCAAGGGGGATATCACCTGGGTTTTTGGCCCCGGGCTCGCGGCCATCTTGGGAAACCTACCAAACCCAGACATTTCAGAAAACTGGGGGAGTTCCAGGAAGGCATGGCTTGTGTGGGCCTCCCAAAGTTTTCCTACCTAGAATCCCCTGCAAACCTCAAATTTCGCTGAAAAAATAACTTTTTTTCTCAAATTTCTGTGTGATAAAGTTGTGGGATCATTGACCTGACACACATTTCCTACCAAAGCGGTACAAAAGGGGGTGGTGATGGATGGAGCATCAGAACCAATCAAACACTCACACCCAGTCAACAGATCTGGGTTTGATCCATCACCGTTCTTTAGCCCACTCTGCCACCCCAGTTCAGACATGGCCATATGCAAATCAGTCTGACCCTGTGCCTCATGGGAACAGTCCAGCCCGAACTGCCAAGCCATGCCTTCCCTGGACCGGAAACAAGCTTCCTAGGACCGGTTTCTGGCATTTCAGCCGTCTTCAGCCAGGCTTGCTTGAATCCAGTGGCAAAGTGAGCAAGGGACTCACGTGTGAGCATACCCTGCCAACTTATGGCGAACAAAGCGGTACAAAAGGGGGTGGTGATGGACGGAGCATCAGAACCAATCAAACACTCACACCCAGTCAACAGATCTGGGTTTGATCCATCACCGTTCTTTAGCCCACTCTGCCACCCCAGTTCAGACATGGCCATATGCAAATCAGTCTGACCCTGTGCCTCATGGGAACAGTCCAGCCCGAACTGCCAAGCCATGCCTTTCCTGGACTGGAAACAAGCTTCCTAGGACCGGTTTCACACATTTCCTACCACCCAGCGTTCCCCCAGGTCTCCCGATAAAAATGGTACCTCACTTGCGTGGTTGGGCCAAGTACCCGAGACAGGCAAGGGCCCAAAACCTATTGAAGAGACATCAAAATTATCTATCACAAAACAACCTGGTTTTGCAAGGGGGGGTCACCTGGGTTTTCGCCCCGGGCTCCGCTGCCATCTTGGGAAACCTACCAAACCCACACATTTCTGAAAACTAGACACCTGGGGGAGTCCAGCGAGGTATGGCTCCACAATACGTTTTGGGCCCTTCCCTGCCGCGGGTACTTGGACCACCCACACAGGTGGGGTACCATTTTTATTGGGAGACTTGGGGAAATGCTGGGTGGTAGGAAATATGTTGTTTCTTTGTGAAGCGTGAACATTTTGGCACAGTAATGCAAGGAAAATGTGAAAGTCACATTTTGAGGTTTGCAGGACATTGTGGGTAAGGTAACTTGTTGGGATCCACAAGAGAGACATCACCATGTACTCCCATGGGTGTTTAATTTACGAGAATATCTAGAGTAGGTAGGTTTTTCTTAGCTGGAATGTACACCTTGGCTGAGAGACAAAAAAGACAAATATTACTGCAAACCATCTATTCCTCAAACACACACACAGACGGGTTGGATTTGGCATGAGGGCAAGTGATGGATCCAGTATATAAAATTTTATTAACAAGAGATTTCAGAAAAATGAAATGCACTGTCAATAATTAAAAGGGAAAAAACTGAACCAGTGACTCACAGCTCGTGAGCTCTAAAGCCACATCAAGACCGCAACCGCTTTACAGGCCAGTCACACACCTTTCGTATTCGATACACACAAGACCATTCACACCACCAGGGACGGAACCAACACATTAGAACATTCACAAAAAGGAACAAGGGACATCCTGCTTGAGAAAGACAGATAAGACAAATATTACTGCACAACCAACTATTTCTCAAGCACACATACATACCGGCTGGATTTGAAATGAGGGTGAGTGATGGTTCAGTATATACAAGTGTATTAACAAGAGATTTTACAAAAATGTAAAAAAAATTAAATGCACTGTTAATAATTGAAAGGACGAGAAACTGAACCATTGACTCACAGCTCGTGAGCTGTAAAGCCACGACAAGGAACCAACCTCTTTACATGCCATTCATACACCTTTCATATGTGTGACACATACAAAACCATTCACTCCCCCAGCCACGGACCCATCACATTACAACACTCACATCAGCAGACAGCGCCATTCAAGGGCCCATCACTTTCACATGCCCGCATGCCTGACACAGTAACCACACCAGCTGACAGATTGCGTGGACTGGCGTTTGGCTACCAGCGTGTGTAGTGACCAGCAGCAAGTCACTACTCACACAGCGCCGACCAAGCGCCAGTCCACGCACACCACCAGCCAAGCGCCAGTTCTCCCACACCGCCAGCCAAACATCAGTTTGTGCACACCACCAGCCAAGCGCCAGTCCACGCACACTGCCAGCCAAGCGCCAGTCCACGCACACCGCCAGCTAAGCGCCAGGCCACGCACACCAACAGCCAAGTGGCAGTCCACGCACACCACCAGCCAAGCGCCAACCTACACACACCGCAATCACATTTAGTTTTTTTTATACAAAACAGAAAACACAATCAAATTGTAAATAGATACAAATCTACTAACACAAAATCTGAAACTAAATACATTGTACAAATGCCAACCTTGAAAATGAATAAAAAATGTAAAACAATACAGACCAGGCAGTTCACTTTACCACTCATGGATGCTTCCAAAAATTATTTTGCGTGTGGTACATTCTAAAACAAGCAGGCACACACAGCGCAGGGTTAGAAGGACACTCGGGCAGTACATAAAAGTCTCCTTCTGTGTACCAGACTCTACATCTGCTACTGGGAAAGTCTTTTGTGGGCGTGAGATGAATGTGATCAGGAAAGAGGCAATCTTTCAATATAGCCACATCCTCCACCACTCCAACTCTAGGAACACTTGCCTGTTCCACTACAACAAGGTTACCTATTCCAGACTCCTGAAACTTAGCAAAAGTCATCTTAGACTGAGGACAAAAATCCTTAAATACAACAAAAGCATTAAAGGTTGGCAAGTGGAAAAGATGGATAGCCAACTTCTTATACCAAATGTAAGTCTTACGAAAAGCAGTGTAAGGTTCCAACCTCTGATCTACTCTATCAACACCACCCACCCATGTGCCTATTATAGTCTAAAATGCACACAGGTTTGCGCACCTCAGCAACTTGACCTCAAACAGTCACAGGTGAAGTGCTTTGATCATAGATGGTAGTCAGCATGTAGACATCTCTCCTGTCAGCAAACTTCACAGCTTCACGCACTGCACTGTCCCCGCACAAGCTTTTGACAAACAAGTTCTTTTGGGGAACCTTTACGGTTAGAGCGGATTGTGCCACAAGCAACAATGTCCACTTTGGTCAATTCCCTGAACAACTGCACACCAGTGTAGAAGTTATCTACATATAAATGGTGACCTTTGTTAAACAGTCCTCTACCAAGTTCCCACACAATTTTCTCAGTCACTCCAAAAGTGGACGGACAACCGGGGGGGGTCAATCCTTGAATCCCTACCGGTGTATACCCTGAAATTAGAGACATGTTATGTTATGTTATATGACTTTTATATAGCGCAAATCACCTACAGGTCTCTAAGCGCTTCTAGAGAAAAGTGAGCAAGTGACTGGTGCAGAAGTAGAATAGCAGCGGCAGAGGCAGATGAGTACGCGGTGGTTAACGCCTCTCTAAATAGGAAAGTTTTTAAGCGCTTCCTAAAGATGAGTAGAGCCGGTTCCCTGCGAAGATACTCCAGCAGATCATTCCAGATCTGCCGGAGAAGAACAGAGAATGCCCTACCCCCCTTATATTTAGAGATGTACCTGGGGGGAGCTAACCTGCATGCCTCAGAAGATCATAGAGTCCGGCCAGGTACATATTTCTTCAAGCGATCTTTTATATACTTGGGTGCCTGGCCGTAGATTGGCTTGTGGGCAATACATAGACCCTTGAACTGCGCTCTCTGTATCCAGTCCTACTGTCACACAGCATATAGATCTTAATTCCATAGTGTGCCCTCTTGTTAGGAATGTATTGCCTAAAAACCAAGCGGCCCTTGAACAAGGCCAAAGACTCATCCACTGCTATTTCTTTCCCTGGAGCATAGATCTCAGAAAATTAATCTACAAAGTGATCAATGACAGGCCGAATCTTAAAAAGACGGTCACAATCAGGGTGATCTCATGGCAATGCTAAACCATTATCGACAAAATGCAGCATCCGAAGCAAAAGCAAATACCTATCACGACTCATGACTGCCGGAAATATAGCCGTTGCCATCAAGGGACTAGTCGACCATTATGAAGACATTGATGGCTTCCTTAGCGAACCCATCAAAAAAAGTTAAACCCAAGAACTTCTTCAATTCATCCAGATTTGTGTGAGTCCACCGGGTAGCTCTAGAGTGGGGCCTAAGGCTGGCACTGTTGTCTTCCAAATAATGTTCAGCATACAAATTAGTCTGTTCAACCATCTCTGCCAAAAATACATTGTCCATAAACAACTGAAAAAATGTTATCAGCAAAAGGTTTTCAGTATCCACTCTACACCCTGGAACACCAGTAAAGTCTGGCAATGCCGGCTGCACCATGCCTGGGGAAACCCAGAGGTCAGCACTTCCAATGGGAAGCCTTGCAGCCCCAGGCAGCAGCCCAGATGCCTCTTGCTGCACTATCAGGACATCAATGTCCTCCTCTAAACCAGGCACGTCATCCGCACTAAGAGTAGCTTCATCCGCACTGAGAGTAGCTTTATTATCCGATGATTCCCCGTGGACAGAAAACTCACTACCTGAATCTTCTACTCACTCCTCTGCCTCAGATGCAGAGTCAGTCTCTGACCCATGGTCAGAGGAAGACTCAAAAAGCATAACTACAACCTGCTGAGCAGTATTCCTGCGGCTAGCCATAATCTTTACTAAGAAAGGAGACTTAACAAACAAGTCAACAACAACCAACACTGTGCAAAATAAGTAAGTAAACAAAGTGTGGCTTTATCACAAAGATCTATATACTCAAAAACTATACGATTCACTTGCAAGGGACAGCTACACTCACCAGTACCTACTCTGCAGAGACACAGCAAAAGCCAACGATATCCCACTAAAAAGAAAAACCAAAACCAATTACTCACAAGACAACAAAATACACTTCAAGCACAAATGCAAAAAGTTTTTCACACTCAATAAAACAGAAGCTAAACATTAAGCTATTATTACACCATTTACAAAAAGACATTCATGCAGGGAAATGAAACTCATTTATAGTAAATAGAACAAAAAACATTTTCTTACCAAACACATGCAACTATACAAACTGCAGAACCATCAGTGACGAAACCGCAACCTGGAACATCAGTCAAAAGCCTTGAACAGGAAAAAAAGGAGAAGTAAAACACAAGAAATAAAACAATTAACATTATAACACGCTATGTCACTACTCAAATGGCCAATCTGCCACCAAGGGGGCCAGAAAAACATCCAAAAGTAAATATTAACTGATACCCTATCCCAAAAGGGCAACTCTTACCCGAGGGGCCACGCCAAAACATTAATATATACATATCCCTGGTGCTAGTGGGATTTCTACCCCCCAGCAGATGGGTCCTCAAATAGGGCTGGCCCACCCCCGGTGGGGGGGGGGGAGACACTGGCCACAAGTATAAAAACAAAATTAAGGGGCAATCCTTCGCTAAGGGATCACCTCCATGCACTATAAAAACAAATTCCTGGCTTTAGTGGGGTTTTCTTTCCCCTTGGGGACAAAAAGGCCAAAAGAAATGTGCTGATCTGTCCCCAGGGGGGCATAACAAACATACACATAAAATATGCCCCTAGCAAGCAACCCTTGACCAAGGGGTCCCTTCCATTCACAAAAAACAAAAAAACAATCACTGGATTCAGTGTTTGGGGCTATTTTCTGTCCCCACTGGAGGCAGATTGGCCTAAAAAAAAGGGCCAAGCTGCCCCCAGGGGGAGCAGAAAACAGCCAAAAGTGCCCCAAAAAAATGGGGGCGATCCTTGCCTAAGGGATCACCCCCATGCCTAATATAAACAAATCCCTGGCTCTAGTGGGGCTTTCTCCTCCCCCCCCCCAGAGACAGAAAAGCCAATAACCCAGGCTGATCTGTACTCGGGCTGATCTGTCCCCGAGGGGGGCAGAAAATACATAGATACATTTTACCCCCCTTGGAACCGACCCTTGCCCAAGGGGTCGCTTCCATTCAGAAAAACAAAAAAAACAATCACTGGATTCAGTGATTGTGGCTGTTTTTTGCTCCCTCCCATAAAAAGATTGGCCTAAAAAGTGGGCCCTACTACCTCTAGGAGGAGCAGAAGATAGCAACAAGTGCCCCAAAACAATGGGGTGCAATCCTTGCCTAAGGGATCGCACTCACGCCTAATATAAATAAATCCTTGGCTCTAGTATGGTTTTCTCCCCCCCCCCCCCGGGGACAGAAAGGCCAAAAAACCTGTCACCAGAGGGGGCAGAAAAGTCAAAGAAATATTGTGCCCCAAGAGTAAGCGAAACTCTTACCCAAGGGGTCGCTTCCATTTCTGCAAAAACAAATCCCTGGTGCCTAGGGGGCATTCCTGCTGCACAATCGCGACTCCATGCGCGGCCGTGCAGCAGGAATGCCCTGCAAAGAGACATCAAGGGAGAGGAAAAACTCTTTCCTCTCCCTCGATGCCTCGATACACTGAGATTCCCCCCCCCCCTCGTCCCCCTCAGAGCAAGGAAACTCACCTGTTTCCTTTCGGATGCCTGGAAGTAAATGGCTTCCAGCGCGTCTGGCTGCTTCTGATGACGGCGGCACGTGCTGTGCGTGCTGACATCACAGGATCGCCAGGGGGTGGGGGGGTCGGGGGTGGCAGCGGAAACTCTTCTGCTGCCATTCCTGCTTGGGGGTGTAGATGGGCTGCCCATGGGGGGAGCGCCAGTGCTTCCCCCATGGGTGGGTGTCATGACAGAATGGTTCCATCATGAGCATAGAAAGGGTTAAGGTTCCTGTTAGCTTCCATAATATTTTGTTTCATCCTGGGCTTCATGTCCTTCTGATCGCTCCTAGTTACTGTTTTATACTCTGGTATTTAAGTGACTTTGCACACTACTGAATTGCCACTTTCTTGCCCTGTATTGGATGTAGTACTCCTAGTAGCTGCCTTGGCACACCTTTTGGACAACTCTGCCTTCTTTGCAATGGAAACAACCTCCTTCAAGGAATCATCACCTATGACCCATAATCTTGCTTGGAGGTTAGAATCGTTGGTATTCATGATAACTTGATCACAAATGAGCTCTTCATGCAAACTGCCAAATTTACAGGTAATGGCCAATTTCTTCAACGCTGCAGCATAATCGTTAATTGATTCAGAAATATCTTGCTTGCACTAAAAGAAATAGAACCGACCAATGGCTACACATACTATCAGCTGAAAACAGTTGTCAAGGTCTTCCAACGCATTCTTGAAAACATCAGTTTCCTCTCTTGTTCTATTTTTTTTTCCATTTTGCCCATATATTTGCAACCCTTCTGGGCCCAAAGTATGCACCAATATTTTTTTCTTCCTTAACTAAGAAAATTCTTCCAGTGCATCATCTTCAATAGTTGAGATATAATTAAATAAATATTCCTTCCATTCTGGGCATTTCATTGGAAGTTCACTAGGAACTAAAAGAAATGCTTGAGGAAAAGTAAGGCTGAAACTGTGTGCAGCAGCACACGTTACACAGTGCAAGTGACACAACACTAATCAACAAAAATACGTATGATTTGGATGGAGTAATGAAGCAGCAATAACTTATGTTCCAAGCTTAACAGTTTCTCGGGATATGGGGGGGAAGGACTGCTGTGAGTTTGTGAGTAGCTGCAGATGCTGGCTGCAGGGAAGTTGTCTAGGGGAGGTCATCTCTCTGAGATAGTAACTCTTGGCGAAACTCCTCCTAATGTGGATTCTCTAGGATCCAAAACTTCGGTTACTTTTGCATTACAGCACCTATTTGCTCCAGCGTTACTGCATTTCCTAAACCTGTGGTGGTGGCTGCGCCCATTGCATTGACCATTTGGAAGGAAATTAGAAAAAGGAATATTTTCGTCTACTTTGCTTGGTCTGTTTCCCTGCTTGCTGCTATCACAGAGGATGGATGGAGGAATGCAGGTTCCACACTGGCCCTTGTCCTGGACGTCTTCGAGCAGTTGGGGGTTGTCAGTATGGCTATTTTCTCCGCTTCCTGATCCCTGCACCGGTCGAGGTTGGGCTGGGCTGGCCACCCCTCCAATAGCAGTTGATGTTTTTCTAAGTACCTTGTATACAAGAGTTATTTTTTTGTTTTTTTATTTTTTTTAATTATTATTTAACTGTTATTAACTGTCTCCCAGTATAGTCAGGAGAAAGGTTGTGGCGCTGGTGCATGTTCCGGTACAATAGACAAGTACATTGAGTTTGTGAGCCTCCTACTTTCTAATGATGTTTTGTTCCCTTGTATCTTGACTAATTCTGGTGGCTCTTTGGCCCACGCCTTGCTCTCTGTGGAGGATATCAACCATGCTCACATTAATAACCTCCAGGCAGCATGCCATATGATTACTGATTCTGTAACCGCTTCTCCCTGGCTATGACTCCAGCTAAGTGAAAAAGGAAACCCAGTAAAACTCCTCTTGTGATAACTAGAGAAATTGGTACCAACACTGAGGTGAACGTACCTATTTTAGATACAGTCGCATATTTTGAAGTAGACATTATTTATTACAAATTATAGAAAATTGGAGGGTATGATAAGGGAACTGGCTAAGTCCATGGTTACCGAGATGGGGCAGAGCGATTCTGTAGTTCAGCAGGATGGATGGAGTTACCCAAAATCGAGATTGCTTTCATCCCTTTGATTCATCATCTAGGACCGAATCACAGTGCAGATCCAGCTCAGTTTATAATTAAAAGGCCACAGGTCGGGGCGATCCACCATCACAGGCCAACACCATCTCTAGTCGCAGGGGATCTCATTTGAATCCTGCTGGCTTGATACAAGTTCCATGCAAAATTTCCCCAAATCTGTTGCGAATTCCGACATCCTTTTTGACCTGCCACTTCCCAACCTGTTTATATATGTCACTGTGAAATATTGTCAATTTTCAAAAGTACCATACCACCCGGTATTTGCTTCCTGAAAATGCGAATTGTTAAATTCCCAGCTTTCATTACCAAACATCTGATATGTTCCTCCGTTTCCATAATACTTCATATTCCTCCTATCTCCTGAGCATCCAAACTTGCTCCCCATCCTAGATTACTTGCATATGTCTCCATCACATAGTCTGGTGTTGCTCCAAAAATTGCCCGGCCATTCCAATCCTGCAAATATTCCAATCACCAGTTCAACTCCTCCTGAGCCTCTGCAGTCAGTTTCACTCTGTCTCCATACCACAGACCCCCGTTTAAATCTGATTTCTTGAGTCTTTGCAAAGCCCTGTAATGTAAAGGCCTTGGAAAAATAGCCTGAATCGATGAATACAGTAGGCCAATTACCCTTGTCAACTGCCGCAAGCTCACCTCCTGTTTTCTCAGTAAACCTTTCACTTCTCGCTTTATCAGAGTAATCTTCCTGTCTGGTAACTGCAACTGTGTATTTACTGTGTCTACCACAATACCCCAAAACTCCATCAGTTGCAATGGTTCACATATTTATTTCTCCTTATTCATTACAAATCGTAATCCTTCGAACATTGCCTGAACCATAGCACTATGTTCCTGCAATGTCTCTGCATCTTGATTCATAATCATTATGTCGTCCAGATAACTTAACAATCTCACTCCACTTTCTCTGAGGGAACCCACTACCGGTCTCAGCACCTTTGAAAATCACCATGGTGCTGACGACAGACCAAAAGGGAGGCAAGTGAACTGGTAAAGCTGGTCTTTACACCTGAACTGAAGACATTGCTGACTTATTTGCATTATTGGTACTGAAAAAGACTGTCAATTAAATGTATCTTAACCAACCAATCTTTGTCCACTAAAGTATCTCTCAAATGATGGATTCCCTCCATCTTGAAATGTCTGTAGACCACAAAATAATTAAACTCCCTTAAATTGATTACTGGTCTCCATCCCTCATCCTTTTTTCCCACTACAACAAGAGTACTTACAAACCCTTTTTGTTCCCCTCTGATATATTTGCAATTGCCCCTTTTTGCAACATTGCTTTGATCTCCTGTTCCACAATCACTTGCAATTCTTTCTGGAAAAAAATCTCCATGGGTTCTTTTCCTTCAATTGGCTCTGTATGTAGTTCTATCATATACCCCTTTACAAACACTTGCTCTCTCCCATGGCTAGTTATGTACCTTCATCCTCTATCTCATTGAGGATAGAAACTTCCTGAATATGAGCTGACTCTGAAACTTCCTCTACTTTGTGCGCTTCATCCTTCTTGTGAAAATGGTCCTCTGTAATAAGTGTGGCCGAAAGTCTGACCTCGCCTTCCAGCCCTGCCACATAAATTTCCGTCTCCGAAAACTTTTCTCATTGAGTCATGCGCCTTGCCAAGGACTGTGACAGTCTGGACATGTTTACCTGTCAACTTAACTAGCCTGTCACCAAACAAAAGTCCTTTGGACTCTTCAGTAGCGTATTTTTTGCGAAATCCCTTAGTTTATCGCTTATTTTGAGCAGGACCTCTTTACATCTTTCTGCTATAAGTCCCGCATTGGTGTTGCCAATAAAACAGATTGCCCTTTGTCTCCAGCCCCGCAGCAGATCAATATCCAGATCTGTGCCATTTAAATAGGATTCTTCCACCATATCGAAGATCCTTGCAACAGGCCTAAAACATGAAGAAGCCTTCTCTTCATATTGTTTCAACAACCTCTCAAGGCCCTTTCTTGGATCTCGGATCACGACCCAACTTAAATAAATGAGTTATGAGGTCCGGATCTAAATTTGGGGTCATAGACTCTTTGACCTCTATTACTGGCCATGAGCACTCAGCTCTCATTAGATTTTGCTCATTTCATTCCAAAGGATGCCTTAGCCAATATTTAATATATTCAACAACATGCTCTAACTGCTACCATTGTGAGCTTCGTGAGTGTCTTATCTGTGTCGGATTGAACTAAGCGTGACCCAAAGGATCTTTCACCTCTTTTTTAACATCTTTGTTCATACTGTCAATGCCTGAGAAATCACCTAGCTCATCATTGTATCCCGAATCCAGGATATATACATCAAACTCTGTATCTGTATCCTGTTCTGTCTAATTAGCGGTTTGCCCCTTTCCTTGGCAGAGTATACCTGCCTTTCCTTTTTGCTGCCTTGGACACCTATCAGTGACTTGCAAAATACACCTGCCTCATTCGCTGTCAATCCAGAGACATTTCTGTGTTTTTGTGTCTTGTAACATTTGCCTCCTGGACCTCTATTCTGTGACTCATCCTCCTCTGAGAGAGTCCAAAATTCCTCTTCCTCTACAGCTTTATTTTTCCCATTTCCCTTCTTTCATTACATTTTTTACTGTCTCCTGGACCTTATTCCGTATTTCTTTATAAATTAGCCGTCTAATCACCTCCTCCTTCACATCCTGTGATGTTATATCACTTTCCTCTGCCATCTCCCAATTTCTTTAATTATTTTACCTTATAACTTCCTTAATATATACTCTCTTTATATATTTATTTTCTAATCCTCGGAACTCTGACACACTCGCATTTCGCAAGACCAAGCCTGCAACATCGGCATCATCCTAAACAGCAGCCTCTCTATCAAACTTCAAGTCAACGTCATCTCCTTGGCGTGCTTTCACACGCTCCACATGCTCCTCAAAATCTTCAAGTGGCTCCCCAGTAGCACAGATCCCTCGCATACACTGCCACGCCAAAGGATGCACCTTCTCCCATCTCACCGCCAAAGCCTAGATCACGCTCCAATTCTTTACCTCACCCTCGCTGACCGACTTCTGGAATGGGCTCAAGACCTGGCTCTTAGAATTAGACCTACAGGCAGGGGCGGCTGGTGACATTTGAAAATGGCGGGGCGTAAAAGTGCTGGAGGAGTGCCCCGTAACATAACCTGGACGCTAGCTTACCACTTCGGCGCAAAGGTGGGAGATAAAGCTGCCAAGCCTGGTGTGGTGCACACGCTTCCGTTTATCCTCGCCTCTACCTCTCCTCACCTCTCTCTCTCCAACCGCTATCTGTTTATTTCTATCGCTCTAGCTTATTCGTATCCCGCACACCTGCAATTACCCAGTACAGGCAATCATCGCCAATGGCACAAAATACACCTAGAAAACAGAGCCAAATTACCCTTTCCCCTTCAACTACAACCAAACTGCTCTTTTTCACACAAACTAGACCTTCCCACCATTGCTCCCACACCCCTAAACCCATTCCCAAAAACCTAGAACACCCTAAAATAACATCCCAAACATGTGCATTACCGCCAGCTCCCAAAGGCCTAAAGTCGCGTCAAAACGCACTCTGAAACTAGGCCCAAAACACACCTTCCCCTCCATGGACTTGCAATCAAAATTAGACCTTCCCAACTCTGATCCCAGCTAAGCAAATCCACTCGGAACCACCTGCAACACCCTACAATCGAACCCCAAAAACATGCAAAACACATGTTTAACATGGGCTCCTATGGCAGCTCTTTCCCTTTGCCAAAAAACACCCTTCCCATCGATTGATACCTCCCAAACTTCCTGCACACCCATCAATTCCACCTCCCTGCCACTCACAACAGCCCCGTTCCTGTCGATCCACTGGAACCCCCTAAAACACACTTCTCCACTCACCCCAACACCGCCCATTGGATAACATTGCAATCCGGGCCTTCACAAAAAATGCTCTTTTTTCGCACTTTCTCTACTTCGATCACTTTCAAACTCACTGGGACACTAGTTCCAGCCATTCCCAAGAATCTCAGCAATAATTACACAAATCCATCCACTGGTAGGGGTACGCCATTTCACCCAAACACAAGCCCCCCGCAAGCCCACAAAAACACCCCAAAATCAGCCAAATCCGGATGGAATTTTGACAAACCACCCTAGAACCTTCCCAACACCAACCCAGCCAAATCTGCATCAAATCCAGCCAAACCTTCCCAACCCCAACTCAGCCAAATCTGGATGGAATTTTGCAAAACCACCCTAAAACCTTCCCAACACCATTATGCACAAACCTGAATCGGGCCCTGAGCCCTAGACTCTGGGAACCCTAGCAAATTTTAACCCTAAACCCTAAACACCACCCCAACCCTACCACCTAACCCTAAACACCACCCCAACCCTACCACCAGCAGCGGGAGAACTGAATAAAATTAAAACCAAAACTTACCTGACCGCCTCTGCTCCTGGTCCGCGTTGGTGCCTCTGCCCCCTTCAAACCGGAACACCACGTCAGCACTGGAGTGGCAACCCCTCAGCCAATCCTGGCGCTGCTGCAGCACCAGGATTGGCTGAGGGCACAGCTTACGCTACGCCCGCCACCTGTTCATTAGGAGACCGAGGGGCTCCTAATGGGCATGCGCAAGGCAGTAAAAACACAAGTATGCATGACTGGGCACGGGCTAAAAATTACTCTCCATGCCCACTCATGCGCACTTGTGCTGCAGTGCTGCCTTTCCCTGGCTTGTCTGACAATGCATGTCAGTCAACATGACGCCGGACCGCCCACGGTCCGACGTCATGCTGACTGACATGCATTGTCAGTTCTCCCCACCCTCGGCGTCTCTGAACTTAAGTAAACTAAGTTCAAAGACACCGAGGAGGGAGCTGCGGGTGCGGGCGGGGGGGCAACGCCCCAACACCCCAATGGACGCACCGCGCCTGCCTACAGGAAGCACCTGGATACCGTCTCGGGTGACAAGCAGCGCTCTCAGAATACCTCTTGATTGATTGATTGAATTCTAAACTGGCTTGTGTCAAAATGTACTCTTTTCTGTCTTTTTCTGCTATCTGTGCACCGATCGGCAACCATCAGCTGTTCTGTCACCCTCTGAAAATACAAGCATCTGTAGACGCTTACATAATGTGCACAATCAGCTTTAAAAATCAGCCTCTTAGCTGCATACTCACCTATGCGGTCTTCCTCGCGGCCTCAGCATGAGCTGCTCTCATGCACTGGAGCCGTTTCCTCAAGCTCCTGGCACAAGCAGCTCTCACGTGCTGGAGTCGTTTCCTGGAGCTCCCTACGCAAGGAGCCCTCATGCGCTGGAGCCATTACTTTCTCCACTTGAGCCCATACAATTTACGGTAGGCCTGAATTTTAATTTGCTTTAGTTTGAAACTCCCTTCTTTAAAATTTACATTTTCTCCCCGCTATTACTGAACAACTCCAATCTAATAAGACTAGACCATACCAGTTTTACCATTAAACCTATTATACCAAATGTAACTAAAATAGTTTACCCAAAAAGTAGGTATTCAACATACATACATACTAACCTCATAAATCTTTTAACACATACTGTATAAATCACACTTTACTGCATATATTTTCATCTGCTCAGAAGCAGCAAACAAAATATGAGATTGGAACGTTGGGAACTTATGTACTCAATGAATTTTCTATTGTTCTATGACTTCATGTTGTTTTATTTGAAGCTTTTAATGTTACTCAGAAGTGGTAAATAAAAGGTTATGCTTAATGATAGCCTCCTGTCTTGAAATAAAATCGAGATTACGTTCATCCCTATGACTCGTTATCTAGGACCGAATTGCAGTGCAATTCTAGCTCAGTTTAAAGGCCACAGGTCGGGGCTGTCTACCATCACAGGCCAATACCATCTTTAGCTGCAGGGGCTCTCATTTTAATCCTGCTGGCTTGATACGACCTGCCTGTATATCGCTGGTGCAGGCATCTGCCTTGGACTCTGACCCACCAGCCGTTCACCCACAAGGCCCAGATGGCGTCTCACAAAAGCTTTCTAGTATCAATTAAGTTCCTGAAGCATTCCCTTATGTACTTATCTTGGCGAATAGCCCCCTGCTTGTGGAAGGTACTGGAGAACCATAATCAACTGAAAAACAAGGTATCACACTGGCTACACATCGACTTGAGAAACTTTGATAACATTTTGCATGTAAGTACTGCTTTGATCAGACCTTCTCAGAAACATTTGACAGGAGAAACTATTGTAATCCATTGTTAAAATCCCCATCTGGTTAATTTCCTTCTTTCTAGGGTGTGTAATCTCCTAGGGGGACAAAGTAATATCCATGTATATCCCCGTGATTTACAAACTGAGCATGCCCTCCTCCTCGATTTTGGTTTATAATTCTGGCCTCCTCGTTATGCCTGATGAAAGTACCATCCAGCTGCAACATCGCTTCTCCCCACTTGAAAGTTTTGAGGGTACTGCCTGATAGAAGCTGGCTAATCCCTCCTGTTTTGACATCTTGGCAGTGGGAAGTTCATCTCACTTTTTTGCTTTTGTGCATAATTTTTGCAGTTTGAGCATTGGGAGCTGGAATGTTGCAGAATATGCCTCGAGTTCAGAATCTAGTACTGGGATAAATTGTATACAATCTTTTGATATCATAGCATTACAGGAAACTTGTACGATAAAAGATACTTAGCATAACAGCAACTTGTTAATCTGCTGCTGCTTCACATTAAAACAAGGGGAGAGCTATAAGGCACTATCTATTTGGTTGAACCCTTCCTTCAAAGCTAAGATTACCCCGATGTGAGAATTGTGTTGTATTATATGATATGGTTGTGTGACCTTACCGTGTAATACCCTCATAAAACCCTCTTGGGTCCAGCTAGACATGTTTGTAAGACTATATGAATGAGCACTGGAGGGTTCCAGAGATATAGATTTTTGAAGAAAAACGTAAATTTCAGCTTTTAACTCCAAAGCGCAATCAAGCCCTGGTACCCGTTAAGTTTGGAAACCTTTTGATAAGTTTAAAAGAGATATGTTAGACTACACCGGCCTGAGTTGGGAAACCAAGTCTGACAGGGAGAAGGTCAGGAGGACCAATAAGGAATATTTTTACAGTTAACTGTGGTCACCAAAGCAGGCTAAGGTCTAGTTTCACACTTTCCATTAAGACCACCATAGACTTCAATGGAGTGGTCCTGATGTGGGGCTGCAGGATTCTGAGGATGCTGAAAGATGATCTGGGTGCTGATCAGTCAATGGGGGTCTTCCTGGGGTTATTCCTTGGTTCATAGATAAGGTAGGGTGACTTTGGCTATAGGGGTCAGAGTCCCTCAAAGTCCTATTTGAGCCAGTAGAAGTTCAACTGTGGCTGGGCTATAGATCTCTGGACACTGCTGGACATAAAGGCCAAACCTCACACCGATTCCATCAGAAATGGTGGCAGTGATAATCCAGTGTCCAGTGGAGACAGGAGGTTCCACATCCCCAAGGATCTGGTGCCTAAATTTGTTGTTCCGGATGAAATAAATAGGTGGTTTGAGGCATATGAGGTAGTTCTGGAAATGCACAGTGTCCCTGAGGAGAATTGGGGAGCCAGCTCTGGAGGCATATACCTGGCTCGGGGAGGTATTCCTTGTTGGCTCTAGGTAAGGGTGACAGGATGAAGTGACCATTCATTAAGGAACTCCTTATCAGGAACTATGGTCTCACCTCTGAGAAGAATACGTTGAAGTTCAGGGACAGCCAGAAGCTGTCCCTCTAGTCTTGAGTTGATTTTGTTAGTAAGGCACCAGATGATTAGGTGCAGAGTTAGTGAAGTAAACACTTATAAGGAGTTGTACAGTCTGTTTTCAAAAGAGCAAATGTTCAGTCATTGTTTCCCGGAGCCATGGCAACACCTAATAGATAGTAAGCTCACTGACCGCAGGAAGCTTGACAAGGAAGTAAACCTCTGGCTCAGCATCAGAGTCTATGACGAGGTACCTAGGAGTGATCCAGAGGAGGGTGGTTCAAGTCTTCCCCCCCCCCCCCCCCAGCAGAGGGGGTGTCTATAGTGATCCAGATAGGTTCCAAAATAAGGTGGAGGGAAAGGGTTCCCATGCCCCTTCTAAGAATAGGGGGGGGCTCAGGTTGGCGGTGGCCCAGTCCATCCCATATCCAACCCCTCTGCTTTGATTGTTTCTAGTTGGGGCACAAGCACAGGGACCCGGTATGCACCAAGAGAAAATCCACTGGTAGGAGCTCCCCAAGGATGGCGGCTGGTGTGGCCTTAGTGGGAGGTAGTGCCCAGGAACAGTGGAGAGAGCATGCCCTAGTATCCCTTAGCTAGGATGTGGACTCCAAGGGTAAGCTTGAGATCCCTGAGGGTGAGAGTCATCACTTCCATGAGGTCACAGTTAATAGGATAGCTGTCAATGCCCTAAGGGATTTCTGTGGCAGTCAGATCACAGTTTACTTTCCTCACAGCAGTACACCTGATAGGTCTATATGGTAACTCAGGCCTATGGACAAATTACCTAGAGGAAGGTCACAGTTAATCCTCAGATGCCCATTGACTGCATTCTGGGAAAGGAATTACCACCTGTGTTAGAGGAGTTGGGAGGGGTAACCGCCCATGGTGCCATGAAAGCTCAGGGTTCTGGGGATACAACTCACAAAAGGATAGTACAGAGGGCCAAATGGAGGGATAGGCGGTGCAGACGGGCCACGGCAGGTACGCCAGTCTATCAGGAGTTACCAGCTCCAAGACAAGGGCACCCCAAGACTGACCCTGGTGAGGCTACTTTCGGACTGGAGGTGCTCCCTGCGCAATCGCAGAGACAGAGGGCCAGAGACCTGCACCAGGTAGACCCCAGCATGACACTCTTGAGGGTAGTAGTGGATCCTCCTGGAAGTCATGGCTTGCCAGGCACCTGGGCTTAATGGCCAGTCACAGGAAACTACCCCTGTACTGGTGGAAAGAAGAGTGGAAGTAGGGTGGTTAACAGTTGGGGTGGTGCCAACCACTCTGAGAAGAACTCCCTGCCAGCCTTAAGACTAGAAGTGAGGCCTGCCCAAAGCAGAGGATGGCCGGGCTGGGCTCTTGACACTAACAGCTGTCAGTGTCCCTGCTGGTTGTTGTCTTTTTGGGTAGAGTTTTCCCTGTGTTGGGGATAGACATCTGACCCAACAGATGAAAAGGGCCACATCACCTTGTTGACCAAGATGGTACTGTCTGCTTACTGGGATGCATCTGTTAGCTAGTTAAGTTCAGAAGCTTCACAGATAGAGTTCACAGATGAGGAGAAGGGTTCCCCATGGGCTAGTGGAGTGACCCCAGAGAATAATGCCAGGGTGATATAGTTAGCCTTGAATGGGCATTGACCTGACAAATGCCACTGCAAAAAAGGCCATTGTCCAAGTTCTACTGTCTAAGAAGGGAAGTCCATGAAGGTATTAATTAGTCTAACCAAGCTTAGATTTAGAGGAGTTTGTATTGGACTGGACTCTTTTTGCAGGCTCTCCCCCAAATGTTTGCCTTCTGCTGCTTAACACATTTGTGTTGGCATTGGGAGCTGTGCACTTTACCACTGCTAACCAGGGCCAAAGTGCTTGTGCTCTCTACTTCAAAGATGATAAAAAAGACCTACACCTAATTGGCACATTTATCTACTTGTAAGTCCCTACTAAATGGTCCTACGTGCACCCAGGGCTTGTAAATTACATACTACGAGTGGGCCTGCAGCACTCATTGTGGCACCCACTAAAGTAGTCTATTAAAACATGTCTCAGACATGCCACTGCAGCCTGTAGTAAGGTTTAAACTGCTATTTTGAAATGGAAAAACGAACCTTTTACCAGGTCTAAACCTTCATTTTTAATACATATAAGCCACCCTTAATGTAGGCCCTTAAGGCTCACAGGGCAGAATGGATTTATATTTAAAAAGTAGGACATGTGTGCTTAAGTTTTATATATCCTGGTAGTGAAAATCTCCTGAAGTCGTTTTTCACTCTCTCCCATTGACTAATACTGGGTTACCTCATTATATTTAATAATGAAAACTTGGGAGGAGATAGAGATGTGCATATTTACACTGAAGTGAATGTAATTTAAAACACTTTTAATGGTAAAGACGAATTTTACGTCACAATTTAAAAAATTAATTTTTTAGAAAGTTGCCATTTTCTTGTCCTACCCATTTGTGCTTTTTGTCAGTGTCCTGGGTCACATATCTCTGCTGTTGGGGTTTGTGGATTCCTCCCAGACAGTGACACAAAGGGGAAAAGTTGTGCGCACAGCTGTGCTTTTCCCCACTTACACATTAAAGTTGTGTCTCCAGTACACGCAAAGGAACCTGACACTAGTCTTTTGTCACCCTCAAACCTCTTGTAGCATTGAGAGGGAAAGGGAAGAACTTTCCAGAGCCGTTGTGAGGGTAATATAGAGAATCCCCGCAAATCAAATGCGGGCATCAGGTATAAATATAGGACCTCCAGAGCTACTCTTCAGAACACTCCTGGACCTGGACCTGTGTAGGGGGTATTACAATCATCTGTAAAGCTCAGCTAGGGTGTACCATCACTCCTCTCAGTTTTGTTAAATCCGAGGCCTTCGCCTTCAGAACATCCCTTTTTCCGTCATGCTCCTTCTCAGGTGGACTGATCTTCAGACCCCCAGGAGCTTGTACGCAGTTTTTAGAATCAGCCCCGGACATGTTGGCAAGCATGCTTATAGGGAAAAGCGCTCTCACAGTTCTAGGTGACTTCAACATCCATTTGGATGATCCCAATGATTTGTCAGCCAGGAGATACCTAGCTGACATGGAAGCCCTACAGTTCTCACAACTGGTACCGTCTGCCACTCATGAAAAAGGCCATTTCTTAGACCCCATTTTTTCAAATGACCCCAGACTGGAGGTACTAGCACCCAAGTGGATGCCGTGGACAGATCATGCCATGATTCCACTGCGCCTCCATAAACCCTTTGTAGGTGAACAAAAAATAGAACCTATAGTAGTGGGACGCAAATGGCCTAGGATAGTTCCTGAGGCCTGGATTAACGATCTGGAGTCCTCCACACCACCAGACACCAAAGTTCTGGAAGAGGCCCATTGCAACTGGCTAACCTGGATAGCTCTACTGACCGGAATTTTAGGAAGCCAGGTCCACTAACACAAAAAAAAATCTAACAGATCATCCTGGTTCTGTCCTACGCTGGTCTCACAAAAACAGAGCTGTAAAAGACTTGAACCTAACTGGAGGAAGTCTTATGATCCAGAGCTCAAAAGAGCATAAAAACTAGCTATACAGCTCTACCATAAGAGCTTAGGAAAGCACAGGCAGCCTTTTTTGAAGGAAAAATAGCAAAGTCTTCTAACTCCTATTAGGAGCTTTTTAAAATCGTCAAATCACTTACCACAGTAGACAAAGGAATAAACAGCCCCCAATATTCCAAAGAAAGATGCAATGGGTTGGCCACTTTTTTTTAAGAGCAAAGTGGAAAACATCTACAATTCCCTCCACCCTAATTCTATCACGACCTCGGGTGCTATACAAGGCCCCCATAGCACTCTAAACGCCCTTAGAAAGAGTGAACAGATGGGACCACTCCACCCCGCTGCACCGGTCCGCCTGTCCATCCTGATGTTGAAAGTAGATCAGGTATCCTCCTTATTACAGAAAATCAAGTCAGGCTCCCCACTAGACCCGGCCCCACCCTACATCCTCACCCAAAGTGGGAAAGCCGTCCTCAATCAACTATGTAACTTAATTAATCTCTCCTTTGAAAATGGCAAAGTACCCATAGAGTGGAAACACGCCATCATTAAGCCCCTGCTAAAAAAAACACAATTGGACCCCGCATATCTAGCCAACTACCGCCCAATGTAGCTACTGCCTATATAAGGCAAGATGGCAGAAAAACACGTGAATAGCACAATCTCAACCTTCATTGAAAATCATAACATCATACACCAGACTCAGATGGGGTTTAGACCAAAACATAGCACAGAGTCAGCCCTGCTGGTGGTCACTGAAAAACTCAAATCCATCCTTGACCAAGGGAGAAACGCAGCCGTGGTACTTTTGGATTTGAGCGCAGCGTTTGATACGGTAGACCATACAGTGCTAATTCAAAGACTGGAGAATGTCAGAATCAGAAGAATAGCTAACCAATGGGTTGCGTCATTCTTGAGTAACAGAACCTTCCAATGTATGGAGGCCGGATTCAAGTCAGACTCCCTCTCAGCACCTTGGGGAGTCCCTCAAGGATCCTCCCTGAGTCCAACACTTTTTAACATTTATCTCAGCCCCTTGGCACATATAACACAGGAATTTGGCCTCTCCATCGTGTCATATGCCGATGACACGCAACTAGTGTTCTCAATTTCAGATTCTCTCAACTCAGACCACAGACAACTCGTCCCTTGGTTGGAAAAAATCGGATCTTGGATGGCGGACTGTAGCGTCAAACTGAATGGGGACAAAACAGAACTAATGACTTTGGGCAACAATTTTAATCCTCGCTCGGAGATCTCTTGGCCCACCAACTGGAGACCGTTTCCTACCCCCAAAACAGCCACAAAAAATTTAGGTATGTGGTTGGACCAGAACTTAACGATGTAGGTCCATGCCAAAATATATTATCAGGCACCTGCTTTGGGATACTATGCTTGATTAGAAAAATAATATCCCTACTCCCAGAGGACTCTAGGAAGACTGTAGTCCAAGCCTTAGTGGTATCAAGGCTGGACTACGGCAACTCTCTCTTTCTTGGCTCTCCTAAATATGTCACAAATAGACTACAAATCGTACAGAATGCAGCTGCCCGACTGCTGCTGAACATACCCAGACACCACTCAGTTAGACCAGCATTGAGAGAGTTGCATTGGCTTCCGGTTCAAGCCAGAATCAAATTCAAGTCCTCAAGTCTGGCCCACCGAGCCATGTAGGGGAGATGCCCCGCCCTGATTCAAAAGTTGGTCTCTCACTACTCTCCCCGTCGACAACTCAGGTCAAGTTCAAAATTCATGATGAATGCGACCACATTCAAGAGAGCCAGATGGGGTGGAAGGTCCTTCACCCATCTGGTACCAACACTCTGGAACAGTCTGGACCCAGAGCTCCGACTTACTGAAAATGAAGTATCCTTCAAAAAAAAAACTCAAGACATGGCTCTTCCCCTAAAACCAAGTGCTCACAGCTTCTATCCTGCATCACCTCAGCGCTGAGATGCCCAAGGGTAGTCATGCGCTATAAATCCCCTAAACCTAAACCTACATTACAGAAGAAGGACCGTCCTGCTGCCAGAGGAATGCCCTGTGGCTGAGGACTGACTTGCTGTCTGAGAAGGAAGACGGAAACTGCTTACCTTCATCCCAGGCTAACCTGAGTGACTCTAAGGTTTCAGTTGGCTGATCTCCTGTTTGAGTTACAGGGACAGAACAAGCTCCAGAGGCCCTTCCACCAACTGCCCAGCTGACCTGTAGCAACTAGACCTGTCTGGATATGCAACTGGACCTGCCTTAGCGCTGCTGGCCTCTGCTGGAGTGAGTTCCGGATCCTTAATAGGCTCCCCCAGGTCCTGGATGCTTGACTGGCATCAGTCTGAGGTCCTCTCAAGAAGAAAAAATGAAATCCTGAAGTAGGGCGCTTCAGGACTGCAAATGGGCCCCTTTGCACCGGGACTCTGCTGCTTGTGACAATCACCAACATGAAGCTCCAGTGAAGTCCTGCATTTCGTATTACAGCCCCGACAACCAGTGTGACTGCCAATGGGAAGCTCCAGCAAACACTGTCCACAAGACCCGGCAGACTCTGCATTACAGTAATGAGAGCCTGCCCCACCTGCCTTGTTTTTCGCCCTACAGCAACAACCATCCGAGACACTCTCTGTTCCTTGTAGACACCACCATGATCGGGACATCATTATTATTCATTTTTAAGCTTTTTTCATTATAATTAAAGTATTTATTTTTGTAATATGTGTTTAATGATTTCGTAGACAGTATTATTTAAAACAATTTTTATATTGATTTTAATATTTACATTAGCTCACATATATGTTTGGGTTATGTAAATGTTAGTTAATTTTTACTTTTAGGTTATTTTTAATATATTTAATGTAATTTATTATAAAACGTGTTTAATTCTTTTTTTATATATTTCAATGTATATATGTTATTCACATTACTTACTAAAACTATTAATTTTTAATTATAATATTTTCTAGTTTAAATTTGTAAAATAAATTGCTTATAATGGTATATTATACTACATTTCTCTATACATTTTTTGACAATCTTCCATGATATTTTTGATAGTTTACATACTAAGGGGTCTATTACGATGCCGTAACGGAATGCTGGACCGTCTGCCAGGGGTTTGGCGGTCCCGCACCTGCAATTAGGATGCCACCGCCACCGTGACGGTGGCATCCCCCATTCCCCGCATTGTGGGGGGCGGTGCTAACAGCACCACCCGCCACATTGCTGGGAATGCACGTTGTGCATTGGCATGCACAAGGTGACAGGCACCATGCGGTGCCTGCCACCTTGTCCATGCCAATGCAGAGGGGAACCATACATCCCGCTACGGGCCCCCAACAGCGAAGACCGCATGCCTTTCCATGGCGGCAACGTCGCCATGGAAAGGCTCATCTCCGCCCGCATTATAATATGGATGGTGGTGTCTTGCAGACACCGCCACCATATTATTCAGGTTTTCCACTCGGCGGAAAAGCGGCGGACGGTGTTTCCGTTCGCCGCGGACCCCCCAGCCATCCTAATATGGCGGGGGGTCTTTTAGGTATGGATGGCGGGTGGATCGCTACAGCCGGCCCGGCGGGGGCGATCCGCCCGCCATCCTAATAGGGCCCTAGGTATGTAAACTCGATATTATTGTAGACGACACAATATTTTAGTAAATCAACGTTCTTGTCGATATTCTGTCATACAACTAAAAACAGACAGGAGATGGGGGGTGCTAGGTGGCGCACAAGCAACATGGCCGCACTAGTGTGAGGCTCCTGCTCGGTCCACTTATCTGAATAATAATCCTGCCCAGGAGGTCCAAATAATCATCCCACTGTGCCGGACGTTGTAACAGGACCCAGGGACCTTGTGGTGTGACTGCAGAGCCTCTTCAACACCGCCTTCTGCCACCGCGGCTCCTTCAGGGTTGCGCTGCGGTGACAGCCTGGCGTGCCTGGAACCGGCATGGGCTGAGCGGACTACACAAATGCTGTGGCGCCCACGTGGGAGCTGGGCCATGATCCGGCCACTTCCGCGATTCGCGGTATCACAGAATAAAGAGGGTGAGAGCCCACCAATCACACCCCCTACAAGCACCTGCCACCTCCTGCATGCCCTCCTGCTGAGCATTAGCAGCCCGAAAAGGAGTCCTGCCCCAGGCTGCGCTTCTCGGCCCGCGAGCACAGAGAATTGAAAGACACTGATTTAAGCTGCCACCTACTCAAGGGCTCCTTTGTGCCCGCGGGGCCCGCTCGTAAACGATCCTGTGGCTCAGAACATTAACGCCAGTGACTACCGTGCGCAGACCTTCACTTGAGGCGCCCAATTCAGTACGGTGACCACTGAGGTGGGACGGAGTTTCGATACTGGCATTCCTTGCATAACAGACATTGTTGACTGGTTGCGCCTCTGATGATATTTGTGCTCAGCAGATGCCTCCTCCTCCCCCATGAAAACTACTTACCACTGCACACAGTACTGTGCTGCAATACACTGAATCACAAGTCCTTCTTTTTGCAAGTGGACGGCTACACAAAGGAAACAATCGCTCGTGGACAAGCTACCACATACATCCAACCACACACCGCGTTTGGGGTGTGACTAGATGGTCCAACTGCCATCGCCTGATGTGCTTGCACACTTCATCTCTGCAGGCTAAAGGGGCAAGAACAAAGGACTCCCACAGCACAGCCCCTCCTCCTGTGACAGACTACCTATGGCTCTGAATGTGCTGTACATACTACGCAATTCCCTCAATCCACGTATGGTTGTGCGTTTACATGTTTCTACGCCCTAAACAGAAACGCAGCACCAAAGACCTTTATAACACGTCCAACTTTTCTGTGAAGAGTTACTTATGGCGAGGAGCAGGCGGACAGCGTTGCCAGCAGCAAGGACGCTGTCTCTTAAGGCCCATCCGAACTCCTGGGCAGAGGACACCTAGCGTCCATCCTTCAGGTACAGGGTGGCAGACCAAGGGCACCAGCACAGGTACCAACGAAGTTGACCACAATCTGTAGAATGGGAAAGGCAGACGCCAAGCAAACACGGCTGACATTTGTAGCCAAAAAAAATGCCCGCACGCCACAGGACGATCCTGATAACGCCAGTGAGGAACACGCACAAGGGTCGGCGCAGCAGCAGGATGACGACATGAAAACACTCCTCATTGCCATGAGGCAAAGTCTTGCCTCCATAGAAGGGATAATGGATGCAATGAATAATGGGATGGATGCCATTGTTCACAAACTGGACGGTCATGATGAGCGCATAAAAGAGACTCAACGCCGCATCTCTGATGCAGCAGATACGTCGTTGCAAATGTAGAAGCAAATGGCACAGATGGACAAACTGCTGAAAATTATCGCTGCCAAAAATAAAGATCATGAAGCGCGCAGCAGAAGAAATAACATCCGCGTTCTTGGCATACCGGAGAGCACCAATACTGGCCGGATGGAGGAGTTTAAAGAGCGGATCCTACGCTAAACAATTGGCGGTGAATCGTTCTCCTCCCAATTTATAGTGGAGAGAGCACACCGTTCCCTTGGCCCCAAACCGCCGCCAGGAAGCACACCACATCCCATTATCGAGAGGATACTCAACTATCGTGACCGGGATGTGGCACTCAAAATAGCTCGTAAAAAGAGACATCTCACATTTGAAGGAAATACATTCACCTTATATTCTGACTTTACTGCCACCGTCCAGGAGGAGCGACAAAAGTTGCTGCCCGCCAAGCACAAACTTCGCCAGGCACACATTGATTATGCGCTGATGTACCCAGCTCATCTACGAGCAACGCACCAAGGTAAACAATACTTCTTCACTAACACGCAGCAAGTTGATGACTTCCTAAAGTGCACCAATCGCGCAAATAATTCCCGCTCTTCACAGGAACTATCTCCAAGATCGTCTTCCCCAGTCGGAGAATAAAGCGAACTCTGTTTTCCACCATCGTGGAACTCTTGAGATTGATGCGATGCTGCACCTCCTTCTCTCCTCCCGACCGCACTCATTCACGTCTACCACTCCACTCCGCGTTTGTCAGAGAGCCGGAAAGCCAGAGCCAGAGAGCAGGAAGCGGGAATAGAGCAGAGGAAAATGCCGTGGAAAAGGAAACGCGGTCGCGGATGTTATCGGGACCGGGGACTGGGTGCCAGGGCCCGGGGGTCATTGAGACTTGGAAACAACTGACCCCCCCATCCCCTTATTCAGCCTGTGGATTACCTCCATACGGCTCGGCCGGTTCGGCTCAGCCTGCTGCGGTAGGAGCCTGCTACCCGCCTATCTGCCTGTCTGTCTGACTGCCTGCCTGCTGCCTGCAACCGCGTGGAGAATTAACTAAAAAATAAAATAAAAACATTTACCACGAAAATTGCACAACGTGGCAGAGGGCAGAGTGCAGACCTGCACAAAAGACAAGAGAGCAAGAGCAACCTCCATAGTGCCAATATCGGCAACCGTTATCATATCATACATCAGTACATAATCATAATAAAACACACGACACTGAATGTAAGTGGAGAAATATTGCTGCAGGTTTATTAGCATAATAAATATGCAAACACGGTGGGTTATCTTACGGGCGATCCCAGGGCAGGCCAGCCCCATGGCGCCTGCCCGTCTGATAAGCCTAGGGTCACCATGGCAGCGCCAATTGGTGACCACCAAATGTTGGGAGGGTCCACCCCTCCCATCCGTGAACCTCCAGTCCACATGCTTCACCACGCCCCCCCGTGATGGGTGGGCGGAGCATACATGGCAGCCCCCGGTTGCTCAGACCCACAACCGCCTGTCGGTAGCGGGGCGCCGTAGGTCTTCCAGTGGACACGCTAAAAGATCCCTGGGTATCCTGGCTTAGCACCACACGGTGCTGCTGCATGCTATACCCCTTGGTATGTGCAGACCCTGGATCGCCCTGTAACTCCTCCTGCAACACAAAAGTGAAAGTTGTTAGAAAACCTTCCCCCCCCTTCTTGTCCCTCCTGATGCCGGGTAAGCGGATGGGCGGGTAAGGCAAAACGAGCGGACAAGAGGGCGAGGAGGGGGCGGGGACCGAATATGTACCCCCCTCATGGCTCCTCCCCGCCGGAAGCAGCTACCTAACTGGGGTCTCCCTAGGTCAAGCCCAGGGACAAGACCTCCCACCCCTGTGCCTTCCTGTGGCACTAAGGCGGCCGCCCTCAAGGGGGCGGGCCGCTGCGCAACCCCCCACCCCGGGCAGCCTTACATAGTGCCAATATCGGCAACCGTTATCATATCATACATCAGTACATAATCATAATAAAACACACGACACTGAATGTAAGTGGAGAAATATTGCTGCAGGTTTATTAGCATAATAAATATGCAAACACGGTGGGTTATCTTACGGGCGATCCCAGGGCAGGCCAGCCCCATGGCGCCTGCCCGTCTGATAAGCCTAGGGTCACCATGGCAGCGCCAATTGGTGACCACCAAATGTTGGGAGGGTCCACCCCTCCCATCCGTGAACCTCCAGTCCACATGCTTCACCACGCCCCCCCGTGATGGGTGGGCGGAGCATACATGGCAGCCCCCGGTTGCTCAGACCCACAACCGCCTGTCGGTAGCGGGGCGCCGTAGGTCTTCCAGTGGACACGCTAAAAGATCCCTGGGTATCCTGGCTTAGCACCACACGGTGCTGCTGCATGCTATACCCCTTGGTATGTGCAGACCCTGGATCGCCCTGTAACTCCTCCACAGCCTTGGGAGTGGCCACCGTCACTACCATGGCCCCCCACCAAGGTAGACCTATTTCCCTACAACCCGCTGCAGCCAACGCTTCCCCTAGGGCCAGTAGGAAAAGATCCATGCCTAACTGGGACTTCTCCCAGGTCCAGCCAAAACAAGTCTCCGCCCAACCGGGCCGACGGCCAGCATGTACCATCAGGACAGGTTCCCCCAACCATTCTAAAATCCCCCGTGGAATTGACTGAAATGACCTTAAACCTTGAATAGGCGATGGTCCAAAGTTGCCTTTGCCTGGCTAAAGAACAATCCCTTTGACAAGACACTCCTGCCTGGCCGTGCCAATGCGGGAGGAGGTAAGCGTTGCAGGCGCCCTTACTTCCTCTTCCACTCAGCTGGCGTACGCCCATCATATTCCATCAGTCACCACCAACTGTAAACCCTTGCCCTCCCAAAATTCTGCTAGTATACCAGGGAGAGACAGGACAGGGTGCCCACAGCGGAGAACCAACGTGTAAACTTCTTCTCTATTTTGGATACCGGGAAAGCCAATTAGTCTCCTGCTAAATAGTGGCTATCATAGTGTTACCCCGGGGTTTCCCTTGATCATATGGACCATATGCCCCCGTTCTTGCGCTTCACCTGATTGTTAACATGAACCCCAGCGCAGACCACCGGCCTATGACCCATGTTTGGCCAAGCCTGAGCTAAAACACTTCTGAACAGCATGAAACAGGCTAACCACCAGCATTGCATTCTGAATGTTCCTGACGCGGCCCAGAAACATGCGCATAACTAAAGCAACTGGCACCATGCCATAAACGTATCAATTCAGCCTTCTATGAATGCAAAATGTGCTCTGTATTAGTGTTCCCTCCAAACCAGCCGCCCTAACCAGGCAACCCGCACCCTCCTGGCACTGGCACACTCCCGCCCCAGCTGCCCTAGAGTGCCTGGTCGTGTGTGGCCACAACCTGCGTTTTATCACTGACGTTATATCGGGGTGTGATGACACTCAACTAACTCTACTGCTGAGGGCCCCTTGCACCATCGTAAGTAAGTCTTTTCACACTTAGTGGCCAAACGAGGGCCCGCCGCCTACATCCCTAGCTGCCAAGGTTTCATATTGCTATGTATGACATTTTCATAATGACCGCGCCCCTGTGGGTGACATTCCAAGACTTTAAATGACACTACAGTGGGAGCGAAATCCGTCAATGATACGGCGCATGTCCAACCTACCCATGCGCATTACTGAAACATGTTAGGGCGGCGGGACCTGTGATGCTGACTGCCGGTATAGTTCAAATTGTCTCGCTGGCTCCAGAAGTCAACCCCATCATGGGAAAGAACTCTCCCTCAGACTGTGCCCCTAACTGTATTTGCATTGAGTGGTCCTATAATCAAATTAATCAAATTGTGTGCTTGTGTGAGGCGTCTGCGAAGCATGGCTCATGTCGTGGCTGCTCAAACACGTGACGTATCCTGTGCTGACCTCGACACTGAGGGACTGTTGTTCAATGGACATGCTCATCTATGGCATAATATTGGTCAAACAGTGCAGCACACGACAACGGAAATAAATTCCACTGTATCACACCACACTTACTTTAGGCAGTGCATAATTTAAAATTCACTGTCAGGCCAGGGCACACGTCAAGAACCACTCCAGCTTCCTTCACCTATTCCCAGTGCCAACGCTGCCAAGTACCTGTGTGTAAGTGCGACTATTCGAGGTCTTCAGCCACCCCCCAATTAATACAAACATCATGGGCAGTGGTCAGCCCGGTAGCCACTGGTCCAATATGTGGTACCTTCAGTGAGCTAGAGCTATCATCTATCTTCAGCAACGAACCGTGACCTGCAGCGCAGAGTGGTTGAGGTTCTGCTCAGTTACTCTTTGTCAACTGTGGAAGTCTGACCTGATGAATTCTGAAATTAGTGAACTCAGCTTGGAGCAAGGCATTAAGACAGAATTGGGACCTCTGTGGAAGGGAAGGGGACGTGAGACCAAACATTTGCTCTAACACTAATGCATCCCGCCTATCAACTGCCCACCACATAATGCACCTACCGTCTGTGCGTTATTAAATATAGCAGTAAAGCAGAGGTACGTGTGGCTACTGTACCCAAGGCTGTAATGTGCCCGTAAATAAGAAACCATCAACGTGATTAATGGCCCAAACCATGTCCCGGGGACCAGTTCCCGAACCTGACCCCCCTCACCATTTCTGCAAAACTTCTCAGACATTCCCCACAGACTGCTGCAGATAGAACAATTATACTGCTGTATGACCAGTGGGCAAAGATTGGGTGCTATGCAACAGCCGCATCAGCCAAACCTACACAGATGATCTGGGTTCAAAAACACATTGAACAAAGCAGCCAAAGTTTAGACTGCTATGTGTGACCGTTCCCTAAGTCAGTGTAATTCGTGAGAATGCACCTATGAGTGACACTTTATCGCGAGCGTAATCCAAACAAGACGACGGCGAAAAATTCTCAGCACTTGCATCAGTTTGAGAAACAAAAACCCCTAGAGGATCGCACCCCTGCCGCAAGGCACCAGAAGCAGGAGGGCCCTTGGTGCGAAAAGTTCGCTGTTTGAAAGGGCAGACTGACTGTGGTATGTGATCAGCCGCATGGCCGACATTCCTTTTAGATACCATTTTAATCACACCTTTAATGAAGCTGCAACTGTAACTGGAAAATTTTCCTCACAAGAGACACAAACTCCATCTCTCAATTGTGCCAGTATCGCAGCACATCTTAAAGCTCAGAATTGGGCCAACAATCCCTACGCATTATCAATACTCATCTCCTTAAACCGAATGAAAGCCAATTCTGTGTGAGACCCAGGGCATTTTCCCTTGCAGTTAGAGGCGGACACTCGTTCCCACACATACAACAGAGAACCTCGGCAGCAATTGTTTCCTCAAATCACTCTGCCTCCCAGGCCTGCGCGGGGCCGGGCACCGGCCCGCCGAGAATATTGCAGCGTTAGGCAATAACTATGGCATGCAGGCCGGGCACACCGCACATTTACTAGGTGTCCCGCTCCTTGAAAGCCTGCATGGTCACCATTCATAGCGTTACTCTAATGCACATTGAGAAATACATTTTGATTATACAAATGTCTGTGTATGTGAGCGCAAAGGTGTTGAAATGTTAAACTTGAGCTCCAATTACATGACATACTGAGCACATATCCTCGAATCTCTATATTTGCTACGCGAGGAGCACTACCTAAACCAAGCCCATCTGTTGGCTGATCGGTGCTTTTAATTGCATATAGTGAAATAATTCCCCATCATAGCTCAATTGCAGGCCAACCGAGAGCTATTCTACCTCATGTCAGCCTGCGAATACGAAAGCTGGGCTGTCCCCCCACACCAGTAAACAGCCAATTCACACAACACCTGGGGGAGCCCTTAATAAACGGCGAGGATGGAGGAAATGCACAAGATATACAGCGACTAATCCTCACTTTCAATGCCAATGACGATATAATTCCAAATCATCTTAACCCCGCACCGCCGAATCCTCACTTTCAATGCCAATGACGATATAATTCCAAATCATCTTAACCTGTTAGGCTTTCACCTTAACATCCTACACTTAACAACATAATGCCTATGTGTGGCAAAATGCGGCCTCTGTCACTGCCTCAAGCTACGTACTACCAAAGGACACTACCCTACAGCCAAAAATTATTGGGAGATAAGTGCCTCAGCAACAACTGTCGCTCCGTTGTACATGTGATGGTTCTGGAATGATGAGGCTGTGAAAACCTAATCAGTCACCTTGAAGTTACCTCCCCATACAACTGACTACCAAACTGCACTTCATCACCGCATTGCCCCAATGCGCACCCAAATGCGAGCTACGGTCGACACATCTAGCTGAGAGCCCTAATGTGACAGAGCACACAACGATATGAGAGACACTTTTCCGTGAGCATAATGAGTAAAGGGGGAGAAAGCATGTAGCGATTAGGCGATGTAGAGACCGGTGCCTGACAGGACAGTCCTTAACGTGCACATAAATTCCCAACTTCCAAAAACTGCAACAGACTGGAAATGGAGGTTAACAACCAACACTTACATTAGTAAAAACAGAGGAGCACTCGAAGGCCATTCATAAATAATGTTCCCAGGGCTCCATAACCTGCAGTTATAATCACAGTCAAACAGAGCAGCGCTACCTCCCAGTGGCCTACATAACCTATGGCACAAGTCCTATGCTCGACCCACAGGATGAGACAGAAAGTGTTTTTTTTTTTTTTTTTTTTTTTTTGTGCTGAAGGACGCAAGCTTGAGTTCGACACGCCATTTAAATAAGCAACAATGGCTCTACCGGACTTACCACCGCCGAGCGCCGCATCAAAATTGAAGAACTATTCTCTTCAACAACTTACGGACATTTGCGAGATATCCCGAGCCGCAGGGCGTTGCTCCAGTCTTACCACCACATGACCGGAACCCCACACCCTCAGGTGTTCCTACTGCAGCGCCCACCCCGCTCTTACTTATTATCTTGAATGGCTAGCGACTGTCTGATCCGAACCGTCGAAAGTTCCACTTATCTGAATCAAAATTGAGAAAATATTATATAAAGAGGGGGGGGGGGTTTATGCACTGCCAGCAGCCTGCCAGGCCAGTGCACCACACATGCCTCACCCTCTCTCTACCTGCCATCGCGCTCTGTGCATCTGGGATGTAAAAAGCGTGCACTTGCATATCAACCGACCGATCCCGCAGAAGCACACTTCCAAAGCCCACACATGGCCGAACCCGAATCTGAAAGTCGGCATGAATGTGCACCTAAACCCCCCTCCTACCACGGCCGGGGTCCGAACCAGCAGTCACCTGGCATAGAAACCTGCTACAGCACCAGCCAGAGGTCAGCAATCAAGGACAAGCCAGGCGCAAGCGAGCTCGGGCGGTCCGCTCTGCCAACACCTAACCACACTCTCGCGACCCGCCTGGCCCGCTGCCCCTGCTGAGTCCCGTTACCCTGCAACAGTGTAGGGGGGGGGCCGCGAGAGAGCCGCGACATCGTCCACCATAGGACGCGCAGGCCTCTCAACGCAAACGCTGTCCCCATTGTCCGCTGCGCCATGCCTGGATGGATGAGGCCCGTTGCCTGCCCCGCACCACAATCTGCAGGACTCTGAGGGGTCACATGAATAGCCTAGAAACACCGCAGGATGCGCGACACCGAGGCCCAGGCTCTCCCCCCTCCTTGCAGCGAGAGGCACCACCGGACCTGAGATGTCCAAATCAACGCGAGGCCAAGACCTGCTAGGCGTCCGAGTAAAGGAGCCCCGCCTGGCAGAACCGCCACACGCACCAGCTGTGCACCTTCCCTCACCCGCAACCGCGTCCGGCACTCCGGACACTGACACAATGAATCATTATTCTACTTAGAAAGCATGAAGGATAGCAGATAAGATAAGATAACAGAGCGCCTACATAGCCCCAGTTACGTTACAAGGGGACGCACATTTATATGTTGGTCACGGGGAGATTGTGATTTGCCCCGAATCACAGGAAGATCAGCGACAAACCAAGCTCGAACCCAGGTCCCCAGGTCTGCACTCGAAACATTTCAAGGAGGGTTGTACCCACTGCCGAGTCTCGAACACGGTTGCTCAGCTCCGCAGTCTGCAGCTCAGACTGTTGAGCCACGTCCTCTCACTAGCGCCCTATCCATTAGCCAACTCCTCTCGCCTAGTCGATCCGCGATCTACCGGACCATACTATAATATCGCGCTAGCTTGCCCCAATCCAACTAGGTATCAGAGCGCTATACATAGCCCAGTTCCGTTACAAGGGGACGCACCTAATGAGTTGTTGGGCACGGGAGGCTTGTGGATGCCCAGCATCACCGGAGGTTCAACGAGGCGAGCAAAATATAAGTATATTTATATACACATTGCGCTTCTCCAACCAAACATGGCGAGACGTGACCACCTCAGTGCCGCCTCCAAAGCCGCCGGTCTAACCACTGTACTATCGGCACCCTGCAATATATATAGCGCGAGCTCGACCCAAAGGTATGGGGCGCTTTGCATTGCACCGTATTTACCTTACACATTCAGGCATAATGATTACACTCCCCATGGCAGGTACTCTGCCTTTGTTGTTGCATATATATATATATATATATATAGCGCGTACTCGACACGATGGTATTGGAGGGCTATACATGACACCGTATTTACATTGCACTTTCAGGCATATGCTTTTCAATTCCCATGGCTGATACTCTGCTATGGTGTTGCATATATATATGGCGCGAACTCGACCCGACGGTAAAGGAGTGCTTTACATGGCACCGCATTTACATACACATTCAGGCGCGGGGAAAGTAAGAGATTTGCCAGCGATAGCGTGCACGTGCCTGAGGCCACACCGCCTCTCCCTATAATGCCTACGCTGAGGCCCAAACCTGGATTCCCCAGATCGAAGCCTCCCGTCCTGCCTACTGGGCCCCCTCACACCAGGGACACCGAACGTGCACGCGACCTCGAGGGTCGAACTCTCTCCAGCGCCAAAGTCGGCAGCGTGGCCGGCGGACCACATCCTCTCTTCGACAAGTCAATTACGCTAACTTCCATTACCAAGCATGGGTGGCTGCACTTGCAGGACTCGAACCCGTGACTTGCAAAGTGAACATTTACCCAAGAAATGCCCATTCAAATCATTGAGAAGTCTCTCTCCCGAGATCTACCTGCACAAATCAGGAGCCCTAAGGCCCCAGTGACTCTGATGGCCTGCGATGCCCGACCGATGAGCCACACACGCGCGCCCCCGCCGCACGCGCAACCTCCCAGGCCGGTGACTTGGGCCTGGCTCGGCGCCCGCACCCCCCCACGCCCGTGGTATTCCGACCACAGGGCCCCGTCGCCTGGAAAAACTCAGGGACAAGGCCGGAGCGAGGAGAGGGGGCAGGTGAACTCACCGCAACATGAGGCTCCGAGGCGCGCGACGATGGAGCTACTGCTACTCTACCGGGAGCCACTTGGCGCACCTGAATTCCCGCACTCTCGCCACTCCCGAACATGGACGGGAAAGGGTCCGGATGCCGAGGTCCTACCCCCCAGGTGCATCGCCCCTGCACTGCACCGCCAGGGCCTCCCCAATCACGCCACGTCCCTGACTAAGCGTCCATCGAGCCACCATGGCCGCACTTGCGCCCCCCCCACCCGTGGCCAACCGAGCCACAGGGCCCCGTCGACCTGGTACTGCCCAGGGACGGGGCCGGGCGGGAAGGGTAGAGCAAGACTCACCGTTGTTCGTGAAGACGAATGATGGTGGTAGGGCCGAGATCGCAGCGACGAGGACGACGACCGAAAGAGACTGCGACCGATCAAAAGGCAAAACGAGCGGACAAGAGGGCGAGGAGGGGGCGGGGACCGAATATGTACCCCCCTCATGGCTCCTCCCCGCCGGAAGCAGCTACCTAACTGGGGTCTCCCTAGGTCAAGCCCAGGGACAAGACCTCCCACCCCTGTGCCTTCCTGTGGCACTAAGGCGGCCGCCCTCAAGGGGGCGGGCCGCTGCGCAACCCCCCACCCCGGGCAGCCTTACAAAAGCACCACCAAGCATGCACTGCAATCAAGGTAGCTGAGGAGCTGAGGTAGTGCAGATTTACCCACCGACCCACAGACCCACGGACCGTAGAGCATTGGAGCCAGCATTGGAGTCAGCTTTGGTGACCTGCACATGTCGAGGCGGAAAGCTGGAGGCTGAGGCCGAGATAAAAGGGTGGGGGAGCGCGATAGCTTAAAACCAACGAGTACTTGTAACAGCTGCCATCTCCAACAGCGTGTCTTGCCTCCCGCCCTCGCCCTTGCTCTCTTATGCCGCCCCAGCTGCCACACCACTCACTGTTGCCTGCCTCTAGCACACCCCCAGAGCCTTCCAGTACCTCCCGGTGCCCCCCAGCGCCTACTAGCGCCCCTGGTCTGAGATTGAGACTGAGACTGTGTTTCTGCCACGCCACGTCAGACTGGGGCGGCCAGTCATAACTGCTATATCTTCAGTCTGTTAACTTCTACGATCTTTGTCTTTCGTCACAGTGACCTCTCCAAGAGGGTTGAGCAGGACGAGATCAAGACCTCAATGAACTCTAAATAAAGCACTGAGTAAAGCACTGAGTGAAGCGCTGAGTCTCCAACAGTAATCACATTGCCAATACTAATATCTATTACACTGCTAATACCTAAGGACCTCCCCAAGCCTCAAGCCCCAAGTACCAAATCAAAAACACACTTAATTTAATTACAAACAAAAAACGTCCACAAAACAACAAACAGGAACTATGAGATCCGGTAGAGTTAGGCAATCCTTACTCAAACCAAAATCCAACTCTAAGTCTAAGTTGAGGAAAAAGAAATTTGAGCCAACAAGGTCATCACACTTAGCCAATCCTCAGGAAGTAAACTCCAACGTCCATAATACTCACAAAGAAGGACCCATCACGGCAACCTCAATTTCAACCTCAAGTTCAATTTCAATCGTAATCTCAAATGAAAATAAAAAGGACAACGTACCACCAATGGCAAATGCCTCCCCCTTAAGACCAACTATGGCTCATCAGCTGCCACCGAGACCACTGATTTCACCTAAGATACCATAGTCATTGCCACAGCTATTATCGCCTTCTACACCAAAGCCATCATCAAACGATCTCATAACAATTGAAGGAATGCCAGTGAGGAAAAAGATATGCACCCACCAACCAAAGATATATACAAAGTTTTCCTTCCTAAAAGACCCTGGAACAGCTATTTATTCTAAGACTGGGAACATAAAAGGACTGCAAACACCACTTCTATCAAGCAAAACCGATTGCAGCCTTATCCACAGCAATCTAGCCGACCCATCATGGTTCGCCGGGGTTCATAACCATTCCATCGCAGAGGTAACACCTGTAACACCAACATCATCCAGAACCATAGGAGTGGCTGAATTCACCTACTCAGCAGGTAAAGGAGTCAATAGCCACAAAAGCCAAAGCAGGGACAACTTGGATCTGCCACGCTCCAGAAAAAGGATCGCTAACGACATCTCGCGGAGCCCACCAAAGGCGGTTAAGTCCGCCGAGACAACGATCCACTCGATTTCAGCCAGTCGGGTCGAGACACATCCAAGCCACGGTAGCATTCTGCACCCAGAAAACCTACACTCAACAGCCAAAACCAAGGTTCAGGTTCACAATGGCGGAAAAGAATAAGATTCACTTTTTCTCCAACTGTATAGCAGTTCCCCAATTCCACCGAAGACAATCCGAGTAATACAGACAAAACAACCAACAACGACTAAAGAACAGTAATACAGGGACGAAAAAATGCAAAATGAATTTTCCCAACCAACCAACAGTTTTCCTACTTAAACTAAGACACCTCAAACAACGTATGCAGACACCTGGGAGCAACTAGCAACACATAGCAGACCAGCAGCATATACGCCCTCAGTGCGTCGCACTGTACTACTATACAATGATTCCCATTCTATGAATAATGACATGACCTTTATAGCCACGCCGGAATGGGAAGAACTAGTTGCCTCTTACAATTTGAAACCAGCCCATGTTAATTCACCCAATGAAGTATATAATTCCCCAAGATTGGAGAAAAGTAACAATTCCGGAAATCCGTTCCCGGAATCTGTATGGACAACAATCCTAAATACCTTGCAAGACTCAGCCACAGCTATAGAATTTCAATCACATAAAATGGACTTGCAGCTCTCTGTCCTACAGACAATGGCTGACTCTATTTCAGGAATTGACTGAAAGATATCAGAACTAAGCGGTCTCACAAAAAGGGGCCAAGAAGCGGCATACGTGGTCCAAACGATACCACCATCATGCCCCTGCGAATCTATCATAGACAAATTATCAACCTTACCATCCATGTTAGGGGACCTGATATACGACCTAAAATCAGCAGTTCCACAAACCTCAGACTTGGCGCAGAACTGCCAGCAACGTTAGTGACTCAGCTAGCAGCCGAACAGACTGCAACTAGCAATCCATCTCTAGAGGGCAGAGAAGTTCTACCATCACTGTCAGAGGAAACGGAAGCCGAACTTACGAACCACACTGCAATCGCAGCTGATCCGGCAGTAGTTAACGCCCAGGCCTCTTGCAAAACTCGCAGAAAGAAGGAAAGGAAGAAACAGACTGATGCAAGATCTCGTACAGAAATGCAACTATACCCATCCTCAGCAGTAACCACCCGTTGCCAAAAAGCCACAGACATGGAACAACTTCTACTCTTACCCTTGCAAGAGGATCTAGAGAGTCCTTCAGCATCGCCCACTGCCGTCCCCCCAGTAACTTTGATAAAACCATCTGGAGACGTCACCCAGAAACCTCGACCTAGCAAAAGCAAGCAGAGGTTTTCCCAAGCAAAAACTACCCAACCTGCACATAACATTGACCTAATAATGCCCAAACTCATCCTAACAACAGGAATCCAGGACAATGCCAAGACCAGTAACACAGAGCTACCCCACCAACCTATACGAGGAGCAATTATCAACACAAGAGAACCCGGGAGAGATAGTCATCAAAGTGCGCAACCAACCTGCCCGGTCATTGGCAGCCCAAGCTGTTTCTCCCAGTCCGGTCATCCTGGCCGTAAGGGACCACCAACAAAGTCAACAATAGTGCATTACTAGGACAGTCCGACCATCATCCTCTTCACTCCAGAATACACGTCCTGAGGCAGAGACGATATACTGAACAGGGGAAACATACTAAGACTTCTACATTCGATCTCAAGCCTAGGAAACATCAGTTCCTCTGACCTTCTCCAAATAGAGTTTCTGTCAAGTAACGATTCACAACGCTCAGAAACAACTAAAGCAACCTGGAATTCCACCGAGACAGTTAAGAAAATTGTGGAAGAAGAAGCAACGTTTAAACAATGGGGGATTAAACTGAGACTTGAAAAGCAACCTCACTATCCAACACCTTTTTTACCCCCCACCAGGTCACCGGCGCAAAAAATACCAACTCAGTATTAACAGGGGCAAGGAGCACTTCTCCAAGAGTGCACCCCCAAGACATAAAAACATTCTTCTCTGGACAAGAACCAAGGCACGTGGTCATGCTGCGCCGGTCACTCTACCGAACTGGAAGTCGATTCAACGTACCATCAACATAGTCAACCACACAAATTGACAAAGGGGAAAGAACCCTGATCATCCCTTGGAAACGACCAGGCAAATCAGCGTATGCACCTGGAACATCAATGGCTTAGCAAGCAAAAGCAACGATCCAGAGTTTCTACAATATTTAAACTCATTTGACCTGCTACTGCTTCAAGGAACCTGGGAGGAAAAGGCATTTGAGCTGCAAGGGTTTACATCTTGTCTTTCAGCAAACAAAAGCTCCACCTCCGGTCGCAGATCAGAGGGTTTAATGATTTTTGCCTCAATAGCAACAATAGGCAAGATCATGACAATAGAATCTCAAATAGCTCCTCCCAGCGCAATACAGGTGGCAAAGATCTCACTCTGGTTAAATAACCAACCTCAAGATGTTATAATATTCAATACTTACATCCACCCTAAACAGAAACGACAAGCTGCCAACGAACTGATAAAAGCCTTGGTAAAAATAATGGATGAAGAGGATTCTGATTTAATTATCCTGGCAGGGGACTTTAACATGCTTCTCATCAGTTCGGATCCAGACGATGACCTTAACCAAGAACTTAGCGCTGCATGGGGAGTGCCAAGGTAGTGCTCCGCAAAAAATAATAAACCTACAAATTACGCAAAAAATGTACTTCGACAATTAGAACACCTTAATTTAAGAGCCTTGAAAGGGCGTTACGCCGAAGACGATCCACTGGTCGCAACTTTTCATTCCGACAAGCAATCCTCCCATCTGGACTACACATTTACATCTCTAAACATGGTTGGCAGGGTAACGGCATTCAAGATAGGGACGAACGATCTTAGCGACCACCTGCCCCAAGAAGCCACAATAAAAGTCAACTCACTTCTGGATACTGAACCACACACAGGTATTGACATTGAAGTGACTTCAAATCTAAGGCGGCTACGGTGCAATCCCTGCAACATGGACTCCATAAGCCTTGCAGCGAAAACTCTTTTCACTCAAACGGCAAGCTCCACAACAAAGTTGTCAGAAGTATGGCAAAACGTCATCCTAGACATCAGTGTGAAATTGTTAAAAGGACCGCCAAATAGGTCATGCCAATGAAAGGGAACATCAACCAATTTACAACTCACTCCAATAATGAAAACGCAAAAACGGTAATAAACCGAACACTGAGACAGATGCGGAAGGATCCAACAAATTACGACTTGCAAACAATCCTTCGGAAAGCGAAAAAACTGTTAAAACTGAAGAAATGGGAAAAACAGAAACAAAAACATGACGGGCTATGGGCGAAACTCCTCTATAAAGTAAAACGGAAAAACAGCTCAAGATTCTGGCAAATGATTAAAAGAATAAAGAACCCAGACCATCTCGGCCTAAACTCAAATATAACGGCGGAAGCATGGACAAAATACCTCTTCAAGGACTGTAACAACACAAACGCCGCCAACGAGGACAGCCTTGAAGAGGTGGTGACAAAAAAGCACAGCAAAGAATCTAAGATGGAAAAAATTGACAATAACAACACAATGGCCATGACCCAAGATATAGACATGAAAGGAGCCATGCTACCATCTTGAATAGATAAATCAATGCCAGACCCAAGTTCGTCTTTCCACACCGAGTCTGGACATCTGGCCACCATGTCAGCGACATCAAAAGGCAAATAGCCAGGAGCAGACCGACAGGTGCCCCCGGACCAAACGGCATTCCACCAATGCTGTACAAATCAGACCCGGAATTTTGCAGTGTAGCAATAACACCGATATTCAACAACATAAAGAACACCCAGACTCTTCCGGACTCCTGGCATGGGTCAGTAATCAGCCCAATCTTCAAACATGGCAATAGGAAACATCCAAACAACTATCGGCCTTTTGCCCTCATAGACGTGGAGGCTAAACATTCTGCAGAAACCATACTGGAGGAGCTAACATCATGGGCATCTGAAAACTCAATAATGCAGGGGTCAAGGGACCACAACCAACATCACGGCACTGACCCTGCTGATGGATGCAGCAAAGGAGACCAAAAATCCCCAATTTTTCTCCTTTATTGATTACACTGCTGCATTCGACCACGTGGATCGTAACAAACTCTGGCAGAAATTGGACAACTGGGGAATACCTACACATCTCCTAGACATGCTGATACTACTCCATTCAAACACCTGGATTAAAATTAAACTAGGAGCGGGTACACATCTCTCCAAACCCATTCCGACAACAAAAGGGTTAAAACAGGGTTGTGTGCTAGCACCGATCTTATTTAACCTTTCTCTTGCTGACCTACCAGGGGAACTTGATAAATGCCTCTGTCACGCACCGAAACTAGGGAAAATTCCACTGTCCAATCTGCTGTACGCAGACAACTTGGTGCTGATAAGCCAGACACCTATAGACCTCCAGCATCTACTAAACTTAGCCCACTCCTTTTCAGAAAGGAATGCCCTGCAAATAAACTTTAACAAATCTAAGGTTATGGCAGTGAACTACAAAAAAAAAAGGAAAATCAATTGGCACGTAAATGGACAAGGGCAGGACCTGGTAACCAGCTACACATATTTGGGAGTAATTTTGGACTCCAAAAACTCGTTCAAACCTCATTTGGACTCCTTACGAGGAAAGGGAACCGTGACTTACCTGGCGATAAAATCCTTAAAAGCCAAACTCCCCAATCTAACATTCAACCCTCTTCTTCAGGTTCTGCGCGCAAAGTTACAGCCGACTCTCACATATGGGAGTGAATCCCTTCAAGGGAAGGACGCCGCATTACTGGACATAGTAATAGCTAACTCATATAGGGCTATTTTTAACCTGCCAAGATACGTCTCGCCTGCACAAATCCGGTTAGAATTCGATATTCTGAAACAAACACTAGAAAGGCGGAGTGCGTATGTTACCAGCTGGCACAAGATTCGCAGCACTGAGGTTGGTTCTCCAAACTCCAACATATGGGAAGAGCTGCTCTGACATCGTAAATCCTCAGCTAGAGATTATCTATTTGATTCACTTCAAGTCCTGGGTCTGTCAGACCTTTGGGGCACTCCAACAGATCTCTTGTCTTTCAAAAAAGTCACGAAAAAATCAGCACGAATCATCTCTTCTATTGAGGACAAGGAGGCATTAACAAAAAGAGAGCACGGTTGGATCACGCTCAGTGACAATGGAAGAATGCAGCCACAAGCATATTTCAAGACTGGAATGAAGCTTCGGCGTAATTCCGGTAATCCCGCATTTACCACCCTGGGTAAGAAAAAACTTCTTGCAGCAGTGCCGCCTGTGTAAAGCTGACAAGGAAGACATCGTCCATGTGATGTGCATTTGTCCTAAATTAAAGGACTTGAGGTATAATTTATTACGACCCTCCTTCAAATTACATGGCGTCCGGACATACAGGCAGGTGGTTAAACTGTGCTTTCACCCCATCAAAACAAAACTAAACTGTCGGGTCGTAAAGTTTTTTGATTTAGCAGAAAAAAGATACAAGTCCGTTTGATGACTGTCGAAACATTTTATTGACAACTACGAACTGATATTAATCAAACTTGTAAAACTGACGGAACCATGCATAATGGCAATGTTTTTACTGCTTTGTACAGATTTTAATTAATCATGTACAAATAAATACTTACTTCCTTCCTTCCTCCCGACCGCAGAACCCACCTACTGCTACACATGGAGATGACAGAACATTGATCCGTGTTTCAACAGGGAGCGGCGACCAGAGCATCAGAACTAGATAAGTGACCTTCTGGGATTGGATGACACATAGTACCGAGCACCCCTGCCCCGACGGGTTTGCCGTTCCACAGTCTAGCACCCCGGAGGGCAGGGGGTAATTGTCTATGTACCTAGGAGTCCCCCCCCTTGCTGCAGATTTAAAATGCAAGTTGTTTCTGTTTTTTTGGGGCATGTGGGTGGGAGGGGCAATGTTCAGTCTGGCATGATTAGGATGCTACAGTAGGTGGGTAGGGGTTTGTTAATTAGGCACAACGCAAAAGAAGATGAGGCATGGGAAACACCTTTGCGGCACGTACTATACCAGCTTTGCAGATATAGGTCACACACCAAATTGCACAATAAAATGCATCTTCATACGTGATGAGACCAGAATCTAATCAGAACTTACATATTCACACATGGAATGTTAGAGGATTGGGAGATCCACGTAAACGACGGCAAGTTCTAGCTTACCTGGACCGCCATCATGTCCAGGTCGTACTGCTTCAAGAAACGTACTTTAACCCCCGTCATGATAGCTCTTTTGCCTGCAAATGGGCAGATCACAGGGTATTTTCCTCTTATTCCACATACTCTAGAGGGACAGCCATACTTATGAAAAAGGGCACTCCATTTACCTTTGCTTACGCGACGTAGGATCCACAAGGACGCTATAGTATGGTTTGGGGTCGGTTGGGCATAGAGTCCATCACACTGTTATGCTGCTATGGGCCCAACGTAGATGACCCTGACTTCTTCGCCACGCTCTGAGGTGAAATCCTGGGAGTAGGCTCCAATCACGTAATATGGGGGGAAGATTTTAATACTATACTCAACTCAGCCATGGATAAGTCTAATACGGCGCCACACCAATACACTCGCTCACATAAGATGCTCCAAGACTTTGTGACTGACCATGGACTGATAGACGCTTGGCGACATGTCCACCGGCAAACAACTGAGGGCACACATTATACGGCTATGCATGCATCTTGGGCAGGATTAGATTATTGTATAGTGTCTCGCGGATTGGGCCCAGCGATAGTTTCTGCTACGCATCTAGCGAGAACATATTCGGATCACTCTCCTGTCAGACTCTCAGAATATACAGAAACAGCTGAACAAGAGACCCGATTCAGGGGTAAATACTGGGTGGCTCGTAAATATGGGGAAGGGAAACGCCCGGGCAGAGCTTTGGTGGAAGCAGTATGCAAACCCCATTTCTCTAACTATGTACTGGAAATTACAAACCCCGATGGTACGCAGCGTAGAGATACTGCTAACATACTAGACGCGTTTACCACCCACTACTCTTCGCTTTATTCCACTAGCAGGCGAGGATCGCTTGATTTGGCCAGTTATCTAGATGATGTGGCCTTGGGATGGCTGAAAAATTCACTGAGGGAATTCCTAGATGCTTCTTTCAAATTAGATGAGATATGTGAAGCTATCATGCACATGAAATGAGGCAAAGCCCCAGGTTTAGATGGGCTCCCCGTAGACTTCTATAAAGCCTATATTGACCAGTTAGCCCCCATCCTTAAAATTGTATACGAAGATGCTCAGGCGACTGGCATCCTACCACCATCGATGAGGGAAGCGCTTATCACCTCCCTTTTGAAGCCAGGGAAGCCTGCAGATCAATGCGACTCTTATAGGCCGCTGTCCCTCATAAAAAATGACGCAAAAATCCTGGCTAAAATCCTAGCCAATAGATTACATTTGCTGATGGAAAAACTAGTCCTTCCCGACCAGGCTGGGTTTATCCCAGGGCGTGCAACTACTCACAACCTGCATACTTTTTTCTCCATATTACAGAACGTGGATCCAGATTTGGCTCTGGTGGCAGTCATTTTAGACGCCACCAAAGCGTTTGATTCTGTGGAGTGGGATTATCTCTCAAGCATATTGCAGCGCATGGGATTGTCCGCCCTGTTCCTTTCATGGGTAAATCTGCTATACCAGTCTGCAACTCCCAAAGTCTTCATTAATGGGCAGATGTCACCAGCCTTTTCAATCACCAGAGGCACTAGGCAGGGGTGCCCACTTTCTCCCCTGCTTTTTGAGCTAGCGGTCAAACCCTTGGTGTCTGGCTGCGGCAACACCACCAAGATAAAGCACTACGCTGCACTATGCACCAGATACTCAACTCCCTTTATGCAGATGACATAACTCTTTACATCAGAGACCTGCAACAAAACCTAAATACCATTTTGCGGGAATTCATCATCTTTGGGAGACTCTCGGGCATCCACATAAACTGGGGGAAGTCGCAAATATTTCCCCTCACTACAGCCGCAACGCAATTCCCATTGGACTAAACGCTAGAATGGTGCACCACAGAAATGAGGTATTTAGGTATACGCATCAACAGAGATAGGGAGGAACTAATGCGCCAAAATTATGGTAGGGCACTTGACCACATAACGAGTTGCGTTTCACGCTGGATCTCTCTGCCGCTTTCCATGGCAGGGCGTGCCTCATTAATTACAATGGTGGTTCTCCCGCAGCTGTTATATCTATTCTTAAACATTCCGTATTACCCAGGTAGACATTTCTTCACTACACTATGCTCAGAAATTATCAGATTAACATGGGGAGGCAAGCAACCATGACTGCAATGGAACACTCTCACCAGACCCTACGAGCAGGGCAGGTTTGATATTCCAGACTTTGAATTATAATATATAAGTGCCCAAGCTCACTATGCCTACTACTGGTTCCATCCACCCAGGTACATGCCCCAGGTTGCGGTGGAGCAATGGCTAGGGGATCCCATTCATCTGGAAGGTATGATATGCACCCTCCCTCAGCCATCCCTCAGCATCACGTGCACAGTGACTGCCTGGAGACGAGTCATGAAGCTACTCCGGGCCCCAATGCTCTACTCTACGCTGCTCCCACTGCTTTACCACCCTCGAATGCAGCTACTCCAAGAGACAGGGTTCAGGAAGGTCATGGGGAGGACGAACATTACAAGTTGGGGTGACTTGTACCATACTGGGAAATTCCGTTCTCTAGAGCAAGTATTTCATAACACAGTCTTCACCACTAGATGTGTTTCTTTATGTGAGACTTAGGCAAGGCATGCGAGAAAATACCCTGGCATACCCACTAGAGCCCCCAACGTTAGCTCCCTTACACATGCTGCTCCAGGCCACCTCTCCCAGACAAGCTGTTTCGACACTATACCATACGATACGATGCACACACAACAGGTCAGAACCCACTGTTCCCCTCGTGCACATTGGGATACAGAGTTAGGTTATGAATTATCAGATAAACAGTAGTTGTAATGTTGTCTTCAGACTGAACAGGTGTCAGCAAACAGTAGACTCCGCATCATGCATTTAAAATTTCTACACCGTCTGTATTACACGTCAGCCAAAATGTATAAATACAAACTGCTGGATACCGATGGAAGCGACAGATGTGGCATGGAGGGTGCCGACTTTCTCCATTTAGCTTGGAGCTGTGCAAAAGTACATTAATATCGGCTGCAGATCTTTGCAGCTCTGGAGCAAATAACGACTTTGACCTTGGCACAGACTCCACTGTTAGCATTGCTGGGCTATACTGAATTTGTGGATAAACCATATAGTAAATATGTTGCTTTAACGCTATTGCTGGTCAAGCGGCGAATTGCATGCAGATGTGTAAGAGGGAGGGCACCCAAATTTAAGGAATGATCTACTGATTTGATATACTGTAAACAAATGAATAACTATGCTGACCTACTCCCCGTGACTTCACTTCCTAAAGATATATGGGACCCTCTGAAAGGCTACTTACTATCTCACCCATTGGACACATCGGCTGGTAATAGAGAAACAAGGTTGTAAAGCTCATGCTAATTTAAGGCACCAATACAGTGAATGCAATATGCATATCATGCTACTCATCAGACTGTGCCATTCCCTGGTACCAACAGTGTTGTGAATTGATTCTGCTCTGCTGTCCTGCTGTAAATTTAAGTGCCTGCTGTAGATTATAATTTGTGAAGTGGATGACTATCAGTGACTACGATCCAATGTACTTTCACCATATTGCTCATCTTTTTTGCCTCATGTCCGAGAAAGAATAGTACTTAAGTATTTGGGCAGTCTGTATTGTACATGCTACCATTGCTCATGATGTACGCAATTGCTGTAAGTGCATTTATACGCCTGTAATAACTGTGGACCGCATGTTTTTTGATTCTCAGAAAACCCAATAAATACTTTTTTTTAAAATAGACAGGAGATGAAAAAGTGAGAAGGAGTAATGATAAAAAAAGTTACAAACAAAAAGAGAAAAGAGATAGGAAAGGGCATATGGGCCAAAGGAAGAGAAAGGAGTTAGAAATAAAGATGTCACAGAGAGAAGGAAGGAAGGAAATAAATATGCCAGCAGGACAGAAATGTAGAACAGAGAAACAGAGGAAGAGGAAAGGAAGGGAAGAGTGAAAGTGAGGCAGGCGCTGAGAGGGAGGGGAGAAGGAAAGGCAGAATAAGGAACTCCGAGACCCATAAGCAAACAATGGACCAGAGTTATCCTAGAGGAGTGGGTTTGACTACTCAGCCTCCTGTGAAAACTGAAGACACTCACTGCACTGTTTGAAATCACTCTACAGACAGTGGGTGAACAGCCCAGTGTCCAGGTAAGGCAGGTCTTTGAGATTAAAGGAGATAAGAATAGGCTATGTATAGTGACGCAAAGGCTTAGCAGGTCTGAAACAGGGGCATATTTAAATCAATGATTAAGTGAACATCCAACACAAGAAAACTTCCATACAAACTTAGAAAAATAGAGTACTTTTTAATAAATAAAATGACACCAGAATGACAACAAAAATCCAATCAGTAGTACCAGAGATGTGCAATTTCAAAGCTTAAAGTAGATAAAGTACCTATAAGTACAAAGCGTCATTCGCGGTCATCTGGTTGTGCTACACCAGGTAAAAGTCACAAGTACAGGCCGACCACGAGGGAGTGCGGGCCAGATACAAGGACCAGATTAGTTTTGATGAACAAGTTACCTTTCTGAAGTGTGCCGCGAAAAGTGCAGTTCACGCCGGAGGAGGCAGCGAGAAGCAGTGAGAGTGTAGATAATGGTAGCTGCTGTAACGCGAAGATCTGGTTAAGCATCGCAGAAGGTCATTGCGGGAGCTTCGCGTTCATGGTCACCCTGGGCTGTCACTGTAGCACAAATTGCAGATCTCATATTACCAGTAGTTGCTGTAGTGGGAAGAGTTTAGTTCACTAAAGCTTCACGTTGGTGGTCATTACAGAGAATCGGCGCGAATGGGTCGAGAATCCTAAACTTTCAGTATTTCTATTTTTTCACAGCAATGCCAGCCAAGGGTCCAGGACCTGGAGAGGCACTTCTTGGGGATCAGGGACTCACTCTAGCAGAGGCCAGAGGGATTAGACAGTTCCAGTTGCAGGTCAAGAAAGATCTAGTTGTAGCACCTAGTTGGGCAGTTGCAGGGAAGCCTATGGAGCTTGTTGTGTCCTTGTAGCTCAGAACAGGTCAGCCACCTGACCCTTGGAATCACTCAAGTTAGTCTGGGATGAAGGGAGCAGGTCCAGTCTTCTTTCACAGAGAAAAGGGCGGGCCTCTTGCAGCAGGGATGTCCTCTGGAGAACAAGGCAGGCCTCAAGCAGCAGTAAGCAGACATAATATCGAGTTTTAAATATCGCTGTGCAATAATATCGAGTTTATAATGTGGAAAGTCAAAAATATCGTTGTATATAATATCCATGTCAAGAATATCGATTTGTTGTGTTGTATAACATATCATTGTTAAAAATAACAATTTTAAAAATATTATTAAAAAATATCGATTTTGTAAATGTTGTGAATTTTTAACATAGTAACAATTTGTAAATATTTGTATATGTTATATATAAAAAAATATTTTAGGAGCTGGATGTTGGGTTTATAAGGGATAAGGGTGGGGAGTGTTTTAAAAAAAAATGACATTTCTAAAAAAAAGATAAAAAAAATATACATTTTGGATTTTAACTGTGTGATATTGGGGTTATAGGTGATGATGGAGGTATTTTTAAAATAATTTTAATGTTTTAAAATTAATGTTTAATATATTTGAAAATAAATTAATATTTTGAAAAAAAATAGAAAATTGGTGTGATATTTGTGAAATTTGTAACTAATTTTGTTGAGTTCTGTTTGAATTTGTTTGATTATGATATAAAATTAATTACAAAAATCATATATTTTTGGATACGTTTTTATAAATGGGAATATGTAAATATATGTATATTATGCATTATTTTATATGTTTTTATAGAATTTTTTTGGCAAAATTACATTTAAAAGTTATATTTTTGTATACTTTTCTTGAGTTAATATAGTTTGGGGTGGGAATAGAAAATTATATATGTTTAGTGTCCAGCACCTATCCTTAGTTAATATAGTTTGGGGTGGGAATAGTAAATTATATATGGGCATGATCGGGGCGGGGCTGCAGGGGCAGCAGCGGCAGGAAAACAAGGCACAACAACAGTAAAATGCAAAATACAAATGAAAAACAGTGAAGAACGATGTGGAATACAAATGAAAAACAGTGAAAAACGATGAGGAAAACAAAAGGAGCACAATTCAAGGCACACGACGGGCTGGTGGCTCGAACCCTGGTACAGAGCTGGAGGCTGGAGACCGGCTGAACGGCGGGTCTGCAGGGGTGAGTGCTAGCCTTGTGCTGGAATAGTACATTATATATGTTTAGTGTCCAGCACCTTCCCTGAGTTAATGTAGTTTGGAGTGGGAATAGTAAATTATATATGTTTAGTGTCCAGCACCTTCCCTGAGTTAATGTAGTTTGGAGTGGGAATTGTAAATTATATATGTTTCGTGTCCAGCACCTTTCCTGACTTATTGTAGTTTGGAGTGGGAATAGTAAATTATATATGTGTAGTGTCCAGCACCTTCCCTGAGTCAATTCAGTTTGGAGTGGGAATAGTAAATTATATATGTTTAGTGTCCAGCACCTTCCCTGACTTTTTCTTGTTTGGACTGGGAATAGTAAATTATATATGTTTACTATCCAACACCTTCCCTAACTTTGGAGTGGGAATAGTAAATTATATGTTTAGTGTCCAGCACCTTCCCTGAGTTAGTGTAGTTTAGAGTGGGAATAGTACATTATATATGTTTAGTGTCCAGCCCCTTCCCTGACTTTTTCAAGTTTGGAGTGGGAATTGTACTTTATATATGTTTAGTGTACAGCACCTTCACTGAGTTAATGTAGTTTGGAGTGGGACTTGTAAATTATATATGTTTAGTATCCAGCATCTTCCCTGAGTTAATGTAGTTTTGAGTGGGAATAATACATTATATATTTTTAGTGTCCAGCACCTTCCCTGAATTAATGTAGTTTGGAGTTGGAATAGAACATTACATATGTTTAGTGTCCAGCACCTACCCTGAGTTGATACAGTTTGGAGTGGGGATAGTAAATTATATATGTTTAGGTTTAGTGTCCAGCACCTTCCCTGACTTAATGTAGTTTGGAGTGGGAATAGTAAATTGTATACGTTTAGGTTTAGTGTCCAACACCTTCACTGAGTTAATGTAGTTTGGAGTGGGACTTGTAAATTATATATGTTTAGTGTCCAGCATCTTCCCTGAGTTAATGCAGTTTGGAGTGGGAATAATACATTATATATGTTTAGTGTCCAGCACCTTCCCTGAATTAATGTAGTTTGGAGTGGGAATAGAACATTACATATGTTTAGTGTCCAGCACCTACCCTAAGTTGATACAGTTTGGAGTGGGAATAGTAAATTATATATGTTTAGGTTTAGTGTCCAGCACCTTCCCTGACTTAATGTAGTTTGGAGTGGGAATAGTAAATTATATATATTTAGTGTCCAGCACCTTCCCTGACTTTTTCTAGTTTGGAGTGGGAATAGTAAATTATATATGTTTACTATCCAACGCTTTCCCTGAGTTTTTCAAGTTTGGAGTGGGAATAGTAAAATATATATGTTTAGTGCCCAGTGCCTACCCTGAGTTAATACAGTTTGGAGTGGAAATAGTAAATTATATATGTTTAGTTTCCAGCACCTTCCCTGACTTTTTATACTTTGGAGTTGGAATAGTAAATTATATATGTTTAGTGTCCAGCACCTTCCCTGGGGTCATTTGTGTAGATCTTTCAAGGTTTCTTTATAGAAACTAACTGTTGAATATAGGATAAATTGAAAATTAGCTGAAAAAAATAGCCATTTTTGTTAACGTTTTCACGTGTAACTTCTAATTATGACAGCTGCTTGAAAGCAATATACAGTTACATCCGCTGGACCTTTCTGGTTGTGGGGATATATAGGACTTGTAGGTTCACCAAGAACCCGACAAACCCAGAGCCAATAACTGAGCAGCGTCTTGCAATGTTTTTTTATTATGTACCGGGTATATAGCAATTCATTTGGGAAAATATATACATAGAAAAATCGGTATGAAAGACACCTATGTATTTCTGAAATTGGAACAAAATATAGAGTTTAGAAACAGTAGATATTTGCACATTTCCGAAATTGTGAGTACCCATACTAGCATGAGAATTATAGGTCATTTTTCACATTGTCTGTCATTTGGAGGGCAGAAATGCATCAAAGGTCAATAGGTAATAGAAGTTGCTCTCCAATTCTGTGTTACCCTAAGTCTCCCGATAAAAATGGTACCTCACTTGTGTGGGTAGGCCAGTGCCCGCGACAGGAAACGGCTCAAAACGCAACGTGAACACGCCAGATTTTCCCAGTGAAAACTGACACTTTTTTTTAAAGTGCCTAGCTGTAGATTTTGAACCCTAACTCTGCCAGCACCTAGGGAAACCTAGCAAACCTATACATTTTTGAAAATTACCTACACCCAGGGGAATCCAGGATGGGGTAACTTCACTGGCTCTCACTAGGTTCTATTACCCAGAATCCCTTGCAAACCTAAAAAAAGTCCAAAAAAACACATTTTCCTCAAATTTCTGTGGTGGAAAGTTATGGAATCTGTGTGGATCCACAAAATTCCACTCACCCCGTGATCCCCAAAGTCTTCTGAGAAAAATTATACCTCACTTGTGTGGGTAGGCCTAGTGCCCGTAAAAGGAAACGGCCCAAAACGCAATGGGGACACACCTTTTTTTTACAGTGAAAACTGACCCTTTTTTGCAAAGTGCCTAGCTGTAGATTTTGAACCCTAGATCTGCCGGCACCTAGGTAAACCTAGAACACCTATAGATTTTTTAAAATGAGACACCCAGGGGAATCCAGGATGGGGTGACTTGACTGGCTCTCACCAACCAGGGTCTGTTACCCAGAATCCATTGCAAACCTAAAAATGTGTAAAAAACCCCACAATTTTCCTCAAATTTCTGTGGTGGAAAGTTCTGGAATCTGCGTGGAGCCACACAATTCTACGCACCCCACGTTCCCCAAAGTCTTCCGATAAAAATGGTACCTCACTTGTGTGGGTAGGCCTAGTGCCCGTGACAGGAAACGGCCCAAAACGCAACTTGAACACATCACATTTTCACAGTGAAAACTGACCCTTTTTTGCAAAGTGCCTAGTTATAGATTTTGAACCCTAGCTCTGCCGGCACGTAGAGAAACCTAGCAAACCTATACATTTGTGGAAACTAGACACCCAGAGGAATCCAGGATGGGGTGAATTGGCTGGCTCTCACCAGGTTCTGGTACCCAGAATCCCTTGCAAACCTTAAAATTTGTAAAAAAAAACAAAAAAAAACATTTTCCTCACATTTCTGTGATGGAAGGTTCTGGAATCTGTGTGAAGCCACAAAATTCCACCAACCCCGCATTCCCCAAAGTCTTCCAAGAAAAATGGTACCTCATTGGTGTGGGTAGGCCTAGTGCCGCAACAGGAAAAGGCCCAAAACGCAACGTGGATGCACCACATTTTCACAGTGAAAACTGACTCTTTTTTTACAAAGTGCCTAGCTGTAGATTTTGAACCCTAGCTCTGCCGGCACCTAGGGAAACCTAGCAATCCTATACATTTTTTAAAAATAGATACCCAGGGGAATTCAGGATGGGGTGAATTGACTGGCTCTCACCAGGTTCTGTTACCCAGAATCCCTTGCAAACCTCAAAATGTGTAAAAAAAAAAACCCTAATTTTCCTCACATTACTGTGGTGGAAAGTTCTAGAATCTGCGTGGATCCACAAAATTCCACCCACCCTGCATTCCCCAAAGTCTTCTGAGAAAAATGGTACCTCACATGTGTGGGTGGGTCAAGTACCCGCGACAGGCAAGGGGCCAAAACCTATTGAGGCGACATCAAAATTACCTATCACAAACCAACCTGGTTTTGCAAAGGGAGGGTCCCGTTTGTTTTTGGCCCCGGGCTCGGCGGCCATTTAGGGAAAAGTACCAAACCCACACATTTCTGAAAACTTGACACCCGGGGGAGTCCAGCAAGCTATGGCTTGTGTGGGACCCCCAACATTCTCCTACCCAGAATCCCCTGCAAACCTCAAATTTAGCTGCAAAAAGTCACTTTTTTTCTCAAATTTCTGTGTGGGAAATTTCTGGAATCTGCGTGGATCCACAAATTTCCTCCCACCCAGCATTCCCCCATGTTTCCCAATAAAATGGTACCTCACTTGTGTGGGTAGGCATAGTGACTGCAACAGGAAATGGCCCAAATTGTACTGTGGAGACTTCAAAATTACCTATAACAAAACTACCTGGTTTTGGGGGAGGCACCTGGGATTTTGGCCCCAGGCTCGGCGTCCATCTTGGGAAACTATCAAACCCAATCATTTCTGAAAACTAGACACCCAGGGGAGTCCAATGAGGTATGGCTTGCGTGGATTCCCAACGTTTTCCTACCCAGAATGCCCTGCAAACCTCAAATTTAGCTGAAAAAAAACACATTTTCTACATATTTTTGTGTGGAATCACCGTGCCGGCACATATGTCCTACTCCACAGAGATTTCACAAAAATGAAATGCACTGTCAATAATTGAAAGCACAAAAAACTGAACCAGTGACTCGCAAGTTGTGATCTGTAAAGCCACGTCACGGCCCCAACTGCTTTACAGGCCATTCACACACCTTTCATACGTGATACATACAAGACCATTCACACCATCAGGCACAAAACCAACACATTACAACATTTACAACAAGCATTTGCAATGCAATAGGTCTCGCATTATAAAAGTGTGAGCAGTTGGCATTGTTAATAATAATGCAACACTAGCTATTGGCATTGTAAATGATAATGCCATTTATTTATGTGTTTGTTTTATAAAATAGATTAAAAAGGCATTGTCATGAACAATGTCAATAGCTGAAACTTTTGCAAATGCGAGACCTATTGCATTGCAAATGCTTGTTTCAGTACAGCAGGCTTTTTAAAAAGTTTTAGTCACTACTCAAAATGAAATCCATTTTATCAGCATTGCCAGTGCTCCTTTATGTTTAATGCCCTAAATGAAACACAATGTTCTAAGCAGATTGCTAAACAGCATCTCCAGCCCCGATCACAATGTCTCACTTCATGTTGGACAGTGGGCATCCTGTTTTTATGCAGTGCCAAGACGGGGTGAACTAATGCACAGACTGAGGTCTGTCAGCCTCCGAGGCTCAAAGCATTCCTTGCAACAGTCCGCTGTGTCAAGGTATTGCCATGTGTACAGCACACACTCCGCTACAACAAGGGGTTTCAAAGTTGGGGGTGACTTCACAAACTTTCCCAAGGTGTTCATCGTGTTTGGTGACAGCGTATTTATGCTGACAGCCAGAAAACGGTTTGTGGTTGTGTGTGTGGCTGTGTGTGGGTGTTGTGATTGTGTGTGTAGTAGTGTGTGTGTTGTGGTTGCGTGTGTAGTTGTGGTTGTGTGTGTGGATGTGTGTTTCTGTTATTGTGTGTGCTTGTGTGTGGTTGTGTGTGTGGTTCTGTGTTATTGTGGTTGTGTGTTTGTGTTATTGTGTGTGGTTGTGTTTGTGTGTGTGGTTGTGTGTGGGTGTGGTTGGGTGTATGTGGTTGTGGTTGTGTGTGGTTGTGTGTGGTTGTGGTTGTGTTTGTGGTTTTGTGTTTGTGGTTGTGTGTGTGGTTGTGTGTTTGTGTTATTGTGTCTGTGTGGTTGTGTGTTTGTGTTATTGTGGTTGTGTGTGTTTGTGGTTGTGTGTGTGTGGTTGTGTGTGTGTGTGTGTGGTGGTGTGTGTGTGTGTGGTTTTGTGTGGTTGTGTGTGTGTGGTTGAGTGTGGTTGTGGTTGGTTGTGTGTTGTGGTTGGGTGTGTGTTGTGGTTGGGTGTGTGTTTGTGTGATTATGTGTGTTATTGTGTGTGTGGTTTTGTGTGTGTGGCTGTGTGGTTTGTGTGTGGTGGTGTGTGTGTGTGTGTGGTTGTGTGTGTTTGTAAGTGGTTGTGTTTGTGGTTTTGTGTGTGGTTCTGTGTGTGTGTGTGGTTGTGTGCTGTTGTGGTTGTGTGTGTAGTTGTGGTTGTGTGTGGTTGTGTGTTTGTGTTATTGTGTGTGTGTGTGCTTGTGGTTGTGTGTGTGGGTGTGGGGGGGGTGGGTTGTGGTTGTGTGTGTTGTGGTTGTGTGTGTGTTTGTGTTATTGTGTGTGTGGTTATGTGTTTGTGTTATTGTGTGTGTGGTTGTGTGGTGGGGTTTGTGTGTGTGTATGGTTTTGTGTGTGTGGTTGTGTGGTGGGGTTTGTGTGTGTGTATGGTTTTGTGTGTGTGTTTGTGGGTGTGTGGTTGTGGGGTTTGTGTGTGTGGTTGTGGGGTTTGTGTGTGGTTGTGTGTGGTTGTGGGGTTTGTGTGTGGTTGTGGGTGGTTGTGGTTGTGTGTGTGAGTGGTTGTGGTTGTGGGTGGTTGTGGTTGTGTGTGTGAGTGGTGTGTGTGTGTGTGGTTGTGTGGTTGTGTGTGGTTGTGTGGTTGTGTGTGTGTGTGGTTGTGTGTGTGTGTGTGTGGTTGTGTGTGTGTGTGGTTGTGTGTGTGGTTGGTTGTGTGTTGTGGTTGTGTTATTGTGTGTGTGGTTATGTGTTTGTGTTATTGTGTGTGTGTGGTTGTGTGGTGGGGTGTGTGTGTGGTTGTATGTGTGTGATTGTGTGTGTGTGTGGTTGTGTGTGTGGTTGTGGTTGTATGTGGTTGTGTTTGTGGTTTTGTGTGTGTTTGTGGTTTTGTGTGTGGTTCTCTGTGTGTGTGGTTGTGTGTTGTGGTTGTGTGTGTGTGTGTGTGTGTGGGGTGTGTGTGTGTGGTTGTGTGTGTGTGTGGTTGCGTGTGTGTGGTTGTGTGTGTGTGCATGCAATCCTAATCAAAACACAATGGCACAGACTTTAGTTTCATTAGACCTGAGGAACCGTACATAAGAGATGAAGAATTGTTATCGGTAACGGACCCACTAGGCCTCCAGTCAAGTAATAGTGGTCATGAACGTTATAAATTAAAAACAACGAAACGTAAAAATTAACAATCTCATCACTCACCCACTTGAGGGTCTCAGAAGGAGCCTAGATCCCGCTTGGACTCAGAATCTCTCAGGTGCAACAAAGCCCCTTTGGTACAGAAAGATAGGGTGGATAACCCTGGCTCAGTGGTTAACAACGAAAAGTCCACCTTTGACACACCAGTCATGAACTTACAGATACAGAACTGGTGGTCGGTCATTGACACCACACTAACAACCATGGGCTAGGTGGCAATGGTGCATGCTGACTAAATGGACTCTCAGATTGTAATATTACAGTCCCTGGCAAAGAACGTGAAGAAGATAGAATCGCGACTGGATAATCTAAATTCTTTCATAATGAACGCCCAGTTACAGACTGACAAGGAGCGCTGTTATTGCTCACTTCTCCTCGAAAAAATCTCTGCATTCCCTGAAATAAATGTCGAATCTTCTCAGTGAATATAAAGTAACATACATCATAACAGCAATGAAAGGCCCCTTCCCCGTTCCTCATCAAAAAGTTGACCAAATACGGTTTTTGGTGTCAGTTCCCCCGGGGCACAAGCAGGCATCCACTTCTGTCAGGACAGCTGATCGGAGCAAAAAAGACAGAAGTGGATGCCTGCTTGTGCCCTGGGGGGACTGACCAAAAAAAAAAACACACAAAGGGAAACAAGGGCTATCCAAGGATAAATATGAAGGAATCGCCAAATGGGTGGTGACGCGGATGTCAAAAACCACGCACAATAATGGAGGTGGACAAAGAGGATGAGAGCCGTTCTCCGTCTGAAGCAGACCGCTCTGATGCTGGAGAGGACGAAGCGCATGAGCCCCGCAGACACTGCGCTGACTCCGCGTACATTTTAAGAATGGAAGGCATAGACGAGAAAGCGGATGAAGGAAGGATGAAAAAAGTAAGGAAGGTTGTAAAGAAGGAAGGGAGGAGAGCAAAGGATATACGGTGAAGGCAGATTAAAAGGAGAGGAAGGTAGAGGAGAAAGGGTAGGAAAGTAAGAAGCAACAAGTGGCGTTGAAGGTGAATCAATGAAAACAGTGGGTGTGCCGGCAGAGGAGGCTGGGTCTGCGCAGCAAAGCCGCGAAAGTGAAAGTGATCGTGATCGCGATCAAAGCGGCCGAGAAAGTGAAAGTAAGCAGTGCAAGCGCGCGCCCGCGCACATGCACTGTAGCTCTAGGCTGGCCTGGTAGCACTTTTTGAAGCCCATATACAAAATGTCTCTTCGAGCCTTTGGCTCGCGAGACATAAAAAGGGACAAGGTACACCCTGCTTGAGTAAGACAGAAAAGACAAATATTTTTGCACAACCACCTATTCCTCAAGCACACATACATACCGGTTGGATTTGGCACGAGGGTGAGTGATGGCTCAGTATATACAGTTGTATTAACAAGAGATTTCACAAAAATGAAATGAACTGTTAATAATTGAAAGGACGAGAAACTGAACCATTGACTTACAACTAGTGAGCTGTAAAGCCATGACAAGGCACCAACCTCTTTACAAGCCATTCATACACCTTTCATACGTGCGACAGATACAAAATCATTCACACCGCCAGCCGCGGGCCCAGCACATTACAACACTCACACCAGCAGACAGCGCCATTCAAGGGCCCATCACTTTCACATGCCCATATTCCTTACACAGCAGCCACACCAGCTCATGGATTGCGTGGAGTGGCGTTTGGCTAGCAGTGTGTGTTGTGACCAGCAGCAAGTCACTACTCACACACCGCCAGCCAAGCCAGTCCACGCACACTGCCAGCCGAGCACCAGTCCACACACACCACCAGAAGGATGCCAGTCCACGCCCACCGCCAGCCAAGCGCCAGTCCGTGCACACTGCCAGCCAAGCGCCAGTCCACGCACACTGCCAGTCAAGCGCCAGTCCATGCACACCGCCAGCCAAGCGCCAGTCCTCGCACACCACCAGCAAAGCGCCAGTCCATGCACACCGCCAGCTAATTGCCAATCCACGCACACCACCAGCCAAGCGCCTGTCCGCACACACCGCCAGCCAAGCGCCAGTCCACGCACACCACCAGCCAAACACCAGCCTACACACACCGCCATTACATTTAGGATTTTTTAAACAAAAAAGAAAACACAAACAAATTGCAAATAAATACAAATCTACTAACACAAAATCTGAAACTAAATACATTACACAAATGCCAACCTTGAAACTGAAGAAAAAATATAAAACAATAGAGACCGGGCAGTTCACTTCACCACTCATGGATGCTCCCAAAAATTATTTTGCGTGTGGTACATTCTAAAACAAGCAGGCACACACAGCGCAGGGTTAGAAGGACACTCTGGGCAGTACATAAGAGTCTCCTTCCGTGTACCTCTTCGCCAACAGACCCTACATCCCCTACTGGGAAAGTCTTTTGAAGGTGTGGAAGGAATGTGATCAGGAAAGTGGCGATCTTTCAATCTAGCCACATCCTCCACCACTCCAACTCTAAGAACAATAGTGGAGAGGTGTGGTGCAGCGGCCAGGGCAGCTGACTTCAGAGTACAGGACTCACGGTTCAATCCCCGGCTCTGGCTGCAGCTCAGCTCAGCACCATGTGACTCTGAGCAATAGCTCACTTAATTTCCACAATGGCCCGCAGCGCCTTGAGACCCGTAAGGGTGAGTAGTTCGCGTTTTACAAATACAGATTTATTTATTTAACACTTGCCTGTTCCACTGCAACAAGGCTGCCTATTCCAGACTCCTGACACTTAGCAACAGTCATCTTTGACTCAGGACAATAATCCTTGAATACAACAAAAGCATTAAAGGTTGCCAAGTGAAAAAGATGGATAGCCAACTTTATATACCAAATGTAAGCCTTACAAAGAGCAGTGTAAGGTTCCAACCTCTGATCTCCTCTATCAACACCACCCATGTGCCTATTATAGTCTAAAATGCACACAGGTTTGTGCGCGTCAGAAACCTGACACCAAACAGTCACAGGTAAAGTGCTTTGATCATGGATGGTAGTCAGCATGTAGACATCTCTCCTGTCTGAAAATTTCACAGGTAGAAGTTCCTCGCAGCGCACTGCACTGTCCCCGCACAAGCTTTTGACAAACAAGTTCTTTTGGGAAACCTTTACGTTTAGAGTGGATTGTGCCACAAGCAACCGTGTTCACTTTGGGCAATTCCCTGAACAACCAACACCAGAGTAGAAGTTATCTACATATAAATGGTGACCTTTGTTAAAAAGTCGTCTACCAAGTTCCCTCACAATTTTCTCAGTCACTCCAAAAGTGGACAGACAACCAGTGGGGCTAATCCTGGATTCCTTACCGGTGTACACCCTGAAATTAGAGACATATCCAGTCCTACTGTCACACAGCATATACATCTTAATTCCATAGCGTGCCCTCTTACTATGAATATTATGCCTAAAAACCAAGCAGCCCTTGAACAAGACCAAATACTCATCGACTGCTATTTCTTTCCCTGGAGCATAGATCTCAGAAAATCGATCTACAAAGTGATCAATGACAGGCCGAATCTCAAAAAAGACAGTCATAATCAGGGTGATTTCGTTTCAACGCTAAACCATTATTGCCAAAATGCAGCATCCGAAGCAGAAACAAATACCTATCACGACTCATGACTGCCGGAAATATAGCCGTTGCCATCAAGGGACTAGTAGACCAATATGAAGACATTGATTGTTTCCTTAGCAAGCCCATCAAAAAGGTTAAACCTAAGAACTTCTTCATCTCTTTCAGATTTGTGGGAGTCCACCGGGTAGCACTAGAGTGGGGCCTAAGGCTGGCACTTTTGTCCCACAAAAACTGTTTGGCATACAAATTAGTCTGCTCAACAATCTCTGCCAAAAATACATCGTCCATAAGCAACTAAAAAGAATGTATCAGCAAAAGTTTTCAGTATTCACTCTACACACCTAGAACACCAGTAAAGTCTGGCAATTCCTGCTGCGCGATACCTGGGGCAACCCAGAGGTCAGCACTTCCAACTGGAAGCCTTGCAGCCCCAGGCTGCAGCCCACATGCCTCTTGCTGCACTATCGGCAAATCAATGTCCTCCTCTAAAACAGGCACTTCATCCGCACTAAGAGTAGCTTCATCCGCACTGAGAGTAGCTTCATTATCCGATGATTCCATGTGGAGAGAAAGCTCACTGCATGAATCTTCCACTCCCTCCTCTGCCTCAGATGCAGAGTCAGTCTCTGAACCATGGTCAGAGGAAGACTCAAAAAGCATACCAACAACCTGCTGAGCAGTAATTCTGCGGCTAGCCATTATCCTTACTAAGAAAGGAGACTGCACAAACAAGTCAACAACCAACACTTTGCAAAATAAGTAAGTAAAAAAAATGTGTGTTTTTATCACAAAGATCTATATACTCAAAAACGATATGATTCACTTGCAAGAGACAGCTACACTCACCAGCACCTACTCTGCAGAGACACAGCAAAAACCAACGATATCCCACTAGAAAGAAAAAAACAAAATCAAGACAACAACACAACAAAATACACATCAAGCACAAATGCAAAAAGTTTTTGTCACTCAAAAAACAGAAGCCAAACATACTGCTATTATTACACCATTTGCAAAAAACACATTCATGCAAAGAAATCATTTACATTGTACAAAAAAAAATCTCTTACCAAACACATTCAACTACACAAACAGCAGAACCACCAGTAACAAAACTGTAACCTGGAACAGTCTAATGAGCAAAAGCCTTGAACTAGAAGAAAAAGGAAGAAATAAAGCATTACAATTGCAATTCACAAGAAATAAAACAATTAACATTATAACACGCTATGTCACCACCCGAATGGTCAATCTGCCAGATGGGCCTTCAAATAGGGATGAGAAAAATGGGAGGTGATCTTGCCCAAGGGATCGGGTGGGGTTGTCTGCCAGGCCAATCTGTCTCCCAGGTGGGGCAGAAAACAGCAGACAGAAATGTGCCCCCCTTGCAAAAGAAATAAATCCCTGGTGCCTAGTAGGATTTTCTACCCCCCCCCCCCCGCCTAGGGCAGAAAGGCCAAAAAAAGGGGCAGATCTGTCCCCAGGAGGGGCAGAAAAGACATGAACCAAATTTTACCCCCTTGGAAGCAACCATGTTGCTTCCATTACACACAAAACAAAATCCCTGGTGCCTAGTGGGTTTTCTGCACCCTCCCTTTCCCCCGGGGGCAGAAAGGCCAAAAAAATGGGCCTATCTGCCCCCAGAGGGGAGCAGAATACACATATAAAAAAAATCTGCCCCCATAGACGTGACCCTTGCCCAAGGGGTCGCTTCCATTTTAATTTGAAAGAAGTCCCTGGTGTCTAGTGGGGCTTTCTGCTCCCCCTGGGGGCAGAAAGGCCACAACAAGGGACGATCTTACCCCGGGGGGGGGGGGGCAGAATAGACATATAAAAAAATCTGCCCCCTGGAAGCGACCCTTGCCCTAGGGGTCACTTCCATTTTAATTTGAAAGAAGTCCCTGGTGTCTAGTGGGTTTTTCTGCCCCCCCCCCCCGGGAGCAGAAAAGCCAACAAAACGGGCTAATCTGCCCCCTGGGGGGGGGGGGGGGAAGAATACACATTAAAAAAACAAAATGCCCCCTGGAAGGAACCCTTGCCCAAGGGATCTCTTCCATTTTTTTTTTAAATCCCTGCTTCAGTGGGCTTTTCTGCCCCCCCTGGGGCCAGAAACGCCACAAATGCAGGCCATCTGTCCCCAGGGGGGGCAGAAAAGTCTTAAAAATATTTTGCCCCATAAGGAAGTGATCCTTGCCCAAGGGGTTGCTTCCTTTAAATAAATAAATAATCCCTGGTGTCTAGTAGGGGTATTCCTGCTGCACGATCGCGACGTTGTGCGCGATCGTGCAGCAGGAATGCCCTGCATTGAGACATCAGGGGAGAGGCAAAACTCTTTCCTCTCCCCCGATGCCTCAATACATCCCAAATTCCTCCCCCCCGCCCCACCGGAGCAAGGAAATGTACCTCACTCCTCCTGGATACCTGGAAGCGAATGGCTTTCAGCGTGTCCAGGGCTTCCTGATGACGTCGGCAATCGCTGTGCGCGATGACGTCATGGGATTGCCTGGGGGGGGGTTGGGGGTAGCAGCGGAAACTCTTCCGCTGCCATCTGCCATCCCCCTTTGTGGGGGCTAGATGGGCTGCCCAGGGGGGAGCGCCAGCGCTTCCCCCATGGGTGGGTGCCATGACGGAGCGGTTCTGTCATGAGCACACGCCCACCGTTGCTCATGCCGGAACCACTCCGTCATGAGCATGGAAAGGGTTAAAAATACGTTGAAATAATATTAATATTTTACATGTTTGCAAAGAAATGTTTATTTAAGAATTTAGTGCACAATTACGATTATTCTATGTTTTTGTAGTACTTTTCTAAAGTAGGGATTTAGCTATTGTTGATTTTCTAGCCCTTTAGTGTTTGGACCTAGCTGTGTTACAGACTGTTCAAGTCTTAGTTGTTGGTAGCTTTGTTCTTTTTGGAATGATTGTAGTAATTTATGTAGGGCTGGTGGGGTTCTGCCTGTTGTGGCTTGGAAAGCATTAAGCCATCCCTCCACAGCATTATAAGTTTCTGCTTCTTTGTTTAGGGTACTGTTATATACATTCCACCATGGAATGTGGTTTTGGGCTGTCTCCTGTGTCCAGGTCTGTGTAGCCTTCCCACCCAGGTGTCCTCGAAATAGCTGAGTAGGGGACTTTAGTTTAAGTTCTCAGTCGCCTACTAAGGCTGAGCTCCTTTTCACTGTCTGTTTTGGGTGGGGATAAGGGAACAAAAAGGGGGGGACAGGAATACCGGATTGGACCCTGCACCCCCTGGCAGCGCCAAGTAGGCCCCCCCCCTTGGATTGTGAGCCTCGCTGAGGTGTCTGGAGAGCTCAGAAGGCAGGTCGCTCTCCACGCCGCACAGCACCACCTGTGTGCCCGTGCCCTTAGCCCAGCTGCCGCTGCTGCTGTCGGAGTTCGAGGACCTCCACCACCCGCAGGCTACCACCTGCGCCTCATCCCTGGTGGCCAGTGGTAGGCCGTAGGTTTGTCTTTGCTCTAAATTGTATTGCCTCTGCTGTATTTGTCTATTGTTCTTTCCCCCTTGTTCCCTGCTTATTTTCTGTGCCCTGTGCCCTCTTGCCTCCTGTCTCCTCTCGCCGTCCCTGCCCCCGTTTTCGCCGTAATTGTATTGCCTCCGTAGTATTGTCTATTTGTTCCTGTTTATTTGTTCCTCTCCCCTTGTTTCCTGCTTATTTTCTGTGCCCTGTGCCCTTTTGTCTTCTGTCTCCTCTCGCCGTCCCTGCCCCCGTTTTTGCCGTAATTGTATTGCCTCCGTAGTATTGTCTATTTGTTCCTGTTGCATGCGTTTGAACTCACTGTGTGTGTCTCCATATTGACCCTGCGCAATTGGCGTGGCATCAGATCATCTCTTAAGTCCTCTTCCCACCTGGTGTGTGCTTTTGGGGTCATTTCCGGAGAATCTTCTTGTAACACTCTATAAAGGTGTGCTATAAGTCTCTGTCTCCCGGCTAGACCTATTAGCTCGCTCAGTGTTTGTGAAGGAATGGTCTCAGCTGGGAAGCTAGGCCAAATCTTGCGCACCGTGGATGTTATATTGTTGTATTAAATATATTCTCCCTGACTCAACCCGAATGAGTCTATTGCGTCGTCATGGGTGATAAACTGTCCCCCAAGGTATAAATCACCTAAAACATTACAACCTCCCTCTTGCCATTTACGAATGGACATGATTTCTGGTATGTACGCAAATGGTTTAAGTATCCAAATCGGCATATCACGTGCGTAAGTGGCTCGACCCAGGATCCTCGTGACCTTATCTCCCAAATGAGACCCACCTGCCTAATCAATGGATATTCTGGATCCGTGCGCCACACACGAGGAGCTCGGAAAGAGTATAAATCCTGCTGGAGTCTCCCAGTAACCTCTTCTCCCAATTGTCTTCCTTGTCGAACCAATGGCTGCGTTTTGTAGGTGGGCTGCCATGTATTACAACTCTAGGTTGTGAAATTCAATGCCCTCCTCGGTCTCAGGTCTGCATTAGATCTATAATAGATCTATTATTATATTGTCCAGTTCCCTAAAGTAGTGGCAAGGAATATCATAGAGCAAGCCCTGCAGAATATAGAGGCAGCACCACCATTTTCACAAGGTCATGTAAGGGGGAGATCTCACCAGAACTGGACCGAGGCGCACAGCCCAGCGACCACTCTGCCAATATATATGTCCAGGAATCATTGTTTCTCAGTAGCTATCAATCCCTAGGTAACGTAACCCTCTGGACTCCATGGCACTGTAAGCTCTGGAAGTGTCGCGTGGTCCACTGTTGCCAGACTTCCAAGCAGCAACAACTGAGACTTCTGGGCATTAACTGAGATTCCAGATGCCTCTGCAAACTATGAAAAAGCTGCCAAGAGTACCGGTATGGCCTCTGCCGGATCACGCAGATACTCTAGGGCGTTGTAATCCTATAACGAGATCTTGTGTATGGTGTCTCCTACCAGGATCCTCCAGCACTTTAGTCTCCACCGCAACAGCAAATAGCAGTGGTGACAGAGGGCAGCCCTGTCGTGTGCCACGGTGCAATGCAAAGGCTGCAGAAATGAAGTCTCCTGTCTGGGCTCTAGGATCGGTGTTAGAAATGGGTTTTCTGGTTGGCTAGGGCCTGCACCTAAGCCAGGCAGAATCCACCACTCTAATCAGGATAAGGGATTACGTGTCTAAAATAACCCCTGCTCACCCCCATGGTAGCTTGACTTGAGCAGTCAGGCTTATCCTAGGGGCAGTGTGTAAAGCATTTGCACATAACAAACAGTAATACAGTAAAAACACTACAAAAGGACAGCACACAGTAAAAATACTACAAAAGGACAGCACAGATTTAGAAAAATATTCAATGTTTATCTGTGTAAAACAGGACCAAAACAATAAAAATCCACCCACCAATAATGCACAATACCAATAAAGCAACAAGCATTTGCAATGCAATAGGTCTCGCATTACAGAAAGTTTGAGCTATTGGTGTTCCATTATTATTTGCAACGCCAAAAGCTCAAACTTTTAGTAACGCAAGACTTATTGCATTTCAAATGGTTTATTTTTTTGTGTTGCGACTTTCATTTGTTTGTAGCTCGTCTCTTTGAAAGCTGTAGTATACTTGTGCTTCTCACAAGATGGCCACTTTTAGTAATTAGACCTTCCTTTGTGTTCCCTATTTCCCAGGCTCCCAGAATACCTGTGTGCATTCTATCTTGTACTGTTTGAGGGTTCCACTCTTGTCAGTTGATGGTCTGGTCAGCTGGCGAGGTGTGCACTCAGTTGTGTCCTACAATAAATCTACATGTAACTAACTAGAAGTGTCTTGAGATCTGTCTTCAACAAAAGCATTGTTGTTCATGCCTATAGTTAACAGGGGACCCAGAAGTTGTTAACATAGATAGCCTCGCTGTTTCTGTGTAGTGTTAATTTGCCTTCCCACATTATTCCCTTCTTGAAGGACGCAGGCAGCAGCAGGGGCCAGGAAAACAAAACTAAACCTTGCCTAACTTTTTTCTCTGCTTCCCAGTTCACATCTGAACTGGTTATCTAACTTCACTCTTGTGTAGAAGAGGCTGGTAAACTTGTATTTCTGCTAAGGGTGCATGCAGTCTAATTGAAGGGCAGACTACATCCTGGAAAAATACTAGCAATGACCAGGTATGCAAGTGCACCATCTGAGAAGCTCTTTTTTTACGCGATTTTGACACTAATGCAGACATTAGTTGTCTCTGTGCCTTCCTATTACCATAAAAGTCAAGAGAAGAATTCCCCTATTTGGCACATCATCAGGTGAACTAAAAGATTCTTACCCACACCAAACCATTCACTCACCAGAACAAGCACCCTTGTCTTAACCACATGTGGACTCGTAATTAAAAATTTCTATATTTTATTAGAAACAATGACATAATAAAACATTTCTTTATAGCAATCACAAGACAGTAAAATCTGCGCCCAATGTTATAGTTGTTGGACAGTTAGAAAATAAAGAAATTACAATAAAAAACATACAGTAAAAATACATTAAACCAATTTCATCCTAAGAGTCATTTGTAAACACTGGGAGAACACAAGTAAGAAAGATGCTTTCTAATCAAAAAACAAAGGAAGACAAATGATCTAGATCAACTATTCTCATTACACTAGATACTTAGTGTTTGCATTTTCCGGAGAACAGATGTCATTCCGATCTATAGTCTCCTTTACTTTAAAGTTGCGTCGACGCGTTTCGGTGGAAAACAGAAAATAGAAGACCACCTTCTTCAGGACAGTTAATTATGGTCTCCCACAATATAAAGAATCTAGACAAATCATAAAAGTTGGCATTAAAAATCAAAAAAGACATACATTTAATATACCCATCTCTAATATACAATTTGTACAATTGTGATTTACATCTATACACGCCATACATGGGTGTCAACAATTTTATAAAAACCTTATATGGGTGTCCACAATTTAATAAAAATCCCTATACCAGTTTCCAAACTCTAACAGGGGCAGCAGAATCCATTATAGGAAAGAGAAGTGTAGTTCTCCTGGTGATTCATCAACCACAACCACACATGTACTCCCAATCTTTAACATAGCTTATTCACCACACATCATCCATGCGCTTTTCTTATTTGAATAGAACAGCTAGGTTTCTATTAAGTGAGGGATATTACCTTCTATTCTAGCCAGTACATCCAAGCGGTAGGTACTAGAGGATTCCTTCCCTTACTTCTCTTTAACGGGAGTGCGGTAAGTTCATAGGATATATAAGGGAACACACCTCTTAATCTAAAAAAATAGAATCGGATATAATTATAGCCTCACCTTTGAGCCTACTAAAGGAAGATAAAATGCCCTAATGTCTGTCTTGTTATATATACCTGCCATCCTGTGTATCCGTTTTAAAGTGCGCTCATAGTATAGGAAAGGTGGGACCGGCTAAAACTGTAAGAGAAGTCCAAACATAAATATCATATGGACCAACCCCCAGCCCCAAAGAACAACATAGTCTATAGGTTCCACTTACTGAAAATAGGGAACAATCCCGTCCAAAAGCTTGTCTCAGGGGTAAGGAAATACTCTATTCTTTTAAGAACATATCCGTCCTAAATATCCATACTTCATTGGCTGATGTATTTGGTTAGATCTCTGTACACAAGTATTCTCGAGATTCCAAAGATTTCTATAAGGGGTAAAAAATAAGACGAGGGGATTGTATGAGTTAAATCACTTATTGTTCCAATCCTGTGTCCATAGATTTCGATAGACTCAGCTGTAGTATGCACATATATTAACTATTTCTATCCTATAATGGCTACTTCTAACCAGTTGGTGGCATGTGGAAATTAATTATATTTAGTCCCAAAAAATTACTGTTAAAACAAACACTAGCTATTGTGCCACCAACAGTTAGGTTCTTTTTACCATTTTTTTGGCAAACTCAAAAAACGCTGAAACTTCATCTTAAATATCTGCTAGTCAGTGGATTTCCAGAGGTAACACCAGAGAGCTAACTTTGCCCTAATAAACTACACTCACCCCGTTGCAGCACGTGGAAATCTTGAAGCCTTGACCTGGTCCCCAGTGAAGCGCGTATCTAAATGAGCAAAAGAGAGAGCTGTCTTATACCCCCTGCTCCTCGGGGCGGGGCATTCAATCAACCTCAGCTGTGAAACATTAGAAAAATGACCGCGAAAAGAGACCTAAAGACGCGGCCACCTTTGACTGCCAAAAATTAGCCATTGGTGTATAGAAAAGTAAGGACGGGGCGAGCCAAGTGAAAACAAAAACCCATCTACCGTCCTCCTTCGAAAATACCAAACAAAGAGAACCGTTGGCCTATATATACAAACGCCGATACGATGCAGCCTCGTAGAAAATCAAAAGCGAGGTCGATATCAGCCTACAGAGAGCTATTTAAACTGAGGTTTTCCAATGGCATACATGGCGGCCATCTTTGAGTGACCAATAAAGGTACATAGTCCAATCGTACCAAAGTCGACACCCTCACTCTAAATAAGGGATTTTAACAGGTTGCGACAAGGTTATGTTCAAAACTGAATCCAAAACGGAGTAAAACACGAATCGCAAAACCCCTCTACTAAAAGAAAGGCAAGCAATTTTATTATCGTTATTGCTAACCATTACTATCCTTCACACTCCATGCTGTGCGCACGAGTCAGGGCAAGAAAAAGGATTAAAGACCCGTTGTTTGCAAACGCAAACTCCCTTCAACAGCATCAATAATTCCTAAAAACCCTAATAAGTGCAACAGTATATTCGAAGAGCCAGAGTTCAGGATATACCAAAATCAATTAAGGGTATTCCTGGTATATGTCAGAGAACAGTACAAGGCGAGTTCCTTTCTATAGAGAGATCTTAGAAAGAATCTCTTAGGGCAGCATCTATAGAGCAGAATCTAAGCACAATGACGGACCTTAATATTCAGAAGAACTCGTGAGGGAAGGAACCGTTATCTGATCAAACGATCCCATTCCTCCCTCGAGTTCAGACCATTTCTCACTGTATTCAAAAGTGAGATATACCATTGCTCTCTGATTTTTCTTTTTTGTTCCATGTTGCCTCCGCGAGGCCCCATCCATATCTTCTCGAGGATAAACCATTTTAAGTCAGATTCGTTGTGGCCCATTTCAATAAAATGGGTGACTAGGGGAGCATTGACTTTCTTAGTTCTAATAGCGGAGCGGTGTTCTTGGAGTCTAGTTCTAAGCTCCCTGCCTGTCTCCCCTACGTAACCTTTCTCACATGGACATTTAAGGAAATATACGATGTTTTTACTCCTACAGTTGTTAAGGGATCTAGAGGATACCTTGTGTCCATTGTATTCCAAACTACCTGACTCAATGCATAGTGAACAGACATTACATGTGCCACACTTTGCGTTTCCCATGGCAATAGCTCTGTCCAACGTGCTTTGTACTTTGCCCCTGTTCTCTCTATACGTATGGACCAGTTCGTTTCTCAAGTTCCTGTTTCTTTTGAAAGCAAAAATGGGTCTTTCCAACTTGAGTTCTTCCTCATTATTAATAATATGCCAATTGCTATTGATGACATTCTTGATACGGTTACTGATGTGGGAAAAATTACTTACAAAGACCACTTTGTCAGATTCCTTTTTCTCTTTGACAGTATTGCTAAGCATAGCTTCTCTGTCATAAAATCTGGCACGTTTGAAGGAGTGTGAAATTAGTTTTTTAGGGTACCCTCTTTCCTTGAATTTCTGTTTCATGGTCTCCGCATGTCTATAGAAATCCTTGATATCAGAACAGTTCCTCCGCAAGCGGAGAAACTGACTGAAGGGTATATTGTCACGCTGTGATTTGGGGTGGAAACTAGAATAATGCAACAGAGTATTTTTGGCCATTGGTTTTGTGAATAGTTCCACCGCCAAACTCCCATCTACCTCTTTGATAGAGATATCTAGGAAATCAACCCTCGATTTACTTGACTGTGATGTGAACTTTAAGTTGGGGTCGCCCAAGTTAATCCAAAGTAGAAATTCATCAAGAAGGTCCATGGTACCATCCCAGATGAAAAAGATGTCATCTATGTAGCGGTACCAACCCACTACATTTTCAAAAAATGGAGCGAGTTCGTTGAAGATATGTTTCTTCTCAAATTCGCCGACATAGAGACAGGCCAGGCTCGGCGCACAGGTCGCCCCCATGCTCGTACCTTTCTTTTGCTTAAAAAGCTCATCTTTGAACAAAAAAATATTGTTCATGAGTACCATCCTGGCACAGTCTACAATAAAACCTTTTTCTACACCATCAAGTTCAATGCCAGAAATGGCTCTACGGACCACCTCTACAGTTTCATTTTGAGGTATGTTCGTATAGAGAGACTCAATGTCCAGAGTCACTAAACATTGAGTCTCCCGACAGAAGGACCGGCCCTCAAGCAGGGATATCATATGGGAGGAATCTCTCACATATGATTTAAGGTCCATTACTATGGGTCTAAGGAAGTGGTCTACATATTTACTGAGGGGCTCAGTTAATGAGTCAATGCTACTGACTATAGGCCTCATGGGTGGGTTCTCTCGATTTTTGTGAATCTTGGGGAGACCATACAGAGCTGGAATCCTAGGTTCTTCGTTATTCAGGAATCTGAATTCCTCTTCACAAATCCATAGGTTATCCTTTGCTACAGTCAAAAGTTTATGACAATCACTTATAAGCTTAGTGAGTTGATTTCTAGAGATTGGTTCATAATGTTCTTTCACAGCAAGCATCTCTAACATCCTTCGTTCATAATCAAAGGTGTTAAACACCACTACTCCACCACCTTTATCTGCAGGTTTTATGGTTAGACTCAGATCATCTTTCAAAGATTTAAGGGACTGCTTTTCTTCTCTGGTCATATTGTAGTCAGATTGTCTAGGGTTTTGGGAGAGAATGGATTGTATCCCACTCTCTACCGCTTTTTCAAATATCTCATGATTTTTACTCACCATAGCTAGGGTGGGGGTAAAGGAAGATCTAGGTTTGAGACCAGAGACATTATTATTAACCCTTAACGGGCGATCCTCAAAGAATCTCTTAAGCCTAATTTTTCTAAAAAAGGCTCGTAAGTCTTTCTCTAATTGATACCTATTGATCCCTGTAGATGGAACAAAACTAAACCCTTTACTGAGTACCTTAATCTCTGTTTCAGTGAGGTCTCTGTTAGATAAATTCACTACTGGTGTTCCGTCTGACGCCAGTAGCGTTGGTTTCTCGTTCTCAAATATTCTTGTTGTGGAGGTGGAGGGCCCCGAAATTGTTGTCCTCTCCCTTGATTCGAATTGAACCTCTGTCCCCGCCTGGGTCTTTGATCTAAAAAAGGCTGGGGACCTGTTTCAACAAAGTTATTCCTATTGCTGTTATCTTCTTTATGCCCAATCTCATCATCACTGCTCGTCCCTGATGTGTCTGAAAAGGTGACCTGTTTTCTACCTCCTCTTCTGTAAATGGGTCTATTATATGGTCTTTCCCACCCTTGCTCTTGTTTTTGTTGATAGTATTTCTCGTTAAGGAAAGGGTAGACTCCTTCAGCACTGAATCTTTCAATGTCTTTTTTGAGTTTGTTAGTCTTTTTATTTATAAGATAATCTCTGTATCCTTCAATATCTCTGTTGATCTCCTCAAGTTTACGTTTGGCATCTTCCATTCCTGTACTATTTCTCAATTCTAGCTCTAGTTTTTCTATCGATTCTTTTTCAATAATAATCAACTCCTGAGCTGTCTCAATAATAAGGAGCATCCAATCCCTACTACATCTATTTGAGATCTGTGTCCATACTTCCAAAAATTTTTTATTTTCTATAAATAGACCAGGTTCATTCCTAACCTGTAGGCCAATGGGGATTGTGCCCGACTTCACATATTCTATTAGGAAATCGGCATGTGCTTCTGTGCGGATCAACTTCTTTTTAAGATTAACCAGTTTGCCCCAGTTTTCCCCTCTCCCGGACAAAACTGTAATTTTGTTTCCATTCTTAGTGTTAACAATCTTATTGTATTGGTCATCACTAAAGCCAAACGTCTTAAAGTGATCCATGGCTATTAAGCTCAAGAACAAACTACTCCAAGAGGAGACTCTCCAGCCAAAGACTGTGCAGTAATATAACAACGTAAAAGAGAGGGGCTCTTTGCCACAAATAGGGGTAGAGCACCAATAGACAAAAGTCAAGAGAAGAATTCCCCTATTTGGCACATCATCAGGTGAACTAAAAGATTCTTACCCACACCAAACCATTCACTCACCAGAACAAGCACCCTTGTCTTAACCACATGTGGACTCGTAATTAAAAATTTCTATATTTTATTAGAAACAATGACATAATAAAACATTTCTTTATAGCAATCACAAGACAGTAAAATCTGCGCCCAATGTTATAGTTGTTGGACAGTTAGAAAATAAAGAAATTACAATAAAAAACATACAGTAAAAATACATTAAACCAATTTCATCCTAAGAGTCATTTGTAAACACTGGGAGAACACAAGTAAGAAAGATGCTTTCTAATCAAAAAACAAAGGAAGACAAATGATCTAGATCAACTATTCTCATTACACTAGATACTTAGTGTTTGCAAAACAGGTCACCTTTTCAGACACATCAGGGACGAGCAGTGATGATGAGATTGGGCATAAAGAAGATAACAGCAATAGGAATAACTTTGTTGAAACAGGTCCCCAGCCTTTTTTAGATCAAAGACCCAGGCGGGGACAGAGGTTCAATTCGAATCAAGGGAGAGGACAACAATTTCGGGGCCCTCCACCTCCACAACAAGAATATTTGAGAACGAGAAACCAACGCTACTGGCGTCAGACGGAACACCAGTAGTGAATTTATCTAACAGAGACCTCACTGAAACAGAGATTAAGGTACTCAGTAAAGGGTTTAGTTTTGTTCCATCTACAGGGATCAATAGGTATCAATTAGAGAAAGACTTACGAGCCTTTTTTAGAAAAATTAGGCTTAAGAGATTCTTTGAGGATCGCCCGTTAAGGGTTAATAATAATGTCTCTGGTCTCAAACCTAGATCTTCCTTTACCCCCACCCTAGCTATGGTGAGTAAAAATCATGAGATATTTGAAAAAGCGGTAGAGAGTGGGATACAATCCATTCTCTCCCAAAACCCTAGACAATCTGACTACAATATGACCAGAGAAGAAAAGCAGTCCCTTAAATCTTTGAAAGATGATCTGAGTCTAACCATAAAACCTGCAGATAAAGGTGGTGGAGTAGTGGTGTTTAACACCTTTGATTATGAACGAAGGATGTTAGAGATGCTTGCTGTGAAAGAACATTATGAACCAATCTCTAGAAATCAACTCACTAAGCTTATAAGTGATTGTCATAAACTTTTGACTGTAGCAAAGGATAACCTATGGATTTGTGAAGAGGAATTCAGATTCCTGAATAACGAAGAACCTAGGATTCCAGCTCTGTATGGTCTCCCCAAGATTCACAAAAATCGAGAGAACCCACCCATGAGGCCTATAGTCAGTAGCATCGACTCATTAACTGAGCCCCTCAGTAAATATGTAGACCACTTCCTTAGACCCATAGTAATGGACCTTAAATCATATGTGAGAGATTCCTCCCATATGATATCCCTGCTTGAGGGCCGGTCCTTCTGTCGGGAGACTCAATGTTTAGTGACTCTGGACATTGAGTCTCTCTATACGAACATACCTCAAAATGAAACTGTAGAGGTGGTCCGTAGAGCCATTTCTGGCATTGAACTTGATGGTGTAGAAAAAGGTTTTATTGTAGACTGTGCCAGGATGGTACTCATGAACAATATTTTTTTGTTCAAAGATGAGCTTTTTAAGCAAAAGAAAGGTACGAGCATGGGGGCGACCTGTGCGCTGAGCCTGGCCTGTCTCTATGTCGGCGAATTTGAGAAGAAACATATCTTCAACGAACTCGCTCCATTTTTTGAAAATGTAGTGGGTTGGTACCGCTACATAGATGACATCTTTTTCATCTGGGATGGTACCATGGACCTTCTTGATGAATTTCTACTTTGGATTAACTTGGGCGACCCCAACTTAAAGTTCACATCACAGTCAAGTAAATCGAGGGTTGATTTCCTAGATATCTCTATCAAAGAGGTAGATGGGAGTTTGGCGGTGGAACTATTCACAAAACCAATGGCCAAAAATACTCTGTTGCATTATTCTAGTTTCCACCCCAAATCACAGCGTGACAATATACCCTTCAGTCAGTTTCTCCGCTTGCGGAGGAACTGTTCTGATATCAAGGATTTCTATAGACATGCGGAGACCATGAAACAGAAATTCAAGGAAAGAGGGTACCCTAAAAAACTAATTTCACACTCCTTCAAACGTGCCAGATTTTATGACAGAGAAGCTATGCTTAGCAATACTGTCAAAGAGAAAAAGGAATCTGACAAAGTGGTCTTTGTAAGTAATTTTTCCCACATCAGTAACCGTATCAAGAATGTCATCAATAGCAATTGGCATATTATTAATAATGAGGAAGAACTCAAGTTGGAAAGACCCATTTTTGCTTTCAAAAGAAACAGGAACTTGAGAAACGAACTGGTCCATACGTATAGAGAGAACAGGGGCAAAGTACAAAGCACGTTGGACAGAGCTATTGCCATGGGAAACGCAAAGTGTGGCACATGTAATGTCTGTTCACTATGCATTGAGTCAGGTAGTTTGGAATACAATGGACACAAGGTATCCTCTAGATCCCTTAACAACTGTAGGAGTAAAAACATCGTATATTTCCTTAAATGTCCATGTGAGAAAGGTTACGTAGGGGAGACAGGCAGGGAGCTTAGAACTAGACTCCAAGAACACCGCTCCGCTATTAGAACTAAGAAAGTCAATGCTCCCCTAGTCACCCATTTTATTGAAATGGGCCACAACGAATCTGACTTAAAATGGTTTATCCTCGAGAAGATATGGATGGGGCCTCGCGGAGGCAACATGGAACAAAAAAGAAAAATCAGAGAGCAATGGTATATCTCACTTTTGAATACAGTGAGAAATGGTCTGAACTCGAGGGAGGAATGGGATCGTTTGATCAGATAACGGTTCCTTCCCTCACGAGTTCTTCTGAATATTAAGGTCCGTCATTGTGCTTAGATTCTGCTCTATAGATTCTGCCCTAAGAGATTCTTTCTAAGATCTCTCTATAGAAAGGAACTCGCCTTGTACTGTTCTCTGACATATACCAGGAATACCCTTAATTGATTTTGGTATATCCTGAACTCTGGCTCTTCGAATATACTGTTGCACTTATTAGGGTTTTTAGGAATTATTGATGCTGTTGAAGGGAGTTTGCGTTTGCAAACAACGGGTCTTTAATCCTTTTTCTTGCCCTGACTCGTGCGCACAGCATGGAGTGTGAAGGATAGTAATGGTTAGCAATAACGATAATAAAATTGCTTGCCTTTCTTTTAGTAGAGGGGTTTTGCGATTCGTGTTTTACTCCGTTTTGGATTCAGTTTTGAACATAACCTTGTCGCAACCTGTTAAAATCCCTTATTTAGAGTGAGGGTGTCGACTTTGGTACGATTGGACTATGTACCTTTATTGGTCACTCAAAGATGGCCGCCATGTATGCCATTGGAAAACCTCAGTTTAAATAGCTCTCTGTAGGCTGATATCGACCTCGCTTTTGATTTTCTACGAGGCTGCATCGTATCGGCGTTTGTATATATAGGCCAACGGTTCTCTTTGTTTGGTATTTTCGAAGGAGGACGGTAGATGGGTTTTTGTTTTCACTTGGCTCGCCCCGTCCTTACTTTTCTATACACCAATGGCTAATTTTTGGCAGTCAAAGATGGCCGCGTCTTTAGGTCTCTTTTCGCGGTCATTTTTCTAATGTTTCACAGCTGAGGTTGATTGAATGCCCCGCCCCGAGGAGCAGGGGGTATAAGACAGCTCTCTCTTTTGCTCATTTAGATACGCGCTTCACTGGGGACCAGGTCAAGGCTTCAAGATTTCCACGTGCTGCAACGGGGTGAGTGTAGTTTATTAGGGCAAAGTTAGCTCTCTGGTGTTACCTCTGGAAATCCACTGACTAGCAGATATTTAAGATGAAGTTTCAGCGTTTTTTGAGTTTGCCAAAAAAATGGTAAAAAGAACCTAACTGTTGGTGGCACAATAGCTAGTGTTTGTTTTAACAGTAATTTTTTGGGACTAAATATAATTAATTTCCACATGCCACCAACTGGTTAGAAGTAGCCATTATAGGATAGAAATAGTTAATATATGTGCATACTACAGCTGAGTCTATCGAAATCTATGGACACAGGATTGGAACAATAAGTGATTTAACTCATACAATCCCCTCGTCTTATTTTTTACCCCTTATAGAAATCTTTGGAATCTCGAGAATACTTGTGTACCGAGATCTAACCAAATACATCAGCCAATGAAGTATGGATATTTAGGACGGATATGTTCTTAAAAGAATAGAGTATTTCCTTACCCCTGAGACAAGCTTTTGGACGGGATTGTTCCCTATTTTCAGTAAGTGGAACCTATAGACTATGTTGTTCTTTGGGGCTGGGGGTTGGTCCATATGATATTTATGTTTGGACTTCTCTTACAGTTTTAGCCGGTCCCACCTTTCCTATACTATGAGCGCACTTTAAAACGGATACACAGGATGGCAGGTATATATAACAAGACAGACATTAGGGCATTTTATCCTCCTTTAGTAGGCTCAAAGGTGAGGCTATAATTATATCCGATTCTATTTTTTTAGATTAAGTGGTGTGTTCCCTTATATATCCTATGAACTTACCGCACTCCCGTTAAAGAGAAGTAAGGGAAGGAATCCTCTAGTACCTACCGCTTGGATGTACTGGCTAGAATAGAAGGTAATATCCCTCACTTAATAGAAACCTAGCTGTTCTATTCAAATAAGAAGAGCGCATGGATGATGTGTGGTGAATAAGCTATGTTAAAGATTGGGAGTACATGTGTGGTTGTGGTTGATGAATCACCAGGAGAACTACACTTCTCTTTCCTATAATGGATTCTGCTGCCCCTGTTAGAGTTTGGAAACTGGTATAGGGATTTTTATTAAATTGTGGACACCCATATAAGGTTTTTATAAAATTGTTGACACCCATGTATGGCGTGTATAGATGTAAATCCCAATTGTACAAATTGTATATTAGAGATGGGTATATTAAATGTATGTCTTTTTTGATTTTTAATGCCAACTTTTATGATTTGTCTAGATTCTTTATATTGTGGGAGACCATAATTAACTGTCCTGAAGAAGGTGGTCTTCTATTTTCTGTTTTCCACCGAAACGCGTCGACGCAACTTTAAAGTAAAGGAGACTATAGATCGGAATGACATCTGTTCTCCGGAAAATGCAAACACTAAGTATCTAGTGTAATGAGAATAGTTGATCTAGATCATTTGTCTTCCTTTGTTTTTTGATTAGAAAGCATCTTTCTTACTTGTGTTCTCCCAGTGTTTACAAATGACTCTTAGGATGAAATTGGTTTAATGTATTTTTACTGTATGTTTTTTATTGTAATTTCTTTATTTTCTAACTGTCCAACAACTATAACATTGGGCGCAGATTTTACTGTCTTGTGATTGCTATAAAGAAATGTTTTATTATGTCATTGTTTCTAATAAAAAATAGAAATTTTTAATTACGAGTCCACATGTGGTTAAGACAAGGGTGCTTGTTCTGGTGAGTGAATGGTTTGGTGTGGGTAAGAATCTTTTAGTTCACCTGATGATGTGCCAAATAGGGGAATTCTTCTCTTGACTTTTGTCTATTGGTGCTCTACCCCTATTTGTGGCAAAGAGCCCCTCTCTTTTACGTTGTTATACCTTCCTATTACCATGCCAGTGTGTCCCACAAAGGCGGGGGCTGGGCGGGGCAAGCATGTGTGCTCCTAGCACACAAGTATACAGCGCAACCTTTAGAAACCTAAAAACGAAGGGCTAGATGCGGGGGAAATAAATGTGTTCACTACGGTTATAGTAATTGCCCAGGGAACGTGCACTAACTGCACGAGGAAAAGCAGGCACCCCATTCATTGTGTTTGAAGTAATACTCCCCCACACATATGCTAAAGGCAAGAGTATGGCTTTTCTTTTTTTAAGAGAGAGCCTGTTTGCGACTTTGTTTTATTTAAGAAAGCATTTCCTAAACAAACAAGCGGACATCAAGTAGGTTACGGGTCCCAGCACAGAGGTGCATCAACTCCCACACTCCGGTAACATGAGAAGTTTAGACATCAGGCTAGTCAGTGCTTTAAATGGAAAAAAATAAGTGCAGGTACTCAACAAATTGAGAGGTTAGCTAGGGGGCGGGGCTTGGGGTGTAGTTAGGGGGCGGGGCGTGAGCGGGGTTAGGGGCGGGGCTATTGGCAGTCCAAAGGGATCCAGCCAGGGGCACACATTTAATGTGATTGAGATTTAATTGGTGTGTAGATGTGCATAATGATACAAAATCATTTCTGGTATATTTTGATTATTCCATTTCCCTTATACATACAAAACAGTACATTTATTATTAAAGTGGGCTTCCCATGATGCACCACCTAGATCACATATGACTCGCACAAGATATTTTCCTTAACATTTTTGGGAAAGGTTTAACTATGGTTAACCCTCTTGTCTTTTACAAAGCAACACATGGCCACGTAAGGTGGCTTTCTGGTGCTTGGTAAATCTGACTTTAGTATTGCATTGCCCTTGCAACATCTAGCGTGACTCAAGAGAAATACAATTCAATGATAAATCGGTCCCGCTGTTTCAACCATAAGTCCAGTAGGGACAGATTCATGGAAGATTTTCAGGATATTCAATTACGGGGGCACATCAGAGGAGGAATAGGATAGTTTGTTGCTTCTTGAAACTTGTTGTCCTGCAAAGCATGGAAAGCATGACAGAGACTACAGATCAGGTTAATGTAAATACAACACATGTGGATGCTGTTCGCGGTAGCACTCCGGGTGCTTTCAGGAGGAATCTAAAATAGACATATGTGTGTGCAGATTATATTCACATAATGTTGTATCACTGATGCTAAATGAAAAGGCTAAATGTGTTCAGCACTGGTCTCTGATATGTCCTGCGATCTACAGTTCACAAGTTCAAATCTCAGCAAGTCGAACTCCGCTTTTAATCCTTCTGAGGCCTGTGAGTTGAGGACCATTAAAATAGGTAGTAGTAATGCTGTAACACAAAAGAAGTGACAATGGATGGTTTGGATCAGATGATCAGCAGAGAAATCAGTCCTGTTTTGAATATAATGCTTTAAAAATCCCATGTACTGGGTGCCCAGAGAACAGGATAGTGAAGTGATGGAGAGGATGTTCAAGGAGAGGTACAAATTCTGTTGCTTAGCGTTTTAGAGAAGATGAAGACCTGTACCCATCTCCAGTACAGTGAATTTTAAGCCTACACTATAAACCACACTTGGTCTCAAAGTGATGTTTTATGGTTCTATAACACCCTCAATGGTTTCAGGTCACAAGATGACAAACAACAAGGCAGCCTTTGTTTTTTACACATAAAGAAACATTGGTCCCGACTCACAAAATCCTTCTCCTTATAGGCAGGGCCACTGGCATTATGTGATTGTGCAGCTGTGGCGTTTTACGCATAATTGTAGATTTGACGCATGTGCCACATAATTCATACTCTGCTGCATAATCTGCAGATTTTAACTAAAAGGATGTTTCTAGCTCAAACGGTTAAAAAGTTACTAAAATTGCATCAACATGTGTTGCAGTGCAGTGAAAGGCCCTTTGCAAAGGTTGACTGACCACCTTTCTGTTGCTCATTGCTATATTTGGGTGTTGAACTGGTTCTAATGAGGTGCAAACAATGCCCAGACTATTAAGAAGTGTAAATATGACAAAATAATAAAGTAATACTATCTCAAAATGTGCTGCATTATGCCTAATAATATGCTGTATCTAGCTGCATAATTAACTCAACCCTGCCACATAATGTAGCCATCCCCTATCGCATAATTCCAGTGTCCCTGCGTATAGGTGCGTTTTTACCACGCACAGATTCCCAAAGAACATTTGGAAGTTCAGAAAATAGGTTGCAAGGCCGAATTAGCATATGCACTCCTTCCCAGGCAAACATTTTACATGTGAGGACATGCCTACTTGTGTAACAAGCACACATGAAAGAACATCCTTCATTAAGAATAATTGTGACACTTCTGTAGTAAACTATCGTTTGCCTGGACTCTAGGAGCTGATAGTAGTTACCCAACTCAATGTTACTCATTTTGTTGAGCTCAGTAGGGTAAAAGGCAGAGTGGACCCGTTGAAATTTGAACATAAGACTTTCAGGTGACACAAAGATCTCTGCAGTGGTTGCATTAGTCCACTGAACTATCTTATCATCTGCCAATCAGAAAGGAATGCTCTGATCCACCTTTGATTTCTCTTTTCCGCATTAATACAGCAGAGGAAGGCGTTGCAGTGTAATTTGCAAACCCCATCCCACAGATGACATCCCAGAGTGGTGGGGCACTGACACATATGAGCTCCTTAGGACATATACATGCCAATGTGCTCCCCTTGGTGACATAGGCGCAGCGGCACCTGAGATCAGCAGGATCTGGTCACTGCACCCACAAGGCTCACCTGAGCCCACGCACAATACTACTAATGCATTGAGGGTCAGGCGGACTTCACACATATAGAATCTGTGCTTGCTGTCTCCAGTCTCTGCACAGAGGCCTCTATTGTGAATTCAGACTTTATTGGGGAGTACCTTACCTCACTGTGTCACAAATCGGCCATTATGTTTAGACTTTCCTCTGCTTGAAATCCATAATTCTTGAACCTGACATGCCGCCGCTAGCGCCGGGTGAATTTGTATTTTTTTATTCCTCATAACAGGGAAGTAAAGTTTGCAGAAATTCTGTGAAATTCAATCCCACCGACCACGCAGAAAGAGGCCTAAGCCCTGAGAAGTGACCTGTTGGCAGTTCATGTGGTTTTCTCTAATAAAATCAGACCCACACAGACTACACAAACTGCCCAGTTAAGGGGCATTACGAGCAGCTCGTCTGGTTCGCCCTGGACCCCATTTTTCCAGGGAGAGCCACACAATATGCATTAACTGCCAAATCTAGACATTTCTCAAGTTCACCACTGAACATATTTATGTAGTGTTTGTGGCCCAGTTTTACAAGTTGATAAAAATGCAGATTTTTCTTGAAATTCTGGTTAACTCTTCTTTTACACATAAGTCACTTCTGCAATTTACAGGTATTGCATTATACCTGAGAATTTTGGCTTTAACACACTGCTGTTTATTAAACGGCAACCGCAGCTCGCTGCGCTTTCACCTAGGAATTATATTCTAAGTCCATGTTTTGTCTTAATGGACATTCATTTTTGAATACCCTCCTAGGAAGCATACAACGGCATTTTTTTGTATGTCATTTTTTTCCGGCACAGACATCTGTTAGTTCACATTTCTCAAGTTTGTCTTACATCAAAGTTCTTCAAATTTTACATGGAAATGCAACCTTACTGAGGCCGGTGTTCGGCCTGTCACCTCCTGACCAGGACACTTCCTGCCTTTTTAGCCCATGTGGTGAGGGATCCCTGAAGTTTGTGTGTCACACAGCGTGAGTCTGAGAGCAGGTGCTGCGTGACTTTAAAAGGCACAACAAGCACGGCTCTCCAGACAGCAGTGCCACTTAGAGATTAAGCTATATGGATATAAGACTTAGAGATTAACTCATGGTCATCACTACCAGGTGGACATTGCCTCAGGCATCACAGTGTGAGCCTGGCCCCTCCCAAACTTCCTGCCAACTCTGAACAAATACCTACGGGCGCGGCTCAATTTGCACATTGAAAGGGGAGATTAGCACTCGATTAGAGTGCTTCAGGAAAACATACCCAACGAGTGTCAGCTGTATTGCTCTTCTATTTTTGTAAATGCCAATATCACGTAGCTTGGCCCATGAGTACCGGTACTCTCTTTGGACAAAGAGAAGTTCCGGTACTCAAGCGCCGAAAATTTTGAAGTGCCGGTACTCCGTACCGGCGGTGAGTACCGGCCCATTTAAAGCACTGAGGCTAGTCCTCCCTTGGTATGCCTAAGCACAGTCCTCCCCTTTCCTGTAAGATTGATTTTTGCGGGTGAGGCAGAACCTTCTAATGTAGGGAAACTGTGCGTTTGTGCTAAGAGGATAGGGGGAGGGCTTGTGATGAAGCAGAATTGGGAACCAAAACGTGCAATCCTCTAGTGAATAGTAATTTAAAAAAAAAAAATCAATAAAAAAAAAATCAATTCAGCGATTACTAAGCAAAAAAAAAGAATCAAACAGCATGGGGTCAATCCAATACGTACTGCACAGGGTTCAAGGTTCTTGTAAGCGACAACTCTTGCTGGTGTTGTGCGCAGCTGATTATCTGCTGCAGGGGAGAAGGGGAGGTGGGCAGGTCTGAGGCTGGCTCACCAGCTGATAACAGTGGCTCTTTCGCGGTAGAGGATCCCGGAAGAGGCTGAGCCCGGCCGATGATTGACTCCTTAAGCCGGCAGCAGGGGGAGGAAGGAGAGTTGAATAGACAGCCTTTTTTGGTGGTTGTAGGGAGGGCACCCTGCGGGTAGATGGAGCTTTGGAGCTGAATGCTTGGAGCTCGTGAAATGGCCGCCGCGCTGAATTGTTAAAAGTTAATTTAAAAAATGGAGGTGGGCGAGCCACTCCCTGCAAAAGAAAATAAGCATGTTATGTATAAATACAAAAGCAGGCGCCGTACTGTAAATAAGGATGTCATGTGTGTAAATACAAAAGCGGGCGCATGGTGCCCCAAAATGTATGTGAGTGCCTGCGAGTGAAGCAGATGCCATGGTAAATAAAAATAAGTAGTCTCTAAAGAAAAACATATAGACCTACAGTGTAGAGAAACTGTAATTGGCCGGTGCTCCTGGCTTAAACACGGAAGTGATGTATTGGGAGCATCAGCCACAAAGGGAACAGGAAAGAAAATCGATTTAGAAGTTGACCAATTGCAAGCATCGAGTGAAATTGCACTCCGTAGAGTGATTATCCCTGATCTTGCAGACAGCGCACGCACGCTGATGCTCGACCTAAAAATAGACTTTATGTACAGTTCCTTGAAGGTGATTGCTCCAGCCAGGGCTACCACAGTGTTGTGAACAACAAATCCAACAGGTCCAGTTAAGGTGTTGGGGAGACCTGTAAAACAGTACCTTTGGAGATGCAGGGAGTCAAACCTTACAGTAATGTCCAGAGGAGCTGCGTCGGCAGGCATCTTTTCCAGAAGTTGGTGCAGGAGTCGTCAGGCCCTTGAATTCACACATGTTCCAGGTCGAACTCTTTGAGTTTGATGTCAGAAGCGCTGGTGTCCGCAGGCATCGGGGCTGCGGTGTGAAACGGCTTGGTGACGGTCGTCCAGTGACGTCAGTGAGACCAGGGCTGTGGTGCGAAGCGGGGTGGTGCTCGTTGCGGTGCTGACAGGACATGGTGCAAGCAGCGGTGTTGTCGTTACTGAAGCTCTGTCGCCGATATATCCAAGGCTGTGGTGTGATATGGGGCAATGGAGTGTGCGAGGCCCACAGGTCATGGTGCAGGCAGAAGCATTAGTTGATGATCTGGAGTTGATGGCGCTGGCGTCGGTAGACCATGGCTACGTCGTGTAACTTGCGACCGGTGCGCCCAAACCACAGTGCAAGCAGTAGCTTCGATGTCGGCTTGGAGCTGCAGTGAGACCAGGTATATGGTGCGAAGCAGGACGGGGCTCCGTGTACTCCAAGAGCGGTGTCCACAGGTCATGGTGCAGGCAGCAGCATCGGTGATGGCATTTTAGCATTGTCGGGGATACCCAGGCAGCTGTGTGAAGTGAGGTGGTGTGGAGTGTGATGCCCACAGCTCGGTCCAAGCAGCAGCTCTGTAGCAGCATCGGTTGGCGGCGTCGGTGAGACCAGGGTTGTGGTGTAAAGTATGGCAGTGCTCTCTGCGGTGCCTTCAGGTCACGGAGTCGGCAGTGGCGTGGTTGACGGCATTGGTTACCTTTTTGCTCTCTGGCAGTTAAAACATCCAGTTCCAGAAGTCGGTACCCAGAAGATGTTGAAGCCTTTGATCTCCCTGAGACTTCCAAAAAGAGGTAAGCTCTAAATCAAGCCCTTGGAGATACTTAGGATGCAGAAAGCACAGTCCAGTCCTTTCTCTACCCAAGACAGAAGCAGCAACTGCAGGCAAACCCAGCAAAGCACACAGCAAAGTGGTAATCTCTCCTCACAGCTCTTCCAGCTCTTGTTCCTGGCAGGTTCCTTAGTCCAGCAGTAATCTAAAATTTAGGGGGTGGAGACAGATTTGTGGAAGACACAGTCCATTCAGGTGCAAGCGACAACTCCTCTCCCAGTACACTAAATGCAGCCAGGTCTATTCAGCCTAGCTATGAGTCACCCAGGAAAGGCAGAACACACCTCAAACCCCCCGCCACCCTTCCCCCCGGGTCTGTTTAGTGTGGATGCACATCCCCTGCTCTTGTCACTCTGGGCCCAGATGGGAAATACTCAAACAGGCAGAGGCACACTGGCTGGTTAGACAAGACAATACCCACTTTCTAAAAGTGGTCTTTTCAAACACATAATATAAAAAGTATCTTAACTCAAGGATATATTTTTAAATCCTGAGTTCAAGCTTACTAAACTCAATTTCTCTATCTTGCCATAAAGTAAAGTTAGGCCTGTGAGATGTTACAAGGCATCCTCCATGTTAGCCTATTGGACAGATAGCCTTTCAATAGTAAAAAACAAACTGCACAGTATTTCACTATCAGGACATGTAACACACACCAGTACATGTCCTACCTTTCACATACACTGCACCCTGCCCGCAGGGGTACCTTGGACCTACCTGAGGGTTATCTTACATGTAAGAAAAGAAAGGGAAGGTGAGGCGACGGCCTGGCAAGTGGGTGCACTTGCCAGGTTGACATGGCAGTTGAAAACTGTACTGAGACACTGCAGTGGCAGGTCTGAGGCACCTTTGAAAAGATATTTGTGTGGGTGGCACAATCAGTGCTGCAGGCCACTAGTAGCATTGGATTTACAGGCCCTGGGCACACCTGTGCACTGTACTAGGGACTTGGTAGTAAATCAAATAAGACAATTATGGAAACACCAATCCAAAAACACAATTTACATGGAGAGCATATGCACTTTAGCATTGAATAGCAGTGGTAAAGTGCCCAGAGTCTTAAGGTCAACAAAAACCAGGTCAAAACCAGTAGGCCAAAAAAACAAAAGTCTGGGGGGGAACCAGCTGAAAAAGCCAAGTCTAAAAATTGGTATACAGTAACTTGAGCCACAAAATGTACTCTATGTGAAGGAACGCTAGCGTATAGAGACCTTCTCATATACCAGGTGCGTGGAGGACATGAAACAGTCTGTGTAAATTATACATGGTGCCACTCTTAGGAATAAACCCACACAGGTCCTCGTGCACATGGGTGGGTAAATACGGGAGCAGCCCAGAGGCTAGCAGGCCACTCAATATCTTAATATCCACATTTAACATGGAAGGCTGTCCATAAAATGTTGTTTCCTCCACTGCCTTGCCTGGTTTCAGCATCAGCACCACAAGCGCCTCACACATAGTGTCGGGGAGGCATCCAAGTTGATACGCTCATGGTGCACCTCCAGCAGTTTATCAACCATCAGATCAGCATACTTGTGGTAGAATTCGGCCAGGAGGCCATCACCCTCCGGAACTTTTGCCATTTTGGGATGCCTCAGAGACGCTAGTATCTCCTCTTTCATCAGATCTGCTTCAATTGCCTCCAATTTATCTCGCGAATCATCTAAGGGCAGTATGGGCTCCCCTGATTCCTGCTGCCTCGTCAGCCTTGCCAACCTGGCCCCCATCTTATCTCCCTCGGCATGCAGTCTCTGTCTGTAAGCAGTATATGCACATGTTTCCAGTCTGCAACAGTCATCGAGCACTGCACTATGGGTGCGCCTCTATTCCTCCAGCATCTGGGGCCGAGACAGGAGTGTCTTTTCTATGTCTGAGAGCTTGGCCTCATTATTTTCGAAATCATGCACCAATGGTTGCTTTACCCCATACGTAGTGTGCAAGCACACCCCTGGAAGCGCACTTTCATGGCACCCCTCGTGCCACCCAAATCCTGACCCTCGTGCAAAGCCTGTAAATGACGTGGCATAAAGTTGTCCCCCTCAGCGTCTACGTAGACTGGGAACACTATCCCCCCACACATGCATCTCTTGCAAAAAGACAACCGAAACCTGATATTGTTTGAGATATGCATGCACTCGGCAGCGTTTTTCTAGTTGGGTCAGTCCCCTGACATTCCACGTCCGGAATTTAAATGTCATTTCAGCCATCATAGAAATTAGTCAGGATCGGCAGAGTCCGGACATCGCAACAGGCACTGCCATGCCACATTCTTCAACATCCACACACGAGCTGTCGTATACCCTGTAAAAGTGGAATGGCAACAGAACTTCCCCAACCCTGAACTCCCCCACCCCATGGGCTGTGCCACAAACCTGTTCCGCCTCCTAAGGAGCAAGGCATAAACCAGCAGATCCTTGCCCATACCCAATGCAGTCAATCCAAGGATCTAAATAAGAACAAGCATTGCCATAGCCAATAGGTCTCGCCTTTGGGACCTCATAAGTGTTTAGCCATGCAACACTTGATGTTGTTGCACCAAGGATATTGTGCTGGATAACTAAACACTTATAAAGTCCCAAAGACGAGACCTATTGGCTATGCCAATGCTTGTTTTATTTTTGTCCACAGTAAGCACAGTTTATTCAACTTCTCATTCTTAGCTGTTGTTAGGTAGGCTGCAGGCGTGCTGTTCAGAAACAAGTCCCACAGCCAAGGCAAATGCCTGTCACTCTCACAGTGGAGGAAAAGCCAGTGGAAGAAGTGGGCTGACCATTTGCATCCTGTTGAATGCTGTGAGGAGAGCAGCACATTTGTGAATGGCACTTGAACAGACCAATGCATGAAGAGGGCTGACTGAAAGGCCCTGTATGTATTAGTGGCTATTTTATGTATGTTTTTTTTATGATTTATGAAAATAAGTGGCTGGCGAGACAGATAAAGTTGTCCCTAGGAAATACGTAAAAGCTAAAAAACAAATGAGGCACGCTTGTTAAATCATCCGAGACAGGGATGCTTAGTACAAGTTGACCAATCTTAGCCTTGCATCTAATGAACAGTCGGTAGAAAATGCAGCCATTCCATGTGTGTTTCGAGCTGCCCCTTCAGATGAACACATTTTCTCCTATTTATACAGAGGTGTAAAAAGCATGGCACACTCTGGGGAGCCGGAACGGTCACAGGGCCCTTGGGGTGTATTTTCACGTTGCTTACACAATGACAGTGTTGGCTCTGTGTCAGCCTGTGTTTTTGGTAATTATCGTTCGCTAATCTCACGCACATGCTATTTTCTAGGGGAGAAAACAGATGAGGTTAAGTGTTCGAGGCCTGCTCCCTCCCCTACTGAGCCCCTTCCATTGGGATAACCCACACCCAGTAGACAGCAGTTTGCTTAATATCTAATTGAGCAAAGCAGTGATTGAAACAGGGACAGTTGGGCTATACAAAAGCCGCATGACACAGCAAATGCAATGTATATTTCTGCCACGATTATGTGGGTTCATCACTTACACAAAAAACATGGCAAAATAGAAGAATACAGCCAGCTCGTTGGAGAGAAACATTGCAGAGCGAAGCCTTTGAGCTAAGACTGCAGAAGAGAAACAGAGATGGGCTGCAACCGTCACGGAGAGACGGCATTAAATATACAATCAAAAGTGACGCGCCCGCCCGTGAAATCAAAACTGATCGCGATCATGATCAAAGGGGAGCGGGAAAAAAGGAAAATTAAACTGACGAGGAGGGAATGCGTGGGGGGAAGTGGAGCAACACGGTGGGTGGAGGGCTGCTAAAATGCAGATCGCTTAAGCACGCGTAAACAACAAGCAGGAAGTGGGATAAGGGAGGGGGTAGGCGGAGAAAGTCACGCAGGCTGACAAATGGTGTGCACTTTCGCGGCCGCTTTGATGTTCTCAGTGGCCGCGCAGCTCACTGAGAACATCAAAGCGGCCGCAAAAGTGATCACGCAGGCTGACAAATGGTGCACGCGCCCGGCGCACATGCACTGTAGTTGGAGGCCTGAAAAGCCACTAGTCTGCACTTCCAAATCCGGCTTACTAAAACTCTCGCCAGAGCAGCGCTAAAGTGCTGGCTCAGGCGAGACCTAAAAACTAAGATGCGATGCTAGGTGTCTGTGATACACGGCAGGCGCAGGGAAAGAAAGCACCCACAGCACAGTTGCGGCCTTATGACCCCTGGTCCCTACATCTTTAAGCTGTCCACCCTGACCCATCTTGATAATGAGGAAACAAACAGTCCCACACTACATTAACCACTCTTGTAGCTCCGGCATAACAATCAACATACGCATATTAAGATTATATCATGTTATGAATTAGTCAACACTTTTTATAGCATTTATCAAGAAAGTTAGGTAGCCGAACTCCGAGTGAAGGAACACGATAACATAAGTTTCCAGCAGGGTCCCCATTAAGGGGCCCATTGGGATTCCCATGAGGCATCACATCCCCTCAGTACTCACTCTCAGCAGATAGGAGAAAGTCATGGTGGACTCTCGTCATAGTCTGGGCCACTTTGTCTATCCATGTGTGATGTCTTAGGTGCTCTCATGGTCTCTGTATCCTGCTGTGTACGGTCTGACCACACCACTATGCGCCCCAGCCCGATCTGGGAACCAGCCCATACACACCGCCCAGTCTGTTTCCGCTGCCGTGACAACTTTTGTATCACCACCGGGGTCCATGTCGAAGTTCTCTCTGTTCCCTGGGAAGGAGCCTCCGGCATGGTGTCCGCCCATTCAGAGGCCTCGGATGCTGTAAAGAAGATGTGTACCTTTCCCTGGTCCACCACCCAGAGCTTCGCTGGGAACATTAGGCTGTACCGTAGGTTGAGGTCGCAAAGTCTTTTATAACTGCCATAAAGTTGCGTTGATGTTCTTGAACCTTTAAAGTATAATCCGGGAAACAGAAATTGGGTGGCCTTCAAAATTCGGCATACCTTTCACTTGCACTTGCTGTAAGATTGCATCCCTGTCTGTATAATTAACCAGCCGGTCATTAATGGCGCTTTGGCGGCACACCCAGGCACAGCGGCTGGACCAGGGCTGTGTGTGCCTGCTCAATCATGAAAAACGTTGATAACTGTTGCGGGCATATTATCATATCAAGCCCTTCCTGAAGGAACAGTTCCACAGATTGTCACTCCGCTTTCTCAGGAAAGACTACAAATCGCAGGTCATTCCTTCGGGATCGGCCCTCAGCATCTTCAACTCGATCTCTAAGGTGAATGGTGAATTTCTGTAAAGAGGGTACCATCTCCTGAAGAACTGCAACCTCAGTTTGTAGGTCTGCTGCATTCTCCTCAGCGGTAGTCATGTGATCAGCAACTCTGTGAATATCCACCCGGAGCAATTGACTAAAATGACCACTGAGTCTATTTTAGTGACCAGTTCCGTTCGTGTACCCTGGATGGCCGCAATTAAATCAGATAAATTGGGTTCACCCACCTGGGCATCCATTGGTTGCTGCTTGACAGGTCTCACGTGCACGTCATCAGTATTCCCCACCGGAGTAGCTACATAGGTGTAGTTGTCGATTTTGTTGGCTTACGTCGGTTTAGCAGCTTTATCCTTCCCCATGTTGTGTGGGCTTTGGGGGCAGCACCCTGGGGGTGTATTCAGGGCCTGCTTGTGAGTGATCGGGTCACCACAGTACAGGAAGCCCATGGCAGTCCATGGGTGTCAAGGTATCAACAGGGCAGCAAGCAACGAGGTAGAAGAGTCAGGGCTCCCTTGCAAATTCAGCTCTCACATCAGGAGCAAACCCAAGGCACATCGTGCTAGTGTGGGCTGCCGCTAGAGGATATCTATAGTTGAGTATATTGAAGGTGCGTATTCACAGCAGACAATAACTTTTTGTTGTCAGTGCACCAAAGACCAATAAGTGCACCAAGGCCCAGGCCATGCGATGGGATGCAGAGGCCTGTTTACAGCCGGCACAGAGTCAGAGTGAGGGCTCAGCTCCACCCAGCAGCAACAATACCCCAATCTCCAAACAATACGAGGGCAGTGTCCAGCACTGAATCATAGCCACGATCTACCCTCCGCAGCAGCCCTACAGCCCCATCGGCTGTGTCAAGGGTAGCCACCGCAGTAAAGAACTTGAGCGGGCAGAGGTGCTACGTCACATAGCTGCAGGCCCCAGAGTCAAGTCGGGACCTTACCAAACACTCAGCATGTCCACAGCACCCCCTTGGCTAGCTGGCTGAAGCACTTCACTGCAGGGATGCCTTCGGGCACCAGACCATCTACCAGGTCTCCCAGACGGAGACAACTCACCATGCCCAGGTAGGATGAGCGCCTGACCAGGCCAGCAAAACTCAGTGCTCCTTCTCACTTTCCCGCTCCACTTTACTGATCAGAGCTGCAGTCCAATTCCGGCAACGGGAGTCACGGCCGACGGAGCCCCTCGCAGGTTTCCCAAACAGGTCCCCCAACCGGGCTTACAATCTTCTCCACCCAGTAGTCTGGCTCTTCCAGGACTCAGCTCGCAGCACTCCGATAGGCCCAGGCCGATTCCACCCAAACCTAGTCTGCAGCGGTGAGCTCCGGGATCTGAAACAGCGCCCCTGACATGCAGTGGTGTTGGTCTATCGGCCAGGGGGTCCAATTACGTTAGATGGTCAGTGTGCAGCAGGATGATGGACGGATATGCTGGATATTTGGCAGAGCCTCGCTAGAGCGCGTCCGCCATCTTGGCTGACCAAGCCACGCCCGAGTGTGGAGTAACTTATATGTTTTTCACATCCTATCACCCCCAGACCAATGGGCGTGTTGAAAGGTTCATGAAGGCCCTTAAAGGCATGATAATGGGCCTTTTAGAACTCATGCCTGACTACAGGGAGATGCCAAAGAAAGGAGTTGGGTTCAGCCCTTTTGAAATCATGTATGACCACCCTGTTAGAGGTCCTCTCTGTATTGTAAAGGAGGGGTGGGAGCAGGCTGCCAAGAAGGCTCTCCAGTGATATATTCAGCTACATGATGGCTCTCAGGACTCTGATCAAGAGCTTCTGGAAGGCAGCCACTGAGAACGTGGAAGCCAGCCAGGAGGTGATGAAGCTCTGGCATGCCCAGAAAGCCACACTGGTTGAGTTTTAACGTGGCCAAAAAAGTGTGGGTGAAGAAGCTAGTGGAGCCCAGGGCCCTACAAGACTGCTGTAATGGGCCTTATGAAGTGAAGGAGAGAATGGGGGAGGTCACCTACCTGGTGGACCTCAATGAACATCTTAACAGTCCTCCATGTGAACTGCCTCACACCCCACTATGAGAGATCTGAAGTCACTATGCTCCTGGTGGCAAACCATGTGGTAGAAGAAGAGAGTGAATCTCTCCCCAACCTCCTGTCTTCTAAGGAGCAGGATGTGGCAGTGGAAGATGTTAGCCTTGCCTTAAAACTTAGTACAATTGGCTTTTACCTGATTAGCATATTTAATTTACTTATAAGCCTCTAGTATATGGTACTACATGTACTTAAGGCCTGTACATTAAATGTTACTAGTGGCTTGCAGCACTCATTGTGCCAGCCTGTAGTGCATTTTTAAAACTGCCAATTCAACCTTTTGCCAGGCCTAACCCTTCCTTTTTTAAACATATGTCACCCCTAAGATAGGCCATAAACTGACCATAGCCAGAATGCATTGTACTTAAAAAGTAGGACATGTGTTTTTAGGGTTTACATGTCATGGTAGTGGTCCTAAATCCATTTTCACTACTTCAAGGCCTATCTCTATCAATGGACTTTGGGTTACCTTTGTGCCTTCTGTCTGTGTCTTGGTTTACATGACTGTGAATAGTTTGCCATTTGCCCTTTGTGTATTGTAGACAGTGAGACAAAGGGGGAATAGATGTTCTCAAGAGGACTGCACTGCTGCTTGAGGATCACTGACATAACAGCAACACTCAAAATATTAACCTACAAAATTATCGACACACAAACATCGATAACAGAAATATCGATATGCTATACTTATTTTAAAAAATACACAAATATCCACACAAAATAATCGACAAACATTAACATAGATATCACTAAGATCGATCAAAAAATATCGCCATAACTAATATCGAAAACAATAAATAGACATACAAATGACACAAATATTGATAACAAAAATATAGATCACACTATTATCGCCAAAAGAAAAATATCGACACCTTAAAAATATGTTTAATAACACAATATATAACAAAAATAATATAAACAATATTACAAATACACACAACATAATAAATAAATACATTTAACATTAAATAGATTATAATTCAATAAAATAACTTTAACATATTTAAATTCACCAAATGTATTATACATACAAGCCCTACATATAAAAAAGTATATACATGCAATACAAGTAAATTACACTTTTAAATAAAGTAAGAATTAAAAAAAGTTCAACTGAACATTAATTAGCGTTTCCCATTTAAGGAAAAAACTGCCAAATTAATTAAAAACATTAGTAACAACCAATGAAAAATACCTACAACTAAAATGACCCAATAATATTGAAAGCCCAATTAAACAAACTCTATATAGACGAAAGAAAATGTAACATTATTTTATGCTCCAACAACAAAACCATGAATAAGGGCAATCTCTGCTGGATTGCTTCTGCAACACTGAACTTCATCATTGAAGCTCTGAATACAACTTCAAAAAGTAAGAAAAAAATATCTATTTAATGTTACAACTGCATAAAATAATCATGAAGCACTTTTTATAATAATTAAATAATTATTGGAAATTTATTTTTAATGATATCTCCTCTACAGAAACTTCAACACATACTCAACTACCTTCAAACATCATCCAAAACACCACCTTCCCAAAAAAGTATAAATCTCAATGAAACTATTAAAACAAGTAAAATTCCCAACCCAAATCGCCCACCAACCACACAAACCCCACAATGAAATAAATGCTGTTAAACACATTTATAAAAATTTAATTTTTTCTTCTGCAGGAAATCAAAAGAAACACTAAAGGCAAGCACCAACAGAAGCACCTCAGAGTCAAAAACAGTTCAACATATTCAAACATGAAAGTATAATGTTGTATATAAAAACCTTTATTAAAATTAAAACCATTACAATACATTTAATCTTTTTTATATACATTTCTCATAGCATTTGAAACATCAGAATGTCTGAAGGTACCAAATTCATAACCTCCCAGAAAGGAAAATTTTGATTATATAAATGGGATACGTCTACACCCAGGAGAAACAGACATGTGACAAAATTAATTGAAAATACAGCAAATATTATTCAAATGCATGTTATGGCAGGGCTGCAACAAAAAAAACCACTGTGTTACAAGTTAAGGAACATAACCACCCCCGTAACATGGCTGAAATAGAAGTGAAGGACACTTTAGAAACTCTGAAAGAAGCTAGCACTAGCTCTCAAAACCTACTACTGAAATATTAAAAGATGTACTCCCCAGAGTTCCAGAACATGTAACTGGCCAATTACCCTCTGTCTCAACGTTCAAAAGGCTAATAGCTAGAACAAAAAAAGCAATGCTACCACCCCACCTACCCCCAAAACTTTCAGTGAAATACAAATACCACCTGAACTCACTGTAAGTCATAATGAAGAGCAATTTCTACTTTATGACAATAAAACTTACGACTAAAGAATTATTATATATGCAACTCCCACAAACTTACTTAAACTTCAGAATTGTGAGACATGGATGATGGACGTAACATTTCACATATGTCCCAAACCATTTTACCAATTATATACAATCCATGGACTGTATCACAATACCGACATCCCCTTTATATATGCCCTGTTACCAAACAAACAAGAAGTCTTAACAACATTGAAGCAAGAAACTAATAAATACTATCCTCAAAAAATTATCATAGACTTTGAACAGTCAATGATACAAGCCATCCTGAAAAAGTACCCTCACACAGCAGTACAAGGTTTCTATTACCACTTTAATCAATGCATTTGGAGACACCTTCAAAAATCTACGCTCAGTGTAGAATATGCAACTAATATCAATTTTGCATATGAAATTAAAAATCTAATTGCATTAGCATGCGTCCTAATAACTGATGTAGCAGAACACTACAGTCTCATAATAGAAAGCCCCTACTATCAAACAAATGAACAATCAATCAATCAATCAATCATAGCACTTGTAAAGCGCACTACTTACCTGTGAGGGTCTCAAGGTGCTGGGGGGGGGGGAGAATGCTGCTACTCCTCAAAAAGCTAGATCTTGAGGAGTCTTCTGAATGTCAGCAGGTCTTGGGTCTGCCGTAGGTGGATGGGGAGGGTGTTCCAGGTCTTGGCAGCGAGGTGGGAGAACGATCTGCCACCGGAGGATGCTTTTCGGATGCGGGGGACTGTGGCGAGGGCGAGGTCGGCGGAGCGAAGCTGGCGGGTTGGGTGTAGAAGCTGAGTCGTCTCTTGAGGTACGCTGGTCCGGTGTTGTGGAGTGCCTTGTGTGCGTGGGTGAGGAGCTTGAAGGTTATCCTCTTGTTGACGGGGAGCCAGTGCAGGTCTCTCAGGTGGGGTGTGATGTGGCTGCAGCGAGGGATGTCGAGGATCAGGTGTGCAGAGGCGTTCTGGATGCGTTGGAAGTCGTTTCAGGAGTTTGGCCGAGGCTCCTGCGTAGAGGACGTTTCCGTAGTCCAACCTGCTGCTGACGAGGGCCTGGGTGACCGTTCTTCTCGTTTCGGTGGGGATCCACTTGTAGATCTTGCGGAGCATGCGGAGGGTGTTGAAGCAGGAGGAGGAGACGGCGTTGACCTGCTTTGTCATGGAGAGGGTGGAGTCGAGGATGACCCCTAGGTTGCGTGCGTGGTCAGTGGGTGTTGGAGCTGTTGCCACTGCGGTCGGCCACCAGGAGTCATCCCAGGCTGAGGGGGTGGATCAGAGGATGAAGAACTCCATCTTGTCCGAGTTCAGCTTCAGTCGGCTGTTCTTCATCCACTCGGCGACGGCTTTCATTCCTTCGTGGAGGTTGGTTTTGGTGGTGTGGGGGTCCTTGGTGAGGGAGAGGATCAGCTGGGTGTCATTGGCGTACCAGATCATGTTGAGGTCGTGCAGTCGGGCGACGAGGGCGAGCGGTGCCATGTAGATGTTAAACAGCGTTGGGCTGAGGGATGAGCCCTGGGGTATGCCGCAGATTATCTCGGTGGCTTCGGAGCGGAAGGGGGGGAGGCGGATGCTCTGTGTTCTGCCGGAGAGGAAGGAGGTGGTCCAGTCCAGGGCCTTCTCTTGGATTCCGGCGTCATGGAGGCATGTGCGTAGTGTGCGGTGGCAGACTGTGTCAAAGGCGGCTGACGGGTCCAGGAGGATGAGGGCTGCGGTTTCTCCGTTGTCTAACATGGCCCTGATGTCATCGGTGGCGGCGATGAGGGCAGTTTCAGTGCTGTGGTTGCTGCGGAATCCGGACTGGGACGGGTCCAGCATGCTGTTCTCCTCGAGGTAGCGGGTCAGTTGTTTGTTGACGGTCTTCCCGATGACCTTTGCGGGGAACGGGAGCTGGGAGATGGGCCGGAAGTTCTTGAGGTCCTTGGGGTCCGCCTTGGGTTTCTTTAGTAAGGTGTTGATCTCGGCGTGCTTTCAGCTCTCCAGGAAGGTTGCTGTCTCGAAGGAAATGTTGATGTCTTTCCGGAGATGGTTGTGCGATGGCGGTGATGGCTTTGTTGAAGATGTGGTGTGGGCATGGGCCTGACGGAGATCTGGAGTGGATGGTGTTCATGATTTTGATGGTGTCGTCGTTGTTTATGTTGATCCAGGAGAGCAGGCAGTCGGGGCGGATGTTGGTCGTGGGGGCGGAGGTCTCAGTGGTTGTCGGGGCGGTCGTGGCGTTGAAGCTGTCGTAGATGTCTGCAATCTTGCGATGGAAGAAGGCGGCCAGCGAGTCGCACAGGTCTTGCGAAGGTGGGATGTCATTGGTGTTGGAGCTGGGCTTGGAGAGTTCCTTCACGATGTTGAAGAGCTCTTTGCTGTTGTGTGCGTTGTTGTGTGGCGGTCTTTGAAGGAGGCCCTTTTGATGGATCTGATGAGGTGATGGTGTCTGCGGGTGGCGTTCTTGTGTGCTGCGTAGCTGTCCCGTGTTCGTTCACGGTGCCAGTTCTTCTCTAGCTTTCGGCAGGTTTGCTTGGAAGCCTGGAGGTCTTCAGTGAACCAGCTGACTTTCCTGCTGGTGTGGCTGCTGAAGAGTTTCATGAACGGGGCGAGGGTGTTGGCGCAGTCGTCGATCCACCGCCTGAGGTTGCGGGCGGCGGTGTCTGGGTCGGTGGGGTCAGCAGGGGGGCTTCGGGCGAGGGTGGTGGTTAGCTGGTCTTCGGTGACTATGCTCCAGCAGTGGCGAGGGATCTGTTGGGGGCGGTGGTGCATGGTGGGTTTCCGGAAGGTGAAGTGGATGCAGCTATGGTCGGTCCAGTGGAGTTCGGTGGTGTGGTTGAAGTAGACGTGGGTGCTTGCAGAGAAGATGGGGTCAAGCATGTGGCTGGCGGAGTGCGTGGGTGTTGTGACGAGTTGTCTGAGTCCGAGGTTGGCGAGGTTGTCGATCACAGTGGCGGAGTTGGTGTCGTTGTTGTTCTCGAGGTGGGAGTTCAGGTCCCCGAGGAGGATGTAGTCCGTGGAGGCGAGGGCGTGTGTGCTGGCGAAGTCGGCGATGGAGTCGCTGAACTGTGGTCGGGGTCCGGGGGGGTCTGTAGACGAGGGTTCCTCTGAGGGTGGTGTTGGGGTCGGTGTGGATCTGGAAGTGCAGGTGTTCGGCGGTGCTGAGGGTGTCGTCGGTGTTGGTCGAGACTCTGAGAGTGTTCCTGTGGACGATGGCGATTCCTCCTCCTATTCCGTTGGTGCGGTCCCTGCGGGTGATCTTGTAGCCTTCTGGGATGGCTATGGCGATGTCGGGTGCCGAGGAGGGGTTCAGCCAGGTCTCCGTCAGGAAGGCGACGTCTGGGGAGGTTGAGTCGAGTAGGTCCCAGAGTTCAACGGTGTGTTTGCGGGCAGAGCGGGTGTTGAGAAGAATACATCTGAGGTAGTTGGGTTCTTTCCTGGTCGGTGGGTTGGCGGGCCGGATGCTGGTGAAGCTGCAGTTCCGGCAGGAGAAGGGTCCTTGGGTGCGCTTCGGGGCGGCTAGGCAGCAGGTGTGTGATCGTCCGGCGTTGAGTGAGTGGAGGGTTCTGGGGTCGTAGCGGAGATGGGCGACGTGGCATTCGCAGGGGCCAGGGGTTCTGGTGCTGGGCGCGGTCCAGGCGCGGATGGGCACAGACGGGCTTGCCTTAGGCGCGCCTTCGGAACGCCAGCAGCGCGCCCGCTGCGCAGCGGGCGCCATAAGAAGGGGAGGTGGGAGGGAGGAGGCAGCTGGGAGGGGGGGGCGGACGACGAGCGGGGGGCGGGCCGCAGGAGTGGGAAAAACAGGGGCAGGATTTGGCGAGAGGAGACAGAAGGCAAAAGGGCACAGGGCACAGAAAATAAGCAGGGAACAAGGGGAGAGGAACAAATAAACAGGAACAAATAGAGAATACTAAGGAGGCAATACAATTACGGCGGAAACGGGCGGCAGGGACGGCGAGAGGAGACAGAAGGCAAAAGGGCACAGGGCATATAAAATAAGCAGGGAACAGGGGAGAGGAACAAATAAACAGGAACAAATAGGCAATACTACGGCGGCAATACAATTACGGCGAAAATGTGGGCAGGGACGGCGAGAGGAGACAGAAGGCAAGAGGGCACAGAAAATAAGCAGGGAACAAGGGGGAAAGAACAATAGACAAATACAGCAGAGGCAATACAATTTAGAGCAAAGACAAACCTACGGCCTACCAGTGGCCACCAGGGATGAGGCGCAGGTGGTAGCCTGCAGGTGGTGGAGGGCCACGAACTCCGACAGCAGCAGCGGCAGCTGGGCTAAGGGCCCGGGCACGCAGGTGGTGCTGTGCGGCGTGGGGAGTGACCTGCCTAAAAAGGGTCAAGGGTCACTCTCCTCACTGCGCAGCGGGCACCATAAGAAGGGGAGGTGGGAGGGAGGAGGCAGCTGGGATGAGGGGGTGGATGAATGGGCGAGCGGGGGGCGGGGACGCAGGGGACGCAGCGGCGGGAAAAACGGGGGCAGGAATGGTGAAAGGAAACAGAAGACAAAAGGGGCACAGGGCACAGAAAATAAGCAGGGAACAAGGGGGGAGGAACAATTAAACTGGAACAAATAGACAATACTACGGAGGCAATAAAATTACGTCCAAAACAGGGGCAGGGGCAGCGAGAGGAGACAGAAGGCAAGAGGGCACAGGGCACCGAAAATAAGCAGGGAACAAGGGCGGAGGAACAAATAAACAGGAACAAATAGACAATACTTATGGAGGCAATACAGTTACGGCGAAAACGGGGGCAGGGACGGCGAGAGGAGACAGAAGGCAAGAGGGCACAGGGCACAGAAAATAAGCTGGGAACAAGGGGGTAAGAACAATAGACAAATACAGCAGAGGCAATACAATTTAGAGCAAAGACAAACCTACAGCCTACCACTGGCCACCAGGGATGAGGCATGGGTGGTAGCCTGAGGGTGGTGGAGGGCCTCGAACTCCGACTGCGGCAGCTGGGCTAAGGGCAGGGGCACACAGGTGGTGCTGTGCGGCGTGGGGAGCGACCTGCCTAAAAAGGGTCAAGGGTCGCTCTCCTCAACGTGTAGCGACCGCCATAAGAAGTGGAGGTGGGAGGGAGGAGGCAGCTGTTAGGAGGGGGCGGACGAATGGGCGAGCGGGGGGCGGAGCTGCAGGGGATGCAGCAGCGGGAAAAACGGGGCAGGAACGGCGAAAGGAAACAGAAGGCAAAAGGGGCACAGGGCACAGAAAATAAGCAGGGAACAAGGGGGGAGGAACAAATATTTAAACTCTTACAGTATAACTTTGTGCACCAGTTGTATCTCACCCCAAAAATCCTACATGCTGTCTGCCCTTCCCGATCAGACGGATGCCTGTGATGTAGCGCGTCAGAGACAGGTTTCCTGCATATGGTTTGGCTTAGTACAGTTATAACGCCCTTCTGGAGAGATGTCCTGCAGAATCTAAAGGTGGCCACCGGATGGAAGATTAAGGGCACAAATTGAGAATTTTTACTGGGCCTGCTCCCAACCCGCACAAAAACTAAACTTAGCCACAAGTTTGCTTATGGACGCATGGGGACAAGAATGAATCTGATGTACATATTGGAGATGCATGAGGGGAGTTTGCAGCACATAATATACATACCGGGACACCTAGTTGTATGGGGTTGTTATAACCATGAGCAAGAGCATTATGGATCTGTTAAGATAAATGCATGATATGCATTAGGATCCTGGCACTGACACATCTTTGTAACCAATCAGAGTAAAAATGTGTTTGTGCAACCTTACTTGAGCTATACACTGGGCGGGGGAGTTGGGGTACTGTTTACCACAAAGCTATTGATGACACATGTTAATATTTTCTGTATGATGTGTCGTGATAATGATGGTTGTAAAACGTATTGTACTAAATAACCAATACAAATATCTGAATAAAATAAAACTTACTCCGCACTCATCCCACATTGACTTTGTGTAGGCTAATATGAAGTTTGTAGTCCTGTCAGACAATACTTCTTTGAAGAACATCACCCAGGTAAAAATCCCCATCTGGGCCCTGGCCATTGCAGGTGTAGTCACAGTCCTCAGAGTGATGGCCTCTGGGTATCTAGCTGCATTAGCCATCAAGACCAGGTTGAAACTATTGTCTAGGGCAGTCTTGGCATTGGGGGCCAAACAATGTTGACGCCCACCCTTTCAAAGTGGGTGTTAAGGACAGGTAAGAGAACCAGGGGAACAATTACTTTTCCCCCTTGCTTAACACTGACCTGGCAGGTAGGATATATGACTCTGAGGCCACTTTCATTGGGGTGAATAAAAGTGGGTGACAAGCCTGTCAAAGGTTTTGTCCTGCCCCAGATGTCCTGCCAGGGGTATGTCATGAACCAGACCCAGTAAGAAGGCTCTGAAGAAATGGGGGACCACCAATACACGTTGCCTCAGGCTCATGAACCTTAGGCTCATTGTACAGGAATTAATTCTACGAATAGATACTGAGGTGTGGCCAGCAGCCTGGGCCTCAGCCTATCGCCCGAGGCCCTTAACCCTTTCACTGCTAGGCCATCTCCTCCTCCCCCTCCCCCCCCCCTCAGGCTAAACCTTTTGTCCACATGAAGTATCCAGGGTAAATTTGTGCCCTTTTCTTCAAACATCATAGGAATTTTAAAGATTCCCAGGGTTTGTGAATTCCCCTGGAGGGGACCCAGAAATTAGCCAAAATACAGCTAAAATATTTATTTATTTTTAAATGGGGAAAAGGTGCTGCAGAAGAAAGCGTCTGGTTTTTCTCCTGCAAAATGGTATCAAAAAAGGAATTGTGGTGCTGAAATCATCATCTTCTCAGCTTTCAGGGACATGCAGACTTTTGTCAAAAAAACAACATTTCTTACACAGTTTTGGCATTTTACTGGGACATAGCCTACTTTTGCTACTTTTGTGCTTTCAACCTCCTCCAGTTAGTGGTAGAAATGGTTATGAAAGCAAGTCAAGTCAAATAAACTTTATTTCGGAGAATATTTCCATAAAAGATGCATAGAATTATATTATTATAAAAATATTTAAAAACATGCATAAAATTAGTTAAAAAGTGGTTTAAAATATTTAAAACATTTAAAAGACCAGGACATCTATATGGCCGCTCGTTACAACAGTCATGTACAGTTTAAACCAGTACAAATTGAATCAGGTGAGCGTTTTCAGGTACCGTCTCCTTGTATGCCAGAAAGCCCCCAGAAATTTGGCCACAGCAAACACAATATGGGCAGCCATTTCACTCTTGAGGATTCTAAAGGCTTCATGACACCTAGTAAAACCCAAGTTCCTTCAAATGGGGATGATCCATTTTCTCCGCGCCTCACTATAGCCCGGACAAAAGAATATTATATGCAGTTCAGTTTCATCACTTACTCTGCATGTCGGGCAAGTGCTAGTTGCGGACTCAGTCCAGTGACTAGTGAGTGCACGGATTGGCAGGGACCCATGCCTCCATTGCAGATACAGCTTCCTTATTAGTACTGGGTATATATTGTCCAGGGCTGGTTCCAGGCTATAAGCATTTTTAATACAGATAAATTGCTCCGTGAGGGTCCTAGGGGTTGTGCAGGGGTGGAATGTGGGAGCCTTGGAGTCATAGTACATTTTAGTGAGGGCCTTTTTTGGAAGCCTGGGGCAAGCATCTAGAGGATCATTCCATAGGGTATCAAGGCCTAGACCCACCAGACTACTCCTTACAAATTTGAGCCAACCAATATTCCTCGAATTCGGAAGGCTAAGGACTTCCTGCAAGCCCTGCCTATAATGGATCAATTCGGGCACCGCCCACAGTCTGCGCCAGTAGATCAGAGGGCGGAGCGCCAGATCTTCTTCCAGGGGTCTTATACCTAAGTCAAGTCTTAGTGGCACTAAAGGTGTGCTTGGAGGGAGGGCTACTAAGCACCTGAGAAACCTGTTCTCCTCCTTTGCCAAGCAAGACGAGACTTTGTGGCCCCATAATTCACTGCCATAAATAACGGCTCCTCTGGCTTGCGCCCTGTAAATGTGGAGCGGAGGGCCTATAGGTTTAAGAGTTGACCTATTCTTCCCCAACAGCCTTAATAATGCAATAATGGATCCCGGAAAGCTATACATTTCTGAAAAGCAGGTACAATTCTGAATTCAGCAAGGAGTTATTTGTGTAGATCCTTCAAGGTTTTTTTTTTTTTAGAAACTAACAGTTGAAAATAAGAAACATTGAAAATGAGTTGAAAAAAACAGTCATTTGTGCCAACGTTTTCATCTGTAACTTCTTCTAAATATAACAGATGTTTGAAAGCAATATACTGTTACATCCGCTGGGCCCTTCTGGTTGTGGGGATATATAGGACTTGTAGGTTCACCAAGAACCCGAGGAACCCCAAGCCAATAACTGAGCAGCGTCTTGCAATGGTTTTCCATTGTGTACTTGGTAAATAGCAATTAATTTGGTAAAATATAAAGAGTGAAAAATAGGTACCAAAGACACCTATTTATTTCTGAAATGGGAGCAAAATATAGAGTTTAGAAACAGTAGCTATTTGCACATCTCCGAAATTGTGGTCACCCATACTAGCCTGTGAATTGTAGGATATTTTTCAGTGTGACTTCTTTCTTACACATTGTCTTACATTAGGAAGGCAGAAATGCATAGAAAGTCAATAGGTAATAATAGTTGCTCTACAATTCTGAGTTTCCCTAAGACTCCTGATAAAAATGGTACCTCACTTTTGTAGGTTGGTCTAGTGCCTGTGCCAGGAAACGGCCCATAACACAACATGGACACACCACATTTTTACAGTGAAATCAGACCCTTTTTTGCAGTGCCTAGCTGTGGGTTTTGAACCCTAGCTCAGCCGGCACCTAAAGAAACCTAGCAAACCTATACATTTTTCAAAACTAGATACCCAGGGGAATCCAGAATGGGGTGACTTGTCTGGCTCTCATCAAGTTCTGTTACCCAGAAACCCTTGCAAACCTCAAACTTTGTAAAAAAAATAAACACATTTTCCTCACATTTCTGTGATGGAAAGTTCTAGAATCTGTGTGGATCCACAAAATTCCACCCACCAAGTGTTCCCTAAAGTCTTCAGATAAAAATGGTACCTCACTTGTGTGGGTATGCCTAGTGCCCACAACAGGAAACGGCACAAAACGCAATCTAGACACACCACATTTTTACAATGAAAACTGACCCTTTTTTTTGCAAAGTGCCTAGCTGTGGATTTTGAACCCTAGCTCTGCCGGCACCTAGGGAAACCTAGCACACCTATATATTTTCGTAAACAAGACACCCAGAGGAATCCAGGAGGGGGTGGATTTTTTGACTCTCACCAGGTTCGGTTACCCAGAATCGATTGCAAACCTCAAACTTTGTAAAGAAAAAGAAACACATTTTCCTCACATTTCTGTGATGGTAAGTTCGAGAATCTGCGTGGATCCACAACATTCCACCCACCCCGCATTCCCCAAAGTCTTCTGATAAAAATGATACCTCACTTGTAGGCCTAGTGCCTGCGACAGAACACGGCTCAAAATGCAACGTGGATACACCACATTTTTACATTGAAAACTGACCATTTTTTTTACAAAGTGCCTAGCTGTAGGTTTTGAACCCTTGCTCTGCCGGCACCTAGGGAAACCTATCAAACCTATAAAAAAAAATTCAACTAGACACCAAGAGGAATCCAGGATGGGGCGACTTGAGTAGCTTTCACTAGGTTCTGTTACCCAGAATCCCTTGCAAACCTCAAATTTTGTATAAAAAAACCCACATTTTCCTCACATTTCTGTGATGGAAAGTTCTAGAATCGGCGTGGATCCACAAAATTCAACCAAACTCGTGTTATCCAAAGTCTTCTGATTTAAATGGTACCTCACTTGTGTGGGTAGGCCTGGTGCCCGTGACAGGAAATGGCCCAAAACGCAATGTGGACAAAGCACATTTTTATAGTGAAAACTGACCCTTTTTTTGCAAAGTGCCTAGCTGAAGATTTTAAACCCTAGCTCTGCCGGCACCTAGGGAAATGTGGTGATGTGTTCTAGCCATTGGAATGGCCATATTCTGTGATGTCATTCAGAATGTGATCTTTGGCTTGCTTTGAATGTGCTGAGCGACAGTTGCCTTCAGTGCCTTGGTGGTGCTTGTGACGGCTCTCTGTACATCCTAATAAATACCCTCTACAAACTACAACCAGCCTGCTCCCTTACTTCACTGGCGACAGGAGATGGGATGCGAGTCTACACGTGTTATATTGGACTCTACCGCGAAGCCTTACGACACAAACTAAAATTCAAGTGAGACTTAAATGTTTCCAGTTTTGCTTCGTGAGCTAAGGTGTCTTGTGTTACTGCCCTTCAGCCAACTGTGAGTATTTTTTTTTCACTTGGGGCACGTTTTAAATTTTTAGTGATTCTTCGCTGTGACAGGCATACAGAGAGCCGTGCCCGCGTTGTTATTTTACCCCCTAGTCATCTTGAACTTCGTTAAGACTTACACCTCGTGGGAAAGGAAATTTGAACCAAAGGTGACGGATTTGGGGGGCGCAGGCATAAATTTAAAAGACATTGCAGCGCGCGACGTAGCGCGAGAGAATTCCTTACCTGCTTTTGAGGCGCGAGGAGAATCCATTCCTCTAGACACGTGAAGCCAGCTGGAACGCATGCGCAATGTGCATTACGCTGATGCGCACAGCTTTCGTGCGTCATACGCAGACGGCATTTGTGTGGTTTCCATGACTACAAGACGAAGCAGAAACGCATGGAAAATCCTGATGCGATCAGTTGGAGAAGTCGTCCTGTGCTGACACGCATAGCAACATACAAATTTGGCAACTCACACGCGGACATACACAGTTTGTGTAGTTTTAAAATAAAAAAGGAAAAGGAAGAATGTCAGTATTTAGAAGGTGCAAATTTTAAAGAGATCATACTGGTGACATTTTCAGTGCTGAATGTCAGTAGTGTTCATTTTGCTTTTTGTTGCAATTTTCAAGGAAAGTTTGGAGCAAATTAAAGCAACGCTGCCACCTGGTGGTTTAGTTTATTAGGGTTTCCACATTCATTTTTATTAAGTTTTTTTTCTCCATCTTGCTTTTTTTTTTTTCTTCTCACTTCTTTGTTACATTTCTTCAACGTGACTCATCTCTAGTTGCAAAAATGCAAAGTGTAACACCGCCAGCACCTTTTTTACAAGATCCTGGAGAACCACAACTTGAATGGAAGTTGTGGATTAGATCATTCAAAGCATATTTACGTGCTATTGATGCTCAAAGATATAGACCAGAAAGGAAGAAAAACTTGATGTACTACCATTTGGGAGTTGAAGGACAGAACCTTTTTGATCATCTTCCTCCTTTTGAACCACCTGAGGGTCAAGATCCTGATGAATTCGAAAAAGCAGTTTTACAGTTAGACAAGTATTTTACAAAAACTAAAAACATTGTTGTACACAGATACAATTTCTTTACAAGGACACAAAAACCCAATGAAAGTATAAACACTTTCATCACTGCGTTAAAAGTTCTAGCTGCAAAGTGTGAATTTGAAAATTTTACATCTCAGCTTGTCCGAGATCAACTAGTGGCGCGATGTCATTGCAAAAAAATACAACAAAGATTACTTACCTGTAAAGATCCTACTTTGGATGAAGCTGTTGATATTGCAAAGAGCATCGAAAGATCAATGGACGATGCTAAACAACTTGAATCTGCTCTATCCAATGTCTCTATTTCTGGTGCTGTGTCTACTAAATCTTCTCCTCCTATTCCTTTTTCTTCAAGCTCTTCTAGAGGTTTTGCTACATCTAGGAGGGGGGGGGAGAAATTTTAGACCGTTTAGAGGCGGGAACATTTTTACACCTACTAGGCAGTACAACTACAGAGTAAATTGTTACAGATGTGGGTCTAATATGCATGTTTCATCCTTTAAAAGCTGCCCTGCCTTGAATCAACAATGTGGTCAATGTGGTAAAATAGGCCATTTTGCTAAAGTTTGTATGAGTGGAAACAGAAGAGGTGTGCGTTGTGTTCTTAATGATCCCAGTGAGCAAACGGAGGAAGAATGTTCTGATGACGTCACTAATCAAGAGTATGTTGTTGTTGTCAGAAGTTGCTCAGAGAAAGGTTCTACGCAACACATTCCTGATCCTGATGTTGATGTCACAATTGATAGTAACCACATACAGCTCCTGGTAGACACTGGGGCACGCATAACGATCATTTCTCATGAGAAGTACATCAAATTCAAGTCCACTAAAAGTCTACTTCCTCCTGACATTCTCACGGTAGCTTTTGAAGGGAGTAAAATAGATTTAATTGGGTATTTCTGGGCGAATATAAGCATTTTTGAAAAAGTAATCAATGGAAAAGTATATGTTGCCAGGCGTGGGATAAATGTTCTCGGCCTGGTTCACCAAGCTGAGTTTGGACTCACCATTAAACCTGGTTTAGCTAATCCAGTTTTCATTGAACCTCAGGTTAACACTAATCAACCTTCTTCTGATAAGGGTGTCAATTCTCTGTCCGTTTCACAATCTCTTACTCACTGGGAACAAAAATACAGCAAAATTTTTGAAGACCGTTTAGGGAAAATAACGAATTTCCAACACTTTATCAAAATAAAAGAGAATGTTACTCCCATCAAACATAAACTTAGGAATGTTCCTTTGTCAATTAGAGGTGATCTGTCAAAACATCTTGAATCATTGTGCAATCAAGGCATAATTGAAAAAGTTGAATCTACTCTTTGGCTTTCACCCATTGTTTTAGCCAAGAAGAGGTCTGAGGATTTGAGGATGTGTGTTGACTTGAGGAGTCTTAACGAAACTATTTGGGTTGACGGGTTTCCCCTACCACGTATTGAAGATCTTATTTGTAAAGTGGGTTCCTCCTCATGGTACACCAAACTTGATCTTAAGGCAGCCTACCACCAAGTTGAACTACATCCTCAGTCCCGACACTTCACAGCTTTTGTCACCCCAGATGGGGTATTTCAATTTTGTCGTCTTCCCTTTGGGCTTGCTTCGGCTGCTGCCATTTTCCAGAGGTTGATGACCGAAATGTTTCAACATAACCCTAATGTTGTTGTTTTTCAGGACGATATTTTAATTTTTACTCAAAGCGAAGCTGAGCACGATTCTGTTCTTGACCAAGTGTTTAGTGTCCTGGAAAATAGAGGAGTTACTCTACAGAAAAACAAGTGTACTGTAAAAGTTAAAGAAATTGAGTATCTTGGTCATATCATTTCCGAACATGGCATCAAACCCAGACCGGGTCTCATAAAAAGCATAATTGATGCGCCTCCTCCGAAAAACAAAGAACAACTTATGTCCTTTCTTGGACTATGCGAATTTTATTCTAAATTTATGAAAGATTTTGCTAAGACAACAGAGTGTTTTAGGGCGTTGTTAAAGAAAGGATCGACTTTTGTATGGTCTGACGAGTGTGAAAAAGGTTTCCAATCCATCAAAAATCATATCGTGCAAGCTCCGGCTTTACAAGCTTTTGTTGAAGGGAAACTAACGATTGTCACTGTTGATGCTTCTGAGTATGGTTTGGGAGCTGTCCTTTCACAACGTTTCAACGGAAGAGAAGATACTGTTGGATTTGCATCCAGGACGCTCCGTCCTGTTGAAAGGAAATATTCGGTGATTGAAAAAGAACTTCTGGCTTGTGTATGGAGCATTGAAAAATGTAAACAGTATGTGTGGGGTAGATCTTTCATTCTTAGAACTGATCATCGCCCTTTGGTTGACATTCTTTCAGGGAAGAAAATCAAACGCACCACGGCTCGTCTGGCGCGCTTGTCTACAAAACTGTTGGAGTTTAGCTTCACTGTAGAATATATTCCTGGGGGAAAGAACTGCAGAGCAGATTGTCTGTCGAGACTTCCTGTTCAGGACACATATGAGCAAGAATGGGAAACTGAGGTAGAAGAGTGCTTCATTGCTGCAATTAATCAGGACAATTTATCTTTTGCTGAAGTTGACTGGGTTGCACAGATCAGCAAAGATCCTATTCTCAAGGAAGTCATCTCTTTGATTGAGAAAGGTTGGCCGAGGGAAAAGTGTCTTCCTTATGATCTACAAATGTACTGGAAGGTTAATGATGAACTATCATTGAAAGATGGAAAAGTTGTCAGAGGAGATAAACTCATTCCTCCTTCTTGTTATCGAGAAAAGATTATTCTTGCTGCACATTCAGGTCATCTCGGTGCAACCATTACTAAGAGGAAAGTCAGGAATGACTTTTGGTGGCCTAGAATGGACACACAAATTGATGAAGTAGTGAAGCAGTGCTCACGATGCAGCTCCAGTGACAAAGTTTTAGTACTTGAGGGTACAGTTGATTTTCCTGTACCTTCTCCTAGCAGAGCCTGGCAAAAACTGGGCATGGACTTTCTTGGGCCTTTTCATATTCTTCCTTCAAACTCAAAATATTTTTTAGTTCTTATTGACCACCTATCAAGGTGGGTAGAGGTTGAGCCTATTTCAGTGCCGGATTCTAGAAGTGTCATCAATTGTTTCGACACTATTTTTCGTAGGGAAGGTTATCCAGAAGAAATTCTCACCGATAACGGTGTTCAATTTGTTTCTCACAAAATGACTTCATTTTTACATTCTTGTAACATCAAACACACAAGGACTCCACTTTACCATCCACAGAGTAATGGAAAGACTGAAAGGTTTAACAGAGTAGTAGTGGAATGTGTGCAAGCGGCTTTTAGATCCAGGTCATGTGTTTTTCAAGCTGTAAAGGATCTAGTGTGGTCTTATCGCACTTCACCCCATGCAGCTACCAATTTCTCACCCTTTGAAATGATGAGAGGTAGAAAAGCTTCTTCTCAAGTTTACCCCTTTTGGATGGTCAAATCATTTCATCTTGGTTGCGACATGAAGTGTGTGTGGGATTCTGCGAGGAAAACCTCGAATGAAGTCTCTTTCAAATCTTGCAAATTCCCCTCCACAAAAAGCTCACTCAAACTCAGTGTAGGAGACTGGGTTAGAATATAAAATCCAGTCTCAGTGAGAAAAGGTTTCTCTAAGTTTCTTGATTCGTTACAGATTGTTGATATGCGGAGAAATGCAGTTAAATTGTCCAATGGGAATTGGTGAAGCACTTCGCGTGTTGCAAAAGATCCTTGTATTCCACGTGAGGTTACCAAAATCAAACCAGATAATGTGGGAGAAGATAGTGTTAGGAAAAGTTCAAGGATTTGTGTGAGACCACGGAAGTTGCAAGATTATGTTTGAGCATATTCAACTTGTGTTTATATTGAATTTTATGTTTTTCTTTCTCTCTTTTATTCTTTTCATTTCTTTTCTTTTTCTCTTATCTTGTTAAAGGGGGAGGTGTGGTGATGTGTTCTAGCCATTGGAATGGCCATATTCTGTGATGTCATTCAGAATGTGATCTTTGGCTTGCTTTGAATGTGCTGAGCGACAGTTGCCTTCAGTGCCTTGGTGGTGCTTGGGACGGCTCTCTGTACATCCTAATAAATACCCTCTACAAACTACAACCAGCCTGCTCCCTTACTTCAGGAAACCTAGCAAACCTATACATTTTTGAAAACTAGACACCCAGGGGAATCCAGAAGGGGGTGACTTGTGTTGCTCTCACCAGGCCCTGTTACCCAGAATACCTTGCAAACCTCAAACTTTTATAAAAAAACAAACACATTTTGCTCACATTCCTTTTTTTTGTTTTTTTATTTTTCAGAAAAAGTGCAAATTGCTGAAAAAAGTCAGTATACACAAATACAAAAAGATAAAAAAAAAATGTATTTAACTAAATTAATCTTTGATATAAAAACCAATATAGTTCATCAAACAATGAAAAATGGTAGCTAAAATGTTATAGAGACTATAGAAGAGAGCGAATTTCATTCAGTTATATTAATCATAAAAACCAATAAATCTTGAGAAAACAGCAGCAAGATGCTCATAGGCATAAATACTGTACAAGATAGGGCAGATGTGTCATAGATTGATCATAAATACAAGACTGTGATTCAGCATCATCCCCTGAAGAGCAGAGTTCACTTGTTCCGGTAAGCAAGATGGCCCAAGCTGTTAGTGGCCCCCAGATTCTTTTCCCTTTAATCATTAATTATCTGCCTCTCCGTTCATAAAGTGCTCTCTCTGAGTTATAAATGTGCAAAAATTGCCCTTTCCACTGCTGGAAAGTCGGGGAGAAGGATCTAGCCAAGCTGACACCACGCAAAGCCTGAGAACTAACAGCTCTATAAGGATTAGCTCATCCCAAACTCTCCCATCTAGTTCAGCTACACCAAATAACATAAGTTGAAGTGACAGAGAAACAACCTCTTTCAGTACTTCCCCCCCAAAAAACAGTAATTTCCCAGCCCATTGGTCTATACTTGGGCAGGTGGAGAAGATATGAACCAAGTCTGCCCCATGTGCCTTACACCTAAAACACTGGGTCCCCTCCACTCCTCCCTATTTAGCAATTTTTACTGGCATTCTATATACATCATAAAGAGTTTTAAAATGTTGTGACTGCAAATTACTGGAGCACAGTATAGAGCCCCCCATTTCTAAAAATTTCAGAAAGCAAGAATCTGGGATCCCTAGCCTATCCTGCCACCTCAACCTATGATTGTCAAAATCATCCGGGACCACTTCCAGCAGACCCCCGTATAGTTTAAAGATCGAAGCGCCGGTATCTTTTATTAAAAATTCGATTAAGTGTACCTGTGCAAAGCCCGCAGCGCCACCAGGTTTTATGAGAAGAAAATCCCTCAGCTGTAAAAATCTGAAAAAGTCCAGAGGACCAATATTAAATCTTTGCCTAACTGCTTAGAACGACGCAATATTGTCTCCGTCCAGGAGATCCCCAATCCTGTAAAAGTCCCTTCTTTCCCACTTTGCCAAACAGTCATCTTGTAAAATCCGTGGGAGCTGATCATTCCTAATCAAGGGGGTATACGTACTGAATCTGCCCACCCCAAGTTTTTTCCGTACACCTACCCAGTTGCGAAATGCGGTGATTAATATATTAAACCGTGTTTTTTTTAAATAACTTGATTCATAGAATTTCACAAGACAGCCATTAGCCCTTGCTCCTATCAAGATCTCAAATATTGAAGGAACATAATTGGGGTCCTCCCCTTCCTTCGCCTTGTTGCTGAATAGAGGCCCATAATATTGCAGAACGGCAGCTAGATAATATAATCTAAATTAGGGAGCCCCAACCCCCCTCTATCCCTGGGGAGGCTCAGCAATGTGTTGGGCCTCCTGGTCCTCCCAAATGACCAGATAAATCTAGAGACAGCCTTCTCGATTTGCTTAAACCCGTCATTGTGATTCTCCAGGGGTATTGTACGAAAAATATACAATAGTTTTGGCAGGATCATCATTTTGATCAAGTTACACCTCCCCATTATTGATAGCTTTAAATTGTCCCATTTAGTGAGATAGTTCTTACTTTTCCCGATTAAAGGGGCAAGGTTAATATCTACTATAACTTCAGCCTTCGCTGTAATATGGATTCCTAAGTAAACTGCTTCTTCAATGATCCTGCGATCGAGGGCAGTAGTGAATCTGTTTATCAAGATCTGCGTTTTTGACCTTTTCAGTGAGAAACCTGATTGAATCCCAAAATGTTCAGCAATGGTTTCCACAGCACACAGCGCTCTGTCAGGATCAGTAGTGATTTCATTATAGCCACATCATCAGCATAAGCCAACAACTTAGTATCCCAACCCTGCAAGCTCAAGGGGCAGTAAAGAAGGGGGTCTATATATAGCGTGAATAGCAAGGGAGAGGAAGGACACCCCTGCCTTGTTCCCCTACCAATTGAAAATGGCTCAGATTCTTCCCCCATTATTCATAATCGTGCAGTAGGGTTAGTATACAAAACCCGCACTGCCTTAATAAAAGATACTCCAAGGCCATTAGCCTCCAAAATCCTCCAAAAATAGCTCCATGACACCCTATCAAAAGCCTTATCGGCATCTAAAAAAGAAACTCCCAAGGGCTTCGCAAGGACCTCTGTGGCATCGAATAGTAAGATTACCCGCCTCACATGGTCTACTGTACCCCTCCCCTGAATAAAACCATGCTGCCGGGCTACCACAAGATGCTGCATTACATTTTTTAATCGGGTTGCAAAAATGTTAGAATATAGTTTGACGTCGCTGTTTAAAAGTGTAATCGGTCTATAGGACCCCAGAGTGATAGGGTCTTTGCTTTTCTTTAAAAAAATTACCACATTGGTGGTGCCCCAAGAGCTTGGTGGTGCAGCCCCATCCCTAACTTCCTTAAATAGTCTGAGCATTTCCTGACAGGTCTCCCCATAAAAGACTTTGTAGAACTCTAAGGGTATACAGTCTGTTCCTGTGGATTTACCTGATGGAAGGGCCTGGAGAGCAATCTGGAACTCTTCCGGGGAGACATCTAACCCCAGTAACAGACCCTCATCCTGGGAGACCCTCCCCCTTGGAACAGAGTCCAGCTGTTCAACATACACTTGGGGATCCCCAATAGGGAAAGCCTTATATAGATCCTCATAAAATTCCCTGAAGGCCTCCCTAGTCTCAGCAGGATCTGAGACTACTCTTCCCTGCATATTTCTGACCTGCTCTATATGCCCTGCCGCCCCCTGTTGTCGAGCCCTAACTGTAAGATATCGGCCCACACTTTCACTGTATTAATAGCATTCCTGCCTCTTGGCAAGATATCTTCCCACAGTCCTCTCAATATTAAAATCATTCAAGCAAGCTTTAGATACAGCAATTGAATTCTGTTGTTGTTGTACAAGCTTTATTCGAGATGTTTCTCATAAAAGCACAGCATAAAAACATTTATAGATTAAAAAACAAGATATTTACAAATGCAAATTCATATAACACAGCATAGGACACATTAAAGGTTAAAAAAACAAAATATGTACAGATAAAAATCCATATTGGCATTCTGTGCAGCTCATACAATATTGGCATAAAAATGTATACATTTAACAAGTAGTTTAACATTTTTCGCCAAAGAAAGATAAAAGAAAACCTGATTAACTGGTCCCGCTCATTAAACGTTGCCTAATGGCCCAGGCCCAACCCAAGTATTTGGCTACCCCAATAACTATTGATTCATGGGTTGATGTACACATAATTCTTAAAGCCACAGTGCTATCACGTGTCCCCAGGTTTTTACATACAGGGGAGAGCCATAGTCTCCTGGGTGATGCGTAAGCTTTGCATACAAATAGAAAGTGACCTACACTCTCCTCAGCTTTACCACATGCTGGGCATAACCTATTACTCGACTTTTGCCAGCGTGACGTTAGTTTTTTTAAAGGAATAGATCCGGATCTTAGCTGGAAGACTAGCTTCCTATCCATTGGTACCGTAATAGTATCCCAATAATTTTCTAGGATGGGAAAAATTTTTGTCTCTAAGAAACGACCAGCCATAGAATCGGACCTGACGCCGTTCAGCAAATTGCCACCCACCCAATCCCAATAACGGGATTTGAGGTCTTCTTTGCTTGGAAACTCCTCACCCCCTGGGTTATTCCAAAGATTAGAAAGCCCCAAATCAATTAACATTGCCCTTAAATTTTTAAGCCAAGTTATCTTGTGAAAAATGTCTTCCTTAATTATCCAGAGAAAACCCTCTGCATATTGCCTAATCTCTGGAGTTGTCCAAAGACGCCTCCAGTAGAGAACAGGGCGCAATCGCGCTCTATCAGTAATTGGGCGTTTACCCAACTCCAGAAACAATGGTATTAGGGGGGTGCTCTGAGGAAGTCCTGTAATCCCTCTGAGGAACTTATTCTCGGATATCTGTAAGGCCGCAAGATTGTCCCAGGCCCATAACTCTGCGCCATATAAAGTGGCACCTAAGACCTTGGCATCATACACTATAAGTGCGGGTTTAATCGGCTTTGTTTTTGATTTGCGGTGTTCTCCCCTCAGAGCACCTGAAACTTGTTGATGCTTTATGACCACTTTTTCTAAATGATGCGACCAGCCAGGGCTCTCTGCTATCTGTACCCCCAAATATGTAAACTCCTTGACAATGTCTAACTTACAATTATTTAGGGTTACCTTGGGATAGATTCTATGGTTTGGGGTAAAGGCCATTAATTTTGTTTTCCCCACATTTACCTCAAGCCCGTGCTCCGTGCAAAATGCATCGAAAATATTTAATGCACGTTGCAACCCTGCTGGGGTTTTTGACAAGATGAGAGTATCATCAGCGAACATCAGTATCGGAACCCTGGCGTCCGCTAACGAAGGTGCGTCTACACTTGCTTCCAACATTCTCCCAACAATCCCATTAATAAATAATGAGAAGAGTAAGGGAGCCATGGAGCAGCCTTGTCGGACACCCCTTTCCACGGGAAAGTCCGAAGTGAACTCACCATTCCCACCCCACTGTATTCTTGCGAAATTGGATTCGTGGAGACGCATAATTAAAGTAAGCAAATCAATAGGAATTCCCATTTTTTGCAAGACCAACCATAGCTTAAACCTGGGGACTAAATCGAATGCCGCCCGTAGGTCGACAAACGCGACATATAGGCATCCTCTTCCCAATAGAACCGTCTTCCACCGCAATATAGTGAAGCGGAAGACCTGATCGATGGTACTGGTAGCACGTCTAAATCCAGCTTGATATATGGAAAGGGCATTGTTGGCATCAACCCAGTCCATAAGCTGGTTTGCAACCATTCTTCCCACTACTTTTTGTATGGTTGCTATTAAGCTTATGGGCCTATAGTTGGCCGGCGATGAACGATCTCCCTTCTTATGGATGGGAATAATAATTGCACCTTTCCAAAGGTCGGGGACCACCGCGCCCTTGGCTAGGGCATTTGCTACTAGGAAAATATACCTCACCCATCTCGTCATGTCATATTTAAAAATATCCGGAGGTATCCCATCTAACCCTGGGGCTCTCCCACTTTTCACAGATCTAATCGCGATTTCTACTTCTTTGGGGGAGAAAATGTTGTCAATAGCATAGACTGGCGCTATGCCTTCACCTACCCCTGGATGCATGACTTCGGCATATTGTGGTCTGAAGTAGTCAACCCAGGCTTCTTCAGCTACATTATTATCTGGCTTTACTGGACCACCTCCTCTACCCCACTTAATAATTTTCCAAAAGGACCAAGAGTCCTTCTTGTTAGAGGCCTCTTTCAACTCGGCCCAGTGGTCTTCGTCCCATTTCTTTTTTGCTTGGAAAATGGCCAATTTGTACTGTTTCCTTGCGTCTTTTATTGCGACGCGGTCCCTGTTCCTAATAGCTTGTCCCAGTACTAGACGTGCTGATCTACATTGGTGATTGAACCACCTACCCACTTCCTGGGTTTTATTCCCTTTCTTACTCTTTGTCAAAAAACATGGTTTAAGAAGGGAAAATAACTTATTATGGATATCGGTGATGTCTCTAACCCCGGGAACTGTTGGGTCAACCGCCTCCATAGCAGTAATTGCGCTATCAACCACATTGTTGATGTAGGTTATTCTTTCTTCGTTAGCCAATACCCTTGGCCATTTCAACCTGCGTTCGTCGTTACTCATGACTGAGATCTGATCGTTCTTTAAAAACAAATTTCCCACTCCTGGGTTCCACCACCTATGAGTCACACAAAGGGGATTATGATCGCTTTCTATTCTGGGTCTAATGGCCATATCAATAACCCCCTGCCACAACTGAAGACTACATATTATGTAATCAATTCTGCTCCTGCTATTACCATTATCAAAGGTGCAGCTACCCTCCTTGTCCCCTGTAGTTCTCCCATTCAATGCTCTTAGGCCATGTTCCATACAGATAGTATTTAGTAATAGGATGTCTTTTGTCCACCTTGGGACGGGGTTTAGACACAAGGATGGTACTCCCCATAGGTTATCCTCGTCCATCCCTAGGGGATCGTTTGTAGAATCTAAAGGTTCAAAAGTCCTATTAAGATCCCCGGCTATTATTACCCTGCTATCTTGGGACTTTGTCTCTAAGCAGGCAGACAACAGTTCTAAGGTCGAGGAATTGGTTGTGTTACTGCCTCTTATATAAACATTATACAGGTCCAAAGGTGGACCCTTATCTGCTAAGATTCTTATTAGTTGTAAGTCGCTACTTCCCAGGTCCAATATTTTAATGGTAATGCCCAAATCTTGTTTTACCCATACAGTAAGACCTCCCTTGGGCCGACCCCTACCACCTTTCGATGCTGGTATTGAAAAGTTTAAATAGCCACAACAGAACAGGGGGTCGCAGGCCCAGGTTTCTTGGAAGCAACATACATCGAACCCACAGATATATTCTACCCAGAGTTGGGAGTCTAGCTTGCTACTCAGCCCTGCCACATTCCAGGATAAAAGCGTACCAAAGCAGAACTCAGACCCGTCATGATTATTAGTGTAGGAAGACACTCCGGAAGTCATTGGGCCTTTGGTGTTAGTAGCTACCTTCCCCAGATTATCGATGGGATCAGGAGGGTTCATAGTACTAACATTTATATTTTCCATCCCGGTACCTCCCTCTACAACAAAATTCCCCTTCGCTGTATAATCAACAGTTAAGATTGTGTCACTAAAACTAACATGATCTTCACTGGCCCCCTTGGACTCATTGTTAGTCCCTTCAATACTACTACTCCACTCTCTGGTAGTTTGTCAATATCCCCACCCTGAGTCCAACCGTCCAACTTGGAGATTATGACTAGTACTTGTGGTATGATTCTGGCCTACTAATAAAGCTGGTATGGTAGTAATTGGCCAGGGTATAGCAGGAGGATTCAGGGGTTCCTTACGCAGGCTAGTCAGTGCGCTGGATGGACGGGGGTAAAAGAAGGTGAGATCTACAATTCTAATATCGCCCTTGTTTTCCCCCCATCCCTGCCTAGTTATCCATCCCGCCACCCTAGGATCTTGAAAGTTGACCACAACACAGTCCCCGCCCAAGCTTTTTGATGTGTATCCTATCCAGTCTATTCTCCTTACGCCTATGATTAACCCATCAAGATCTCCTGGGAGAGGTCTATTCTCCCTTAACCAGTGCATGGTTTTATTTTTAAGCATCTGGAAGGTTTCTCTCTGCCCTGTGGGGAGTGATGGGACGTTTGTAAGGACTACTACATAGGGGAAGGAGTCCGGAGTAAGGTTTACTGGGGGTTTTCTGTGGTGTGGCTTTGTCACGGGAGGTGGGATTAATTTGGAAACTATAGGATCAGGACAGGGTGCAGGTTTCGACACCAACTGAATATTAGTTGGTTGAGTTGGAGCTAGAACTTTACCTGCTGAAAGACATGCATTGTCCCCTGTCCCAACCGCAGGATTGTTAGGAACTAACTGCTTATTGGTTATTTTTGTGGGAACTGAAGCTTTACCCACTGTAGAACGCACGGAAACCCCTAGACCAGCCATAGGTGATGGATTTTGTGACTGAAATGCCCCCACCTGGGGTGGATTTGTGGTATTAGTTGTAGTAGTATTAGGCTGGAGTTGGACAGGGCCTAAATATACCAAATCAGTAGATTTGGGTGTTGTTTTCGCAATAGTGTTGCTTGTCTTCGGGAGTGAAGGAGAGCTGTTTTGCAATCTTCTACCCTTATCTTGAGTGACAAGGTTAGTATTATCTTGGGGCTTTATACTTGAATCCACCCTGACATTAGATTTAATCAGTGATTTTGTAGAATAAAAATTATCTAGTGTTGCCTGCTCAAAGTGGTTTAACCTATCAGAGAGCTTGGCAATTCTATTCTCTATCGGGATAAGTATTAGTCTAAGTAACCTTTCTAGCTCAAGGAGCAGGTTAGCAGGTAATAACAATTTGTCGTTACTTGATACAGTAGCCTCAAGACAAGTTTTCTCTTGTGAGTCTAAAATACCCAAGGGAACATGGTTTAAGTTCTGAACACTTCCTCTACTGTGATTTTCTTCAATAGCAGCCTCTCTTGTACCCACAATTTTGTGTAGCTTCCTTTGCTTGGAAGGGGGTTTAACCACATTTTTACATTTTCTTTGTGGGGCTAATCTTTTCCTCTTAGACCCGAGCTTAGGTCGGGTTGGAATAACCTGAGCATCTAATTCAGGAAGCAATGTGAGACTGTTGTGACTCCCACTGGATCTGTTCGCATCTGTAGCAGTTTCCTCATTTTGTGTCTGTCCTTCAGATTGTTCGTTGGCAACTGGAAAGGTTACTGAAGATAATGGAGTCACCAGAGTGGGATATGTTTGAGTTAAATACTTGTCCGTTGAATTTTTGAGCAATTCGATTGATTGTCTGCGCTCTGCGCGCCTCTCGGCCAAGGTTAACTCTTTATCGATTAAAGATGAACGATTTAAAAAATATTTGTCTAAAGGGCCTATAGCCAATAGACCAATCTCAGACGGTAAGGTAGTTGGTCGGACGCTGGCTATACTTGTTGTGGCAGACATTGCCCTACTTCACGCCAATACAGGGTACAAAGAGATTCACTTACTATAAAGGGAACTATAACTATAGCCCCCGGCAAGCTCCGTCGCACTCCCGCTCAACGTATTCACGTGTTAATTTATGACACCAGCAGAGGCTACCCGGTTGTTGGGGGTCGGGGGCAGGGAGGGAGAGCAGGCCAGGTGAAACAGGCGGGGTTACTGGGGCTCCTAGAAACTATAGTCCCAGCCCTCTTGCTCGCAGCCCTCAGCCCCTATCCTTCCCCTGCTACAGCTAGCAGCCCACAACAAAGAGCACCCTTCTGTGAGGCGGGACCTGTGCAACGTGTTCAGCCGAGCGTCAAACACAATACAAGGAATCCACGTGTGATCTAGGAAGCACAGGCAACAAATGCACTTTTGTCCGGGTAACCCTGTTGTATTTCTGACTTCTACTTACGCGTGGTGATGAACACAACAAAAACCTGCGGCGTTATGTTTAAGAATATAGGCTGGTGATTTTGACGAGATCCGTGGCCCAGCCCTGTCTCCTCTGGCCTCTGAGGGCCACAGAGGGCCCGCCCTTTGTCCGGGCTTAGTCCGGCGCGTCCCGCTCGCGTACCGCGAAGCGGATGCCGTCAGGACTTAAATAGGGCGTCACGATATTGTGGCAAGTGGGAGGGGATATGCACAGGTGCAGCAACGCACGGGCTCCTGGGAATCGGAGTCCCGTGTAGTGCCTTCTCCCCGACTTAGTTTCAGCCACTCGCGGCAACAAACGGCAAGCAGAGCCCCTCCTAGGGCGACAGCACAGCAGGCAACAACAACGAACCTGGTAGGTGTCAGACGAAGCGGGACCCGCGCCAGCGGGTTCCGCGAGGCTTTTTCAACCTTCTGTGGCGAGTGGGAGGGGATATGCACAGGTGCAGCAACGCACGGGCTCCTGGGAATCGGAGTCCCGTGTAGTGCCTTCTCCCCGACTTAGTTTCAGCCACTCGCGGCAACAAACGGCAAGCAGAGCCCCTCCTAGGGCGACAGCACAGCAGGCAACAACAACGAACCTGGTAGGTGTCAGACGAAGCGGGACCCGCGCCAGCGGGTTCCGCGAGGCTTTTTCAACCTTCTGTGGCGAGTGGGAGGGGATATGCACAGGTGCAGCAACGCACGGGCTCCTGGGAATCGGAGTCCCGTGTAGTGCCTTCTCCCCGACTTAGTTTCAGCCACTCGCGGCAACAAACGGCAAGCAGAGCCCCTCCTAGGGCGACAGCACAGCAGGCAACAACAACGAACCAGGTAGGTGTCAGACGAAGCGGGACCCGCGCCAGCGGGTTCCGCGAGGCTTTTTCAACCTTCTGTGGCGAGTGGGAGGGGATATGCACAGGTGCAGCAACGCACGGGCTCCTGGGAATCGGAGTCCCGTGTAGTGCCTTCTCCCCGACTTAGTTTCAGCCACTCGCGGCAACAAACGGCAAGCAGAGCCCCTCCTAGGGCGACAGCACAGCAGGCAACAACAACGAACCTGGTAGGTGTCAGACGAAGCGGGACCCGCGCCAGCGGGTTCCGCGAGGCTTTTTCAACCTTCTGTGGCGAGTGGGAGGGGATATGCACAGGTGCAGCAACGCACGGGCTCCTGGGAATCGGAGTCCCGTGTAGTGCCTTCTCCCCGACTTAGTTTCAGCCACTCGCGGCAACAAACGGCAAGCAGAGCCCCTCCTAGGGCGACAGCACAGCAGGCAACAACAACGAACCTGGTAGGTGTCAGACGAAGCGGGACAATTGAATTCAAAACCGGAGAGAGATCACCTCCCCTAGCCACTGTACTGATTAATTCTGTCTCTAGGAGGGCGAGTTTTTGATAGAGTTCTTTGATCTGTTCTGCCTCCCCTCTTTTGTTTAACTAGGCTATACCGCAAGGTTTCTCCTCACACCAAGACCTTAAAAGCATCCCATATAATTCCTGGGAATGCACTATCCCTGTTATCATTAAAGAATTCCCCGACCCAACCCTTCATGAATTTAATATATTCTTGATCAGATAGGAGTACCCTCTCGAACGTCCACCTCATAACCTTCTTTCTTAGTCCTATAAGAGGAAATTCCAATACGACCAGATTATGATCTGAAATCACTCTGAGGAAAGCTCCTCCCGGGCCACCTTAAGTAAAAGCGGTGAGACTAGAAAATAATTGAGTCTAGCCATCTTAGCATGAAGAGCAGAATAATAGGTATATCCAGGCTCCTGAACTTTCAGACTAAGCCATGCATCCACCAAACCAATATCCCTTAAAAGATTCTTCAGAGACCTCGAAGATTGCGGTTTGTGCCCCATGCTGGATGCCCCATGGTCCCCAGAGGCTCCTCTGTACCCATTAATGTTTAAGGTCCCACAGACTACATACGATGCTTGCCAAGAGGGTAGTTCAATGGCTAAGAAATCAATAAACCAGGGTAGTCTAGGACTGGGGCGTAGACAGAGCATAGTGTAAAGGAGCCTGTGCCCCCTCTACATTCCATTATTGCCCAACTGCCGTTCTTATCCACTGCTTTTCTCCCAGGCGTAATAGCCCTGCCTTTCATTATTATCGCTACCCCCCTGGTCCTAACATCTTGAGTTGTGTAGGCAGCCACTTTTAACCCCAAAGAATTCAGCATATTACTATTGTTCTGTGCTATGTGGGTTTCCTGAAGGCAGTACACATCTGCTTGTAAAATGTTGAAATCTTCTTGCACCTTTCTCCTTTTAGCGCTATCATTTAGTCCACAAACGTTAATAGTGGCGATGTGAAGCTTAGCCACTAGACCTATACATTATTTTAGCCAACCAGATTTCCCTGCCATAGTTAACAAAGGCATTATGCTGCCAGTAGAAGCTAACCGATCCAATCTAATTTACACACTGTTCTTTAACCTTTAATGCTACCAGACAACAAAAAAGAAACAAGCTTTTGCTGCAATTTACATACCAACTTTTCAACCAGTGCCCCCCCACCCAAGCCCCCCCATCCTGCCCCCCTACCATTGAAAGCAGCCAGACCCCCCCAGGTCTGTATGAAAGAGATAGCAAGAATTACCGCAGAGCCCATCCCTGAACCCCCTTCATACCCCCTCAGCCCATTGTAAGAGACAAAAGATTTCCACAAAAAAAAGGTAAGAAGAGCCAGCCAAGAAGATGCCTATTAAAACAAAAAGAGAGAGCGAGAGAAGAAAAAACACGGTGACAATAAGGTATCTCATCTGTATTACAGAAACCCCGCACTTATAAAGTCTTACCCAGTCCCTTTTAACTGGTATACTTCCAATATCTATACACTTCTTTTCTCAGCCAGAACCAGATCCAGATTCTTTCTGGCTTGTACTTCAGAAGTAAAAAACTTAACAGAACCTCTGACTATTGTTTTCAGCCTAGCTGGGGCGAGCAAAAATGCCTCAAATTCGGCTTCCTGATAGGGCCTGAGTATCTGACGTAATCGCCATCTATGTTCCACAGTTATATGGCAAAAATCAGGGCGAACGAAAAAAGAAGACTCCTTATATTGCCTTCTAGCCTCAGGGCGGGCTTTCTCAAATATCGCCTGCCGCAGCATATAATTACCGAAAAAAACTAGGATGGCCCTTGGCTGCTTTAGATCTCTACTAGGCATTTTGTGACGGGCAAATGGAAACCGGTGTACCCTCTGGACTTCACGCCCTCAATCCCACCCTTTAAGATCTGGAAAGGCTTCTTTATGAAGGCCCAGGATATAAGATCGAATGTCATTCCCTTCCAAGCCTTCCATGGGGAACACTGGGTGGTAGGACATTTATGTCAACCCAGAGATCCCACAAATTTCCTACACAGAAAAGTGAGGAAAATTTGATTTTTTTCAGCTAAATTTGAGGTTTGCAGGGGATTCTGGGTAGGCAAACCATACCTCACTGAATTCCCCAGGATGTCTAGTTTTCAGAAATGTGTGGTATTGGTAGGTTTCCCTAAATGGCTGCTGAGTCCGGGGCCAAAAACCCAGGTGACCTCCTTGCAAAACCAGGCTGTTTTGAGATAGGTAATTTTGATGTCTCCACAATACGTTTTGGGCCCTTGCCTGTTGCAGGTACTTGACCCACCCACACAAGTGAGGTACCCTTATTATCGGCAGACTTTGGGGAATGCGGGGTGGGTGGAATTTTGTGGATCCATGCGGATTCCAGAACTTTCCATCACAGAAATGTGAGGAAAATGTGTTTTATTTTTACAAAGTTTGAGGTTTGCAAGGGATTCTGGGTAACAGAACCTGGTGAGAGCTATACAAGTCCCCCCATTCTGGATTCCCCTGGGTACCTAGTTTAAAAAAATGTATAGGTTTGCTAGGTTTCCGTAGGTGCCGGCAGAGCTAGGGTTCAAAATCTACAGCTAGGCACTTTGCAATAAAGGGGTCAGTTTTCACTGTAAAAATGTGGTGTCTCCACGTTGTGTTTTCGGCTGTTTCCTGTCGCGGGCACTAGGCTTACCCACACAAGTGAGGTACAATTTTTATCGGAAGACTTTGGGGAATGTGGGGTGGGTGGAATTTTGTGGATCCACACAGATTCCAGAACTTTCCATCACAGAAATGTGAGAAAAATGTGCTTTTTGTGACAATGTTTAAGGTTTGCAAGTGAGTCTGGGTAACAGAACCTGGTTAGAGCCACACAAGTCACCCCATCCTGGATTCCCCTAGGTGTCTAGGTTTAAAAAATATACAGGTTCGCTATGTTTCCCTAGGAGCCGGCTGCGCTAGGACCCAAAATCCACAGGTAGGCACATTCCGAAAAAAAGTTAGTGCCTAGTGGGCTTTCTGCCACCCTGGGGAGGGGGTAAATTGGGGGCTATTTCCCCAATATACCCCCAAGTGGGGCAGAAAGATTGTGGCTATTGTTTGGGGGGTTGGGGACATTGGAATGCCCATTGCTGGGCAGTCCCCACCCCTACGTATGCTCTCTGCTCCCCCAGGGGCTGATCAGGGTCTACTGCCCCCATCTACCTCCTGGGGGGCAGACAGACTGTTGGCATCTTATTTTGGGGGGGCATTGGCATACCCATTGTGGGCAGTCCCCATCCCTGAATTTCAAAGTAAAATGTTTCCCTGGTGCCTAGTGGGCTTTCTGCTTCAATCTGCCTCGGGGGGGGGGGGGGGGGGGAAGCAGATAGACACTGCCATTTTTTGGGGGTGGGGCATTGGCATGCCCATTCTGGGCAGCCCCACCGCAAACCTTGGAGAAAAAATAAAATCTCTGGTGCCTAGTGGGCTTTCTGCCCACGGGGTGGAAGATAAGGGGGGGGGGGCAGAAAGACTGTAGCATTTGTGATTTAGAGTGGGCCCATTCTGGGCAGCCCCAACCCTATGTATATATTGCCCCCTTCTGCCTCCTGGGGGGCAGAAAGTCTTTTGCTTTCTTTGGGGGGATAGGATTAGGCATTTGCAGCCCCCGGCCTATAAAAATAAATCCCTGGTGTCTAGGGTGCTTTCTACACCGCCCCCCCCGAGCAGATTCAGGGCTAATGCCCTCATCTGCCCAACAGGGGGGGCAGAAAGACTGTCTGTACCAAACGTCTATGGGGGGAGCAAAGACCCTTGCTCAAGGGGCCGCCCCACCCTCCCTGGTGGATAGTGGGTGGATCCCTGCTAGGGATCCACTAGGTAAGGGTACCATTTGAAAGGGGAGATTCTCCCCTTACCAATGATACCTCTCCCAAGTGTTAACTAAGTTTCAGTTTAATTTTCAATGCAATGACGTCGGCGTGCCATCCGCACGATCGTCATTGCAATGAAAATGCAAAACGGCCTCGGTTGTTGCGGAAGCTCTTCCCCAACCTCCCGAGACCAATTAAAACAAGCATTGGCATAGCCAATAGGTCTCGCCTTTGGGACCTTATAAGTGTTTAGCCATGCAACAGTTGCATAACAAAATACTTATAAGGTCCCAAAAGCGAGACCTATTGGCTATGCAAAGCGGCCGTGCAAGTGAAAGTAATAACAGTAAAGCGCGGCGCGCACGCGCGCGCACATGCACTGTAGCTCTAGGCTGGCCTGGTAGCACTTTTTGGAGCCCTCTCGAGAAGTCTCGCCAGACCAGCGCATGCACTGGGTCAGGCGAGACCTAAAAATGGCAGACCACAACAATCTGACTAAAGCCTAAAAAGTGCATTTGTACACCAGAACAGAAAATAAACTAAATTAAATTAGGTGAGTTTTGGTTCTAACACAGAAAACAGTTCAGAGACCAGCGCAACACCGTGAACAAGGGTGAATGTGAAGTGTCTAGTCTATATGCCTACACGAGCCCCGAAGATTGCAAACCAAGTTACCCTACTCATGCCCAGCACCACATGTGAATAACTTACCCTTATCAATGAATATTCAAATACTACCATATGGGGGCATGAAGGACATTTGTTGCAACATAAAGTAATTGTGACCCGGAAAATACACAAGCCGCCAAAGGACATTAGGCAAAAAGAAGTCAATAACGCACAATAAGGAATAAATCCACTGAGGTGAGTAAAACGCCAGTTAGACCACTAATATTGTAGAGAAGAAAAAATGAAGTTTAAACGAACATGCACAACAGTGCAAATCATTAGCACGGAGTGGTTAACTGCAACTGCTTTTAAGACGAGAGTGCAGGCAACAAAAATAGGCCTTCTCACTGCTGACTGGGTAATAACATATAGGAATAATTAGGGCTCTGTGGGGGGGGTATCTGTTGGCCCTGGTGCACTGCACCTGCTGCACTATTGATGACTACGTCCCTGATCTTGACCGCATTCCAAATAATAAGGGAACGGGGCACATACTCACTACTCACGTACACACAAGGCAAAGAGATTAGAGAGAAGAGCAAAGATACATTCTTGAACAGATTCCAGAACATGCAAAAGTGCAATGCTGGTTTAGAATCAATGTTGCTACTGACACTGACAAGTACAATGAGTCACAGATGCCAAGCAGTGTTCAATCGCTAGAAATGTTGGTCTTGGAAAACAGAATCTTCGGCGGAAAATGTTCATTACTTCTCCAGCTGTTCAAAAACAAATGAACAAAAAAGGCACTAGATTGATATGTGGATGGTTTGGTCAATGGAGGGAGGCAGCTGTTCTTCCTCAGAAGTGGAGCTACCTATCCGTACGAGTAGCCTGTATTACATACACTTCTTGGCCGTGATTTCTTTATTGCACGGTACAGTACCACCTGACCAGGAGGTCCGTGGGGCGGGCGGAGAGGAGTTGTGTGCTTCAGCAATGCGTTCCCCCACCCATGGCCCAAGCTAGTCAGCTGGTTGAACCATGTTTGAATGGGGAAGCGTCCCATGTATACCAACATGCCTCTGTTGTAAGGGAAATTGGACTCTGGGGCCTATAGGAAGAAGGAAAAAAGTGCCAGGTGTAGACCCTTATATGGAACGCACAGCCAGAATGAATGAGGTGGGCGAAGAAAAGCCCAGAGGGTGCCTCATTTCACCCGAAAAGAATGGGATTTCCTTTCAGAGGTCGGTTACAGTGAACAGCGAAGTTTATCAGGAGCAGGTCGCTCTCTTTCCCCGTCTAGTACAAAATCTGTGCATGAAATTCAATAAAAACAACAGGGCAGCACGGATATTTTCACCACAGCATGGAATAGTACAATCCATAGAGCTGACGTGCACTGACTGGCAGGGATTGCCGATTGTCCAAATTCTAGTGGTTGACAACACAGGCTCTATTACCAGAAGACACAGTGTTCTGCTAAAATGTTTGGTTGTGATGTCAGAAACGGGCATCCCCCTTTTTTTTTTTTTAAACCCTTCTTTGTATTTAAAAAAATAAATATTTTAAACAAATGGCATACACACATCTTGTCGGTGCCAGATACACAAAATACAATAGCATAGATGATTCCGCTGACACAGCTCCTCACGAGACAATATAAGCACATCACAGTGTACCAAGGCATTGGGCATCCCTTTATGAGAGGTAGAATAAGAGGACACATTGAAGCATAACAGCAGCTGCTGATAACTAGACAAGTCAACTGTAAACGGGAAATAAATGCCGCCGTCAACCTTGCGTTCAGACGAACATGATTGGATGTGAGGAAGCGCTTCATTTAATGTCTAGTTAACAAGTTACACACTGATTCCTTTACTGCCCTTTTTAGACTCCAAAGAGGGACTCCTGCCAAAATGCAACCCACAGAGTGACCGCTAACACTCCTGGAACACTGATCTAATCTTAAAGGATTTTCCTTCTCAAATACAGCAAAAATAGCCCCATGCTGGAAGTAAGAGATGAGTCCTGGCGCTGTACTGAAAAGGGGTAACAGCCTGACGATTTAGCCCTAACGAGAATTAAAAGTAAAAGTAAGGAAAAGGAGCCAAACCCCTGCAAATAGTTCTGCTCCAAGGTACACCCATGTAAGATACAAGGTTATGGACGCCAAGAGAACATAAAATATGTGCCTACCCTTTCAAATCTCTCCCACGCGGTACCTAGTGAACCGCTGGTTTAGTAGCTGATTTAATCAATCAATCAATCAATCAATCAGGCTTTATTTCGATAAAAAATATATCATAAAAGCATTACAATAAGAAAATTGTTCATCACAGCTTTAAAAATCATCATTATATTTACATTAAAAAGTGAGAAATATCATAAATAGGTGAAAAAAACGTATTAAACAGTTATTTTAAGCCTATTAGTTCTGATACGCCATGCCCAAGATAAATATTTGGAAAGGGCACAGGCGTAAAGTGGCCGAGAATCAGACCTTAAAATACGTAGGGCCTCAGTGTGCTGCCGAGTGCCTAACAAGCGGCACAAGTGTTTGAGCCATCTGCTTCTAGGGAGTACATAAACCTGACATTCAAATAGAAAATGTGCTACAGTTTCAGGTCTATTGATACAGAAGGGGCAAAATTCTGTAGTCTGTGCAGGGAAATTCCAGCCAGATGTAAAGGCATAGAGTGGGAGGGTCCCGGTTCTAAATTTAAAATAAAGGGTCCTATCAAACGGTCTCTCTATAACATCTAGGTAAAGTTCCCGGAGCGGCAGGTCTTTGAAGCTCAGAAAATCCTCCGTGAGTCTGCCCAGGGTGTGATTAGAATTCTGCTGGGATGCAATCCAGTTCCAGTACAGAGTTTTTAGCGTAGCTTTCGGAGGGGAAGACCTGCTTTCCCATGCTGTACTTAGACCAAGATTGCAAAGGAGGGTTTTCATGTCTTTTAGCCATTTGATCTTGTACCACCCGGGAAGTGACAGGACTTCAGAGAGGCCATTAGCGTATTTTGCTAATTCCGGGACACGCCATAATCGGGCCCATAGCAATAGGGGGCGAAATTTCGCCAACTCATCAATTGGGCGGCAGCCCAGATCAAGCATCAGTGGGGTCGTAGGAGTACCCTGGGGGAGAGACATAATGGCCCTACAGAACTTTCTCTCCGATCTTGCCAACTCACTAGAGTTACATGAACCCCAGAGTTCAGACCCATAAAGGGCGGAGCTGACGCCCCTTGCTGTATAGATTTCCATAAGAGGGGCTATAGGTCTAATTGCGCAAGAGCGCTGCTCCTTTAGCAGTGCCTCTGTCACCCTCTTATGTGCTAACAGCATTTTACATAAATGGGGGGCCCAAAGCATGTTATGTGTGAGGCGAATGCCTAGATAATCAAACACATCCACCCTCTCTATAGGTACATTATTCAGCCTTGGAGGACGTACAGGTTTCTTGGGTGGATTCATCACAAGGAATTTTGTCTTGTTCGTATTAATTACTAGACCTCTTTCTCCACAAAAGGACTGGAAGTTGTTTAATAACTTTTGGAGGCCCATAGGGGATTTAGAGAGTAGGAGTGTGTCATCCGCGAAGAGGAGGGTCGGAATACGATCCCCAGCCAGGGAGGGTTCGTCTGCGGGATCTTTCAGCAGATGCTCTACCACACCATTCACATACAAAGAGAACAGGGTGGGAGCCAACACACAACCCTGGCGAACCCCTCTCTCCACCGGAATTCTATCAGTTTTTTCTCCGTCTCTGCCCCATCTGATCTGTGCATAGGTGTTTTCATGCATCCTGATGACAATGGATAAGAGGTAATACGGGACCCCTAAATCAGTGAGCACTCTCCACAGGGTCGCTCTCGGTACGAGGTCAAAGGCAGTCTTTAGGTCGATAAATGCGAGATAAAGACTGCCCTTGGCCAGGACCACGACCTTCCAGTACACTAGCAACAATCTAAAGGCTTGTTCGATTGTGCCAGTACCTGATCTAAAGCCTGCCTGGAGGTCGGAAAGGATGCTGTTTTCCTCAATCCATTGGAGTAATCTAACCAACAGCACCTTACCGACGACCTTTTGCGTAACATCGAGGAGGCTTATAGGTCTGTAGTTAGATGGATCATCCCTAGCCCCTTTCTTGAAAATGGGCACGACCTCTGCACCTTTCCATGAGGCGGGAATGGGTGCACCTCTGTTGATGGCGTTAAGGAGAGTGTGAATCAATTTCCCCCATTTCTTGGCGTCAAAGCGCAACAGGTCCCCAGGAATGCCATCAGGGCCAGCGGCTTTTTGAGGCCTGATGGAACTAATTGCATGTTCAATTTCTTTAATGGAAAAAGCATGGAACATCAGCTCTGGCCCTCGGGCAATAAAAGGAGTAGATGGACATAAATTGCCAGCGGGATGATCAATTCCCCTAGAAGGGGCAACAGAGTTGATACACTCCAGCAACTGGACTTGTTCTCGATGAGACGGAGTTGAGGCAATATCACCATCTTGGTTGGAATATAATTTGGCAAAATGAGTAGTCCAAGCCTGGCTAGTGATATTGCAAATTATAAGCTCGTTGTCTGGTCTATTTCTGGTTCTAATTATTTCCCAGAAGCGTCTAGAATCCTTCCCGGAACTAGCCTCTTTTAACGTAGACCAATACTCTGAGTCCCATTCTTTTTTAGCGTTTGCCAGGGATGCATTATAATTTTTCCTGGCTGCCTGAACCTCTGCTTGAATTTTGCTTTTGACAGCCTGGATTAGAATAGTTTTGGCCTTTCTGCAGGCAGGTGTGAACCATTCCTGCTTACCCCTAGGATTTCGCACTACAGTTTTCTTCCCCACGCAGTTTTTTTTAAAAACGTTTCCAATAGTTTCGAGGGTTCCCTCAAAGATGGATGTTGTCCTCTCTATATGTGAAGGGGCTGGGTCAATAATGTCCAGTTCAATTTGAGAAGCCATAAGAATTGCATTAATAGAATTAAGCTTGGCTTCATCCCCTGCGACCATTTTCCACTTTAGGCGCCTCTTGCACGGAGCGACAGAGATAGTGTCTGACAACCTGGAGGATAATTTAGTCGCTTCATTAGGCCAGGGATTCTTAAGAGAAAGGGAAAGCGAATTGTGGTCGCTTTCGATTGTGGGCAAAACTATCATGTCCCGTACAAAGCCCCAAAGGGAGAAATCAAGCATAATATAATCAATCCTTGAGGTATGCTTGTCTCTGTTGTATGTGGCCGCACCCATGGAATCGGAGTTTGTGCGGCCATTAGCAGCTCTTAAACCGAACTCCAAAGTAAGAGCATTCAACTGGATTGCTGCTTGTGACCATTTTCTAATCGGGGGGATAGTTAGAGTTGGAATGCCCCATCTAGCATCGTCTTCACCGGGGTCAGAAGAATCATCCGTTGTGAGAGGCTCATAAGTACAATTGAAGTCTCCCGCGACCAAGATTTGGGTTGCAGCTATGTTGTTCCTGAGTTCCCCTTCAAGGGAAGCCACTGTCGGGGACAATGCTCCATATTTAGTGCCTCTGGCATAAACATTATACAGGTCGAGGCTGGGACCCAGATGAGGGCCTCTTAGAGAAATGCCTAGAATGTCAGATGAATTAATCTTTTTCCTGTCTATTCGACAATTCAGGGCAATATTTACCCATATAAGCAAGCCTCCAGATGGTCGGCCTTTGCCATTCCTGGGGAGATTGGCTGGGACAAAGTATGTAACGTAGCCAGCCCGATAGGTCGGTTCGAGAGACCATGTCTCCTGGAACAGACAGATCATATGAGACTCCACAAAGGCACTCCAGTCAGGTAAACACAATTTCCTTTGGATGCCCGCTAAGTTCCAGCTTAGGATCTTTATCGTATCCATGGAATGATAGGAATACATTTTAGGAAAGCTAGGACAATCATTGGAAGGTATGGGGAGAACAGTTGTTGAAGTTGAACATGGACTTATGTGTGGAACCTGCGGAAAATCATGAATGGCGGGCTTCTGGATCGAGGGAGTGAGATTAATATCTGTAAAAGTATTTTGAGGGCCATCAGTAGATAGAGAATGGCTGGGAGGGATGTGGTCAGAAGCCACCATGCCCTGACTTATAGATGATGATGGTCAATCCACCAAATCCAGGCAACTATATCTATTGGTCAATGGCAAGTCACTCCAGCCTAAGGTGAAGGGTACCATCCTACCCTTTTGGTCCTGCCAGCCATCCCACGCCCTACTGCCAACCCTATTGGAGACCTCGAGTCCATCCCTTCCTGAGTCAAGATAACTATTAGGGGGGGGATAAAAGAAGGAAAGCCTTCTTGTCTCGATTCCATCCTGCTTGGCACTTATGCCACGGCGGCAGATATATTCCGCCGTGTATGGGTTGTCAAAATTTACAACAACACAATCCCCACAGGTCCGTTTTTTTCCACTACCTACCCAGGACACCCTACGTACCATTAAGATTTTACTTGCGCAAGAAGGTGGGAGCGGTCTGTTATGGGTGAGCCAGTGTTGTACCTTATTTTTTAGGGAGCCCAGGGGTTCCTCCGTATTGGACCTTAGGCCCGGGACACCTGTCATTATGACAACATAGGGGTCAGCTTCAGGTGGTAAGTTTAAGTGCTGGCCATTCAAATCCCTATCGTTGTCAGAATTATTCATTCCCCCAGGAGATTTAGATGGTAAGGAATTCAAGTTTACAACTGGGGGTTGGGGTTTGGCTGGTTCGACAGCCTTCTTACGTTCACCCACTAGTGGCTCAGATCTTTTGTTCGAGTTGTTAGATGGTAGCAAACCCGTCCCAGTGGGTGGATTGATGGGTTCCCTAGATACAGTCAACTCGCCACCTAGCCCTGCATTGGGAGTGATAATCGAGGAAGATGTATTCCTAGATGACAACAATTTTTCAATGTTCAGAAGTGACAGTTCTAAAGGTCGTAAATAAGATTTAATAAGTTAATCTATTCTGGACAAAAGAAAGTTGTTGGCCTCACAAGTCTTGCACCCCTCTCCCAATCTTGTAGATACCCCAGGCATGATTGAATTCAAAGGGGAAGCTGGGGCATCCATCGGTCCTCCCTGTATGAGAATACTATTTCTGTGTTGGCGAGTAGTAGGGGCTTTTTTGGCAGGTTTGCGTTTACGCTTGTTTACCTCCCTAGCCTTCTTAGTTTTAGGGATAGCACCTTCCCCATTGCCCCTTGATACGTCGGTAGTCGGGGGCGCCTGGCCAGGGCTCCTAAGGAGGGCTGGCGTCCTCGCAAGGGTCATGCTAGATTGCGAGTCTAAGGATGTCAAAGATGCCGAGAGATCGACAGTATTAGGAACTCCATGTGTCTCGGCCTGCACTAACATTAAGGGCCTAGACTCCCTTGGGTTTACAGGAGACTTGGATAGAGCTAATGCACCCAAAGAAGAGCGTCTTGCCATGGCCAGATCTTGGGACACCCTACGCTCTCGAAGTGATATGCCTTGGTTGATAGCCTCATTCGCTCTGGTGATATATTGGTCAATTGGACCTGTTACATGTGTTGGACCATTTTTGCTACCCCTCGTCATCATTGTGCTGCTTTACTTGGATAACCTAAGACAGATCTGACTCAGAGAAGGGATAACTAAGCACCAAATGAGAAGTGGCAATCAATGAAACAACAGTTGGAGGAATAGTACTTCCAAGATAGAAGATTCAAAAAGGAGTGTCAAAAAGGAGTGTCAAAAAGGAGTGTCCAAAAACAGTCTTACCCGAACTTCTGACGGGTTTAGGCAAGTCCACTAAAAGGCGGTACTTAATGGTTGATACGTCTGCAGGGCGCTCTCTCACGTCGAGAGTCGTTGGCGCTTTTTGTAGGACAAGCTCCCTTGAGGAACCTGACTCAACCTCTGTGCCCACAGGGGTGGCGTTGCTCAAGTCCCCTTTTGAGCGCAAAAATCGTTGAGCCAACGTTAGAGGGATGGCCCAGCCCAGTCTGGTCCGGTCAGGGACGGGCAAGGACGGGTGACACCTGGCGGCCTAAGTAGTGGTCCGGCGCTGCCAGGTGTCGTCATCGCAAGCGCCGCTCGCAAGGAATGCCGGGATGGTTAGTTCCGAGGTGCCGTTCCCCTCACGGCGTCTGTGATGGCGTCCGCCAGCACAACGGAGGAAAGAGGCAAGGAGACACCTCGCTGGAGCAGCCGTTCCCCTCACGGCAGGTAAGTAACAATGGCAGCAGGCAGGTCCCACAAGGAAAAGCGTCCCGCGCTGCGGTGACACCTGGCGGCCTACGTAGTGGTCCGGCGCTGCCAGGTGTCGTCACCGCAAGCGCCGCTCGCAAGGAATGCCGGGATGGTTAGTTCCGAGGTGCCGTTCCCCTCACGGCGTCTGTGAAGGCGTCCGCCAGCACAACGGAGGAAAGAGGTAAGGAGACACCTCGCTGGAGCAGCTGTTCCCCTCACGGCAGGTAAGTAACAATGGCAGCAGGCAGGTCCCACAAGGAAAAGCGTCCCGCGCTGCGGTAAATGTAAATTGTAAAATTGATACTTGTATAGCGCACTACTCACCCGCAAGGGTCTCAAGGCGCTTGTACGAATACCGCTGTGGAACCCATCCTGGCTTTCCTTGTGAGGCATCCACTCCTGGGCACCCCCAAGGTGGAGGCCAGGCATCCTTAGCGTTGTGGGGGCCGTTGTGGAGATTAAGCAAGCTATTGCCCAGAGTTGCAGAGTGGGACTCCATGATTGGAATGGCACCGAGGCAAGAATTATCAGGTCCATGGAATTTTTGAGCCCAAGACCCGCCGAGGCGGGGAATTGAACTCTGGTCCTGGGCTAGATCTCTGCATCAGGGTCTGCCGCTCTAATCATTGAGCCACACTTCTCCACTCATTGAGCCACACTTCTCCACTCATTGAGCCACACTTCTCCACCTGGCGGCCTAAGTAGTGGTCCGGCGCTGCCAGGTGTCGTCACCGCAAGCGCCGCTCGCAAGGAATGCCGGGATGGTTAGTTCCGAGGTGCCGTTCCCCTCACGGCGTCTGTGAAGGCGTCCGCCAGCACAACGGAGGAAAGAGGCAAGGAGACACCTCGCTGGAGCAGCCGTTCCCCTCACGGCAGGTAAGTAACAATGGCAGCAGGCAGGTCCCACAAGGAAAAGCGTCCTGATTTAGCTGATTTAATATTGTGGAGGTAATTGGCAGCCACCGAATCATTTACTGTACTGGCAGAGTGTGTTTGAAGTTACAAGGTCGATGATTTTAGTAATCTGCTCTTATTATGCGGGACCTCGAACAGTGCGCTCTGGTTTTAAAAAAAAAAAATGTTTTTAATAATTTTGCGGGTTCTCGTATTTCATACAGGATTGCTTCAGCTGGAATTCAGAACAATGTAAAACGATGTTCTGAAGGGAACATTATCAAACCCCTCAATAGATTTTCGATTTTCTTGTTTTGTTGAAGCTCAGCTTAAAGTCAGGTTGACCTCTCAAAACCAATACGATTACAAAACTCGATGTAGCCGCGAGATGAACCAAAAACCGGCCAAGCTGGCGGAAATTAAGGTCCAAATATACTTGCAAACACACAATGCAATGAAAACAGACTCACTGGTGCATTGGGAAGAATAAGCCTAAATAAAACGTGTGTGCTGCATGTTTAAGGCGTATTCCACTCTACTTAAATTGCAACATTAACATAGGAAAAACATTCAATTTATCATGTTTTTATTTCTTGAGCTTTTTCGTCATTTTTCTCCCACTAGCAGGCCAGGATTTGACGCATGCCGAGCGTTTTCCCGGGGGCTGGCAGGGTGGGAGGCGGTTTCACTGCGGGTGGGGCCAGTTTTGTTGCTGGGGAACGAGCAGCGCTGACCTTTAGGGCTCTGGCGGTGGAGGGAGGTGAGAGGGCTCCTGTTTGGCTCAGAGAGTCCAGTACAACCAGTGCTTTAAATGGAAAAACAAGCTTTGGCAATGACGCGGCCGCGAAAGTGAAAGTGATCGAGATTAAGATCGCTCGCGTGCTACGGAGGAAAGACACATGGCGCTGCGCGCGTGTGAAAGTAATCGAGCAGAGCATCAAAGGGCTGGGTGAGAAGGGAGGGGGGAATGCAATGAGCAGAGGAGCAGCTGTGCACGTGCATGTAATCATGCACTCAAGGTTTAGGCCAGCCAAAAGACTGTGGGTAGCACTTTGAAAATCCCACATATAAAATGTCTCTTCGAGCCTTTGGCTCGCGAGACCTAAAAAAAGGAAATCCCTCTGCTGTCTGCAGCAGAGGGATTTAGTGCCCCTGTTCTCATGACAGAATGGTTCCGTCATGAACACAGGAGCACTGGTGCTCATGACGGAACCATTCCGTCAGGAGCACCGAAAGAGTTAAGGGGAGGGCACTCCTTCTGAGCTTTGCAGAATTCCTCCCTGGTGGGCCCTCCAGGAGCATGTCAACCAGCCAGCTCAGGTAAGTGCCCCATGGCAGCAATGTCCTTCCAGGTAGGGTCCAGGGTGTTGCCCTCAGGCTCAGCCACCTACTGGACCATAGGACTTTCATGGACAGGTTTCTCACACCCCTTGCTTTTCCTCCTTTTCACACCTACCTGGGACGTTTTTCCAGGCTCCAGGCCTCATTGACTACCCTGTCAGGCTGCCATGGACTTTGTGGTCAGACACACCCACTTAGGCAACCCTAACATCTCCAGGAGAAACTGGACCTTACCGTCCTTTCAAATGGTGTGCTCCAAGTCATTTCCAACAACAAGTGATGGATGGAATGCTTAAATTAATCTCAGACACTGACATTCGCTCGGGCCACATCCCAATCCATCAATTTTTACATATAGCTGGGTACAAACTGAGGTGGCATAATTAGGAAAATAACGATGGATTGAAATGCGGCCCCAAGTAATTACCAGTGGCTGAGATTAATTCAAGCATTCCATCCATCACTTTTTGTACACTTTATTAAGTCACCATAAGTGTGACTGGAATGCATAGACATGGGTCCTGTGCTCACTGTGTCACTGGGAACAAGCTATACCAGGCTGATGAGCCCATAACAAGGGCAAAACTGGTCTTGGGTTTCTTGTGTTATGGTTCAGGGGTGATCTGGTTTAGCAGTTCAGGCTGGTTTGTTCCCATTGCAGAAGGGTCAAGACTGATTTGCATATACTGGGTACAAACTGTGTTGGCATGGGTCAAGACTGATTTGCATATACTGGGTACAAACTGTGTTGGCATGGTGTACAAAGTAACAATGTATTACTAGTGGTGATAATTCAGGCATTCCATCCATCACTTTTTGTATACTGTACCAAGTAATTTCCAAGCCGGCAATCTACAGTTATGGCAGGATTCACAGCTACTTTCAAGGAACCAGAGACCACCCCACTGAAAGGGAACAAGACGCACATGGTAGTGACTCTCACGGTTGTCTGCTACCTCCACCTGGTGGAATGTATAGGTGATTACCTGCTCTGAGGACACCAGATGCCACCTGACAGTACTCATGCTGGCTCCTGTGTCTCTGGGAGCCTCCACCTGTTGCCCATTGATGGTGACCCACTGCCTGCACATGGAAGTGTTAAAAGGCATGTGGGCTTTTGACACCATCTCTTTTCACCCAGGGACACAAGGGTTACCTCGGTTCTATCACTATGCTAAACTCCTCCCCAAGCACTATACTAGCCATTCTGCCCACAAATGGGGGACTGTGCCCTCTTGCATTTGGCGTCTCCATTCATATGCCCATACATATAGGACAAAAATTCAGAATGAACTTCCCAGATTTCTTTTCACTCTTCTTGTGATCAGGAAGAGACAGGGAATCTGTCTTGGCGTTTTCACCCTACACTAGGAACTGAAAGTTTGTGAACAGCATAACCGTTGGAATGGTGCCAGACTGATTCCATGCTCCCCCTCAGGGTATGTTGTCCTATAGACCAGCTAGCTCACAGTGTCACCATAAGTATGTCCAAACCTAGGCGGGTAGCAAATGGTTCTGGCAACCACTGAACATGACAACCCGGCTCCACCAGGAATTGTAGTAACATATCTAGAACTTATTGGCTCAGTCCCTTGTGCTCCCTTCCTCTCGGAGAAATATACAAAGAATGCACAGTGGGAGGTTTTCAATATTTATTGAGCCAACGTGATTCTTGTATAAATTATATGTGCTGCAATATTCAATAGACAGAAGCAAATGAAAGTTATTAGAAGTACTAGGACAGTGAACAGAGTAAAAAGTTCCACCATCATGCTAAAACAATGTATATATGCAAGCATACAAAACAATAAAGAAATCTGGCGTACTCCTACTATGCGTCCCCTAACCTAAGTGTCTAGGGCATGTGTGTTCTACCAAGAATCCCCATACTGGGCAGTTCAACCCGTTACTTGAAGGGAAAGAATGTAGGTCCTTGTGGTGGTCATGAGCGGGTCACCCCTTGCAGAGATGTCAGCAGGTTGCTGTGCTGAAGCATCAGCATGTAGATACCTAGCCAATGATAGCAAAGCACTCCACTGCTAATACCCGTAAATGGATGTTTATTTATAACAAAAGGCATCCGTGCCTTGGGCCGAGATATTGATCAGACTGCTATTTTTTGTGTGTTATAGATAGCTATGTCGCATTATGCACAAAAACAACAAGCACATTTTCAAAATATTTGTGTACACCTTGTACATTGTGTTAAGGTAGCATGATAGTATTCTTGCGAAGTTGATTCTGTAAGCAAGTGTAATTTCCAAGAAACTAATCCAGACTGTCACGGATGCAAATGTGAAACAACACTTGTCCCTTTTATCTGATGACCTGGAAGTCAGGGTATTTTTATTAGGTCCCCGAAACTACGTCAAAAGCGCTTCTTGAATGCCATATACAATGAAATATGAAAGGTCTCTCAGCAGGAGCCTGCTGAAAGATTGCTCGAAAATGTTAGGGCTAATTTAGAACAGACTCTTGCTGTAGTTGACAATGTTAAGACCACCTTATCATCTAGGATATACTCTTTGGGAACCATAGTATCCTCAGCAATAGATATTGTTCAACAAGACATGTCCGCGTTACAACATGGGAAGTCATACCTTAGGTCTGTTATGCTATTGGGCTGAACATTACAAACGCTACATTCTGGCCACGTGCCTTGGCGACATATTAACGTCACAAATCCGTTTTCACCATACCACCTTACAGAACAACAAATGCATATGGCATGCAAGGATGCTAAATACACCATGTTACAAATAAAGAAGCTAGAAAAGTTACCTTTCACCGTTGCTGAAATTGTATCCATTGGGGATGTAAAGTTTCAGCGTTTGGAACAGATGCTTTTGTGCCAGCCTTTGAGGTCGGCACCGGGGTAATGACAATCATGTGTTTACCCTGAGCCAGGGCTCGCTCTCTCACCACAGCAGTCTGCACTGCTGTCAGGATTGTTTCAGTAGGTGCAAAACGCATTTCAGCATTATTGTATAAATGCAATTTAAATGCAATTGGTACTGTGTCACTTTTGTTGAACATGACATAAGTGTATGCTGATGTTCCCGCAATGACACAGATCACCAAGTTTGTTGTGTTCACACACGTTTGTAAATGTTTCTAAGATATCATTTCAGCTTGTATGGAATGCAAAATATTTGTGTGTACCCGTGTCCAATGTGTGCTTGAGGAGTTGACGTTTCAAGTCATAGAATGGTTTAACCTGTTCTGCGTAGTCTAGAGTGTATGTTCTGCCAAGATTTTGGAATTGCAACATGGATTGCAGGCTTTTCAATGACTTTGGAGGTTGAAGCAGTGCACAAGGAGTGTGTCGCTAGGCTTTTGCCTTCACTTGACAACTCACATCCCAGAACAAGCATTTGCAATGCAATAGGTCTCGCATTTTTTAGAGTTAGAGCTATTGTCATTGTAAATAACAATGTCTTTTACCTATGTGTTTTGCTTTGAAGTGTAGTGGGTTTATGAACAGAGATACAGCTTCAGCACTGTTTAGAGGACTAAGAAAGTGGAATTACCACTGGGAACAGAGATACAGAGGCAGCACTGCTTAGAAAGGAGTTAGAATGGAGGACTTACCGATTGGACCTGAGAAGCAGCTAGCAGCACAGCCTAGAGGACTAGAAATGAGGAATTGCTTGACGGTATTTTAAATTGACTGTGAGAGTGTTCTGCATGCAAACTTGTGCTTAGATGTCTGGCGAAGTGATAGTTTGCTTTGAGACGAGACAGATGGCAAAAAAACATTTGAGGTGGTTGTTGTAGTTAGAATGAGGTGGGACAGGGTTGGGCTATCATTCAGCAACATCCTGATTAGAGTGACTGTGGTGTTGGTGCGATGCTTGGTCTTTATTGTTGGTTCTCTGCATACAGTATGGGTGGCTGAAGCTGCTCTGTCAAGTAATGATACCAGATTGTCCATAGAAGGTTGTACCGGTTCACCACTACACTTCTAGGGTCTTTTTGTTGACTTTGATCCTCATGATGTCAGCAGTGTAGATGTTTATTCTTGCTCTATGTGGTTGATTGAGTTTCAAAACGAAGTCATTTTGCTCCACCTAAAATGTATGCGTCTTTTGTGACATCAATGGATTTTTTTGTATAGAATGCTTTTTAGGTCTCGCCTAGCTATTGCGATAGCAATTGCTATGCGAGACTTTAGTAAAGGGGCATTTCAAAGTGCTCCCAAAAGTGGATTGCATGGCGAGCACGAGCACAATCACGTGCATCGTGCCGCCATGCAATCCACTTTTGGGGAAGCACTTCAGCCCACTGGCGCCCTCGGCATCCTACTTCAAAGGGTCCGCTCCCCCGCCTGGAATGCGCTCCCCCGCCAAGCGCGCACGCTTGCTTTCACTTTCGCGCGTCGTGCGCTCACTCGCGTCCTCAGCTCAGATCAGCTGTCTCATTTCCTGGTTCGATGCTGGCGGAGTTCTTTCCCAGTTTTAAGGGGGTTATTAGCGTACATCCATTTTGGCAGCAGTTGTGTTCAGTTTCTAGCTGCTGCGCAAAGGTGACTTGCATGTGAGAATGATTTTACTTATTTATTGGGGCTACGTCACGCGGATGCGGTTTGTGGTGACAGGATACATGCTACCGGTTGCTTGAATTAGTTGAAAGGACAACCCCCACTCTGGTGGGGTGGCGGTGCGTCCAGGGCTTCATTTTGGCTCGCTGCTGCACCCTTCCGACCACTGCATCGTTTCGCACGTCGCCGTTTGTTTGGTGTTCTTTAAACATCCTTATAAAAAAATCAAAGACTATTTTTTCTGAGACGTGAGTCCAGATTAAGAAAGCATCGAGGAACAGCAGAAGTTAAGTATTCGAGCAGTGGTGTTCCTTTGGTCATGGGACCGCAGACATTTGCCTTGTTTTGGTAGGTACGGTGGACTGGGGAGTAAAAACTTTTTTTTTCCTCTAGAAAAAACCCATTTCATACCAACCTGATTGCAGTATATAGCAAGGGGTCTGATTCGGAAAGAACGGTGGTTTGCACGGCTGTAGTCAGTTACTAAGACCGGCACACAGACATATGATAGTGATGCAGAGCAATTTCTTGTACCTGGGGAAAAACACCAAACTATTGCATATTAAAAAAAAAAAAGTCAAAATTATGTATTAGTTCTCAGTGAAAATTGCAGATTTAAATGTGTCAAACAAGTTAACCTTACATTCTTAGGTCTAGCATTAGCCTATACCTTTTGATGTTACTAAAGCGCTCTGATACCTACGGGTCTAGCTAGCGCTATATAAAGCTTTTAAAATAAATAAAATCCATATATTGTACTTAAAGGGTTTTCAGCCACCTCTCTTCACCTAGTGGACTGTTGTTGTGTCGTTTATGTTTTGCTTCCACCCACTACAGCATGGGGCAATGGGTCTGATTAATCTTCTGTTTAACGTCACTTTGAGTGACTGCATTTTGAAGGGCCAGTGGCATCCCTTTGTCGTCCCTAACTTTTAAGTCACAGGGGCTTCGCTTAGTATGGAGGAATGGGACCTGTGATGAAAAACTTGTGTGCCAACCACCTTGTCATGCTGCTCAATTGCCTAACCCCCCTGGATGATCTGTAGGCTGAGGCTAATTGACTTGCCCAACCGGGTCTAGCCATCTGTAACTTCCTTATGAAGCCAATTGGACCTGTTAACCCCCGGGTCCAATTGGTTTCAATCCTCCTGGAGAAAGTCCTCTGCAAACTTGCATAGGCGCTCAAACTTAGAGGCCCTGTGTAGCAAGTGTAAGGAGATTAAAACAGAGTCCTGGGGGAGGCTGGTACAGTCTTGTTTTTATAGCATGGGCACATTTGGTGTTGGGTGTCATATTTTACTCCGTAGTTCGCCCTCCATGTGGAACAGAAGTGCATGGTTTATACAATTAAATGTGAACAATTTGTTGTCCGATCCAAAAGGCTCATTTACCTAATGATTTGTTTACAATCGGACACAGAAGTAAACACATTGGGAAAAAGACAGGAATGTGTGGCAGCAAGCCAAACAATTCGCAGGGTGTGAAAGGCAAATGGCGCTATCAACAGAATTGCACAGAATCGAATATATGAAAATCAAATTCACAGCGGTGCAAACAACAGTGGGAACAACACCCAAAACCCACAAAGCTCAATACAAGATTGATAAAGATGCAAGAAAAAAAGAGTTGATGCACACGCTATTAAAATAAATGCATAGTTCAAAACAATCAAATGCAGCACAAAGCTTCCATTCTTCTTAATTTATTAGCGAAGTTCTTCCACTCCCCAACGCGTTTCGTCGTTTAGAGGGAATTATCCCATACGACTTCCTCAGGGCTGGAAGTGACACAAATAACATATGTATAGAGAAATGGCAGCAGAAAAAAGACACAAAAGATTTTTTTACAACACACAATAACTAAAACACAAAGTAAAGAGACAAAATGATTGGACAGCTTTTTTACAATTGGTATTAGAAAATAGGATCATTTTCCAGTTACATCAGGTATATATACTTTTGAATTTTGGTCTCATGATTGTTTGTGATTGATCGTGCCTCATATGTGACGCAATGACTAAAAATGAGTCATTTATATTGTTTTAGATTGGCAGTTCATCAAATAATTGAGGTACAGACTTTTTCTTTTCTTTTGATTAATAATATTAGACTCACATGGGTTGGTGAGTAGTTTCTTGAAGGATTTTTTCACTGATGCTTACTATTATTTTGTGTTTTTTATTGATATACTGCTTTAGACACGTGCTTTATATCGTTATTTTAGAATATTTACCAATTTTGTCATATAACTTTGCCTGTCTTTTGAACCGTTTGTCTCTTTACTTTGTGTTTTAGTTATTGTGTGTTGTAAAAAAATCTTTTGTGTCTTTTTTCTGCTGCCATTTCTCTATACATATGTTATTTGTGTCACTTCCAGCCCTGAGGAAGTCGTATGGGATAATTCCCTCTAAACGACGAAACGCGTTGGGGAGTGGAAGAACTTCGCTAATAAATTAAGAAGAATGGAAGCTTTGTGCTGCATTTGATTGTTTTGAACTATGCATTTATTTTAATAGCGTGTGCATCAACTCTTTTTTTTTTGTGGCAGCAAGCCATCCGCATCGCCTCGCATCTTTATTTATTGATTTCAAAACGGCGACGCTTTGACTTTAAGCTCGCCTTTCATTGTTTAAAACAGAGTTGCTTTCACAACGTATTTACTTTTCTTTATTTCACACTGGCAAACCAATTGATTTGCTTTTCCGAAACTGCTGGGCCAGCAGCTGGTTGTTCTCCAGTACCCAGATCACCCCCACCCTTTCTCCCACCCCGCTGTTCACTTGCTCTCATGTCCCAGCCTTTCATCTCCCACCCTGAACCACTTCCCTTCCCGCTGTCTCCTGAGCACCGATCTCTTGATTTACAGCCTCTATATAGCTTTAACTCTAGTATACTTAAAAAAAAAAGCTACACTGCAAACAAAACATGTGTAAAAACATTACCACTACTTCATTGCTGTCTCTCTGCTCTTACTGTCACGTTTTTCACATCGTCACACTGTACCTCCTCTTTACCAGAGGCTCTCAGTTTATTAGTGGACTCCTCCTTTCACCTCAGCCTTTAACTGTCTTCTAATGGCACTACCCTCCATTACTTCATGGCCTACCTCTCCCCTCTTCATTCTGTCACTCCTTTCACCAGAGTCTCTCGGTTTCTCAGCCTGTCCCGCTTTTCATCCCAGCCTTTTAGTCCCTCCATCTTATCCATTCAGTCTCTCTATGCGGCTCTTCCACCAGTACTTCATAGCAGTCTCTTCGCTCTACTGGTCACACTGTCCCTCCTTTAGGCTCGCTCTTTTTATTGCCCATTAACTTGTTCTCCAGCGTCGCAAGCTCATAACATACCAATAGCACTATGCAAATATATTTACTCTACTGCAAATACAAAAGCACAAGTAAAAAATATTGTCCTTTTCAATGCCATTGCTCCAAGTTTAATAAATGCGAGACCTATTGCATTGTAAATGCTTGTTTCCATTTGCTGGGATGGATTGTACAGAATAAGCATACTGTTTTTCTGCCTGTTTTTATGTTGGTGTAAACATACATACTGAAGGTCAAACTGTGTCTCTTTAGAAAGGCCATGTTGAACATTATCTTAGTTTCATCAGTAGATAATCCAGGTCACATAACAGAGAATCGCTCCATGTGGGCTCTGCAAAGTGAGCTACCAGCCTCTACCCTTGCGAAGTTGCCATTTTTGGGGATTGCATACTGAGAGCCGGACACATTAATTACCGTGACTGTGCTGTGCCGATATCTAAAATAATTAGGGATTAAGCTATTTTTAAAGGAGCGTTGTGTTTGCTTGTGTTTTTTTTCTTCTTTAAATTACCTGTATTTTTCTAACTTACACTGGCCACTGGTATGGCGTCAGTGTGCTTCTTTAACACAAAATCTTCACATTGTTAATGGTCGCACCTGCCCAATCAATACCTGGTGCTTTGAAATTGAGCATTTAAAATAATATCTGCAAATCATAAAAGTAGGGAGATGAATAATGTATGCAATTTGTCGCCACTCAAAACACGAGACTTGAAACATATTGATACTGGATGGAGACTGTCGTCAGGTGAGTTAATGGATCTGTACTGGTTCTAGTCCTCTATCAATAGTATTGATTTTTTCTGCTCACTGCCAAGCAGCACACAAACACTGGAAACCGGCACATATCCAGCAGAAAGCTCTGCATGACAACTCAGGCAGTTTCTCAGTCGTTTGTTTTTAAAAGGAAAACTGATAATTTCCACTAGGTGGCAGGAGTGACTAGCTAGTGAACGGAAACCGTAACTTTACTACAGTTGTAATGTAGTAGAGTGCTAGGCTGTGTGTACTTTCACCCACAGACTCTCTGGAGACGTTCTACTTGGAATTAACACCTTTATTATACTTTATAAGCACCTATGGAGAGAGCGCCGGGCAACACGCTCCGATCGCGTCCCTCGTTCGCGCCGCTGTCCTCGCGCATGCGCTGTAGCGTCCGACGTCCGCTACGCGCCTCTGCGTCACTCCGTAGTGCGCGCGTCCACTAGACCGCGACACTACATATCTCCCCCTTTTCACACCACTCACACAAAGTCCCCGACCCGAAGGTCAGTCCATTTCAAAGTCTCTGAACTTGGATGGTCTCACCACTGCTCTCCCCCCCCGGGTGTGTCTTACCGGAGTGGAATGTCCTTCTCGGCTTCCCTCTGTGACCGGGCCTCCGTCTGTACCTTTCGGAGTGCCCGGACTCTCTTTCTCTTTTACCTCGCCATCTTCTCTCGTGGTCTCCCCCACGGGTCTTCTCCCTGAGTTGTCTCTCTCTCTCTCTTGCTCACCGCCCATGTCCTCCCCGGGGCCTCCTTCGGATGAGTCTGTGTCCTTTATCACCCCCTCTGCCGGGTTTTCCCTTTCCGTGCACTCTCGGGGCCACTGTAAGATCTTATTGCATTTGGCCATGCGCTCGTGTGACCACACGTTGCCGTCACTGAGCAGCGCCGCCCTGTCGTACACCTCTTCTACTCTGAGGGGTGGGGAGTATTTGCTTTCTCCTTTCCGCTTAAGGACAGCCAGCTTCACTCTGACCCACTCCCCTTTTTCCAACGCCGTGTCTTTTGTCTTCTTATGGCGGTTGTAGTGCTCCGTGTAGATGCGTTGTGCCTTCTGCAGGTTGTGCTGCACCACTGCCGGAGACCATTTGCTGGTGATGGTCTTTTCCTGCCATGCCACATTGTCTTTGGTAAAGGGTTGCCGTCCCCGTAAGATCTGGAAGGGACTGTACCCCGTTCCGGTGGGGGTGATGCGGTATGCCCATATCGTGCTGAGCACCTCCTTTTCCCAGTCTTTACCTCTTGTGATGGCCGCCTGTATGGAGCCCATCAGCACCCTGTTAAACCTCTCTACTTGTCCATTGCTGGATGGGTGGTATATCGAGGTGTGTTTGAGTATTATGCCATTCCTGTTCGCAAACGTGACCCACTTGTCGGAGATGAACTGGGGACCATTGTCACTGATAATGCTCCTGGGTATGCCTTCCCGAAGAAACATCGCCTTGAGGAAGCGTAGGATCTCGTCCGTGTCCATGACCTCGTTGATGTGCACTTCTGGCCATTTCGAGAATTTATCCACTAGTACGCATAGATATTTGGGGATACCTTGGTCGTCCAGTATTGGTCCCAGGATGTCCACGGCTACCTCTTCCCACGGGTTGCTGGGGTTAGTGAATTTCCCTAGGGGTGGTCTCATCGGTTTGAGAGTCTTGTCTGCCCCTTGGCATTGCGCGCAGTCCTTCACATGCCTCTCGACATGCGTGTCCATTCCTGGCCACCAGTAAGTTTGTTTTGTTCTGGCCTTTGTCTTCACTATTCCCAGGTGGCCTTCGTGAAGTATGGCTAGCAGGGTAGGTACGATGTTCTCCGGCGGCACCACCCTGTCACCCCTGTAGACGAATACTCCATCGTTGCCCACCGACAGCTCTTCTCTGACTTCGTAAAACTGCCTGATTTTTTGCCCTTGTCTCCTCCTGTCCGGCCATCCCCTCACGATGCACGCCTTGATTTCCTCCATGTCGGCATCCACCTCATATGCGTCCTTCCAGTCCTGCCTGCTGATGGCCTTTTCCGGATCGTCTGTCAGAGCCACCATCTCGTCGTCGTCTTCCCTGTTGTTGGACGCGCTGTCCATCGCAGATGCCCTGCTGAGGTAGTCCGCTATTTTGTTCCTGGAGCCCGGGATGTACTCCACGTCGTACCTGTACTCCAGGAGTTTCAGTGTCATTTTCGCTATCCGGGGCGTGGCGCTGGCATGGCCATCTGATGTCAGTACTTTCACGAGAGGCTTGTGATCTGTCTTCACCTGGAATCGGGTCCCCCACAGGAACTGACGGTACTTCGCCATGGCCCACACTACCGCTAGCATCTCTTTCTCTATCACGCTGAACTTTTGTTCCGATGCTGTCAGCGTCCGGGACGCGAAGCTGATCGTCTCCGTGCCGCCTTCTGGTCTTTCCTGCATGAGCACGGCTCCCAGCCCCTTGTCACTCGCGTCCGTCATCAATATCGACCGCCCCTGGGGGTCGAATCCTTGCAGCGGGACTGCTTCGCCGATCTCCCGTTTCACGGTGTCGAACTCTTCTTGTGTCTCCTCCGTCCATCTGAACGCCGTCTTGTCCCTCGTGAGCTGCCTCATGTGGTGGGTTTTCGTGGCAAAGTGGTGGACGAATTTGCTATAGTACTCCGCCATCCCTAGAAACGACCGTACTTCCTCCTTGGATGTGGGTGGCGGTGCTTCGCAGATGGCCTTTACGTTCCCTTTCTTCGGCGTTATTCCTTGTGCCCCTATCTCGTGTCCCAGGTAGGTGACAGATGTCATCCCAAAATGGCACTTCTCCCACTCTGCTGTGAGGCCCTTCTCCTCCAGGATCTTCAGTACTGCCGACAGTTTCCTGTCGTGATCCTCCTGCTCCGTCCCCATCACTAAGATGTCGTCCTGGAAGTATTGCACTCCCTCAATGTCCTTGAATAGGCGGGCCATCAGCTTCTGGAATACCGCCGCTGCCGAGGCGAGACCGAAGGGCATGCGGCAGAATTGGTAGCAGCCGAACGGCGTGATGAACGATGTCAACTTTTTGCTCGTCGGATGTAGTGCTACTTGATGGTACGCCGATTGCAAGTCTATGGTGGAGAACCATTTCACTCCTTTCGTGCGGGCCAACATTTCCTCAATGCGTGGCAAGGGGAACCTCTCCACCACTATGCACTTGTTCAACTCCCTGAGGTCCACACAGAGGCGCACTTTGCCTGACGGTTTCATGGCCACCACCAAGGGAGCCAACCACTCTGCGCTGTCAATGGGCTCAATGATTCCTCCTTCTTCCAGTCGGAGGAGCTCCTGTTGCACCGCTTCCCTAACGGCGATCGGGATGTTCCGTACCTTGTGCGCGACTGGCCGGGCGTTGTCTTTGAGGACGATTTTGTGGGAGAACTTCTCCAGCCTCCCTATCTTCCCGCCGAAGACCTTCGGGTGCCCGCTCCGCCATTTTCCTGCCGTCGGCTCCTCTCCGTCCAGTGTCGCCAGCACTTGGGTGTCCCCTCCTGCGTTCAGCTGTATTCCCAACACTCCTTGGTCCATCCAGCCCAGGACTGACGGACCTTTCTCCGCGACGTACAGCTTGCAGATCGCACTCCTCTCCTTGAACTGGAACTTCATTGTCTTGAACCCTACCATCGGGATCGGGTCCCCTGTGTAGGTGACAGGTCGAATGTCGGGGGGTTCTAGGTGTGCGCCCCACGTAGGTCTGAACTTCTCGCTCCATACTGAACGTTGGATGATCGTGTAAGGAGATCCAGAGTCCGCCACGATGGTGATGGGTATGCCTCCTACTATCATGTCGCATTGGGGCTTGCGCGATCTTCTCTCCTCTATGCCCAGTACCTGGTCTTCAATACACAGGACTTCCTCGTCTTCTTCACGGCCTTCTGCTTCCTCCCCTTCGTCCTGTGCCACGAACTTCACCGCCTGCTGTCTTCCTTTCCTGCGGCAAACCTTTTCGTAATGGCCGACTAGGCCGCAGAACGCGCACTTGGCTCTGAATGCGGGACACCGTTTGTCGTGTGCTGCATGATTCGAGCTGCCGCACCTGTAGCATTTCATGGCCTCGCCTTTGCCCTGTTTCCATGTCGGTCCGGGTCTTGGTTTCCCTGTGGCCGCTCCTCTGTACTCCCCCGTCGTTTGTTTCCCCCGCGTCTGGTGGTCCGCGTCGTCTACTTTGTTGACTGTGAGTCTGGGGGCCTGTTCTCTTTTGGCTGCTTCCGCACAGCGTTTTGTTAGCTCCGCTCTCTTCACTATGGCGATCACTTCATTCAGCGTTGCATCTCCATTCGCCCATAGTTTGTCCTGTACCGACTTGATTGTCGTGTGCATGACGATCTGGTCCTTGATGAATTCGTCCTGCAGTCCGCCGTACCTGCACGTCATCGCCAGCTTCCGCAGTGCCGCCACGTAGTCATCCACGGATTCTCCCGCTTCTTGCTTCCTCTGCTGGAAGTTATAGCGGTCAATGGAGGTGCACACTGCCGGTCGGTAGTGGTTGTCTAAGTCTTCTATGGCGTGGGTGAACACGTCTGTGTCTCCTACTGGTCTGGTGATCGGTGTGAGATTTTGGAACACCCGTATCCCTTCTGGTCCTAGGTTGTGTAGAAGTATCCTCTTCCTCCTGGCGCTAGAGAACGCCTCCTCGTTCTCATCTTCTAGCGCTTCCAGGTAGTTTCTGAAGTACTCCCTCCAGTCTTTCCACTTCATTATGGGTTCTCCCGGCCGTGGTAGGAACGGTATCGGCGTCGTCAGGGTCGCTGACTGTGCACTCATTTTGGCGTCCACTTGCTTCCTTGGGCTACCTGGTGCGTCCGTCCCCACTCCCCTGCTTCGGGTACCTGGGACTGCGTTCGAGCCGGCTGCTCCGTCGTCCCCTGACTCCGCCAGGATCTCTTCTGCGGCTCCGCCGTCCGTCCGCGATATCCTCTACCACGTGGCTGGCTCCTCGTTGCCCACGTGCCACTCTCCGGCTTCTATCTGCCTCTGCCGCGCTCTCCCGGTGTGTAGGCGTATTCTGTTTCGTCTCTCCGGTCTCTCACCGTGTATGGTGGTGTCTCTCCTGGCAGGCTTCTCTGTGATGCTGGTTAGGGGGGCACCTTCCGCCTGTAGCACTTGGGGTTCTTCTTGTCCCAGTCTCGTCGCCACTGTAATGTAGTAGAGTGCTAGGCTGTGTGTACTTTCCCCCACAGACTCTCTGGAGACGTTCTACTTGGAATTAACACCTTTATTATACTTTATAAGCACCTATGGAGAGAGCGCCGGGCAACACGCTCCGATCGCGTCCCTCGTTCGCGCCGCTGTCCTCGCGCATGCGCTGTAGCGTCCGACGTCCGCTACGCGCCTCTGCGTCACTCCGTAGTGCGCGCGTCCACTAGACCGCGACACTACAACAGTTGTCTTTTTTATTACATTTTTCAGCTGTGTATGCACTCTATTGAATTCAAGTTCAGTTTGACAATTCCTCCAATAAACAAATAACAAGCTTTGTGTGTTTCTGTGTCACTTTCACAGCACTTTACCATTTTTGCATCGGAGCGACCAAGGCAGGAGGAGGCGGATGGGGGTTAGAGTGGTAAGTGCCTGTTCCAAGGCTGGGCTTGCCCTGGGCGGTGTGTGGCTTATCATGCAGTAGAGACTCGATTGTGTTTCGCAAACCCCTTCTAAGCCCTGCCCACCCCTCGTTGTTTACGGTGGTTGCTCCCAGGGCTCCTAAGGACAATATGGTGGCAGAGGCACTATATATAATTTTTTTAAGCTGTCCTTACAGCAGATTCGGCTCCCTGTAGCAAAGAAAATACCCAATTTTGCCGCTTTTAGAAGAACGATGTCAGGACCAAGGCAGGGGGAGGAAGAGGGGAGGCGGATGGGGTTAGAGAGTGGGAGGTGCCTCTTAGAGGAGGCTGGGCCTGCCCTGGGTGGGTGCATGGCTCATCAAGCAGGAGGGACGCGTCACGCGATTATAGCCGGGGAGAACTATGTGCCATCAGCCTTAGCCAAGAGTCTGGGCACTGCTTAGCTGTGTGCTCTCAGGAAGTGCCACCCCCTCCACCTCCTTCCATATCTCCCTAGAGAGCATGAGTCTGCCTCATGTGCCGGAGCACCAGGAGGAGTAGGAGGGGCTGCAATGCCGCTTTCCTTCTTCGGATGAAAACGTCAATGAGCCCAATGACCCTTAAAATTGAAGCCCAAATTAAACCAATATCATACTCAGTCAGTCAATCCACTTTATTAGATTAATTAAAATAATAAAAGTACAAAGAACAAACAACAACACAGATAATATTACTGTAGGAACCTGGGGTCACCAGGCCCTATAGGCTGTAACGTGGCGCGAGCCGGTCGGGCAACCAGAGGGCTATGTGTTAAGCAACCATACACCACACGCTTCCCATGGACTAGGGACACACACAATAAGGGACGCCACCCCGTTGAAATTATGCAAATACTTCAAGTTTATCCAAGTAGGGCTGGTTAGATGCAGTTCAAGAGATAACAGTGTCATGCATGAGTTGTACCACAGACATTAAGCATATACAGGCCATACATGAGAGATGAATGCAGTTCCTAATCTAGACATGCGGTTCATGGGTATGGCTAGGCACGGGTGATTCTAGCGCTGCACGCGTTAAGCAAGGTTTCTCTGAACGAGGCATCTAGCACAGAACAAGACTCGTGATGGGTGACACTGGATACTTCAACACGGAGCCTGTAGAACGAAGCGCTCCCTGTAATCAGTGACACGTAACCCTTTGAAGTAGAGCATGTAAACTAAGCGCTACTCGTAGTCAAGGACTGGTACTACGATCAAGCAGAGCACATGAAGCACCGCGCTTCTCGTAATCACGGGCATGTAATACGTTCAGGCAAAACATATGAGACAATGCGCTTCTCGTAATCACGGGCAAGTAATACTTTCAGGTAAAGCATATAAAGTAATGTGCTGCTCGTAATCACGGGCATGTAATACTTTCAGGCAAAGCATGTAAAGCAACGCTCTACTCTTAATCACTGGCATGTAATACTTTCAGGCAAAATATATAAAGCATCACGTTCATAGTCACTGGCTCCTGGGACGGTGAAACGGGGCAGGGGAAGTCAAGCGCCGCCCGTAATCCAGGCTAGTCAGTTTCTTTAGAGTGGAGCTTTCAGCGGAGAGCGCCATCAGACTCGAGGAGCAAGTCGCTGGGTGCCGGTGCAGTTCGTGAGGCACCGCGCTCAGTTACGCTGAAGTGGGCACGCAGAAAGGATCCCTCGGCGGGGTCTCTCCGTCGGGCAGGCAAGGGGGGGGGGGAACTCCCACGGAGGGGACGACCTGGGCCGGTTGCGGTGAGGTTCTCAGACCAGCAGGGGGCGCACCAAGGGGAATCCCGGCCTCCGGGCTTACCTCCGTCTCGGCGTCAGCAGGCGTCCGCCCTCACGTCGATGGGGGAACTCGGCCCCGATCTTGCACTTCTCCTCACACAGCTGCGACGGCAGCGGCGGGGCCCCGGGCTTCTCCTGGGCCTCGCGATACAGCAGGGCACTTCTCCAGGCCTCCAGGCCGCGGCGGTGAGTGCGCTGGCTTCGTCGTCGCAGGGGGGGGCTCAAATTAAGGATGGGGGTAAAGTGCTCAGCGGAGCACGCTGCCGGGGGTCCCAGACCAGGGCAGGGAGCGCGGGGGTCACAGCGCTAGTACCTGGTCGATCCCCGGTGGCTTGCAATCGATTTAGTAAATAGTTCAATAGGTTAGCTTGGACACGCAGTCTCAGCTCTGGCATTCAAGGCTTACAGCTCGCTCTTGTCATGCAGTCTCAGTTCTTACAGTTAGGTTTCCATTCTCAGTTGTCAGATGAAGTCTTGTGGCGCAGATGTATCTGGCGCCCTTAAGGGGTCCTGTTACTGGGGGTAGGAATGGAGAGGGCGACTAGATCCTTCCTAGTCAGGCTGGCAGAGAGTCTCTGGGTCCTCCTACTACTGGGCAAGATCAGTGGGATTCACAGGGCACCTCACTCACTTAAGAGGCAGTACCTAAATCCTGTCACTCTCAGAGGCAAAAGTCCCTGGCTAGGCCCTACCGCCTACACTCCTGGTGGATTCTTCCAGCTCTGCTTCACCCCAATGGCCAACTCACCACAAGAGTTTCCCTCCCACTCTTAAGTAGCCCTAGGTCAGGTGACCTCTAGCCAAGGCGGCAAAAGTAAAACCCCACCTCCCTTCTAGAAGGTTCCAGCATATTCCAGGAGCTTCCCCACTCTACCTATGGGACAAAAAGGCGGGCTGGTGTCGCAACATTGTTGTGGGTCCCAGCCAGCTCCTGGCAGCTAGGGTGCTACTATGAAAAACGACCACCCTGCAGTAGCAGGGGTCTGTGGCAGCCATCTTGGGAGAAGGGAGCACCTGCACCTTAACACTGATTGGCAATGAAAAGGCGCCCGGAGACCTAGTCCAACATAAAAATGAGGGTGGAAAAAATGAGGCACGATACAAAAATAGAAGGGGAGACCACCCTAGGGCTGACAGGTCCAACATGCGTCCCCCCCAGCCGAAAGAGGGGAGAGCTACCCAACCTCTAGGGAGTTCTCTTCACTAAGGCGGAAAAACCTGGAGAGACCGTCAGCATTGGCGTGGTCAACTCCGGGCCGATGTTCCACCCGAAAGTCCATCCCCTGTAGGGAAATGGACCACCTCAACAACTTGGAGTTTTCGCCTCTCATCTGCATTAGCCAGCGAAGGGGGCGGTGGTCGGTCTGGATAAGGAAGTGAGTGCCAAAGAGGTATGGCCTCAACTTCTTCAGAGCCCATACCACCGCGAAGGCTTCTCTCTCAATGGTGCTCCATCGCCGTTCTCGAGGGAGGAGTCTTCGAGATATGAAGGCCACAGGTTGGTCTTGGCCCTCGGTGTTGAGTTGCGAGAGCACCGCACCTATGCCGTGCTCTGAGGCGTCGGTCTGTACAATAAATTCCTTGCTGAAATCGGGTGTTGCTAGTACTGGAGCTGTACACATCGCATTTTTCAGCGTATCAAAGGCTTCTTGGCATGCAGCTGTCCATATGACCTTGCGAGGTTGTTTCTTTGAGGTCAACTCCGTCAAGGGGGTCACGATGGTACCATATCCCTTGACGAACCGGCGGTAATACCCAGTGAGGCCGAGGAAAGCTCGGACCTCGGTTTGGGTCTTGGGGGGCTCCCAAGCCAAGATGGTTTCAATTTTGGCCTGGAGGGGTTGCACCTTACCTCCGCCCACCAGGTGTCCCAGGTACACGACAGATCCCTGTCCAATCTGGCACTTGCTGGCTTTAATGGTTAAGCCAGCGCGTTGCAGCGCCTGCAATACCTCCTGGAGGTGTTGCAGATGGTCCTCCCAGCTGCTACTGAAGACAGCTATGTCATCCAAGTAGGCTGCTGAGAAGGACTCCAGGCCAGATAGTACCTGATTCACTAACCGCTGGAATGTGGCCGGAGCATTTTCGAGCCCAAAGGGCATCACTCGAAATTGGTAGTGGCCCTCTGGGGTGGAGAACGCTGTCTTCTCCCGTGCTCCATCGGCCATGGCAATCTGCCAATATCCGGACGTCAGGTCAATGGTGCTGAGGTACCGGGCTGCTCCCAGCCGGTCCACCAGCTCATCTGCACGTGGGATGGGGTGAGCATCTGTCTTCGTGACAGAGTTCAACCCCCGGTAGTCCACACAGAACCGAAGTTCTGGCGTCGTACCCGGTGGGGCCGCTTTCGGCACCAACACCACTGGACTAGCCCACGGGCTGCTGGAAAGTTCTATCACCCCCAGCTCCAGCATCTTTACCACCTCACGCTGGATGCTATCCTTCACTCGGTCAGAGAGCCGGTAAGACTTGTTCTTCACCGGGGGGCTGTCCCCTGTGTCCACATCATGGGTACACCAATGAGTGATTCCAGGCGTGAGTGAGAACAACGAGGCAAACTGTCCCAGGACATGGCGACAGTCCCTCTGCTGCTCTGGGGTTAAGGATGGGGAGAGGACTACACCTTCCACCGAACCATCCTTCTCTTGTACCGCAAGAAGGTCAGGAAGAGCTTCACTCTCTTCCTCTTCGCTCCCATCCGTCACCATAAGGAGAGCAAGCTCCGATCGCTCATGGTGCGGCTTCAGGCGGTTGACGTGGAGCACCCTGAGGGGCTGACGGGGGGTTTTTACAACCACAACGTATGTGGTCTGGCCTCGCCTCTCCACAATGTCAAACAGGCCAGTCCACCGGTCCTGGAGGGCACAAAGCTCCCCAGGTTCCATAACCCACACCTTCTGTCCAACGTCTAACTCGACCGTCCGAGCGTTGCGGTCATACCACTCCTTCATCACGGTCTGGCTAGCCTCCAGGTTCTCTGTGGCTGCCTTCCACAGCTTGGCCATCTGGCTGCGGAACGCCAGCATGTAGCTGACAATGTCACGGGGAAGCTTCTGTGAAGTCTTCTCCCACCCCTCTTTCACTAAACTGAGGGGACCCCTAACGGGATGGCCATAGAGCAATTCAAACAGGCTGAACCCGACTCCCTTCTGCGGTACCTCCCGATAGGAGAATAACAAGCAGGGGAGGAGGACGTCCCACTTACGCCTCAAGCCCTCTGGAAGGCTTCGGATCATCCCCTTCAATGTCTTATTGAAGCGCTCTACAAGTCCGTTAGTCTGGGGTGGTAAGGAGTGGAGAACCGGTAGGTCACTCCACACTCCTTCCACATGGCCTGCATGTAGGCCGACATGAAATTTGTGCCCCTGTCCGACACCACGACCTTCGGGAATCCCACTCGGGTAAAAATTCCCAACAGTGCCCGCGCCACCACCGGTGCAGTGATGGTCCTCAGAGGAATAGCCTCTGGGTACCTTTTGGCGTGGTCCACCAAAACCAAGATGAACCGGTGTCCCGCTGCGGTCGGAGGGTCCAATGGCCCAACAATATCGATACCGACCCTCTCAAAATGGGTCCCGACCACGGGGAGCGGTTCCAACGGGACCTTCAACTTAGTCCCAGTCTTGCCACTAGCCTGACAAGACTTGCAGGTCTTGCAAAAGGTGTCTGAGGCAATCCTCATCCTGGGCCAATAAAAATGGGGGACTAACCGTGCAAAGGTTTTGTCCTGGCCCAGGTGTCCAGCTAAGGGTATCTCGTGCGCTAACTCCAGCAGGAAGGCCCGGTAACATTGGGGGACCACTATGGCCCTCGAAGATCAATGTACCGGCACCCCGGGCTCACTGTATAGGAGACCATCCTCCCAATACACATGATAACCTCCCAGTTCCTGACTGGCCACTTGAGCTTCGGCCTGCCGCCGCATACCCTCAAGAGTGGGGCACGTCCTTTGTGCTTGACAAAATTCCTCCCGGGTAGGCCCTCCTTCCACTTGCCAATCAGCAAGGGTCGGCAAGTCCTCCACAGGAACGACATCTACCTCCGCGGACTCTGGCGGCACCTCTGCGGCCTCCCCATCCGACTCACGGGGCATGTCCTCTACCACCTCCTTCTTCCCACGTTTGGGTTTGGGTTGGGCCATGATTCCAGGCTCCAACTCCGGGTGAGTTCCATGCCGGGCAGCCATGGACCGCGTGCTCACGCAAGTCCACCCTGGTAATCCCAGCATCTCAGTGTGAGCGTGAAACTCGACGTCCTTCCATTTGGTGTGCTCCAGGTCGTTCCCTAGCAAACACCCCACAGGCAAGGCAGGGCTCACAGCAACTCGCAGTAGGCCTTTGACTCCTCCCCACTCGAATGGAACACGAGCCACTGGATAGTGACTCAAACTGCCGTCAGCCAATACGGCCGGATGGAACTCCTCGGGGGCTACTTGGTCTGGGGACACCAGCCGCCGCACAACAGTGGTCATGCTGGCCCCTGTGTCTCTCAGAGCTTCCACCTCCTCCCCATTAATTCTCACCCTCTGCTGATATTTAGCAGTGTTCGGGGGCAGGGACACTACGGGGACCACTTCTCTATCCCCGAGTGAAACCAGCGTCAGGCCTGTTCACTCCCCTTCCCTATCTAAGGGCAGCTCCACCCCAAGCGCTATACTACTCACCCCGGGACTTTTCCCGCCCAAGGGGGCTGGTGGTCGCTTGCGACACTTGGGATCTCCTCTGTAGTGTCCAATCTCCCCACACTCGTAGCACCGCACAATCCTTGGCTGCTGACTCCTGTCAGGGTAAGTGGGTCTTGTGGAATTGGACGGGGGTGGGGTTCCTACTCCCTTCCCGAACTTATTTTGGGGACCTTTCGAGAACTCCACCTTTTTATCTCCCCCCTCTTTCTTCTGGGGGAAACCCTGTCCGCCTTTCGAGCCATCTCCCCCGGGGCCCTTGTGAGACACCCGGGTGCTCACCCAAATATCTGCCTCCTCCGCAAGCTCTCGAGGATCCTTCAGCTTGCGGTCCACCAGATGTTGGCGCAGCTCCGGAAAGCTCTTATCCAAGAGGTGCTCCCTTAAAAAAAGATCGTACAACCCTTGGTAGTCCTGCACCTCGCTGCCACGCACCCAACCATCTAGTGCCTTCCTCGCATAATCAAAAAAATCTACCCATTGTTGTAAATTAAAGCAGAATGTGATTAAGCATTTACTGAAAACATTAGTGTTTCCCTTTTATCGTGTTCTCCTTCTTATGTTGGCCGAAGTCCGGACTCCATTTTGTATTGACATGCTGCCATGTGCTCACCACGAGGAGAGTCCGACCTCTGTGTTAGTTGCTCTTGTAATCTGCCTCGCAACAGTTTATAAATAGCCCTCTTGTCCATCTGGCGCATGCCCAGACTTGACCACATCTGTTATAATTAGCTTTGCTTGACCATGTGTTTTCGCGGGCCCAAGGAATGTGTTAGCTCCGCCCATGTATTGATTTGGTATCGAGAATGACCCTAAATGGTAATGTTCTTCGACTTCATGTGGTATCCACCCACTCATGAGCCCCTCTGTTGTATATAAAAGGGGACTGTGTATGCAAGTTCTTTGTGCTACTCCTTGCAATACTGAAGAGTGTTGTGTGGATTGTAGGACCACCCTTAAGGGTTAATAAACGTTGTCTTTGTACTTTGCAGTTTCCGTGCCAACTTCCTTATAGATTTCGTTACAGAAGAGCGAACCCTTGTCTCTTGCGGGCCTAGCTGGGGCTTGTATTCATCAATTGGCGCCCGTCACGTGGGGCTCATCGGCGACTCGGATGCTCGAAGGACTGGTCGCGACGAAGGTGAGGAGTTTGGCCGGGGATGTGATCACTGCCAGCGGCGTCTTAGCCCTGGCATCCCGAGGTTTTTCTTCCTTCCCCTCCGAGCTGACCATCTGGGTGGCGCCGGTCATCGACTGAGACCTCTTCTGTCGGTCCTGCCGTGAGAGCCGTTTGGGCGATTGTGGAGCTTGGCAGTTGGAACCTGGACTCTTGATTGGTAAGAACCGTTGTACGGTACTTGCTCCGAGTTTTGAAGCCTGGTCTGGCTATTTGAATTTGATTGATGGTGACTAGTCATATTTTGAATTTGTCTTTGTGAAAATATATGCGTTGCAACACATATAGGCAGGTAATGTGGAGAAATTTCTCCGGAGCTGTGTAAACTTGGAACGGCGCAACGATTAAGTGCCATTTTACTTGATAATACTGCATATTTTGCATTATTCCTAGCATGCCTGCTTTTAGCGCACTCCGTAAGTGGTGCTGCTGTTTGGGGAACCGGTTGAACCTCGAGGAATCTGCTCCAGCTCCCCCAGAAGGGACTCCTAATAGGGATATGTATGTGAAGCATGGTCTTTCTTCCATAATGTACAGCACGTTGTGGAGGAAATATACCAAGAAGGATCCTGAGTTGCGATGGCCTTTGTATGGATCGTTTGATATACGTAAGATTGAGTATGTGGAACAGTGTATGTGTAAGCGACGTGCTCGTCAGGATATGTTTGAGTGTGTGCGACTATGGGTGAAGGAAGTGCGTGAGCGAGAGAAGCGTGAGAAAGCGCTGTTTGATAAAGAGCAACGGAAGAATGATCATATGCGAGCGCAGGAAGCGAAGCATCGGGAGGACAAAGAGCAAACGGACAGACAAGAGAAAGAGCGTAGGCTACAAGTTTCGGGTCAATATGTTGTTCGCCAGCCGCTTTATCCTGTCCTTAATAATCCTGATGATGATTTTTATTTGCTAGATCGCTCTCCGCCCCCTTATGTTGGCGCATCCGCTCCGCGGCCGCAAGATTCTGACCCGGCTTTGGGTAAGGTAGACACACGGTCCATGCTGCCGGCCGAGCAAATGGCTGAGCTTCGGCAAATTTCCTTCCGCGCGCTTAAAGGCAAGGTATCCATGGAGGACTTATTTCAAATTTGGGGGCCATGGCAGGAGAGAGATAAAGTGTATTTTTTGGGTCATTTCGCGGATGAAGTGATTAATGCTTTCCGAAAATATTCTCATGTTTTTGAGCCTGACGAAGTGTCTTCGGATGCAAGAGCAATACGTAACGGTGCTTTTTCTCCCTCTAAGGCTCCTGAGGCGGCTCGGCGGCTGTTCGCCTTACGGGACGAGGTGCTGGCCCTTCGAGAGAAAGCACGCCAACGAGCGGAGGAGGAGAAGTGGTCGGATTCAGTTGCGGCAGGGGGCCACCCATCCGCCTCCCAGTCAGATAAGGATAATGTAGTGCATGCTAAACCGATGCGAGAGGCGGCACCTTTGTATGTCCCTCCGAAAGGAGCAGGGACTAGCTCGGACATTAACTCTGCCGATGCTAGGGGATATTTTGTGTATAATTGGGTTTATACTCCTTGGCATAGGGCCGATGTTATGGCGTTAAAGAATGCATTGCCTGACCCCCGCAAGAATCCAGCGGCCTTCTATGAAGAAGTCGAGGGGGCCTTGAATTCTTGCATTATGACCTTAGCGGATATAGACCTGTTCTTTGGCCTTATCCTACCGCCGGATACGTGGCGCTCTGTCCGGAAGGTAGATGATGCGGTTGCCTTCAAGGCCCGGTGGTCTGACCTTGAGGATGAGGATAGGGAGCGGAAGCCTGCACAGAAACCACCCCAGAATATTCTAGATCTCCCTGCTGCTATTGTGGCTAAATTGAAAACAATAATCCCCCCTAAAAAGATTGACTGGAATATGTTAGCGGCATGTAAGCAGAAAGTTGATGAGTCAGTTGCAGATTTCTTCACGCGCTTCGAAGAAACGTTCCATGACTTTAGTGGCCAGTCGCTTACCGACGACACAGGCCGCCACCTTTTCGCGGACAAATATGTGGCCAATCTGCTGCCGGCAGTTGCGGCCCGGTTAAAAGCGAGTGAGAGTTCTTGGTCCTCCGCGACACCGACGGCCCTTCTGACCATCGCTCAGTATTATGAGCGTCAGGAGCACGAGGCGAAGGGCCAGGAGGAGAAGAAATCGAAAGATCTCAAAACCAAAGTGATGTTAGCACAAGTATATGGCCCGCCCCGCCGGGGTAATAATAATAGGGGAAGGGGCGGATCTTATGGTCCCCCTTCGGGCCGATCTGATTTGAATAAGAACCAATGTGCGTACTGTAAGCAGTTGGGCCATTGGGCTAGGGAGTGCCCAGCATTGCGTGCTTCGCGGCAGGGGCACACTGCGGGTGGCCAGAGAGGTAGAGGGGGCTTCTCGAACTTTAGAGGGAATTCTAACGATAATGTCCGTTTCGACACTGCTGGGCAGCACCGAGATAGCTCAAATGTTTTCGATCGCCAGCATCAGTATCATGTATCGGACATCGATCGCTCAGGATATCATGATTCTCAGCATGCATAGGAATGCGTAGGATGGGGGTCCGAATCAGTTGAGGTGCCGGTCGATCAGACGGGTCCTTATGTATCGGCTGAGGTTTTAGGTTCTGCTGATCAGTTCCTAGTGGATACAGGAGCGACACGTAGTGCATTGTCTAGGTACTTGGTTCCGGGGGCTCCCCCATCCGGCTCAATAGTTACTTCGGTAGGGTTTGACGGTACACTCTCCCGAAGCCCTCTTTCACAGCCCCTTGCGTTTAAAATTGATTGTTTTTCTGCGCCTTGTCCGTTTCTGCTTGCTCCGTACACACCGGATAACATTATGGGCCTTGATATGTTAAAGTACTTTAGGGCTACAATTCGTTGTTCCCCTGAGGGTGTGAGGGTGATTTTAAATGACAACTACCCCCGATCTGGGCGGATGTGTACGATCTCAGAGGATGTGTTGTTGGCTACCCTCCCCCAAGCTTTATGGGCGACTTCGGACACAGATGTGGGACAAATGGTGATTCCTCCGGTCCACATTAGTGTCCAGGAGGGGGCGGTGCTACCACGCCTCCCACAGTATCGTATTTCCCAGGAGGGCGAGGAAGCTCTCATACAGATTGTGCAGGATTTGATCGCAGTAGGAGTAGTGGAAGAAGTTCCCTATAATATCTGTAACAGTCCGATTCTCCCTATTCTGAAAAAGGACACGGATGCAAAAGTCTATCGGTTTATAATTGATTTGAGGGAGGTAAATAAGATCGTGATACCTCAGTACCCGGTGGTTTCCGATATCACGACGTTGCTTACCTTGGTCCCGCCTACGGCGACCGTGTTCTCAGTGATTGATTTGAAAAATGCCTTCTTTTCTATTCCCATTCACCCTGATAGCCGATTTCTTTTTGGGTTCACATTGAACAATAGATCTTATCGTTTTTGTAGAATTCCCCAAGGCTATACAGAAAGCCCTAGTATTTATAGTCAGGCCTTGAAGCGACAGTTGGATTCCTTTGTTTTACTCGAGGGGGTCGCCCTCATTCAATATGTCGATGACATCTTGTTGGCGGCTGACACCCTGGAGTTGTGCGAGAAAAGCACGATGGCCTTACTTTCTTTTTTAGCCTCCCACAATCACAAGGTCTCTAGGAAGAAATTGCAATTCTGTAGACCAAAGGTGACTTATTTGGGTCACCTTTTGTCTAAGGAGGGGCGTGCACTCACACCAGATCGTATCCAAGTAATCTTGGACACACCGAGGCCATCCACGCAGAAGGATGTGCGTGCATTTTTGGGTCTTGTTTCTTTTTGTAGACAGTGGATATTGGGGTTTTCACACACGGCTAAGCCATTACTAGCCCTCTTGACAAAAGATACGCCTATCCCAATCCCTTGGTCAGATGAGTGTGATGCTGCTTTTCAGCAATTGCGACAGGCCCTTTGTTCAGCACCAGTGTTAGGGACCCCTGATTATACAAAACCCTTTTCGTTGTATGTGCATGAGAAAGATGGATGTGCATTGTCAGTCTTAGTACAGATGCACGGTGATAAGCAGCGCCCTTGTGCATACTTTTCGGCTGTACTTGATCCTGTCGCCCGAGCATTGCCGGGGTGTTTTCGCTCGGTTGCGGCGACAGCTGTGTCAATACGGCAGAGTGAAGGAATTGTATTGTCCCATAAACTGTTGGTGTTAGTTCCCCACGCTGTTGATGCCCTGCTTAATCAAACAAAGACGCAGCATTTGACCAGTGCCCGTTTAACGGGATATGAGTTGACGCTTTTAGCTCCTCACATTACGTTAAAAAGGTGCGTGACATTAAACCCGGCCACATTGTTGCCATACCCCGAGACCCAGCCTGAGGCACAGAAAGCGCATGATTGTATTCTTGTGACTGAGGAACAAACAAAGGGTCGTATTGATCTCCAGGATACGCCCTTTTCAGAGGTAGATGGAGAGTTGTGGGTAGATGGATCATGCCTGAAGCTACCAGATGGTACGACTTCAGCAGCATATGCAATTACCACGTTACAGACGATAGTGGAGACAGCACGCATACCACAGAAATCAGCCCAAGCGGCGGAACTGATAGCGTTAACACGAGCGTGTGAGCTTAGCACAGGATTGTGTGTGAATGTTTACACAGATAGCCGCTATGCCTTCGGAGTAGCGCACGATTTCGGCCTACTCTGGAAGGAGAGAGGGTTTCTAACGTCACATGGGGTGCAGATAATGCATGGGGAGTTAGTCCACAATCTTTTAACTGCATTGACATACCCAAAGAAAATTGCCATTGTTAAGTGTAGCGCCCATAGGAAAGTGGTTGATAAGGTTGGAGAAGGGAATGCGTTAGCGGATCGAGTAGCACGGGAGACTGCGATGCAGCCCGGTACTACTGCCATGTATGTAGTGAAGTCACAGGTGGAGAGATGGCATGATGCGAAGGAGGAAGTGCGAGAAATACAAAAGACCGCTTCTGACAAAGAGCGGGAACAATGGGCTAGCGAAGGAGAACTGGATGACGAGGGTTGCTGGAGAAATAAGCAGATGGATAGATGGAAATTACCCACGGCTTTTGTACAACCTATGGTCCAGATGGCACATGGGCTAGCACATGTTGGAGCTTCCGCGATTGTGAAATTGCTTACCCAAGTCTGGGAGCATCCAGAGATTGCTAGCACGGCAAAGAGGGTGGTGCAGACCTGTATGATCTGTCTGAAGTATAACCCAGGGAAAGGCACGCGAACTCCAGCAGGAGGATTTGCGACACCCACTGCACCCTTTGAGGTTCTGCAGATGGATTACATCCAGCTTGAGCGCTGTAACAATTTGAAGTATGTTCTAGTAGTGGTTTGCGCCTTTAGTAAATGGGTCGAGGCGTACCCTGCGAAAGACAATACTGCAATGACTACAGCGAAGCTATTGCTGAAAGAGTTTTTCCCCCGATACGGCGTCTGTAGACTTCTGTGGAGTGATAATGGCCCTCACTTTGTAGCAGATGTTATAAAGTATGTCTTGAAGGGCCTAGGCATCACCCAGAAGTTCCACGCCGTGTTCCACCCTCAGTCTGCAGGACTAGTCGAGAAATATAATGGTACACTGAAGCTTAAGATCGCCAAAATTCAAGCTTCAACGTCTTTGACTTGGCCAGACGCTTTGCCACTGGCGTTATTGTCAATTAGGTCGGTGCCACACTCTCGAACCGGCCTTACACCCTATGAGATTGTATTTGGACGCCCAATGAATATTTGGGGTCCACCAAGACCTAAGGCTGTGTATGATGTACCTTGTGTGATGATGAGTGATTATCTGGCACAGTTAACGGATAACTTGGTTTCTATTCATCAACAGGTCCGAGAGGCGCTCCCTGATCGGTCTACCGGTGAAGGACATGGTCTCCGGCCTGGGGATCATGTCATGCTGAAGGTTTTCGACAGAACGAACAGTTTGGAGCCGAGATGGGTCGGACCTGAGCAAGTCCTTCTTGCAACGAGGACGGCTGTGCGAGTCTCGAACAGGAAGAATTGGATCCATTCCTTGCACTGTCGAAAGGTACCGCCCGGATTGGTGGAGTCTGCCGTGCTGACCGATCAACGAGACATCCTAGCAGCAGAGACAGGCCGTGCTGCAGAGCCAAACGACACTGAGGAGCTCTTTTCGGACCATACGACTTTTGGAGGAAGGCGATATCATCTGCGACCAAGGAAGTGAGGTTTCCAGTACCGGGACATACTGTCAGAACGGCCCTTGGGTTAGTGAAACGGAGAGCCGATGAGGCAAGGGGGGGGGATCAGCCCTGCATTAGTGTAGCGACACCCGTCTTGGCCCGCTGGTGAAGAAATCAACCGCTGCCCAAGGGGAAGAGTTCTGACAGACTTTTAGTTTCAGGAAGATACCAGGGTATTGTTTCCTTTGACATGGAAAAGAAGAAAATCATTTGTGTGTTGGGGTTCATACTAACAGTAGCTATCGTTGGTATAACCACATGGTTTGTGGAGGAGGCAACTCCTGCCCGAGAGACACTTGTGTTGACGACTCCAGTGCCTGCGGAGCACTACTTTTATACATTGCCATACCAAGAGTTGAAGCATCGACAATCCTATTTGAATAACACTTTCATTCAGATGCTGCATCACACCCACGTTGCTACGAACGCTACGAACTGTTGGATATGTGGGATGATGCCAGCCCATCAGAAGAAAGGAGGTACGCCATTCATACCCCTTCCTTTCTCTCACAATGGCTCTTGTAGAGCATGGTACACTCTGTTGTTTGCCACTCGAAAACCGACAGTGGGACGATTGCTTTTCAGACTTAATAAAGAATGTCATCAGGACAGAAATGGATATCCACAAGCAAATGGAACAATTTGGGAATGGGAAGAGTACCGACCGGACAATGAATCCATTCCCTATATCTTCACGAATACCAGAGACACTGTGGGAAAGGAAAAATTTGTGATCCAAGTGGCCCAAGCCCAAGCGGACCTGTGTGTCCAGAGTGTGGGTTTTATCCCTGTTGGTGTCAGTGATTGTATAACTGTGTTAAACATTGATGGGTTAAATAATAGCACCTTCCTAGCATCCCATAATACCTATTTTGTATGTGGAAATAAAGGTTATTACCGTTTGCCGGCTGGGTGGTCTGGGGTATGCTATGTATCATTCCTATTACCTCCTGTATTTCTAGCACCCGCGTCATACCATAAGGATTTGAAATTGCTGAATAATGTGACTGTAAATAGATATAAACGTACTCTATCTATTAATGAGGTGGATCAAACCGATACTAGTTTGCAACAGTATATTGATTTCAACTTAGGACTGTTTTTCTTTGTTGGAGCCGCTCTGAATAGTAGGAAGATCCGGAGATTAACGAGAGTGGTAGAAGCTGTGACTAATCAGACTGCTGCTGCTCTTGGGAATCTTACGGAAGAATTACAGATAACCAGGATTGTTGCATTGCAGAATCGTATGGTATTGGATGTGATGCTAGCTGATCGAGGAGGAGCCTGTAAAATTATTGGAAGTAGCTGCTGTGTGTTCATCCCTGATCATACGCCATCCGTTTATAACGCCATTAATAAGCTGCATAAAATAGCAGCTGAAATCCACACAGAAAACGGCACTTGGTCCTTTTCTGGATGGTTTTGGGCGTTGATTACTGCCTGGGGTTGGAAGGTTCTAACTGGTCTCTGTATTATTGTAGCAATTCTGTTCCTTTTTTGTATGTGTATTCAATGTGGACCATTGTGCTGTTCCGTATGCATTTCATTTTGCATTCCAGATAAGAAAGCTATTGCCGATGTTACCCGCCAGAAGGGTCTAGCTAAAGAGGTTAAAGGAATGATGATAATTGACATATACGATGATTATTCTTGGAAACCGGATGTCTTCAGTAAATGCTGAAAGGGTCGTCTGTTGTAAATTAAAGCAGAATGTGATTAAGCATTTACTGAAAACATTAGTGTTTCCCTTTTATCGTGTTCTCCTTCTTATGTTGGCCGAAGTCCGGACTCCATTTTGTATTGACATGCTGCCATGTGCTCACCACGAGGAGAGTCCGACCTCTGTGTTAGTTGCTCTTGTAATCTGCCTCGCAACAGTTTATAAATAGCCCTCTTGTCCATCTGGCGCATGCCCAGACTTGACCACATCTGTTATAATTAGCTTTGCTTGACCATGTGTTTTCGCGGGCCCAAGGAATGTGTTAGCTCCGCCCATGTATTGATTTGGTATCGAGAATGACCCTAAATGGTAATGTTCTTCGACTTCATGTGGTATCCACCCACTCATGAGCCCCTCTGTTGTATATAAAAGGGGACTGTGTATGCAAGTTCTTTGTGCTACTCCTTGCAATACTGAAGAGTGTTGTGTGGATTGTAGGACCACCCTTAAGGGTTAATAAACGTTGTCTTTGTACTTTGCAGTTTCCGTGCCAACTTCCTTATAGATTTCGTTACAGAAGAGCGAACCCTTGTCTCTTGCGGGCCTAGCTGGGGCTTGTATTCATCACCATGTCTGGGTGGACAGCTTATGGCTGCCACGAAACTTCTGCCTATACTTCTCGGGGTTCAGGCCAAACTTCTTTAACAAGGCCTTTTTCTTGGGGGCGTACTTAACCTGATCCGCCATGGCCAAATATAACAGGGTGTCCCTAACAGTGGGAGGTATATACCGGTAGAGACCACCTCCCCAGTTACTCTCGGGTACCCCATGGGCCGTTAAGGCTACCTCATATGCCTCCAACCACTTCATGATGTCATCCCCTAATGTATAATTGGCTATGACTTCTTTGGGTAGGTAGAATTTTGGTTCTTGAGGTTCCCTGGGTATGCTGCCACCATTGTCTTTATAAGACGCGTTCAATTGGAGGGCGCGTAGCTCCAGCTCTTTTAACTGAAGCTCGTGCGCCAGCTTCTTCTCCTCCATTGCCCATTCCAATTTTGCTAATTCCTTTTCCTGTTCCAATCTGGCCCTTTCCCTTTCTTTCTCCTGCTCTAATTTGGCCAGTTCCCATTTTAATCGCCTCTCTTCCCTCCTGTCCTCGTACTCTTCTGGAGACGCACTCCTCCTGGACCCTGTCCTACTACTGGCCCCAGAACGTCTTCCTGGGGGCACATTCTCGGACATGTCTACATTCAAGATGTCTAGGACTTCCTGGGCGCTCTCCCCCTGAGGTGCCTCTGGCGCCTCCTGTCCCTCATCCCCTCTCCCTTCTGGGTGGGCTTCTACCCATGCCCTAATGGCGGTACGGAGTTCCGGCCCTTTTGCCTTCCGCATCCCGGGCACCCCCATCTCCTGCGCGAACTCCCTTAGTTGCTTCACGGTGTACCCCTCGAGGTCCGCTAGCCGGGCTTCCATTCTGGCAGGTGGGGACCTAGACACTAAGGAGAAAATTCCTAGGGTGTAGGCAACAGTCAATAGCTAACCAGGCTTCTTGCACTCTCTACCTGGACAGTGGAACCAATAATCCAGCAACCAATGGTTTTTGAGCTCTGGAACAAAAAACGTAGGATAGGCGTTTAATTGTGGCGCCCTTTGCCTCACGGAAGGGTGCTGTATGGTCACAGGTCCCAAGGATCCCACCGCTGCCACCAATGTAGGAACCTGGGGTCACCAGGCCCTATAGGCGGTAACGTGGCGCGAGCCGGTCGGGCAACCAGAGGGCTATGTGTTAAGCAACCATACACCACACGCTTCCCATGGACTAGGGACACACACAATAAGGGACGCCACACCGTTGAAATTATGCAAATACTTCAAGTTTATCCAAGTAGGGCTGGTTAGATGCAGTTCAAGAGATAACAGTGTCATGCATGAGTTGTACCACAGACATTAAGCATATACAGGCCATACATGAGAGATGAATGCAGTTCCTAATCTAGACATGCGGTTCATGGGTATGGCTAGGCACGGGTGATTCTAGCACTGCGCGCGTTAAGCAAGGTTTCTCTGAACGGGGCATCTAGCACAGAACAATACTCGTGATGGGTGACACTGGATACTTCAACACGGAGCCTGTAGAACGAAGCGCTCCCTGTAATCAGTGACACGTAACCCTTTGAAGTAGAGCATGTAAACTAAGCGCTACTCGTAGTCAAGGACTGGTACTACGATCAAGCAGAGCACATGAAGCACCGCGCTTCTCGTAATCACGGGCATGTAATACGTTCAGGCAAAACATATGAGACAATGCGCTTCTCGTAATCACGGGCAAGTAATACTTTCAGGTAAAGCATATAAAGTAATGTGCTGCTCGTAATCACGGGCATGTAATACTTTCAGGCAAAATATATAAAACAATGCGCTTCTCGTAATCACGGGCATGTAATACTTTCAGGTAAAGCATATAAAGTAATGTGCTGCTCGTAATCACGGGCATGTAATACTTTCAGGCAAAGCATGTAAAGCAACGCTCTACTCTTAATCACTGGCATGTAATACTTTCAGGCAAAATATATAAAGCATCACGTTCATAGTCACTGGCTCCTGGGACGGTGAAACGGGGCAGGGGAAGTCAAGCGCCGCCCGTAATCCAGGCTAGTCAGTTTCTTTAGAGTGGAGCTTTCAGCGGAGAGCGCCACCAGACTCGAGTAGCAAGTCGCTGGGTGCCGGTGCAGTTCGTGAGGCACCGCGCTCAGTTACGCTGAAGTGGGCACGCAGAAAGGATCCCTCGGCGGGGTCTCTCCGTCGCGCAGGCAAGGGGGGGGAACTCCCACGGAGGGGACGACCCGGGCCGGGTGCGGTGAGGTTCTCAGACCAGCAGGGGGCGCACCAAGGGGAATCCCGGCCTCGGGGCTTACCTCCGTCTCGGCGTCAGCAGGCGTCCGCCCTCACGTCGATGGGGGAACTCGGCCCCGATCTTGCGCTACTCCTCACACAGCTGCGACGGCAGCGGCGCCCCGGGCTTCTCCTGGGCCTCGCGATACAGCAGGGCACTTCTCCAGGCCTCCAGGCCGCGGCGGTGAGTGCGCTGGCTTCGTCGTCGCAGGGGGGGGCTCAAATTAAGGATGGGGGTAAAGTGCTCAGCGGAGCACGCTGCCGGGGGTCCCAGACCAGGGCAGGGAGCGCGGGGGTCACAGCGCTAGTACCTGGTCGATCCCCGGTGGCCTGGCAATCGATTTAGTAAATAGTTCAATAGGTTAGCTTGGACACGCAGTCTCAGCTCTGGCATTCAAGACTTACAGCTCGCTCTTGTCATGCAGTCTCAGTTCTTACAGTTAGGTTTCCATTCTCAGTTGTCAGATGAAGTCTTGTGGCACAGATGTATCTGGCGCCCTTAAGGGGTCCTGTTACTGGGGGTAGGAATGGAGAGGGCGACTAGATCCTTCCTAGTCAGGCTGGCAGAGAGTCTCTGGGTCCTCCTACTACTGGGCAAGATCAGTGGGATTCACAGGGCACCTCACTCACTTAAGAGGCAGTACCTAAATCCTGTCACTCTCAGAGGCATAAGTCCCTGGCTAGGCCCTACCGCCTACACTCCTGGTGGATTCTTCCAGCTCTGCTTCACCCCAATGGCCAACTCACCACAAGAGTTTCCCTCCCACTCTTAAGTAGCCCTAGGTCAGGTGACCTCTAGCCAAGGCGGCAAAAGTAAAACCCCACCTCCCTTCTAGAAGGTTCCAGCATATTCCAGGAGCTTCCCCACTCTACCTATGGGACAAAAAGGCGGGCTGGTGTCGCAACATTGTTGTGGGTCCCAGCCAGCTCCTGGCAGCTAGGGTGCTACTATGAAAAACGACCACCCTGCAGTAGCAGGGGTCTGTGGCAGCCATCTTGGGAGAAGGGAGCACCTGCACCTTAACACTGATTGGCAATGAAAAGGCGCCCGGAGACCTAGTCCAACATAAAAATGAGGGTGGAAAAAATGAGGCACAATACAAAAATAGAAGGGGAGACCACCCTAGGGCTGACAGGTCCAACAATTACCAAACATATAGACATAATATTTACAACAATATTACAAATTAAAAACTTCCTATAAAAATTTTCATAGATTAAAAAAATTCCAACCATCCTAGGATGTCTTGATTAGGCAAAATTCATCATCAAATTTCTTTTTTTCTTTAACCTCACAGCAGCAACAAGAAAAGATGCAATATTAAAAATATCTCCTGAATTACAAAATGACTGTAAAAAGACTAGTGCTGGTCTAACCTGTAAAAAGCCCCTTCCTTTCAAAATAGGAAACAAAAATGTCATGCGAATATTAGAGAAAAAGTGACAAAACATCATAAAACGTAAAGTATCCTGAGTTAAAAAGTTATCGCAGAGACAAGGCTCTGCATCCTCGGGTTTGCACCAGCCCAGAAAATCCCCCAAAGTGAGATGAATCAAATTGAAGCGGAGCCTAATTAGGAGCCAGCGATGGTAAGGCTTGTTCACCATTAGTAGATAGGATTCCATAAAAATAGTTGTTTTTAGCAAGGAATGAGCCCTAACTAACGGTTTGGTTAGCTCCTGTTCTTCTCGCTCCATCATCAAAAAATTCTTAAAATTTAATTTCACCCACAATACATCCTCCTTTTGAATTTTTTCAGGGGCCTCAAAAAGTTCTGGCCGTCCTATATTACATAAAATGCTTTTGACATAGGACAGCCACTTAATTTTAGAAGACTTCTCTAACTTAACGCAGTCCCTCAAGATCATGTGGTTCAGGGTTAAATCAGGGTTTAGCCATGTTTTGAGCCAACAAAGCAACAGAGCTGTGCTCAAAATATCAGAAAAATAGCCTAGCCCCAATTCCTGATGTAAAATGTACGTTGGGGTACATTGTGGTACAGACAAAAGTTTTCGTAAAAATTTATTTTCGATTATTTTTACCACAGCCTGCTCTTTATAGCCCCAGATGGAGGACCCATAGGCCGCAATGGCCAGGCACTTTGCTCTATATACCTTTAAAATGGCCTCTATCGGTATAGCCCCCAAACGCTGTGAAAACCCTAAAAGAGATGAAGAAGATCGTATAACTGCGTTTTTTTTAGCTATTTGTTGTGGGACCCAGGATGACCTATCGTCAAATAAAACCCCTAGATAGGTAAAAGAGGACACTGAAGAGACTTCCACTCCATTACAATAAAAGGATTTAGTTTTTCTGGATCTGTGACCTGTTGACATGGTGTGTGACTTGCCAATATTCACTATCAGATCAAGAGAGTGCATATAGGCCCCAAAGGCATCAAGAAGCCGCTGGAGGCCTACCGCAGTACGGGCTAAAAGTACAGCATCATCCGCATAAAGGAGAACAGGAATTTGGCAATCTCCTACATGGGGAATATCCAGGGCTGCCTCCACCAGTGATTTATCCAGATCATTTATGTAAAGAGTAAAAAGCAGGGGTGCCAAAATGTATCCCTGCCGGACGCCCCTGCTTGATTTAAAAGATCTAGTACAATTACCAGCCTGGGAAATCCTAACTGATGCTGTAAGATCTTGGTGGAGATTGGCCAAGAAGTAAACTAAACAAGGGTCAAGACCTTTTTCCAGCAAAATATTCTATAGCTTTGACCTGTTAACCAGGTCAAACGCGGAGGATAAGTCCATAAATGCCATCCTCAAACAGCCCTCTTTCGCCATGGTATATTTGCTTATTAATAAATAGATTCAGGCACTGATCCATTGTACTTCTGCCTTGTCTAAAACCATATTGTAGATTAGACAAGATCTCTCTCTCATTTGCCCAATCTGTAATTTTAGATAAAATAACCTTTCCTAAAATCTTCACAGAAGAGTTAATGAGGGATATCGGTCTATAACATCGAGGATCCCCTCTCTGACCCTTTTTAAAAATGGGGATAATAATTGATTGTGACCATGATACCGGAGACCCTACCGAACCTGAGGCATTGAAAACATTAGCAAGGACTTTTGCCCAGAATTGCGGTTTACTTTTATAGAGATCTGCAGGAACACAGCCTGGACCCGGTGCTTTATTACTAGCAGTATCTCTTATGGCTTTCTCAATTTCCCCCTCCTTAAATTCGATTGGGACAATAGCTTGGCAAAATGAAGACCAGGGAATGCAGTCCAATGCCCCCCTCAAAAAGCCTAACTGACGGTGTACAACGAAAAGTGCAAAAAAGCTAGAAAACACCCACACACAAAAGAGTGGGAGGCTGGGGGGAGGCGGTGATGGGACAGCAGTAACACTGTGGCATAAAGAAAAGGTGGGAGGGAAGAATGCTACAGTAAACTGTAAGCAGCTATGACACCAAAGCTGAACACAGGCAGCCAGTAACAGAGCAGAAAACCAAGAACAAAGTAGTCCTGCACAAAACAGATAAGGAACCTTAGCGTAATGAGACAGTACTCAGTCCCTGCTGCATGGGAGGAACTGAAGACAAAAAGAAGGGACAAAGAGGCAAGACTGACCACTAGCAAGAAAGAATTTTCTAAGGACAGTGAAACAAACAAATCAAAAGCAGGGGGATGGCTTTAAGCACACAAGAGAAGTTACAAGAGGTCTTGAATGCTCGACCTATAAAGGACATTGAGGTGGGCAATTTATTAATTTTTTTAAATTTAATTTGTAGGCCATGTGAGCAAACCATAGAATGATGTGATCTACTCTTGTCAAGTGTTCTACGAGGTCATCATCCATGAGATATCTGTCATCAACATAGGACAATGCCTGATCATCAAATGTTGTAGTAGCTCTGTTACTCTGGCTGAAAACAGCCCAGGGCTATTCTTATACCCCTGGGGTAATCAACAGAATTGCATCTGAGAGCCTAGCGCCAAACATGCAGTCAGATGTCTGCTTCCAGGCACTGTATTCTGGCAGAAAAATCCATTTGAGATATCAAGTGTTGTATTGTATTTCTTCTGCAAAATGTTGTTCATTAGTGCGGCACTGAGTCTATTCACTACCGCAAATGTGTGTGTAGCTGTATTTAAGTGTCTGTAGTTTAATAGTAGACAATATGAATGGTCCGGTTTCATTACTGGAAACAAATGATTATTCATAGATGAGGTCCAACTTTCCATTACACCTTGGTATTCAAGTTGTTCTAGAATTTCCCCAATTTATTTTTTAGCTCCATGTTTAATTGGGCATTGTCGTTGAGGTTGTGGGGTTGTCCTCAATGGGATCTCATGATAAGGGGAACCGTCATCCCATGCCACATGGTTGCAGTAAAACGCAGGAGCTAGTGCTAACACCCACTCCTTGACGTATGAATGTTTTACTGATTCTGGAACAAGGTCGGAGAAAGCAGGTAAAGTTACTGTTTCCCTGTTTGGGCACTCCATTACAAAACCAGGTGGCCAGTCCTTTTCAGCCAAAAATATATCGTAACCGTAAGTTAAGTCCTCCCAAAAGAGAACATTGATGTTTCTCGGTATGCCCCTCTCCAACTGGATTTTATATTTCATATAAACAATGGGGGACACTTACCCTGGTTTCAGGTGCTTCCACTGTGCTATACTCACTCAGCCTTACTCCCACCAGACAACCCATCAGGTTATTGCAAACTATTGTGACTTCTGCTGCGCTGTCTAGCATTGTCACTGCCTATTCCCCGCTCAGAAGCAGAGTCCTCAACATCCGGGGCATGCCTAACCTTTAGTCCGGACGCCTCCTTTATGAATTGAGGCTTGGAAGATTTCGGTTTATCTTCTTGCTTTATTATGTAGTCAGATAAGCGCAGTGTGTCCGTCCTCTGTTTCACTTGCCCCTCCGATCTGTGCTCTGACCATCCACCTCTCTCTGAACATTTTTCAAATGAACCCGGGAAGGAAATAGATGAATGTGCATACTTGCCAGGCAATCTAATAATATCACAGTTTCTAAGATTATATAATTGTTTTAGTGGCTTCCTGATAAGGAGATCCACCCCGTGATTTTTTCGAATCTTTATTTTTTTATTTATCGTCCCACTTCTTTGTTGAAGATTTGAGTGCTTGCTTAGAGTTATCCTTTTCATAGTTACTCTTAACTTGTGGGTTACCCGGTCTGGCTCCCAATTTATCTCTACCTAGCGTACAATAGGTTTCTTCGATAATTTTTGGTATTTCACACTCCTGTGCAGGAGTAAAAATCCGTATACACTGGAGTATAGCCAATTCTACTGCTGCCCCTTTTATGCTGCTTAACATAATGCGGATACTACAGCAAAATTGCACATCAGTTTCATCCCCAAGTCCAGGGCAGGTGCTGCCTCGTACTCATTCTGAAACTGTTTCAGCACTTCAGGCAAAACAGCCAGGGAAGGGGTACCATGCGTTCTGGTATATACTGACACAGCGAACTTGCTGGGGGTAGACTACAAACCCCAGGGAGCCCAGGACCTAACTCCTGCATCTTTCCTGAGCCTGGCGGCGCTGATCAGGCGTGTGGGCTTCCCGCAGTGCCGGACAAGACAAACTGCATGGGGGCAGACTTCAAGCCCCAAGGAGGCCAGGACCTAACTCCTGCATTTTTCCTGTGCCCGGAGGTGTTGATAAGATGTGTGGGATTCCCGCAGCACGGGACATGGTGAACTTGCTGGGGGCAGACTTCAAGCCCAGGGAGCCCAGGACCTAACTCTTGCATCTTTCCTGTGCTCAGAGGCGCTGATAAGGCGTGTGGGCTTCCTGCTGCACGGGACGCACCCAGGCGCATGTCCGGGCGAATACCAGGCCAAGAGCGGGCCCATCTTTGCCCATCATCAACCAAAAGAGGCCGGGCTGGGCTTACCCTCTTCAAATCACCTCCTGGGAACTGTAAATTGTTTTCCATTTTTTGGACACTTGTCAAGCACTATGTATTTATCATTTAACATGGGTAAACGTAAAGCGAGGGGGCAGACAAAAACTGAGTCTAACGCAAAAAAAACATGAAAACCGACTAAAAGGAAACCTGAGCTCTCTTCGATTAATACTAACACACTTGCTGACATCGACTCATTAATAGATGAGGTGGAGACTCTTTTATACCCTGAAGTTCCAAAAGGGAAGGCTGAAAAGGTACGAGTCCCTGATATAGTTAAGAAAAATAAGCCAGTAACTGCTTCACCGATTGATGCTGATACTATAACTTTGAGCACCCAAGTTTCAGGTAAAGTACCCACCCCGCCTCAGATATTACCCATTGTAACAAGCAATTCAGTCTTGTATCCGTTATCACCTGAAGTTAACATTATCCACAACGTAATGTGCCAGAACCGTTTTGCTCTATTGAAACCAAAGACACCAGCGAGCCGCCTGTTCATGACGCTCTATTACGACCAACAGTTGCTACTGCCACAGAAGGAGATCCACATCGGCCAATAAAGGAAGTAAGTTTTTTACAAATCGTTAATGACAAGTTGGACCGTCTTATTACTATGCTCACTTCTTTGACTAACTTGCTCACTGGCTTGCAAAGTAAATCTAGTTGTTCTAGTTGTTGTGGACATGCTTGTATCAACGGTCCATCAGAAAATCAACTGAAGCTTACTCAGGGACTGGCCCCTAATACCCCAGGGCCAGGAGGGGGGCACCAAAGGTACAGATATGAGGTCAAGTTCTATGACAGAAACTCAACTTGAGGGTCCAGAGTCTGCTAAAAAATCCGCTTTAAAATGTTTGCACTCAGGTAACCTCCCGTGCATCTCACTGATCGAGTTTAACAAGTCAGTGGAACGTTGGTCCTCTGTTTACTAATCAGCACTATCTACCTTTCCAACATTCCCCTGCATCTTGTCATGATAATGGCCAGAGAATACTGAATGACAAGAGGGCACCATTTCTAGGAAATTCCATCCCCCCTTTAGTGAAGCAATCATCCTTTAATTTATTTTCTTCGACAACATACAAGACTTCCGAGTCCCATCCTGGACATACGAATTATATGACCTAGACCCCTAGATTGAAACCGGGCTCTTTCGAAGACACGGAGGCTTTGACCAATAAAGAGATCCATTGGTTGAAGATAAAGCGGAATAATCTTTCTGTTTTTAGATCTGATATCGCGCATACTAGAAGATACTCATCAGGTATATCCTCCAATGATTATATCTCGATTACACTATACTCTAAGTGGTTGGTGCGAACCTGCCACATCTAAGAGGACAATATACAAGGAATAAGGTTAAAAGCATTTCTGCCTACCATTGGAAGTGCTGGCATGTCGTCTTTTAATACTAATAATCCAGCTAACATCACGCCCACTGCTATTTCTATTTAAATGCTATAGACTGACTGAGTGTCCACGCTCCTATGGGTTAGTGCTCTTTCCATGACAAAGTACTTTATAGAACCAACTGAGATGCCTTTAATGATGTACCATGCGATAATCTAAATCTTAAAGAACGGGCTATAAATGTTTGTAATGATGTAACCTTGCCAGAGAATGTTCCACTTTTACCCTCTGAAACAGAATCCAGGAGTACCAGAATAGAGTGTTCAGTTACAGATGTTGAATCCACAACTGCTTTCAGGTCTAGGGCAAATGCAGAAGTAATAATTTCTTGTAGTGGGGACGAGGGGCCATCATTCCATGGTAAGGAAGTCATTCGCACACAATGAGATGATCAGCTAGGTTTGTTAAATACCCTGGACTCTGACAAGTTCAGAAAACACCATTCATATATTACCCTAATTTCATGGAATGTGGCTAGTATTACGGTGAAGCCGGTTGACCCTAACTGGACATCATATATAGGGGATTATGATGTGTGCAAATTCCAAGAGACTTGGGTTGCCGAAAAAGTGGCTATAAATGGGTATACTTCATTCAGTCTAGAGGCAAAACCACAAGTTAAATTCGGGAGGGCAATAGGCGGTATTCTAATTCTGATTAAAAATGACCTTTCAGGGTCTTATACCCCATGGCAAATAAACTGCCCTTACATATTGGGTATTGTTGTTACCCTACCAACTTGTCTCCGCTTGGCGATATTAAACATCTATTTAAGATCCTCTAAGGCAAGCACTGAACCCCCTACTTTATTGATCCTGGAAGGGGTTTTGGACTCCTTAGACCCAAATACCAGATTAGTATTAGCAGGTGACTTCAATTGTGGGGCATCCCCTTGCTGAGAGGTAATCCTAGGAAAACTCACTCTGTCACTGCTCTTAAATTAACCTCTTGAACAATAGAAAGAGGTTTAGGGGCTTGTAATGGCTATACTATCTCAGACTCTGAAATGGCCCCAACATTATAAAGAGGCTTTCACACCAGCGTTATAGACTATGTCATTCTAGACGTTTGATTATGGTCACTTTTAGTGGATATGAAAGCGGAGCCGCAAACTGACAGTGATCATAACTAATTAAGGGCCATATGTAGGTAAATGTGAAATACCGATTCGTTAATACCGAATTTTACCGATTCAGTATTAAGAAATCGGTATTTCCGATGTACGTAAAGATTAGGTATAAATTACCGAATCGGTAAAAATCGTTAAGAAATACCGAATCGGAATGAATCCAATAAAAAAAAAAAACGAATCCCCATTACCGAATAGTAAATACCGAATCAGTAAATACCGATTCGGTAATTAAAAAAAATCGCAATTTGTGGAATCAGCCAATCCTGTGCATCCTCTTTACCTCCCAAACAGGAAGTGGCCACACCCATGTAGCTGCACTGAACCTGGAGCTGACAGTGAGGCAGGGAGCAGAGGAGAGAAGCCAGGTGCAACTCCACAGACTTTGACATCCAATTGCCATCCAAATGGAAAACCAGGAGAGGGAGAATGAGGCACTAGAGAGGAAAAGAAAGCAGAAATTCAGTGGGAGGGAGCTGGAGGTCCTCATTGAAGATGTCACCAAGGACCATGACTGCTTATTCGGGAAACAGTCCCTGCAGGTGCCAGAGTCCCACAAAAGAAAGATCTGGCTTGCTATCCAGGACAAAATTAACGCCATTGGAGTTACCCACCGCTCCATTGATGACCTCAAGAAAAGGTGGTATGACCTGAGGAAGGCTGCAAAGGCGAGGCTTGCAGAGAGGCGGAAGCAGGCATAGCACACAGGTGGAGGGAGAAATACAGCACCTGCACCAACTGCTCTGGATCTGCTGGTTGAGTCCACCCTCCAGCCGGAGAGTGTGAGTGGGGTCGGCGATGCAGACAGCTCAGCCAGAGCTGCCAACAAACAAGGTAAGATGCATTCAAAGCATGCTGTGCACCCCCCACCCTACCCCCAATCCCCAGAGAGGCATAGGGTCTCCCACTCCAGTTCATGTTTTACCCCTAACCTGCAATGCATCATGGGAGATGTAGTCAGAAGTAACACATGTCAGAACAGTCAGTCCAGCAAACCCAAAGGCATGTGACAGCAATTAGCAGGCAGAGGACAGTCCGTGTGATTGGCAGGCATTACATTTATTACTATGCAAATGCTGCCAGAAAAGTGAGCATATGTACATTCTGTCTCCACAGGTGAGCCATCTCGCAGGGCAGCAGAGGGGAGCAGAGGAAGGGCACCCAGGCCAGAGAGGAGGAGGACCAGTCGCCTGCAGGGCACACCACCCCACCACCACCACCACAACACCCACCATCAACGCCATCACCATCACCACAGCTACCATCAACGCCACCACCACCATCACCAACGCCACAATCAACGCCACCACCACCGCCAGGCAGGAGGAATGCAGTGGCCACCCTCCAGCCGATGGAGGTAGGTGTCCGAGGAGGACAGCACGGGTGAACAACAGTCTACAGTGGCTGAGGTTGACACCAGGGCAGGCTCACAGTCCCCCACAGAGCGCGCCCACACATCTTCCAGGCGCCGCAGGGCAAGGGCAGCCAGTCCTCAGGTCCAGGCTGAAGATGACAGTGTGTTTGCTGGCCTCGAAGGTAACATGCTGAAGGTCCAGCGCCTGCAAGGGAGAGCAATCAGGTCAGTGCAGCGGGAGATGGCACACATGAATGCCCACATGCACCGCATTGAGAAGGGCATCGGTGTCATGAACAACACCATGGCTAAGGGCATAAATGACGTGGTGGAGGCTGTGAGGCTGCTGTGCAGCAAGTAAGACAAGGACCGTCTTTCAAGGTGCAGGGAGCGGCAGAAGCTGGACACTTACACCAAGGCGGTGAACCACCTGTCCACTGCAACCTCTCTCATGTGCAGACGCTCTGTGGCCATGCAAGAGGAGATGGCACACTGAAGTCATGATGTGGCTAGGGGGCTGGTCACAGTGACCACTGCACTTGAAGTACTCCAGACAGACAAGGTGGCCACAACAGGTGATGGGGTGAAAGTGAGGAGGCTACTAGCCGTAGTAGCATCACGCCCCCTCCCACAGAGTCCAGGAGGCACAGCGAACGCCACAGCGCTGGCTCTGGACAAACTGGCAGTGCGGACAGTGGGGCAAGGGAAGGTGGCAGTGCAGCGCGTGGGCGCAAGAAGTAGAGGCAGCCATGCTATGGTTTTACTGACATGGGTGACGTAACCCATGTTTGTGTGGACACTGCTTTTGATCTTGGTGGTGTGCTATGGTCATTAAACACCATCACTAAAATACAGTAACTGGCTATGTCTCCTTACTCACTCAGAAGTAGTTGTGTGTTATCTCAGCCCGTCTGTGTCTCCCATCCGGTGCTGCTGCCACACCTGCTGTGCTGTGCTGTGCTCTGGCTGTGGACAGTCCTCACCCTCATCCTCAGTGTCAGTTAGTTCCACTGCTGTTCCTTTCTTTGTGTCAAGGTTATGCAGCATTGCACATGTTGCTATTATTTTGCAGCAAGTGATGGGGCGGTACTGACGTGCACCTCCACTTTTGTGGAGGCATGGAACCTGCATTTTAGTAGTCCAAAGGTGCGCTCCACAACGTTGCGCGTGCTTTTATGTGCCACATTGTATCTCCTCTCACTTGGGGTGGATGGATTGAGAAATGGAGTCAGAATAAATGACCGCACGGTATATGCGCTGTCACCTACATGGGAAAGAAAGTGCCATTAATCTGAGTCACCAATACATTCATGCAAGGTATACATCAGGGTGTGTCACATTGATTTACCTAGCCGGTATCCTTCTCCAAATTCTCCCCCAGTCAGACGTGTGTATATCCCACTGTTGCGGAATATGTAGGAGTCATGGATGCTCCCAGGGAATTTTGCCACGATGTCGGTGATGATGTTGGCTGCATCGCAAATGACCTGCACGTTAATGGAGTGGGTGGATTTTCTGTTGCGGTAGATGTACTCGGTGGCTGCAGGTGGGCAGATAGGTATGTGTGTCCCATCAATGCACCCTATGACATGCGGGAACTGTGCCTTTTGGTAGAAGTCTGTTTTTGTTTTCTGCAGTTCGGCCTGTGTGTTGGGGAAGCGTATGTAGTGATGCATCCTTCGCATCATGGCATCCAGGAAATTGTTAAGGAACCGAGACAGGCAGCTCTGCGACACTCCACCTGCCGCAGCTATCAACCCCTGGTAACTTCCTGATGCTAATAGGTGGAGGCAACAGAGCACCTGGACATGTGGTGGTATGGCATGCGCCCTTGGTGAAGGATGCTCCAGGAGTGGGTGCAGGTCCCGTATCAGGTCCAGAATCGTTTGGGGGTGTAGCCTGTACCTTTCATGTATTTCTGCCTCAGTGAGTTGGAATAGTGTAATGCGCCGTCTGTATATGTGCTCCTCCCTTCTCCAGATCCTCATTCCTGCTGCCCGTAGTCGTAGCCGCCTTGCAATAACGTAGAGGGCCGCCATTGTGTTGAGACTGTTGCATTTTGGGGCTGTTTAAATGCTGTGCACATGATTACCACCTGCTTTGAGTCAGTGGTAATTACTAACTCTTAAATACCGAATTTCATGTGAGACTGTTGCATTTTGGGGCTGTTTAAATGCTGTGCACATGATTACCACCTGCTTTGAGTCAGTGGTAATTACTAACTCTTAAATACCGAATTTCATGAAATTCGGTATTACCGATTTTTGGTACATCTCTTTTACCGATTCTTATTTACCGATTCGGTATTTGGGGTTTTCGGTATCTCCGAGTCGGTAATAAGGAATCGGTAACTGATTGTGCTTATTTTACCATTCCTTATTACCGAATCCATTCGGTATCACGTATATTGTAATTGGCTAAATACCGGTCGGTAACGGTGATATTTACCGAATTTCACCGTTACCGACAGGTATTTAGCCACCTACATCGGGCCCTAGATCTGTTGCTAACTGGGGAGTCCTACATTTATACCAGAACCAATTTTAGCTAATAATCGCTGTTATGTGATATGGCCAAATGTCTTATCGAACAAAAAATGAAATTAGCAAATGTATATGTTGTTTTTAGTTTTTATAATCAAAGTACGTAGGGACAAGGGATGTGGATATCCCCATATTAAATATACATAATTAATTTTTCTGTGATATTAAATATACATAATTAATTTTTCTGTGAGATGTGTAAGATTTTTTTAGGAAGAGGTGTCCATATAAAACTGACTTTTGCTAAAGAAGATAAGTGGTTCACTTCGCCTGTAAACAGGCAAAGACACGTCTGAGAACAGCCGTTCTAGGAGGTGATAGGGTATCCATTGTTGAAACCTGGCATAATTACAAAACAACTAGGAGTACCGCTAGGAAAAACTGGGAGGATAAAGTCTGGCTTGATATGTTAGCCGCTTCCAAAATGAATGACTTTCTGTGTTTCTGGTGGGCTGTAGCCCAGGTTAATTTGGTCAGTAAGGGCCTCATTGAACGGCAGTAGGGGCTCTGAATGAAACCGCTGCCGGTTGAAGCACCTCGGTCAGGAGGTTGATCCTGAATGCCATCGTTGGAAACTTAAGGTTCAAGGCCTCAGCTTGCCTACGCAAAACCACTGCATATGAGGCACCCTCCTCCATAGCCACGGTAGGGGGAGAAAGCATACCAGGGTCTGGTGAGGTATCAAGACCACTGGCCTCATCCAACTCCTCTCTCCAGTCTGGTTCACTCAACTGGTCAGCTAAAGGGTCACCAGAACCCTTCCAGTCCTCCTCTTCATCTTCTGGCTGCCACTCAGGGCAAAAAGGAACACCAGGATAAAACAATGGTACAAAAGTACCGCTCGGCACCGGATCTGGCATCGGTCGACGCCGTTCCGGCTCTGGGTCCAGGTCAGGGTGGAGGCCAGGGTCAATGCCGGCTGGGGAGACAACCGGAGTCGGAGGGGGCGGATTTGTCATCAGTTGATTCGACGCTGGAGGTGGTGTTGTAAGGTCAACCAGCACCAATCCGGATCCAGGCCTGGATCCCTGGGGGCCCTGCAGCGCCGGGCTGAAGCCGCCGGGTTTGAAGGCCTAGAACCCCCAGCCGAGTCCCCGGGGTCCGAAGGCGCACCTGCGGAGCCAGGCTGCCCAAAGATAGAGTGAAGTACTTCGTAAAATCTACGAAGTTGGGCAGGGGTCGCTCCGGCTCCCGAATAGGGAGGGAGGCTCGGCGTCGACCCAACAGGCTCCGCGGGCGGAGCCGGACGACTACCTTCCGCAACCCACGCTGGCCAACGGACGGGGAGAATGTGAAGAGCGACGATGCTTCTTCGCCTTCTTTTTGTGCTTCGACTTACCCGAAGACAAAGATTTCAACGAAGAATGGTGGTGATGACTACGTGACCGGACATGTGACCTCTCCTCTCGACCGGGACCGCGAGCGGAGTGCCGGGCCTCGAGAAGCTTTCAGAGCCACTCCCGCAAAGACTTCAGGTTCATGGCCTGGCAGTCGGAGCACGACTTTGGGTCGTAGTTGCGCTCCAAACCCCAAAGGCACACAAGGTGCGGGTCCGTAACCGACATTAATGTGCACCAGGAGTCGCAAGCCTTGAAGCCGGTTTGTGGGCGGCACATCCCTACATGCACCAGGAGTCGAAACGACTCGAAAAGAAGTCGACAAAAGTTGAAAAATAGTAGCCAAATAGTGACTAAAGGTACTGCTCTCTCCGGATCTGCGCTGGCTGGCGTGGAAAAAGAAGGAACTGACGTCAGCTCACGAGGGCGGCCTCTAAGTAGATACTGCGATGTCATCCCGGTGATCATAACGTCAACAACGAACAAGGAGTCGACTGACGCCACATACCCACGCGCAGGGGTACTGCTATGAAAAATATTCTCCGGATCCAGTCTGACACCTGGGGGTAATTCTAAGGTAAGGAATCTATAACTAATAGTCTCTTTCAGATACTTCCTATAGTAAGAGCTCTGTAATTAGCTCATACAAGTACTTAATCTGTTCATTACTCATGTTTAGAGCAGGAAGGTATCAGAGCAAATTTTAAGGAATCATTGAGTTTGGGGGCAGGAGGTGTACACTGTAGGACTCTGTGGCTTCCTTGTTGCAGGTTTGTTCGATCGAAGCGTTCGCTTGGATGAGTAGATGTGGTACAGGTAAGTGTGTTGGTAACAGTTACATACAATCTCTTGCGTTGCTAAAATAGAAATCTTCGTCACTATATGCCTTTTTTCCTCTACGCATTATCCATTTTTCTCTACCGTCTAAGGATTTTTCTGGTCAATACATTTTCTGTTCTATGATTACTTTCAGGACCTATTTCAGGATCTTTATCTTTACCCAGCACCCATAATTGCATCCTCTATCTCATGAGGTCAATTCAGTAATTTAGTCATTACCGGCAGTCGGTTCACCTGCTTAATTATAGCAGCCTTTGTTGTCCTCTGTGCTAATCCATCCAAATATCCATTCTTTAGCTTGGAGAGGTTTCAGTGAGAAATGCAGCATTACAGCTAAAAAGGATTATAGAAAAAGTGGCAAAAGCAGTCTCTTTCAGTTTGCTACTGCAGTACTTTTAAAACCACTAAACTGGGTCGTTAGAAACCTATTGTTGACTTTACCTAAGAAAACTCCAGATTTATTTCCTTGTTTTATTGGCTTCAACTGGTGTCCATGGATTTCTATGGTGTTGTATTTAACCAGTACAAATACCCCTCACTCAGCACCCATCACTTTACTCTCGACTCCTTCTTTCAGCCAGGAGAACCAGCGCAGGAGCGCTACAAAATCGCCGAAGGCGTCCCGCAGCATGGGACCCTCCACTCAGCATCCAGCACTTTACCCTCAAGCCCTTCTTTCAGCCAGGAGGCGGGGAGAACCAGTGCAGGATCGCTACAAAATCTCCAGAGGCGTTCCCCAGCGTGGGACGTGCCTGGGCGTGGCCCGGGCGAAGACGGGCCCATCTTATCCCATCATAGACTGGAGGCCACCCCTCTTGGCCGTCGGTGAACAGAGGTTTGGTGTTTTGGTGAGTACCTGTAATTTATACACCCAGCAGGTATCTCAAAACCTCTGCATGAATCCAGATTGAAATGACTCTGATTTAACTAACCCGCCTCACAATTGTGCCTATTGTGCATTCGTAGTACATTAAGAGATCTTATAGTCTAGTTGAAACTCATTCCGGGCACCGGACTGTACTGGACTGTACTGCTACCAGATAAAAAATGGAAAAAAGAAAGGCAGAAACCAAAAAAGGTTAGTCGAGGAAGGTGGAGCCCAAGAAGGTTACAAGCTCACGCTCATCATTATTGAACTATTTGACTGGAGCGATGGGGGCAATAGAAAAACAAATATCTACAGATGAAGAGACCCTAAACGCAGAAGCCAGGGAAGAAAGAGGAGAAAGCTTAAATCACAATAAAATTCAACAGAGAAGACACAAAGTGTAAATAGAACTGAAAGTGCTACCTATAAAAATGATTGCGTACAAGATGTTTCAGAACACTTGTGGATTAGTGATGAGGATAGCGAATCCCCACCCCCGTCAAAGCGTCCAAGAAACCCAGGGGACGAAAATAGGATTATACAACCGGATTCCCTATGTCAAAAACGAACGAGCACCAAACAGCAAAAAAAGGTGACAAAGCGTAAAAAAACACTAATTGAAACACAAGCAGGGCAGAATGTGAAACAACCAATCCATAGGGAGACTTGCTGCTCAAGGGATAATTTTAAGAAGGTCTCTGTGCAAACGGAAGAAATAACGAGCATACTTAAAGAGGCCCTAGGCAAGATGGATGAGGTTAAAAACTATAGAGGTAGCTTTGCAGAATCTTGTTGAGAAAAGCATTACATGCAGTAATAAAGAAAGGAATAAAAGTAAGGAGTCTATTACATCGAGGGTGTCTAGAGCAGTAAATGCAACGCCTCGGGAAGTGAAAAATATGCAAATCATAAGGGAGGGGGAAAAAGAAGATCCAAACCAAACAAACCAGGCAAACAGGGATAATCAGACAGGATCAGAGGGGGTAAAAACTCAGTTAGGTCTAGAACGATCCTATCAGAATCACAGTAGACGAAGGGAAGCAAAAGGAAATTACCAGGGGAGAGAACCGTATGATATCAACCCACATAGTACCGAACACAATTTTAACAACAAGCGTATCCCAAAGATTAATACAGAATTCACTTTTTGAGCCTTAGACCTCCCCCCGGAAGCAACACCATATACTGTAATTTGGGAAAATGTCCCGCAGCTCTCCAACCATGAAAATGAATCTTGGGTGGCATTGAGAAATAAATCCCTACACTGGTTGAGTACTAGGACTGGATTAGATAGGGCTCTGTTTTCTGAATTCAAAATGGTTAGAAGAACGGCCTGGGTAGGTGAAACTCAGAAAGCCCTTCTAGGGGACTGTGTGGTCTTGTTGTTTGGCTCCCCATACCCGGTGAGAACCATTTTAGTACGATTAGGGAGTGTTTCTTTTAGTCCCCCAACTGTAAGTGTTGTCCCATTGGGTCACTTCTATAAACCCCCATACTCACTGGGAAATATAAATATGAATACAAACTATGCAGGTGAGCGCTACCCTAGATACAATGTTCATACAACAAATGGAAATGACAGCTTGAAAAATATGGAGGAGATAGATTGACGGGGAAAGCGGAAAGTGCAACATTATGAAAATAAGCAGGCTGTAGTTAAAAATAAGCTTATTAAATAAAAACTTCAATAGCCTACATAAACTTCATGTTGAGCCAAATAGTACTTACCAATTAAAGCCGAAAGTGGCGGAAACTCGAGCACTATCCGCGACGACCAAGGTGGTGTCTAAAACAAGCCAAATGGTAGAGGATAGTCCCCCGATTCCAGTGAAAAGCCAGTCACAGATACCATCCATTGTACCTAATGTACAAATTGTAGAAGTGACCACGACAAATGGACCAAGCAGTAAAGCTCCCAATGTAATAAAAAATGGTTTATTGGAAATTAGTGGGATTACGATCAAAGCTGGGTAATCCACTGTGGTGTGATTTCATTTCAGACTTTCGATCTTGTGTTTTCAAGAGACGTGGTTAAAGGAGGCGACTCATATAAATGGGTATCGAACCTTGAACACGGCAGCGGTGGCAGGGAATCATGAGAGGGCAAAGGGTGGCTTATCTATTTATATATCTAACATGATAAATGTCAGAAAATTAGAGCTGAAATATGTGGAAATATATTACCAAGTGTTGCTACTATATATTGACAACAAATATAGAGTTGTATTAGTACATTTTTATAATAATGCCCAAATGGATCACAGTGGGGAATCCTGGAAAAATTAGATAATGATTTGAAAACAGTTGAAAGGGAAGGGGATGCGTGTATTTGGGGGGTGATTTTAATACAGTATTGTGTCCAAATAATGGAAAGGATGTTTGTGGTATCATGACCGAAGAAGGGAATAGTGAAACCCATTTCCCACATTTACAATATGGGGAAGCTTTAAATGAAATACTGTGTGGTCATGATCTGGGATTCGCAAATGAGTTAAGTGCTAATCCTGCTCCCTTCAAAAGTACATTCAATGGGAGAGGATGTTCTACTATAATAGACCACATCCTCATTTCAAATAGATATGCGACTAGATTGAAGTCATTCGAAACACATGATATCATTTTGAGCAATCATTTTCCACAGAGCATCTCTCTTACATATTTAACACAACAAACAAACCACAAGCACAAACTTATTTACGCCCCTCACAAACAGGCAATAAATAGGATAAATGGCTATGCTCTGAAGTGGCGATCGGTCGACCCACCAGAAACCACAAAGACGAACGTGGCAAATAGTAATTCGGTGATGGTGACCATCCGAGACATAAATGCAACACATGAAACAGTTCTAACTGCCTTTTGGCATATTACTAGGGCTATCAAAGAGGTTTTATGGGTACAAAAGATAAAATCATCTAGGAGGACAAATGGGTGGTTTGATACAAAGTGTACAGTGGCATATACAACTTTGAAAACCTTGACCCATGAAACACCTAGATACCTGGTAGCCCCTTAGAGAGGCAAGGGGGGATTATAAAAATGTGATCAAAGTACGTAAGATGAGCTCTGGCAAACCCTGCAGGAGTCCTCGGCGTCTAAGGATGGTGTGGCCTTCTGGAGGGCAGTGAAGGCCCCTTCTTGGAGTCAGGGGATACTCCCTCCATTGAAATTGCGATCACGGGGGAGGGGCAATGGGTAGAGCATTTCCCAAAAATATTTACTAACGCAGATAATGTCGATGCCGTAGAAACCAATTCGGAGGATGGCGATGAAATGACATTGTCATGCCCAATACAAACAACTGACCTCCAGGTAACTGGATGAAGTAAACAGTGCGATTATGGTCAGTAAAGATGGGAAGGCTCCCGGACCAGATGGGATTCCCGTAGATTCATTTAAAAATAGTATAGTGCTATGGGGCCCCCTCCTTACTCAAGTAATCACGGCTAGCTGCTCCTCCAAGCTTATTAACACATGGTCGGAATCTATTTTAGTTCCTATTTATAACAAGGATTTGCAATGCAAATCGGTCTCGCTTTTTGGACCTTATAAGCATTTAGCTATGTACATTGTTCTTTGTTACAGGGTTCCTTACTGCCACACACCTGGGCTGCCTAGTGCTTTTATTGTGGAGTCCATTTGACAATTTCCACCGTTGATCACACTGAGACACTTAAAAACACAGTTTTTATGAGACACACACATACGCACATACATATGTAAATATAGAGGAATGTTGTAATTTAATGACACCATGATCCACGATATGTGAGAAACACAGCTGTTGTGCACCCAATCTGGATGAAATCAGTGAGTTGTAGCGCTTTGTATAAAAGAAAAAGGTTCATCTTTATACCATATGTGCAGATGGACTTTGCGGCTGCTGTGTAGCATGATGTAAAGTTATACTAATAAGTGTTAGGAAATCAGTTACAGAGCAGGACAAAAAGTAGAGCAAAAAGTGATAGAGCAAGAGTTTGAATAAAATGGGACCGAGATATCTGGCGGATAAACTAGTCAGATACACTCCTTCACGAATCCTCCGATCAGGAGGCAAGGATCTCCTTTCCGTACCCCGAATAAAACAAACCAGACTAGGAGGCAAAGCTTTCTCCTACCTAGCCCCTCAAATCTGGAACAAACTACCTTTAGACATTCGTCAATGCACTAACTTCATGACCTTTAGGAAAAAACTAAAAACCTCACTGTTCTGAGCCACCAAATTCACTGTCTCGAATGCGGCCGTAGCGCGGAGATACCCCATCCAGGGTGATTCATGCTCTCTACAAATGACATAAATAAAATAAAATAAATAAAGAGTTACAGGAAACTGGTTACAGGAAGTTAAAGAGAGTAAAAGAGATGCCAGATGGCGGAAGGAGGCAGGTACACAAGGCTGGTGGCCTTGAACAGTATTGGTGCTGGGTCTGCAAGGTATAGTTGGAGTACTTGGCACAAGTAAGTGGGACAGACAGGCCTAGGTGAGTCTGCTTAGTGACTGGTTTGCGCTGCAAGTGAAATTAAGTAGTAGCATCATGGGGAAGGAGTTCCAGGAGCAGTGAGCAGGGCTGAAGTGCGCAGCAGGGAAAGCAGGTGGTAGTGCAGCGTTGGGAAAAAATGTGGGAAGGTTGAGGGGTGGTTTAGAACAGGGAGCTGAGAGCAGGAAAAGCAAATGAGTTTGCGCTATGTAGAATATGTAAAACCTACGGCTTATTTGAACAGACTAGTTAAAAAGACAGCGTTACATTTATTAAAACACTGGTATAATTAAAGCAGCGTCCAGGTGTAAATGGTGTTTGCCCGGCAGTGCGCTTCCTCTTACCTGCTGGGCCTGCTGCAGCAGCTCCATGCGCTTGTGCAGGATTTGGCTGTCGAACTTGTGGCTCTGGATCTGCTGCAGCAGCTTATGCATCGCCGCCCGCAGCAGCATGGCCCCTGTGGGTCAGTACAGCGATGCGACGTATAGCCTGGTCCCACAGACAGCGCTCAGACACTGTAGCACGCGGCACAGCCCAGAGGGCACAGGGTAGTCTTGTATGGCCTAGTCCCAGGGCTCGGGCTCCTGCAGTGCAGCAAATAATACTACCCAGACAGTCCAGTATAGCGCTGTGTAGCCTGAACCCAGAGGTAGCGCTTTGATACTGAAGCACACAGCACAACACTTAAGCGTCCAGTATAGCAACGTATAGGTTGGTCACAGGTTTAGCATCTTGAAAGAGAAGCACACAGCTCAGCCGCCGACTGTGCTGTATAGCGGTGTCTGTATAGCCTGATACTGGATAATCCACTATAGCGATGTATAGATTGATCCCATGGTGGAGCTTTAATACTGCAGCCTATAACTCAGCCCGAGGGAGGGTGCACTATAGCGCTCTATAGATTGGATCCAAGGGTGGAGCTTTGATACTGCAGCACAGAACTCAGCCCCGAGGGTCCAGTATAGCGATGTATAGATTGGTTCCAGGGGTGTAGCTTTGATATTGCAGCACCGAACACAGCCCGAGGGTCCAGTATAGCGATGTATAGCCTGATCATGTCGATGGGGCTCTGGTTCTGCAGCATACAGCACAGTGCCGGACTGGTTAGTAAAGCAATGTATAGCCTGATCCCTGGAGTAAGGTCTGATACTACAGCACAAAGCCCAGTCCGTATGGGTCCAGTATAGTGCTGTACTGCCTAGTTCCAGGTGTAATGCTATGCAACAGGAAGTGTAAAATTGATGTTTTAAAATCAAAGTCTAATTATTTCCCCAGTATGTACTCATAAATACCAGGTAAGTCGCTGGTGGTGCTCTGTAAAATAGAAGGGGCGTTTTAGAACGGACTACTGATACTGGCACAGCTGTAGGACAGTATGACGTTCGAGATCTGAAAAGTGTAAACCGGAATCTATGGCAAGTGACCATTTATAATTTGGTAATACTACGTGTAATGCTGGCCTACAAGTGAAACCCGATCATTAGCTTTGGCTGCGTGCTCGTAGCACTCATAAAATCCACAATTGCCGACGCTGCCAAGTTTAGTTTAACTTGCAACTCTTACCAATCTGTCACTAGAAAAGTAGAAGTCGTATTTTAGTAAAATATTTGGCAATGTTGTATTCTTCCTCGCAAAACAAACAAAAGAAGGAGTATAACCAGGAGACCGACCAGTCTCTAAAATGTTGGGAAAAGAGCGCAAGGCACGAAGAATTCTCTCTTCTGTAGAAGACCCCTCACTCACCAACCTGGTTGGTGACATGCTTCATCATCGGGGGTCCCACCCGGATAGCCGAGTGCCATCCGGCTGTGCTTGGACACCTGAAAACAGTGGAGCGGGTAGTTTTTTTGTGTGCAAGTGAATGAACTGTGGATTAAAAATGGGCCAGATATACTCGACAGCCTCGTCCGTGCTCGTGAGCACTAGCAACAATGAGCCTACCTTTGATGAGTACCGGTACTCTCCTTGGCAGCAGAGAAGTGCCGGTACTCAGAGCAATAAAAATGAGAGGTGCCGGTACTCAGTACCGGTGAGTACCGGCCCATTTACAGCACTGAATACTGCTGCGCACAGTACAGCACTCCAGGGTGCGGTATAGCGCTGTACAGCTTGATTCCCTCAGATAGGGCTCTAGTGCTGTGCAGCCCTTGGGGTCCAGTACAGCAATGTACAGACTGACCCCAGGGGTAGCGCTCGGATACTGCAGCACACAGCTCAACCCGAAGGGTTACGTATAGCGATGTACAGCCAGATTGCATCGGTAGTGTTCTGATACTACAGCACAGCTCTTATGGGGCCAGTATAGCGGTGTACAGCCAGAGCCCAGAGGTAGCGCTCTGATACAGCAGCACAACGCATAGTTCCTAGGGTGCAGCGCAGCGATGTGTAGCCTGACCACGGGGGTAGCACTCCGATACTGCAGCACACAGCACAATCCACAGGGTTCAGTATAGCGACGCATAGCCTGATCTGAAGCACACGGCACAGCACCTGACTGTTCATTGTAGCGCTGTATGTTGATCCCAGAGGCAGCGCTCTGCTATAACATTACGCAGCAAGGCCCTTGAAGCTCAAGTAAACTAGTGTGCCTGTCTCCCTGCTCGGTGTGCGTCCCAGTGCTCTCCAGGGACTGGTGGTATGCCCCCTCCTTGTTCTCGCAGAGGGGTTTGAAAATTCAGAAGGATACCACCCTAAAAAGCCATGGTACGCGTGAGCCCACCTATCAGCATCTGCATTTAGCGCTCAGGGAGCGCTCTTTGGCCTCTGGGGAAGGAATTTGTGTGCTTAAGCACTCTTACTTTGCCTCCAGGACTCCAGAATGTGCTGGTCCGAGCGCTTGACCAACTTGTGAAAAGCATGTGGGAAGCAGCATGTGTGTCCTGGTCAGCGGGAGGGCCCCACTGCAACAACAGGTTCTGGGCCATAACCCCGCTGAAATCCCAAAGCTCTGGGCTGAGTTGAAGCTGCCAGGATCAGGCAGAGCAAAGGGACTTGATCTGTGCTGCCCACGGGAGCTGCTGGCATCACTCTGTGCGGGTCACGGAGGACCCGTGGGGCATTTGTCCGGCATAGAGACGTTATTGCCACAATCGATTGCCTACCACTCTCCTTACCGAGTGTAGCGGGAGGGCAACGACAACCCCGTAATCCTCCTGAGGTGTCAGGGGGTTGATCCTGAAATCGATTGTTGGAGGCCCTTGGAGGTCCAATATAGCAAAATACAGCCTCAGCCCAAGGGTAGGGCACAGATACTGCAACAAAAAGCACACCCCGGAAGGTTTAGTATAGCGATGTATGGCTGCATCCCCCCCCCAGACAGGCCTGGACGTCGTCCCGCTGCGCCTCGTTCAGGCACTTGTCACGCACTTCCCTGGCTTGTACTGCATGGTGTTGAACAGGCGAGGAATACCCAATAATAAACAAAACAAGAGGCAGAGTTTAGGCTCGCATGCGTATGATGTAAAGCATTGTGCGAGTTCACTGAGCCAAAGAGAGGAGAAGACAAGCATTTACAAATGCAATAGGACTCGTATTTACACGAGACCTATAGCATTGTAAACAAAAGTGCGGGCGTTTAAGAAGACACGAATGGGAGTGGGTGGAGGGGGTGGTGGTGGTGGGCAGAGAAGTTATGGACTGCGGGAGGGAACAGCGGGAGGCAGGGGAACAAAAGATTTTTAAAAGTAAAGGACCGATAGCATGGAAGGAGAAAAATGACGACATGGCCAGTCAGGAGGAGGGACTAACAATCTAAAAACGAATCAAAAGGCAGCATTTACGATTGAAACCAATCAAAAATAAGGCCGGAAAGTGGGCGGAGCTTCCCCCCACTATAGTGTATACTGTATGCCTCGCAAAGCGAGCAGCGCATGTGCGGCACGCTAGGCGAGACCTAAAAAAGGTAATAGACAAGGCCCCGCCTGTTATCGTCCGATATCCTTGTTAGACTTCTTGGCTAAAATAGTCCGACGAATTATACTAGGGAGACTGCAGGAGTGGGCCGAGGAGAGCAAGATTCTCTCAGATTTGCCATTTGGATTCCGAAAGGGTTTGGGAACCACTAAACAAAGTCTAAATTTGTGTCTTTTTATTGATAAATACACTCTTTTAAAACAAGGCAGATTTTTTCTAGCATTTGTTGGCCTCACTGCAGCCTTTGACTGTGTAAGGCATGATAGGCTGTGGAGAGTGCTCCAGGATCAAGGGGTAGATCGTACCATTATCCACTGTTTGAAACAACTCTACCAGAATGCTAAGGCCAAGGTACGTTATGGTCTAAATGGAGAATGCACAGCCCCATTTAAAATAAATAGCGGGATAAGGCAAGGATGTGTGTTGGCCCTCTTCCTTTTTAATCTTTACATAAATGAGTTAGACCAAGCATTGAGGAATGCGGGCAAAGACTTTCCTATGATAAAAGGGCGGGCCATACCGGTACTACTGTGCGGATGATGCAGTCCTGATGTGCCGCACCCAAGTGGGTCTACAAAGACTACTAGACTGATTTGCAGCTTTTATGCATGATTTAGGACTAAGGGTGAACACTACAAAAACCTTTGTTATGAGGTGCGGCTCAGGTAAAAACAAATGTAGAGACATGTACATTGATGGTCAAAAAATTGATTTAATAAATAGTTGTAGCTACCTGGGAATTATTTTCGATCATAAAGCTACTTGGGCTCAAGCAGTGAAAGCAAGAAAACTAGCTTTTATGATATCAACTACAGCTTTAACCAATTTCTCCAAAAAACTGGGTAGGAGAAACCCGCAAGTGCTACTCCAAATCTATAGGGCTAAGTGCGTTACAACGGCAATGTATGGGGCAGGAGATTGGGGACACTACAATGTTCAGTCTTTACAAATCATTGAAAATCAGTTTTTAAGATATATTTTGACACCCCCGAGTAGTGTATCATCGTATGTTTGCCATTCAGAATTGGGAGTCCCATTTATTTCAGATTTCATCCAGATGGAACCAGTTATGCTTTGGTATAGGATCTGGACATGTGCAGAAACTGATTTAAATCGGGATATTTTAACTGATGTTTTAAATATGACTGGTGTTTTAAGAATGAAATGGTTAAAGTATGTTCGGGATTTCTTTTATGTTCTAGGCCATCCAGAATTTTATAACGAACCAAGTACAATAAGTAGCATTTCATGAAAAGAGCTGAAAGCTAAAGGTATGTCTCTACTTGAATCACTCAGACTAGCAGGTGACATTTCTAAAGTACTGCATAATCAACTGATCTTAACCACTTATAGTATTCAACCATATCTTATTTTAGGGCACGGTACTTATGATAGAATACTGTTGACAAGATTCAGATTGGGGATTTTACACAGAATAATTAGTTTCGCAAACATGAATGATCGGACCAGGGTGATGCAATTATGCCCCTGTGATGATATATCAGAACAAACGACACTTCATGCAGTCTTCTTCTGTAAATTTTATAATGTACAAAGGAAAAAATGGTTAATACCTTTTTTTAAAAGTCTTAGTTTTATAAGATGTCGACCTGCATTCCTAACATTACAGTTTTTAGAAAATTAATTTATGATATGGATTTTATCAATGTTTTTAAAAAGTATTGTTAGATGTAGAAATTCGATAATATTATGATGGATAAACTGCTCAATAGTTTTGCAAGTATAAAGGGGTGAAGAGCGTGTTTTAAATGTTCTTAAAGAGCTGTGTCGAAAGATGAGATGATGAATATGTCATTTGCTTGGTATTGTCTTTACATGTGCTTTTATGATTTTGTTTTACATAGAAATCGAAAAAAGCTTGTCTATCTATCTATCTATCTATCTATCTATCTATCTAACTGTACAAATTCCACAGTTTGTTTTGCTGGCCATATGAAGTTTAATATCAGACAACTGAAATGCTACATTAGATCAGGTGGAAACAGTTTTCAATGGTTAACTGAACAACCACTATGACAGTAGGTGTCCCAAATATCACCCGTCTAATTAAATATGTACGACTTTTTGCAAGTCTTGGCAAATGGGGGGCAGGCAGTTTTCTTCAAACATATGCATTAATATTGCGGTAGACAACGAGTATGACCTGGTCCCGAAAAATGACATCCAGGCGCATATGTTTTACATACAGAGTTAAAAAAAACACATTTATTTAGAATTGATCTTATGAATCTAAAAACAAAGTTGCAGTGGTTACACTTCTCCTGCTACCACTGTTGAAGCTTTTCCAGTTAATAGCTGCAGATTCAAGAAACAATCCAAAGAAAAAGCAGAATGTGTTCGACAACACTTTGCCTTCACTCAGCAGAAACATATTAGTTAGGTCCCACAATACACAAATTAAAGCTAAGCTAATGTTGGTGCAACTGTTCCATTAACATATTAAGGACAATCTCGTGCTGAAGTAGCACTTTTATCAAATGTGCACTAGATGACAATAGTGGTACATGATAATTGTTACTCAGTACCAAGGTGATGAGTGGCCTGGAAGATGCTCGCGCCTCATGAATTGTTCCCTGTGGTTGTCCATAGCTAAGCAACTCACCGTATCAGCACAAAGCTGAGGTCCTAAGAGCAATTGGCATTAACTGCCATTGAGGACATGCTTTTATTAACCTCTCTGCAGGGTGTGACCTTCATAAAATGCTTATTTTACCGCTGTGTATAGCATTCGCAAATCCAGATCTAATGTGTTGGATGCAAGCAAAATGTGAATGCCACTTGAACGTGCTAGACCACATCTAAAACAACGTCTACCGTTGTGAGGTGTAACTTCTATGGATTTTTAATGGTTCAATAATTAAACAAACACAATAATGCAACGCACCACATACATCCAATACACACCACAGAATTCCACATCATGCCACCAAATTCAACAGCATGCCAGATAATTAAGTTCAACTACATACTTCTCCACAACAAAAAATATCATTCCACTTTATTACACTCCATGACACACAATCCCACTCCACATAATTCCAGTACACTCAATACCACGTAATTACTATCCATACAATTCCACTGCACACCGTCATATTATTCCACTACACAAATCCTCTGCACACTAAACAATTTCAGCACATACAATTTCACAACTAACAAGTCCAATCCTACTCACATAATTCCACATAACCCACTCCAAAGCAAATAACATGGGTAAAAGACATTGTCATTTACAACGCCAATAGCTCTAACTCTCACAAATGCGAGACCTATTGCATTGCAAATACTTGTTTCAGCTGCCTCCTCCTTGACAGCTTTCCTGTTTGCAGTGGCCTCCTCCATCCTGAGTTTGGACAGCTGCAGCCTGAACTCCTTTTCAGCCTTCTCATCCACCAGTTCCTCAGGGGACAGGTTGTGGGAGGACACACTGCTCCATGCCCTGGCAGGTGCTCCATTCCTTTAAGCAAAAGGTCCTCCTCCTCTGAGTGCTACGAATCACAGCCCGTGGCCAGGTCCTGTTCCTCCCCTAAGTCCACGTACTCCTCATGGTCATCCTCTTCTTGCTACTCTGGGGTAGCCTGCATCCTCCTGACTTTCTTAAAGGCTCTGAGGGTTACCTGGCGGTCCACCATGGTGGCTTTCCTCACAACATTCATTCCACTCTTCTTGCAGCTCTGCCTTCTTAGGTCATCAGTGTTGATCAGCTTCTTCTCTAATGTAGCAAAAGAAGGGAGGCAAACTTACATTTGGAAAAAATTATCAAACCAGAGGAGAGGGTGGGCACAGAGGCACCCACATAAGGCCTCTGGGGATGAGGTCCCAAGGCCACTATTGGCTTAGGAAGGAGGGATGTGTGCCCCCTTCCCTTAAGAAACAAAGGACCCGGCTGATGTGTCTTCCGGGCCCGTAGAAGCTTAGGGAGTGAGCTGTGTGCGCCCACCCTTTAATTAAAGAAAATGCCCTGGGGATGGGGTCCCTGGGGCCCTAAAGGTTTGGAAAGGGGGGCTATGTGCCCCCTTCCCAATATTATAAGAAAAAGAAATTGCCTAACCCTGCGACCCCCACAAAAAAAAAAAAAAAAAGAATCGGGTTCCCAGGTGGGCACTGGGACACCTGTATTAAATTAAAAAAATAAAATTAATAATAAATGCTCATTTATTATTCACTGCTTCTACGATGAAGTGCCCCATAATGACCAAGGGCATTTTATAATTCCATAGCCTTATGCTTGTGGTGCCCCTAGAAGAAGCAGGGGCACCACCACACATTTTTTTTAATGTACTACAAGAAGCGCGGCGGCCCCCCAAACAACTTAAAAAAAAAATTAGGTCTCCTGGGTCATTAAATCCTGGACCCCAGGAGAACTTAACATATTTTTTGAAGCACTCTGACCTGGAGCTCTATGCTCTTTAGTTGGAGTGAAAAACTTGTTCCAAAAATAAACCCATGTCTTAGTTATTCTTTTAACATTTTTCAGCTCACCAAATACAATCATAAAAACAATGTTAAAAGAAAGACTCACAACCATGTCTATTTAGGTTTTTACTAAAACTTTATTAAACATTTTTATAATATTCATTAGGATTACAAATTGCATTGTTTGAATTACTGAAATATAGCTTTGATTAAAAATATTAGTGATTTATTTAGAGAAAGCTGATAGATGTGCTTTATATATATTGAAATTTTCACCCCTTGAAAAAGCCAATAGGCCAACTTTTTATGTTCTGGTGTTAAAGACTATGCCTCGTGTGAGATTGGCTGCTGCAGGGCCAATCCCACATCACACATGACCTTGGGTTGGCTGCCTGTGGGGATTGGATGCGGGGGTGGGGGGATGGATGCAGGTCCTGGACAAACACAAAAGTGTGCGTAGTGTGGGGTTAGCGTAACATATGGCAAGAACATATTAATTTATACTGAAAAAGAAAAACTAGAAATTCACTGAAAAAGTCAGAGGTTAAAGTCACGTTACAGTCAGGCACGGTAATATCACCCTAATTTGCGTTTAAAAAAAGCCTTAGAAATTCCTGAAAAGAACAAAGTTTAAAGATACATGATAGGTGAAAATGTCAGTTAAAACATACCATTTTAAACTAACAAAACCACTGAAATGTACTAGTTATATTTATCACAAGTAACTATAACTAGTGCCATACTGTAACTATAACGTGCACCCTCGACATGCACTGCTAACTAGCCCACATATTACATCAGTTATGACATGTTCTATGACATCATTGATAATATCACTGCAACCTTTGCAATTACATCATTGGTTGACAAAACTGCACGGGGAAAGCGCGGGTTATAGTTAGTTTAGGGCACGAGCTCTAGTTACTTGAGATAACTATAATTGGTAAAATTCTGCAGTTTTGTTAATTTAAAACAGTATGTTTTAACTGACATTTTCACCTTTAACCTTTGTTTTTTTGGTGAATTTTGAGGGTTTATTTAATGCAAAGTAAGATAGTATTACCATAATATACTATAACGTCACTTTAACCTTTGTTTTTTTTCAGTAAATAAATATATACACATGCTTCTGTCTGCCTGCACTCCCCTACCCATGACATGTACTTTTCTTCGTAGGAATGTGTGTTTGTGTGTCTGTCAAATCTGTTTCTTCTACCTGTTATCGGAGCTCTTTGGTTCACCTTAAGCATCTTGTTAATCAGCACCAACTACCTCAACCAGTAATCCTACCTACTTGTCAATAAATCATTCTTCTGCCTGTAATGCATGCACATCGATTATGCTCCTGTTGTGTGTATAGGAGGAATTGAAAGGGCCATGAGGCACCTGCTGCAGTTGAATTGCAATCCCCTATTCATCTGTGTGGGGCAAGGGGAATATTATTCTTAGCCCTATCTCAACATCCAATAAACTCTGAGGTTTGATTATTACCTTTCCCTGTGCATGTGGGTTGTTTAGTCATTTTCACGTTTGGGTGGCTGAACAAGGAATGTTTTTGCAGTTGTGTGCCGTCTACTGTGGGTGTTTCCTGACCAGGAACATAACCCAAGTATTGGCAAGAGGGCAGCCGGCTACATAAATAATTGCTTGCCAACACCTGTATACATGCCTCACAAATGCCAAATATGACGAAACCTTTTATAGAGACCCTTTTGGCATGTGCCGTTTAAGCTCTGTGTTGACAGCTCAGCTGTCAGCAAGACCTATTGTTATAAATTCTTTAACATATACAGTGTGAGCTTTGTCTCCTCCCTGAGGACTATTTCTCTCTCACCTCGTGCGAACTGCTGTTTAGTGCATCATTCTACCTCCTATAGAGTGTGTGTATTGCAATGCAAGAGGGACTATTTTATATCTCAAAAGCACACTGATTCATCACACATTACATTCTTTATCTCATAGAGGTTTTATATACAGAAAGCAATAATTTTGTTTTTTTCACTGTAGCAGGCTTTGTAAACAATATTCTTGTAGGTACTCAAAATACAAGCCGGATCAATTGGCTTTGATAATGCTTGCTGTAAACTTCGTCAGCTTCACAAAAATATTTATGAAGTTGCAAGTTACCATACTTCGCAAATTCACACGACCCTAGTTTTAATATACTGATGTGCAAAAATGTTCCAGTTGAGTAAAAGTTACACAAAATGTAATTATTTGCCTAAACCTTTTTTTAACGTTATCTTTGGTGCAGTCCAAGGTTAAAGGGCTTCGTAGACTGTTTTAGACTATGACCCTCTCAAAGCAGCTGATTGAAAACAACTCTATTAAGAACCAAATGTATGTGTGTCGGAGGCCATCTGGTAAACCTTTATGGGTGCTGTGGTGCTAAGAAAGGTTTAGCTACATGTTTGGAAGGGAGGGGTATTTCATATAAGTAGGTTACATTGCCCAATGCTTTGATTTCATTAACGCCGTCTAAACATCATCTGTTAGGTTATCCTTTGTTTTAATCTATAGCTGTGTCTAATTCATATTTCTAACCAGTAAGTTAATTTATGTTATAATGTATTCATATAAACTGCACTAGATTAACACTTTAATTATTAATAAAAGCTTTTATAAATATAGAGCGGCCGAATATGATGTCGTCGGAAAGCATTCCGACGACGCGGTTTCCGAATGGTTTCCGACCGACTCTGGTTCTGGGAGTCCGACCGACCGATTACGATGTTTCCGAACACTGTTCAGTTGGACTCCCATTGACTACAATGGGAGTCTGTGTTCTGACTGACAACACAAGCTCCCATTGAAAAAAAGGGGTGGTTGCGAAAACCTTGCACCCTGTGGTGGGCACCCCATGGTGACTGCCACACTGTGCATGGTTGGAAAGAGGGGACCCATAGGTACCCCCAAGGGCCCCAACCGGAGGCCTCACGGTATAGGGGGGCTGCTACGGGCCCTCAAAATCAAATCCTGACAGCCAATCCGTGTCGGTCAGACCGATTCCAAAAGGCTGTCCGAATTAGACATCGTAATCGCTCGGTCAGAAACACAGCCTGAAATATCTGTAAGAAACATAGGTTAGTTATAGATTCCTTACCATAGAATTACTCCCAGGTGTCAGACTGGATCTGGAAAGTTTTTTGTCAGCAGTACCCCAGCGCATCGGAAGGTGGCGTTGGTCGACTCCACGTTTGTCGTCGTGGTCGCCGGGATGACGTCTTGGTAGCTACATAGACGCCGCCCTCGTGTGCTGATGTCAGTTCTGTACACGACTTTCCACCCCAGATGCGCAGAGCCATGCAAGACACTGACCACTGGTGCACAAAACTAGGGCCCTGAAAGGAAGTCCTTGACCCTAGAAATCAGTTCGCAGAACAGGGAGGATGGGTGGGGCGGTAAGGAATCTATAACTAACCTATGTTCCTTACAGATATATCATTACCAAAGGTAAGTAACTTGTTCATCTGAAAGAAACAGTTATGGATTCCTTACCTTAGAATAGATACCCCAGCAATACCAACCCCGGAGGTGGGTCTGCGAACCAAGTTCACACCAGAAAGCCCTGGAGCACAGAACAGCCAAAAAAGCCGTCTCTCTGGACTTGGCTGTCCAGGCAGTAGTGTTTGGTGAATGTATGCAGCGATGCCCACGTAGCTGCCTGACAGATGTCATTAAGGGGGACTCCCTGTCCCAAAGCAGTGGTGGCTGCCGTCGCCCTGGTGGAATGGGCGCGTAGTCCCACTGGAGGCTCCTTCTTTGCCAAAGAATAGCAGCTTTGAAGCACAGAACGACTCAACTGGAGATGGTCCGTTTGTGGACGGCCTAACCTTTCTTAGTGCCCACGTAACCAACAAAGAGCTGGTCGTCTACCTGGAATTGCTTTGTGCGATCCCGGTAGAAGGAAAGCTCATGTTTTGGATCCAGACGGTAGAGCCTCTCTTCCTCTTTTGAAGGATGCAGAGGCGGAAAGAAGGTGGGCAAAGTGATGGTTTGGCCAATGTGGGAAGTAACCAACCACCTGGGAAAGAAAGGAAGGTCTAGTTCTAAGGACGACCTTGTCCGGATGGACAGCCAGAAAGGGAGGCTTGGAAGAAAGAGCTTGTAGCTCACTCACCCTGCATGCAGAGGTGATGGCCACCAGAAAGACAGTTTTCAAAGTAAGAAGCCTAAGAGGACAGTTATGTGGGACTCAAAGGGAGCGCACATAAGATAGGCAAGCACCAAGTTAAAGTCCCACTGGGGCAATACGAAGGGAACAGGAGGAAAAGGATGAGTAATTCCCTTAAGGAAGCCTAAAGAAGGCTGAAATGGCCGAGAGGTAGACTTTTAGAGTGCCCAGAGCAGAGCCCTGCTGGGCCAAAGAAAGGAGGAACAAGAGAACCTCAGAAAAAGGGGCGGAAAGGGGATCCACAGCCTTTGCTGTGCACCATGCCACAAATTTGTTCCATCTGCAGGCGTATACTGTCTTAGTGGAGGGACGCCTGGCTGCCAAGATAACATCGCAGACTTCGGGAGGCAGGTCAAACTACGTCAACTGCTGCCGCTCAATTTCCACGGAAGGAGGTGGAGGCTGAACAGGTTCGGGTGGAGGATCATCCCCTGCTGCTGCAACGGAAGACCCTCCCGAAGAGGCAGTTGGATCGGAGGATCGATTGCCATGTTGAGCAGCTCGGGATACCAGGCTCTTTGTGCCCAATCCGGAGCCACAAGAATGACTTGGGCCCGGTCGCGCTTGATCTTCTTCAGTTCTCTGGGCAGAAGTGGTATAGGCGGAAAGGCGTATACATGACCGCAACTCCACTTGCGACAAAAAGCGTCGCCTAGTGAGTGCCGCATTGGAAATTCCAACGTGCTGAACTGCTGACATTGCGCGTTCTCTGGTGGTGCATAGATCTAACCAAGGCTCTCCCCACTGCTGAAAGAGACCTTGCACCACCTCCGAGTGAAGATGCCATTCATGATCCATTATGCACCTGCGGCTGAGTTCGTCCGCCCTGGCGTTCAGGGAACCTGCCAGTTGTTGAACCACCAGGGATATGCCCTGATGTTCCAGCCATGTCCACAGGCGGAGATCCTCCTAACATAGGGTCCACGTCCCACCCCGCCTTGTTTGTTGCAGTACCACATGGAGGTGGTGTTGTCCATGAACACCTGCACCACTCTTTCCCAGACAGAGGGAAGGAATGCTTTGAGTGCAAGAAGAATCGCCTGAAGCTCCAGAAGGTTGATGTGAAGCCTGGACTCCGCCGGAGACCAGAGGCCTCTGATCTCTGCCTCCCCCATGTGGCCGCCCCATCCCAGAAGTGATGCATTGGTCACCACTGTGAACTCTGGTTGAAGAAGGGAGAGGGATCTGCCATCGACCCAATCCTGGTTCGTAAGCCACCACTGCAATTGGTGTGCAGTGCACTCCGAGATCTGGACGCAATCGGACATATTCCCCTGATGTTGTGCCCACTGGAACTTCAGGTCCCACGGCTGAGCCCGCATATGCCTTCTGGCATGGTCCACCAACAGGATGCAAGAGGCATCAGACCCAGAAGCCTGAGGGTCATCCTGACCGAAACCCGGGATAGAGGCTGAACGATCGGAATCATAGCCCGAATATCCCGGACTCGCTGTTCGGAGGGATAATCCCAAACTGCGTCCTGTCCAGAACCGCTCCGATGAAGAGGAGCTTCTGAGAGGGGGTCAGGTGTGACTTCGGCACGTTGATGGAGAACCCCAGTGAATGTAGGTCGGACGTATTCTGGAGGTGGGAGACGACAGCCTGGGGCGAGCCAGCCTTCAACAGCTAGTCGTCGAGATAGGGGAAGACTGGAACCCCTGATCTGCGCAGATGAGCTGCGACCACGGCCATCACTTTCGTGAACACCTGGTAAGGCCAAAAGGGAGCACGGTAAACAAAGTGCTCGTGGCCTATCGTGAACCGCAGGTAACGCCGGTGGGCTGGCAGGATGGGGATGTGAAAGTAAGCGTCCTGCAAGTCCAATGCTACCATCCAGTCTACAGGGTCGAGGGCAGACAAGACCTGAGCGAGCGTCAACATTTTAAACTTCTCCTTTCGGAAGAAGCGGTTGACGTTCCTGAGATCCAAGATAGGACGCTGGTCTTTGTCCTTCTTGGGCACCAGAAAGTGTGGGAATAGTAACCACATCCTACTTCTGGACCAGGAACAGGAACGCGATTGATGGCACCCTTGGCCAAGAGTACCAAAACTTCCTGTTCGAGAAGGGCCAGCTGATCCTCCGACATGCGATGGTACTAAGATGGCATGAAGGGAGGGGTAGTCTTTAAGGGAAGGGGGTAGCCCCTTTGGACTATCTGCAAAACCCACCTGTCTGACGTGATGGTGCACCAGTGGGGAAGGTGATGGCGAATCCTGCCGCCCACTGGCGTTCGGTGGCCCTGAAAGGTCGGATTAGGAGGGTTTGGAGGCTGCTGCAGAGGGGGCTGTGGTGGACTGGCCCGCCCGCTGGCCCGAAGAACCAGGGTGCTGGTTCCCACGTCCCCAGCCGCACAGAGGCTGAACAGCTTGTGCCGGCCTGTGGCTCTGGGCGGGAAGTGGCGGGGCACCCATTCCATAGCCACGAAAGGGGCGAAAGGCAGACTGTGAAGGGCGGGTGGTGGAGAGGTCCAGAGACCTGGCAGTAGCCCGAGAGCCCTTAAAAAAGCGCTCCAGCGCGTTGTCTGCCTTGTCGTCGAAAAGGCGACGGCCATCAAATGGCATGTCCATGAGAGCGGATTGAACATCCCCGGAAAAAACAGTTGACCTCAACCAGGCGCAGTCCCAAGCTGGAGGAAGAAAACATTTTCTTCCCAAGGTGGTCCAGTTTTTTGGATTCACTATCGGGTGGTGCGTTAGGGAATGCACCTTTGGAGGTGGAGGCTTGGACCACCAACTCTCAGGGGTGGGGTGTTGGGAGAGGAAAGTGGGGTCGCCCAGGGCTGGGCGGTGGCATCGGGCAATCATACTGTCCACAGGAGACCCTATGTTGGGCCTGGACCAGGTGCCCAAAAGGATGTTCATGAGAGCTTCATTAAACAGCAGCTGGGGCTCCGAAGAGCTCGCTGCCGGTTAAAGCACCTCGGTCAGGAGGTTAGTCCTGACTGCCACCGCAGGTAGCTCGAGGTGGAGAGCCCCGGCCGCCCTACGCAACACCACTGCGTATGACGCTCCCTCCTCTGCAGCCACGGTAGGAGGAGACAACTTGCCAAGATCTGGTGAGGTATCCAGACAACTGGATACCCCAGTTCCTCTCTCCAGTCCTGTTCATAAACCAACTGGTCAGTTAAAGGGTCCCCAGACCCATCCCAGTCATCTTCACCCTCCACTGGCTGCCAATCTGGTCTCAAGGAGCCTGGGTAGAACAGGGGCACAAAAGAATCCATCGGCGCCGGATCAGGCGTCGGTCAATGCCGGTCAGACTCCGGGTCTACCTCGAGGTGGAGGCCGGGATCGACATCGGCTGGGGACACAGCCGACGCCGGCTGTGGACGTGATGCCGGTGGGATCGGCGCGGGGTAGGCATAAAAAGATCAACCGGCGCCGATCTAGATCCAGGCCTAGATCCAAGGGGACTCTGTGGCGCCGAGGCCAAAGCCGCTGGTGCCAAAGGCCCAGGGACCCCAGTCAAGTCCGTGGGGCCCGAAGGCGCGCCGGCGGAGTCGGTCTGCCCAAAGATGGCGTGCATCGCTTTGTAAAACTGACGAAGCTTGGCAGGGGCGCTCCTGGTCCCGGGAAGGAGGGGAACCCGGCAACGACCCTTCGGGCTTCGCACGCGGAGCCACGGTAGGGGCTTAACCCGCATCCCTCGTCGTGTCGGCCGACGGATGGGGAAAATTTGAAGAGCAACAATGCTTCTTCGACTTCTTGTTGTGCTTCGACTTACCTGACCCAGAGTGTAAGACTTGGATGAAGAATGGTGTTGGCTCCGCGACCGGTCCCTCGACCTCCTACGTGACCGGGACCTCGAGCAACGCGGAGCTGACTGCCGAGCCTCGAGTAGCTTTCGGGACCGCTCCCGCAAAGACTTCGGAGCCATGGTCCTGCAGTCGGAGCACGACTTGGGGTCGTGGTTGCGCTCCAGATCCGTCACTGACATCAGTCGGTTACAGGGACTGCAAGCCTTGAAGCCGGACATCCTTCGTGCACCAGGAGTCGATGGCCTCAAAACAACAAAGTTGACAAAAGTCGAGAAAAAATCTGTCAAAAAATGACTGGAGGTACCACTCTCTCCGGATCTTCGCATGCTGGCGCAGAAAAAGAAAGAACTGACGTCAGCATGCGAGGGCGGAGTCTATGTAGCTACTGCAACATCATCTTGGTGACCACGACGACCAACGCCACCTTCCGATGCGCAGGGGTACTGCTGACGAAAAACTTTCCGGATCCAGTGTGACCCCTGGGGATAATTCTAAGGTAAGGAATCTATAACTAACTGTTTCTTTCAGATGAGACATACGAGTCGGCTCCGTGTCTCCGAATGCTGTTCGGACGCGAGTCGGAACCGAGTTGGGCAGTCCCATCGGTTTCCGACCATCGTAATCGGTCGGTCGGAAATATTTCCGAGTCAGTTGGAAACAAGGCTTCTGAATCGGATTCTGACTAACCAAATGCCGTTCGGAGCCTTTCAGACCGACATCGTTATCGGCCACATAGTGTGGATAGTTTTGGGTGTGTTTATACATGGGGAAAGTAGGCTCTGACACTCTCTAATAACGAATAAATAATACTGTAGTCTACCGGACTGATCATTACCCTAGAAATACCAGTTGCAAGGTCTTGGGAGGTGCATGGATTACAGTCCACATGAATCCCTGGCTCAAGTTGACCTGAGCCTGCACTTGCCTGAGGGCTTAGGGTGTGTAAAACTGGGCCGTATTTGCTCACAAACCTACAAAACAAACAATCAGAAATTACTTTTTTTCTGTGGAAAGGTGACTTTTCATCGTCACAAGGTCTTGTTGCATCTGCATGCTGTACTGCGTCAAACGTGATGTCTAATATTGTGTTTTGTGTAAGTAAGCCCCTGTCTGTAACATACTGTAGAGGGCTTGGTTCACTGCTTGAGTGGCTCATGAACATAGGTCTTTGGAACAGTTTGGTTGAAGTCCATTAGTGGGGTCTTTGCCTATGTGATGGGGTTAGAGTTGGCTGCTAGTGAGATCTCTCTGATGTGAAGTGTGTCTCTTGGGATGTTTCTGAAGTACCTGCTCAGTGTTTTCAGTGGCTTTAGAGACCTCTGTGGTTGGATTATTGTGAAACAAATCAAATGCATATGTAGTATGATTAGCCCATTCCACATGTTGGGTGTGTGAACTAATGAGATCCAGGGAGTTCCTTGTGGCATGGGTAGGCAGAGTGGCAGGCTGAGAGATATGGGCACTGACCAGCAGATTGAAGAAGTTGTTCTTCAAGGTCCAGGAAAATGGCTCACTTCGTAGATTGAAGTCTGCCATACACATTCCTTTTGAAACTGATGATTACTATCATGGTGAGACCTTACATCTCAGATAGGAATATTGGGTTGCTGCGTGAAGAATATTGACAAGGTGAAATTTGATGGTTTTAGTGGATGGGGAGGGAGCTGACATTAATTTCTCCAGTAACATGCAAAAAGTGGCAACTGTTCCACATTATAGGGCTTTGCACACAAAGCTCCTATACACGATGGCCACTCATTTTGGAGTATTTGAAAAAAGCACCTCTACACTATGGCCACCCTCATTTTGGGTTATTTGAAATAACTTCTGGCTAACTTCTTTATAGAACTTAGGGATTCCTCTGATATCTTGTGCCAGGTAGTGTGGCAGGCACGTGGTGTGGATGCTGTAACGTGCCATTTTCTGAGAAGCTAACTTCATGCCCACTAGAGCAGGTATGAAGCATGACTTGGAAAAGGAATAAGGTCGAGATTGCTAACATATGCTGGTTGAAAGTACAACAATACCTAATTTCTCATTTTGAGGCGTTGCAATTAGACAGACATCGTTCAGGAATGCCGACCTGAGTTTAGAGGCTTCAGGGCTGCCTCCTTGGTGCTACACCGCTTATTGGCTGGATCTCAATCAGGGTAGACATGAAAGCTAGTCTTCTCTTAGGCATACATTCTGCACCTAAGTGGCTTCTTAGTCAAACTAGATAAAAACACTTCACCACAGAAAAGCAAAAACGATTGGCATTGCCATTGCCAATAGTTTTTTTGTTTGCAGTGTTTAAAAGTGGCTTAATGATTTTCTCAACGGTGGTAATCTGTATCCACTGAGCTAAATTGATTAGTTATTTTTTTATTATAGAAGATAATTCATATGATTCTCTGAACACCAAATTATTTTCTATTTCAATGCCTCACGGGTTTATGGATTTTTTGAAGAGTAGATTTTGGTGTGTGTCGTCTAAAATTCCAAAGGGCTCTCTCTCTTTGACATGGCGATGTTGAACGTCACTTTCATTTCGCACGAGATGTCATTGCGATGAGTGTGAATCGAATGAAGTACTGAACAAGGTTATTTACAAGCTTACCGTTTCCTGTACATTTCTAAACGTTTTCTAACTACATTTTTCAGAATATATTCTGTTTTTTGCGGTAATTATTTTTTAAGACTTGGTTTGGTGTGTTTTACACAGAAAGACTACTCGCAGTAATTTCCGAACCCATGAAAATGACTGGGGTCTTCCACTGATGCCAACTAAGTTGCTGCATTGACAAGTGGAAAAGCAAGAGTTCAAGGGATGTAGCCATCTGCCATTCCATTAAAAAAGGTATGGAATAAGACCCGAGTCTTACAGAGTGGTTGTCTAAAGGAATATGGCAAGGCAGACCCTCATTGTACACCATATGATCACACTGAGCGCATAACCAAATGCAAAGTCCAAAGGGTAGCTGCAAAGGTTAGTACAGAGGAAAATGAAACACTGAATGTAAAACGAAACTTTATTTGAACATAATCATCGTACTGTAAATATATCTTTAAGTTACATTTGCAATAAATTTTACATCTTTCAAAGTTGAATTTAGTTTTATTACTCTGACATAGACAAAATATTTTTGGTTCACCCTTCACCAAAAAGCCCAATTCAGAAAATAGAGATATGTTTATAAAAATGATAATACATTTCTTTTCCTATAAAATCTTAATGTCAAAAAATTCAAGCTGTGCATTGCCTATTTAGAGAGTGAAAATGTATACAGTAGTACAACAAGATGTTAACACATCACCTAATAAAAAGGTGGACAAAAAGAAAATACTATCATTCAGTAGCACCCTTTGGCAGCACGTTAACCATACGATCGAAGCGTAACCAAACCACAGAAATACCTTAAACTGACATTTAATGTGCTTGAGTAACGCAGAAGGCTTAGTGCCTTATGGTAGTGTTGTTACGGGTAAGTAAGCAGGTCACATCTGGAGACATGGACAATTAGAGCAGAATCATTTTTAGCTATCCCATTTGCTGTGCTTCTCAGCCAGTCAAAGCAGGATTGAAACTCCAAACCAAAGTAAAAAGTAAAAATGGACACAGAGTATTTTGTGTTTAAACCAAAGTTCAGGTCTAGTCTGCCTTTAAACATTTTACACTTTTTCGATTTTGACACCTGTCTGATAAGCTCAAACCAAACAAGATTTCTCTTGAACCACTGAAATTGTGTTTGGGAACTTGTATATTAGGAGCTCTCCATAGTTTACTTCAGAAGCAATAAATTTTGCATTAAGAAATCTTTATAAATATGAGAAATTATTTCACATTTATACTTTATAACTTGTGGACATTTTACCAAGCCTGCAGATCACATTCTAGAGAAACTAGGAAGAGGGAGAAATAAAATGATCTCAGTTACAAATAAATTATTCTGCTTCCATTTAGCCACAAAAGGGTGACATAAAGCACAAATCTATCAATCAGTTTGAGTGCCTTGTACATTTTCAACATCCATGTAAACTATTGATTGCAGAGGTGTCGGAATTAGGCCTCTATTGGACTTATCTGACAGTCTAAATTTTCAGCCAAAAACGTTCGGCAGGATAGACCTGGAAAAAGTTACCAGGTGAAAAAGGCCCATTAAAGAATAGACCATGGGGATTTTGGTGCAGTACAGGTAAGCACCAAAATCCACATGCTATGACTCATTTTTTGGCAAAACCCGTAATTGCCCATTGTTTATGGCATCGAATAAATAATGAACGCCAGTGTATGCATTACTTATCGGATGCAATAAATAACGATGCAATTACCACAAACTCATAATTGAGGTATAAGAAACTTTCATTCAGTGGAACTGCTCCACATGTCCTTTTAAGGAGGAATGCTTACTGTAATACAAAACATCAAACAGTTTGATAATTGAAAACATTTCTCTCAGTTTACAGTCTGGTTTACCAAAAATGAGGCTCATCCGCAGTTTGTCCTTATGCACAGTCTCATGCAGGAGTCCAGTCCCATGCCTCAAGAGATTAGCAGCAATGATAAATTCCAAAACAATTTGACAAGTGATAACCGAAAAACGTGATCCATGTGTGACATCTTCTTGCTCCTTTGGGAGCTACTCAGCTGAAGAGACCATGCCTGTGTCCAAAATTCAATTTTGGAAGCAAGAGAGCTTTGTAGGTGATCTAGAGTCTTTGTGTTCTAGACGGCAATTCATTTACAAGCTTCCAACCTCAGGATGTTCGCTAAGGCTGCTCTGATTGCAGAGCCATGCAAGCATGCATAACGTAGCTTGGGGCCAATCAACGGGTGAGAAGGCCCAGGACTGACAATACTATTGCTATTAGTTTTTGTAAAAATAGAAAATATTTCTAATAAACGCAACATTTCACACATCACCCAGAATCAATCCACTCACTGGCAAATTTAAGCCAATAAAATGGTAAATTAAGAATGCCTAATGTTAATTTTAAAATAGAACTCACTGAAAATATTGACAACAACCCAGTGCAGCAGGACACTTCAAGAAGACGTTCATCCACTGAGAACGAGACAAGAGATCCCATTCGGAGTAATGTTACTAGGTTGTTTCCACAACTCTCCTCTCTGCAACATTTTGCTGTTACGTTATCAGGAGACATCAATCTCACACATTTTAAACTTAAAAAATTTGTAAGTAGATGTGGCTGAATTTAAAGAAATTATTGGCACCATTTTCATACGTTTGTGAGGGTAAAGCAAGGAAGAAGTTTTACATTTTCACCAAACAAATATATGGTTTACATTACATCCAAAGTTATATATTTAAATAATGGCCAGTGCAATGTAAATCCTCTATATCCAAAATTTCTAGCAAAGAAACCAAGAGGTTTTCAAATTACCTTAAGTGACACGAAGTACTTGGACACAAGTCCTACGCAAGGCAGAAGACAACTATTTTTGACAAGCGTAGCCCTCCCTGTATGCAACTTCTCGAGCTCCTAGAATCACTTATTATGTTATCCCGATAAGGAGTAAGTTCGAAGATTTAATCTGGATTCTACCGATGAGCCATCTAATTTCCAACCAAGCACAGAAATAAAACCAAAATGGGGTGGTTTTTTATTTGTTTGGCAATATCTGTGTTGTAAATTGCTGTGCTCTAGCGGTTTTCCTTTAAATTGCTCCCTCACAGGAAACACTGAGTGTTGGTGGGTGAGAACGATGGGAAGTAAAATATGCACAACAGTACTGAAGAACAGAGGACAACACTAAGAAAAATGTAGGGACAAAGGAGAAAAGGGCCCACAGGCAGATCATGGATAATCTTGATGAGCCGGGGTGGGAATCATAAAAGGGAGCTAACACAGTATATTGGCAAGATGGGGTGCATAGTAGATTGATACATAAAGAGTGTTTATTCATTCTCTTCCTTGCTTTCTGTAGCTGGAAGTAAAAATTAATTTAAGTCACTGGAAGCCGCGCCTGAAAAACGGTGTCCTAATGACCATAAACTGCTCCAAACAGCTTGCGAACTCTGGGCTAGAAAAGCACTAGCTCGCAACATGAAAGGTACCTCTCCTATTAAGGGAAAAAAGGCTAAATTGTTTAGTTCTCTTGCACCTTGGTAAATTGAAACCATTGGAATATAAAATGCTATCACAATGGAACAAAGTACAAAGTCTATGCAGTTACAGCAACACCTTCATGCCCGCATTTAAAGGTGTCAGCCCTACCATCAACAAGATGGTTTTTAGAGTTGAGCAACGGATCCTCCTCCAAGTTTAACGGGGCTTCACTTTTTTTAGCAGGCTGTGCAAAGCCACTAAACTCTTTTGTATTAATAATGACTAACATCAAAAAGAAAATCTTTAATGGTGCCAACCTGAGCATATACCAAGTCTGGTTAGTAGCAAGTAACGGTTTAATTTTCTCTGTAATATATTTCAAAAGCAATTAGATTTTTTTTTCAAAAATAAATTTTGTTGGGTGATTTCCTATCATTTTTTGTATTTGTGGATTTAAATTCTCGTAGCTGAAGCAGGGGGCCTACACTTGCTATTTAATTTCAGCTGGTATACTAACAAGCAGTAAAGCAAGCAAGCTTGCTAAATCTAGGCCCTGGCTGTTGTCACAGGGTTTTCTTTTCCTTTTGTGGCGTGTGAGTTAATGTCTCAAACTATGGAATTTCAAAGCATGTAATATTGCATATGATGATCTAAATTTAGCCTCTAAGGTGGCAGGCGGTTACGTTTTTAATTAAAGAAAATAAGTATCAAAGATGGTTCTCGTTCAAGATTCTGAGTACAGTATATATTGTAATGAGGATTGATTAAGGAGCCATCAGCGCGGATGCATCATTTTAACAGAAAACCATCTGACTTGTCTGAAAAACCATATTCCTTGAAGTCCAGCATCTAAGTTCATGCAAACAGGCAAAGCCATGAGGGAGACATTACGAAGGAATAGTCAGATGATATAGGCAGAAGGTATGGCTTATTAGTGCGTTCACAGCAGTAAGTAGCCTTATTTTCATGGAACAAAATGCTGAAAAGTACTGTTACTACACTTTTCCTATAGTCGCAGAATGTTTACTCTGAATTATGGCAGGTAGCCCCGCTGCAGGAGGGAAGAATAGTCTCTATTATCAAACTCCTATGGAATAATAGCACAGTATCACTGTCTCCATAATAACACTGCAGTTGTCCAATATGAGACTTTATAAACACAATGAAGCAAGCGACATATTACGTTCTTAGAAGTAATTAGAACTGAGTTTAGTGAAACTTTAGAAATCATCAGTTTTTTTGTGACCCTGAGTTTAATCATTTTTAATCAGCAGCACTTCTTTAACAAGAAAAAAAAAAGAGGTTGGGAAGTTCACCTGAACAGTGATAAAATGCTCATTTACGATTTTTCTTGGGAAATAAACGGTCAATTCTTGAAGAAACGGCAAACCTCAATGAAAAGAAATACCAAACTTTAAAGTATGAACTGGGTCGTTAGTACAAATATGGCCTTTTGTTCTGGGTACACGAATAGGTACTACTTGTATAAATTGCAAATCTCTCTGTGCAAGGATATTTTGACCCTGCATGCAGGTCATGTAGAAGCAGCAACAATTACTTGGGAAATAAATCTCTCAGGATAGTCTCTCTTTGAGCACAATTACCAATGACGTTAAATGATAATAAAATATGTTTTTATATGTAGGTCAAAAGGGTGATGTCTTTGTAGGCCAGGAATTATATAAAAGTCTGGAGTCTGGTAACCTAGAAGTCAGTTTCAAAAGAGAAAATGCCATTTTGCTGTTACTTTTTGGATGCTATGACATTGATTAAGATCTCTTACTCTATCCTTTTTCCAGTAAACTCATTTTACAGTCAAGTATCTGGACACCAATTAGAAAACAGAGGAAGAGAATATAGTTGACTCATCATAGCAGTAGGAAATAGTGCATGGTAGCCACTTGCTTTTGGGTTGTGTTGTGTTCAAGTTACCCCCATATTAAGGATTATTCCTAATACAGGGGTCTGTGCATCTATCCTAATGTAAAAAAATATACGGACTATATCTATAAATAAATACAGATATATGTTAAAGATATAAATCGTCTTTTCAAGCCAATGAAAATGTAGATCTTGGCAAACATAAGATTCACAGCCAACTGCCAAGTTGCTTTTTCCTTGAGTTATCAAAATTCCCCCGGCTAGTTTCTTGCCATATTTGGCAAAACGTTGCAGGATCCTTGTCAGTAAAAGGAAAGAAGAGAGGAGGTCAGGAGCAGAGCCAGGAGCTGTCGCTTGAGCCTCTTTCCAGCAGGTGACAAATGGGAAGATTTCCATAGAGAGCAGGGTCAGTCATGGGGTGCAGAAGCAGGAAGAAGAGAACCATTCCCATAATGTAGAAGGTGATGATGGTGAATCGTTGAGGGTGTTCACATGCAGTGAAAATAGCCGGGAAGCCAATGTAGTTGCAAAAGGAATGACATAGGACTGGTCCAATCAAGTGTCCTGAAAATACATGGTTGACGAAAAAACAGTGTCATTCTTTCATTACTTGTAAGCACTTCAATGACATAACTGAGGTTCATCCATCTAAGACCTCACTAACATGCAGCGCATTAGCCAATCAGAGCAGTGATAACAATAACATAATTGATGACACAACTGCATTACATTTATCAAATATACATGTGGTATAAATGCTCATAGGTCAATAATGAATACATTACAATTCCCATATAGTTCTGCCTGCATGGTCCAATTGACCTAGGCTGAGGCGTTTTTGGTTGGTTTTGCTGATCGAATTCTTTGTAGCAGTATGGCAAAACTAAGTCCGATGATTATTTTTTTTTCAGAAGTGGGACCATTTGTAATCCATAGAACCATAACTGTTCTAAACCTACAGGATTTTGGGGATCATGCTGATAGGGGTTTGGAGCTTTCAGAGCCCCAAAGACCATCCTGCATTGTTAGTCCTGTTTGGAGAAGGAGAGGCGCTCGCTTCAGCTCCCACCTAGGCTTGACATGCTGATCCAGACTATGGACTTTCAGGAGTTCAAAGACCATCCTGCATTGTTGGCCCTGTTGCTTGGAGAAGGAGGGACGCTCGCTTCAGCTCCCACCTGCGCTTGACATGCTGATCCAGACTATGGGCTCACTTCATCTTGGCACTTAAAGCACGCTACATCCCCCTGCTGCATGATACATGTGGATACAGACTCAGGGCTTTCTGGGCCATCCTCCACTGTTGGCCCTACGGATTTGAGGGGGCACTTCATCTTGGTGCTTAAACCATGCTTCAGCTCCCTGCTGCGCGGGACATGTTGATACATACTCGGGGCTTTGAGGACCCCAAAGACCAACCTGCATTGTTGACCCTGTTTCTTAGGGGAGGAGGAGGGACACTACATAGATCAGCGCTTAAGGAGCGCTTCAGCTTGCCACTGCCTGGGACATGCTGATACAGTCTCAGGCTTTTAGGACTCAAAGACCACCCTCTATTGTTGGCCCTATTGTTTGGAGGAGGATTGGAACTACATCTCTGCGCTTAAAATGTGCTTCAGCCCTGCGCTGCACAGGACATGCTGATACAGTCAGGACTTTCATGACTTTGAATATATTGTGCTTCGATTCTTTTCACCAAGAATGTAGATGCTAAAATAAAGGGTAGGGATTTCACAAACATATGATGGGTACCCAACTACAAGGCATAGAATTGTTATAGGTCAACAGTGCCACATTTTGGTCCACTAAAGGTAGACTGTAGAGGTAAGTAGCAGCACATGTGGTTTGTGAGCCCACACCTAAAACCACTGTTCCAGTTTGGTGGACTGGCCCACGAAATGCAAAGTCTGGTGACAGGACATGATCACTATTTTCTCCATATTGTTTAGACTATATTCTGGGTTTTTAGGGAAAATAAAGTGTACTACAGTGTTTTTTTTAATAATTTTTGACATTGTTAATTTGTTTGTTTGTAACCACTGTATTACTTTTTTAGGTACTAGTGCGGTACTCAGTAAACATTTGTTTACATATATGAAGTAATAAAACTACTTTTGCCTCCCTTTACAGACTTACGTAAACTGCTACATTCCTTTCTATGCACTTATAATACTGTAGTACACTACATTTCCACGTAAAACTCAGAACGCAGACTAAGTGTGGTCTAAACAATGTCTGGCTTTTAATTTGTTAAGGGCGAAATATTTTTTATACCACACTTTGTCTGAATTCTGGGTTTTAAGTGGAAATATATTGTAGTACAGTGTGTTTTTAATTTAGTACATCTTTAATTCATTTTTACAAGTTTATCATTGTTTGCTATTTAGAGAGGCATTTTACTAGTAGTATCTTCACGACTGTGGAGTCTTTGCATATAAAAAGATAGGACTTATCTTTTTATGTGCGGAGAATCGGCAATCATATAGATACTACTCGTAAAATACCTTTGTAAATAGCAAACAATCGTAAACTTACACAAAAGTGTAAGTTTACCTTTCTGAATCAGGCCCTATAACTTTAAAACTACTGACTCTATTTAGATCTACTACACAAAAGGACCCTTTGCACCCCATAATCTATATTTCTGCAAAATTTCATCTAAATGCGTTCAGCCTTTTCCCCCCATTATGTCTGTTTAAACAAAAGTATACGACACGCCATTCAACTGTATGACATGCCACTCTACGGATATTCCACTATACTCAGTAACAGTCCACTTCATGACACAACACGACATGCTCCACTGTACGACACTCCACTCCACTCCACAACACGTCACTCCACTTTACATACCACTCCACTCTAAGACACGGTACCACACACCACTCTATGGTACACTACTCCATTGTAGGACTCTTCACTCTTTGCCACTACACTCTAAGACACTCCACTCCACTATATAACACTCTCAGACACTCCACTCTGCCATATGCAACTCCACTCCACTACATCCCACTTCACTCTATGCCACTCCAATTTACGCTCCTCACTGTGCAACACGCCACTTTATGACATGACTGTCTACTCTATTGTGCGCCATTCCACAAAACTACTCCACACTATGCACCACCGATGTATGCCACTCTTCTCCACTGTAAGACACGGGACTCCACTCTATGCCATGAAACACCACTCTGCAACATTCCACTCTACGACACACCACTCCACTCCACTCCACTCTATGCCACTCTGCAAAACTCTACTCCACTCTAGGTCATTCTACCCCACTCAACTCTACCCCACTGCACTCTATGATACTGTACACCACCACACTGTACGCCACCACACCCTACGTCATGACACTATACGCTACTAAACTCCACGCTTTTCCACTCTACGCCACTCCACACTAAACCCCTCCACTATAAGACACTGTATGAAACAGCACTTCACTCTACGACATGCTACTCTATGCCACTCTATGACACGCCATTCTACTCTATGCCACTCCACTTTACGCCAGTCCACTCTATGCCACTCCACACCACTATATGTCACTCCACTACTATGCTATTCCACTCTACTGCACCCCATTCTATGACACTCCACCCTATACCAAGACACTGTATGCCACAACACTCCACACCACTCCATTGTATGCCACAACACTGTATATGTCACAATACTCTACCATACGGCATGACCCTCCACGAAACTGCATTCTCCTCCCTTCCACTCTACCAAACTCTACTACACTTTATGGCACGCCACAACACTTCACTCCCTTCCATGCCACTATGCAACACTCTACTTTACTCTATGCCACTCTACGAGACTCTACTCCACTCTACGTAACTCCCTCTTCGTCACTTCACCTCAACTTACTCCACTCTACTCTACTGTATGGCACAATACTCCACTCTATGCCACTCCACTCTACCACATTCTATGCCATGTCACTCCACTCCACTCTACTCTACAACATGCCACTCTAGTCTATGACACTTTACTCCACGCTAAGCCATGCCATTCCACTAGACGCCACTGCAGTCTACGCCATTGTATAACACTTTACCCCACTATATCCCACTGCACAACCCTCCACTCTACACCATGCCACTCTACGCACTTCCTCTATGCCACCCCACTTTACTCCACTGTACGACAAACCACCCCATTACACTCTGTCACTCCATTCTACCATACTCTATGCTACTCTACAACACTCTACTCAACTCTATGCCACTCCACTCCAATTTATGACACTTTACTCGTTTCTATGCTACACCACTCCACTCTACGGCACACCACTCCACTCTACAACACTTTACTCACTCTATGCAACTCCACTATACAACACTTTACTACACTCTATGCTACACTGTATGACACTCTACACTCCTCTCGCCAGTCCACTCCTCTCCTCGACACGCCAGTCCACCTCACTCTCATCCGCTACACTCTACAATGCTACACTCTACAATGCTACACTCTACAATGCTACACTCTACAATGCTACACTCTACAATGCTACACTCTACAATGCTACACTCTACAATGCTACACGAAGGAGAACCCACTGTTTTCTTGTCATTTCTGGTACTGTTTACAACCCTTGTACGCCTTCTCCCCTGACCCGCGACCAGGCTGTTCTCTCTAGCTCTGGTGTGGTGTGACAGGAGAGACAGACCCAGATGATGACAATACACTGATTCTTCGGTGATTGATGGGTTCTGTTCCCTAAAGGGTTCTTCTCTAACCAAGAGATGTTAGAATGAGTGGTTTTGCCTTTTGTTTATCCCTGCTGACCCAGTACTAGACCCAGGTTGTTCAGTGTTACAATATTTGGTTAAGGGGATTCACAACCTGCTGGTCTTTAAAACCTTTCCCTTGGACCTTCTCCCACGTTTTTTGTTGATACTGCATTGAGCGGCTTTTTGGCCGTAGGTCCTGATTTCTTTACTGAGTCCTCCCTTAAGAGGATTCAATACGCTCCATGACTTCCCTTGTATGATTTTTGTCCAGTCTTGTCTAGGTGGATGGTATTGATGGTTCTCTAAAACTTTTTCTTTTCTTATTAGAATTTTACCCTTGGTAAACTCCGCATCTTTTCTAACTATGTCAGAGAGACAGGGTCTCGCTTTTGATGATGCAGTAGCATTAGATATCCTCCAAACACCATCTATTATTGATTTACCTACTAATACCACTATTATCAATAATGATGACTGGAGCAAAGTCCTCTTTCTCAAGCGCTCGCATGCCCGGACACAGGTACATGGGGCTATTATGACTGAGTATTTACGGGCTGATTGTGCACCCACTGGCCTCATAGTCAATAATGCACCGAGACTGTTCCTAGAGGATAAGACATTCCTCAAGGATTGGTCTTTGGTGGCATGGAGGTGCACACGGGATTGGCTAATCCTCATAATTACAACAGCAAAGAGGATTGCGGATAACATCCTGGTTGAGATACAACACCTAGAATCCCAAATTAAATCAGTACTAGTGACGGCTACCTATAACAAACAGTCAAAAGAAACGGACAAAACCAGCAAAGAGTTTAGAGACAACATCTTGGCCAATAAAATCATTAAATTCAAGAAGGATTTGGCCAAATTCTCTATGACCAAAGTGTATCCCTACACGAGTGATTCTTATGTTCCTCCCGCTTATAACCAACAGAGTGGCAGGACCGGTTCTAATTACTCAACTTCTGGGAGTGATGGAAACTCCTCCGACTCAGATCCAGGCATGCACCAACCTTCAAGAGGCCGCAACTGGAGGAAAAGAGGACCCAGGAGAGGCAATTTCTTTGGAGGTCCCCCCCAACCACAATGGTGGCCGCCGGGCCCGTTCAATTTTCAACAACCTTATTACCAACAGCCAATGTACCCGGGTCCATTTTTTCCTGAAAATTTCCAAGAACAGCCTTTTTTAGGACAAGGCCAACGCCGCTCCAGAGGCAAGAGAAGACCCGCTCAAACAACCGTCCATTGGAGCCCTCCATCCTCCCGGACTCGGAGCAATCTGAGAGATCCAACAGCACCAGGCCCGAGCAACACGACAGCTTGATTGTTAATCTCAGTGACCGCCAGCTTACTGTGGATGAGACTACCGTCCTAGAAAAAGGTCTTGGTTACGTCCCCACATATAAGGGAGATTCTTTCCAAACCCGGCAGGAACTAGCTGTTTTCTTCAGAAAAGTGAGGCTACGTGCTTTCTTTGGCAATAAACCACAAGAGGTCGATGAAGAGAACACCACCAATACTGGTTTACGTCCGAAATCCACCTTCAACCCACCGACACATCTAATTCCTCCTGAAGTACTTACTTTCGAGAGGGCTGTCCTGAGGGATGCTGAAGTATTATTCCAACTTGATAGAAAACAATTCATGAACCTGTCTAAGCATGAAACTCTTGCCCTACAGACTTTGTCATCTGACAAGTCAATTACCATCAAACCCGCAGATAAGGGGGGCGCCACAGTGATCATGGACACAACAGCATACCGAAGCGAGTGTAAAAGACAACTTACCAACGGCACCTTTTACAAGCCTCTTAAATTGGATCCCACCAAGAGGCTTCTTGCTATCATTAAGGAGAAAGTAGATGACGCTCTGGAGCGAGGTTGGATCACCAACCATGAGGCATTGTTTCTGATAACCAACTTTCCAGTAGTCCCCTATTTCTATGTATTACCAAAAATACATAAAGGAGTGTTACCCCCCCCAGGTAGACCCATTATCTCGGGGATAGGGTCACTCCTCGAACCCTTGTCTACCTTCGTAGACTTTTTCCTAAAACCTCTTGTGAAAACAATGCCGACATATGTGGAGGATACCAAGGATCTTCTGCGCATCCTTGATGGAATGCCTTTTGACTCCACACGAGACTTCCTTGTGAGTTTCGATGTGGAGTCATTGTACACCTGCATCCCACAGGATGAGACTTTATCTGTCATCAAAACACTCCTTGAAACACAAGATCTGCAGAGCACAACACCAGTTGAGTTCATCATGTTCTGCGCGACCCTGGCTATGAAAGAAAATTTCTTTCAATTTGAGGACCAGCTATTCCTTCAGATCTCCGGAACATCGATGGGGAGCATTTTTGCTCCTTCCTTGGCCAACCTCTATGTCCACCATTTTGAGCAGGCTGAGGTTTTGTCTATCAATAATCCGTTTCTAGGCCATATTTTGTCCTGGAAACGGTATATAGACGACATTTTGGTCATTTGGAGAGGCCCTATTGACACAATTGAGAATTTCCACACATGGCTAAACCTTCAAAATGACTTTCTTAAGTTTACCTGTGTAACTTCAAAAAAGAACCTACCATTCTTGGATCTTAAGATCAGCTCTCAGGATGGCATACTCACGACTGAACTATATAAGAAACCGATGGCTCGGAACTCCTTGTTACATTTCCAGAGTTTCCATCCACGAGCTCTGCGAGAAAATTTGCCCTTCGGGCAATTTCTCCGCATTCGACGCAATTGTTCAACAACTTCCAAGTATTACGAACATGCCAATCAACTTTCTGCACAATTACTGGATAGGCAATATCCAAAGAGTACAGTGAAAACATCGATGAAGAGAGCTCTGAACAACCACAGGGAGGCTCTCCTGGAAAAACGGATTCGTGATCCAAGCACTGAAGAGAATCGGATAACATGCGTCAACACTTTTTCCAGCCATTCTAACGCCCTTAAGAAGAGCATTCTTAAGAACTGGAGAGTGGTCAAAATTGAAGGGAAGACCTTACCTCCTCCTCTATTTGCCTACAAGAGGAGCCAGAACATCAAAGACCAGCTGATACACACACGCCCTCGAGCGTCCCAGAGATCTGCGGAGCTGTCCTTGTGGGGCCTACCCCCTGTTAAAGGTCACTTTCCATGTGGGAACTGTTCGGTGTGTCCCCAGACATCACATACCACCGAGGTTGACATTGGCACAAGTAGACCCTGGCGGCTTGATAAACACACTAATTGCAACAGCGAGAGGGTCATTTACCTTATCAAGTGTCCCTGCGAAATGAACTATGTGGGAATGACATCGAGGAAAATTAAACTCAGAATAGCAGAACATAAGAGCACCATTCGGTGCAAAAAGAGTGCCACCAAACTTACCAACCATTTCATCTCGGCAGGCCATAGAGAAACAGATCTTCGGTGGGTAATATTGGAGCAACCCCATATTCCCCAACACATCATGGATATCCAACGGTTTCTCCTCTGTAGAGAACAGAGATGGGTGTACCGTTTACACTCAGATACCACAGGACTTAATGACGATATTCCCTGGCTTTTGCTTTAAACTTAGTGATAATCAGGAGTACGTTTCTCATCCAGTACTCCCTGGTCAACACCTCCTAATCTTTGCCTTGTCTGTGAATATGGTGTGAATAGAGTGTGATACGTTCAATTGGAGAGTCTTCAACACTAATACACCATGTTTGTGAATTCTTTATTGAACCCCATTTCACTAACATACTGAACGTATCATAATGGTTATCGCGTGGAACTCAGTCATAATAGTTCCCTTCTTCTTTTTTCGTTGGCCTGACAAAACCTTACACACCACATACATATATCTCTCTCTATGTTGAAATAGATATGAGCGCATGCCCATCGACTTTAAACACGCTTTAATGAAGGGCACGCACTTGTAGAGGTTGTCTGATTGAGATGTTATCCTCGTGGGGGACTTCACGTTATGCTTTGGAAACTCCCTTCATGTATATAGTTTACATAGCGACCATAGCGGTTATGTTCTTTGGCCGCTTTTGGTGCTGGAGCTTACCGTAATTCCTTTACATTTATCTAGAATGGGAACCCACTATATTCGAGATGTATCACTGTAGCGCCTCGATTACGGCACATGCGCATTCAATTTTACATTCAGTATATGCGCTGTGTTTATCGGAGATGTGGTAGACCGATGTCTCTAGCACGGCACATGCGCACCACGTCGCGGTCACCGCGCATGCGCAGTACTCTGCCATTGTCATTTGGGGTCCTAATGCTGTTGGAAACACTGCAGGCTTTGCCGAAGCCGCCCAGCTGATCAGTCTGTTCAACGCGCTTTGCCGAAGCAGATTGGCTGCAACTGATTCATCTGTTTTCATCACTTTCTAGCGCATGCGCGGTGCCTATTATCGACTTTGGGGTCCTCGCGCTGCTGCAAACATTGCAGGCTTTTCTCAAGCCACCTTGCTTAAACAGCTTCACCTGTTTACAATCTAGTACATTATAAAAACACTCCCCCTCTGCTCGGGTCGGTACCTCTGGTCTTTACTCATAGACCGCCCTGGGGTACCGACGGAGAGGTAAGCTTGGCTTTTGCTCTTGTAATGCCTTATAATCTTTCTAGAACAACTTAAAGAGTCCTTAACATTAGTGTTTTTACAATAACCCTCTGGATTTTTTCAATGGCCCTTTAACTACATTGTTCGATGGAGTATTTGGGCTCTTTCTTTCTATCTGGTTAGAGGCCTTCTACCCTGACTAGTATTTTATTGCCATACTTTGTGCCTCCACCTATTCTAGAGACATGGACAAACTTTATACTTCTTAGTCATTTGGTATGGGGAACATAAAGATCTAGGCATGTTTTACAACAGCCGTGTTTCTTTTTTCCTTTCCCCTTTATCAGAGCGGGGCCCCCTTCCCTGAGTAGAGCCAGGTTGAGGTGAGGGTATCACCCACATTTGTAGGGTAAGTGCAATCTAATACACTTTTAGATGTTACTAACACAAAAATTTGTGTTTTGTATGGCGGTATATTTATACTGTTGTTTGCTGGTCTTATCAACATGGATAGCTCTTCGCATCTCCTTATTTATGTTTTTCCACTTCCCTAGGTATCCGGTTTTTACATCCATGGAGTTCAACCGGTGGTAGGAATGTCTGTAATTTAATATACTTTTACAATTTTACTTATTCATAGTAGCAGCAATATTAAGGTCCTGATGAATGCCCTCGATACTTTGTAGATCCCAGTGGGCAGAAACATGTCGACCACATACTATGGACAATGAGCATAATGACGATGTATTTATGCTAAATTGCCATTTTGCTTTTTAATTTTGGCAGAGGTGCTCTACCGATTAAAGCACTTTTGAGTTTCTCTAGCCATTTTTATTCACATTTTTTGATTTAGCGCTGCACTTTTTTTGAACCCCTTTTCACACGAAGGAGAACCCACTGTTTTCTTGTCATTTCTGGTACTGTTTACAACCCTTGTACGCCTTCTCCCCTGACCCGCGACCAGGCTGTTCTCTCTAGCTCTGGTGTGGTGTGACAGGAGAGACAGACCCAGATGATGACAATACACTGATTCTTCGGTGATTGATGGGTTCTGTTCCCTAAAGGGTTCTTCTCTAACCAAGAGATGTTAGAATGAGTGGTTTTGCCTTTTGTTTATCCCTGCTGACCCAGTACTAGACCCAGGTTGTTCAGTGTTACAACAATGAAACACCACTCTGCAACATTCCACTCTACGACACACCACTCCACTCCACTCCACTCTATGCCACTCTGCAAAACTCTACTCCACTCTAGGTCATTCTACCCCACTCAACTCTACCCCACTGCACTCTATGATACTGTACACCACCACACTGTACGCCACCACACCCTACGTCATGACACTATACGCTACTAAACTCCACGCTTTTCCACTCTACGCCACTCCACACTAAACCCCTCCACTATAAGACACTGTATGAAACAGCACTTCACTCTACGACATGCTACTCTATGCCACTCTATGACACGCCATTCTACTCTATGCCACTCCACTTTACGCCAGTCCACTCTATGCCACTCCACACCACTATATGTCACTCCACTACTATGCTATTCCACTCTACTGCACCCCATTCTATGACACTCCACCCTATACCAAGACACTGTATGCCACAACACTCCACACCACTCCATTGTATGCCACAACACTGTATATGTCACAATACTCTACCATACGGCATGACCCTCCACGAAACTGCATTCTCCTCCCTTCCACTCTACCAAACTCTACTACACTTTATGGCACGCCACAACACTTCACTCCCTTCCATGCCACTATGCAACACTCTACTTTACTCTATGCCACTCTACGAGACTCTACTCCACTCTACGTAACTCCCTCTTCGTCACTTCACCTCAACTTACTCCACTCTACTCTACTGTATGGCACAATACTCCACTCTATGCCACTCCACTCTACCACATTCTATGCCATGTCACTCCACTCCACTCTACTCTACAACATGCCACTCTAGTCTATGACACTTTACTCCACGCTAAGCCATGCCATTCCACTAGACGCCACTGCAGTCTACGCCATTGTATAACACTTTACCCCACTATATCCCACTGCACAACCCTCCACTCTACACCATGCCACTCTACGCACTTCCTCTATGCCACCCCACTTTACTCCACTGTACGACAAACCACCCCATTACACTCTGTCACTCCATTCTACCATACTCTATGCTACTCTACAACACTCTACTCAACTCTATGCCACTCCACTCCAATTTATGACACTTTACTCGTTTCTATGCTACACCACTCCACTCTACGGCACACCACTCCACTCTACAACACTTTACTCACTCTATGCAACTCCACTATACAACACTTTACTACACTCTATGCTACACTGTATGACACTCTACACTCCTCTCGCCAGTCCACTCCTCTCCTCGACACGCCAGTCCACCTCACTCTCATCCGCTACACTCTACAATGCTACACTCTACAATGCTACACTCTACAATGCTACACTCTACAATGCTACACTCTACAATGCTACACTCTACAATGCTACACTCTACAATGCTACACTCTACAATGCTACACTCTACAATGCTACACTCTTCGCCAATGCACTTCAGAAAACTCTACTCAACTGTATGCCCCTCTACTGTATGCCACTCTACTCCACTCAACCACACTCCAGTGTCAGATGTTCTAATCTACAATATTCCACTCTACGAGGCTACACTGTAAGACACTCTGCTCCACTCTACTGTACGGCATTCCACTCTACAACACTGTACTGCATTGCACTGTACACCACTCTATGCCTCTCCATTCTACAACATTCTACTCCACTCTATGCCACTCAAGACTGCAATCGACGTCACTCTATGAGGCTCCACTCAACGACACTCCATGAGGCTCCAAAGACACTCCACTCTACAAAACTGCTCTCTATGGCACGCCACTCCAGAACACTCTACTCCACTGTATGCGCATCCACTCTACACCACTTTACTCCACTCTACTCTATGCCACTCTACGACACTGTACTCCACTGTACAACACTACACAACTCCCTCTATGCCACTACACTCTGCTTTATTCCACTATACCAGGGGTACTCACAAACTTTCTGCTGGTGGCCAAAATTACAGTGTGGTTAGTGGCCGAGGGCCGCACTGGTAGGGGTGGAGTCAGTGGGGGCGGGATCAGTGGGGGGCGGAGCTAGAGTAAAAAAAAAACCTTTCAAAACATCTGTCTCCCTCTCTCTCTCCCTCCCTCTCTGTCCCCCTCCCCCTCTCTCCCTCTCCCTCCCTCTCTCCCTCTCCTTCCCTCTCCGTCTCCCTCCGTCCTCCGTCTCCCTCTGTCCTCCCTCTCCCTCTGTCCTCCCTCTCCCTCTGGCCTCCGTCTCCCTCCGGCCTCTGTCTCCCTCCCTCCCTCCCTCCCTCTCCTTCCCTCTCAGTCTCTTTCCGTCTCCCTCCGTCTCCCTCTGTCCTCCGTCTCCCTCCCTCTCCCTCTGTCCTCCCTCCCTGTCTCCCTCCCTCCCTCCGTCTCCCTCCCTCCCTGTCTCCCTCCCTCTCGCTCCCCCTCTCTCCCTCCTCCGTCTCCCTCCCTCCCTCCTCCGTCTGTCTCCCTCCTCCGTCTCCCTCCCTCCCTCCTCCGTCTCCCTCCCTCCCTCCTCCGTCTGTCTCCCTCCCTCCTCCGTCTGTCTCCCTCCCTCTCTCTCTCTCTCCCTCTCCCTCCTTCCCTCTCCCTCTCTCTCCTTCCCTCTCCGTCTCTCTCCGTCTCCCTCCGTCCTTCGTCTCCCTCCCCCTCTGTCTCCCTCCCTCTCTGTCTCCCTCCCTCTCTGTCTCCCTCCCTGTCTCCCTCCCTCTCTCTCCCCCTCTCTCCCTCCTCCGTCTCCCTCCCTCCTCCGTCTCCCTCCCTCCCTCTCTCTCCCTCTCCCTCCCTCTCCTTCCCTCTCCGTCTCCCTTCGTCCTCCGTCTCCCTCCCTCCCTGTCTCCCTCCCTGTCTCCCCCTCTCTCCCTCCTCCGTCTCCCTCCCTCCCTCCTCCGTCTCCCTCCCTCCCTCCTCCGTCTCCCTCCCTCCCTCTCCCCCTCCCTCTCCGTCTCCCTCCGTCCTCCCTCCCTCTCCCTCTGTCCTCTGTCTCCCTCCCTCCTCCATCTTCCTCCCTCTCTGAAAAAAAATCGGGAGAACGGGGCCTTGAATCGGGTTACTGTCATGTATGGGTGTTGGAGGTGTGCTGCTGCAGAATCTGATATTTGAAACGCAAAATGCACGTTTTTTTTCCTTTCCTTTCAGAAGCATTGAGCGCAGTGGCAGGCAGAGAGAGGGTGATGCAAGTGTTCTGCACTGGCGGGCTGCTGGTAGTGCATACAACCCCCCCCACATCCCGTGTGGCAGCCCGGCGGGCTGAAACAGCTTCCAGGTACACACACAGCCGCCCCCGAGTACTTCACAGATCTTTAAAAGACCATTCGCTTGTTGATGAGGCTTTGTTTTGCTTTTTCACCCTTTCTAGAGCCCCTGTATCGCCACTCTGATTATTGCTGGAAGAATTATCACTCTACACAATACAAGCCCTGTCAGCTGAAACCCCCTGAGGAATCGGGTTTTTGCTTGCAGGAATCGGAAGGCGGGAGACTAGCCTTGAAATCGGTAGTCTCCCGCCTGAATGGGGAGGGTTGGCATGTCTGGGTACGATGTCTGCAAGGTCCGCGGACCGCCAAGAAAGGCTTGCCGGGCCGCTGGCGGCCCGCGGGCCGTACTATGAGTACCCCTGCACTATACTCTATAACACACTACTCTATTTCTCCACTCTATGCCACTCCATTTTACGACACTCCACTGTAACACTGTGTACAACACGCCACTCTACGGCACACCATGTCACTCCACTACTTGACACTTAACTCCACTCTGTGATACGCCACACTACTGTACTTCAATCTAAGACACTCCACTCTATAATTTGAGACACCTTTTTATAAAAAAAATAGAATTAATTGAAATTCAATGAAAATACATGGTTAAAGCTTAGTTCTAGTTAGGAAATCTTTATTTATTCTTTAAATCCAAATCAAACCTAAATTACACATACATTAGACATTCTAAAGTTATAGTCCTATCTCAAATTTATAATTCACGTACCTCTTTCAAATTACTATACCTCGTGCACAGGTTTAGCAACTCGCTAGCCGCACTCCATTAACTAGAACTCCTGCCTTTACGATCCACTGCTTATTTACTTTCATATTACATCACTTATGCCATGTGAAATCATAGCATTCATAAAAACACTTATGACATCTCAAATGCATCATTTGTGAGAACACTCTGTATGGTAGAGTGGTGAGTTAACGTTAATGTACGGTGGGTAGCGAGATGGGCATACACTAGGATTCTTACATGCAAGGGGTTTTGAAAAGGACCCGCACACACAAAATGCACTGGCCAAGAGACTTTTAACTGAGGGATCATGACCAATATACTTATGTATGAAGACCATGAGTAGGTCCTTTAAGGGGGATGGTCAAATCCTTTCAGTCATGAGTGTCAGTCAGGGTACTTCAGTTGTAAAGGTCCTGTTGAGGGGCCCTAAATTATGAGTGTTTTGGTTAGGACTTCCCCACAGTAAAGATCATGGTCAGTCCCCTTGAACATGAGGTTTCAGACAGGGTGCGAAAGCTGTGTGCTTCCTGATTATAGCTCCTCAGATGTGAAAATCCTGGTCAATTGTCCTCAGAAGTAAAGATTCTGATAAGGTAAGCGGGCTTTGTCAGGGACTCCAAACTGTAAGGGTGCTAGTAAAGACCCACTTCGCTTTTAGCATGCAGACAGATCCCCTTAGATGTTTATTTCTATTTACTTATGTAATTTTAGATACAGCGCAAACTAGACACCGAAGGAAGGTTTTGAACTGATTTACACACCATTGTAAAAGAGAGTTTACAGTCAAGAAGCAACAAAGAATGTATATTAATACCAAAGTAAGTCAGAATCAAAGCTCAGAGTACAAAGATGGTCAAGACCCGTGTGACGTGAGGCCCTTGGACACAGCCAATGAGATGTAATTACCAGCACACATCAGATGTGAGAGTCCTAGTTAGGTACATCAACCGTCTTCGTGTCCTTGAGATGCAGCTAAAAATAAAGGTAATTTGAGAGTTCTCTACACCTCTACCAGCACTTTAGAGGCACTCATAACTCCCAAATCACTATTTAGGAGGAGAGGCACTGAACATTTTACAGCTATCAATGTTGAATTTTTTCTTTTTTTGTTTTAATTTCTATGCATTGCAAACAGAAGTAATCTTTCAGTTGCAAAATCTATTGGGTGTTGACGACAATCTGAATGGATTTTACTTTAATTATTAGACAGCAGCAAAATTATTTTCAGACTGACTTGTAATTAACAGTTAAAGTAGAACGTGCCATTTTATCACAAAGAGGTTAACTACATGAGAAAGAAATACTTTGTAAAAATCAAGCTTGGAGTTCGGTAAAGTAGGATTAATTACAATTCCTAACTATAAAATCACTTTAAGCTCAGGCTTTTTCAGTGAATTTCTAGTTTTTTTAAAATGTAAAGTAATATTTTGTTACCATACGTAAAGCCAACCCCGCCATGTGCGGCCTGAGTCAAGGCCCCGCTTCCAACTCTTCCCGGGCAGCCAACCCTCCACCGAACACAGCCAAAGGTCATGCACGGGGTGGAGCTGGATGCAAGGCCAGGCCAACGTCCAACCCCCCAGTGGCAGTCAATCCCATGTCACGCAATGTGCTTCTGGCAAGCATAGCATGCAGCTGGTTTGGCAGCACTCCGGCACACTTATTGACTTTGTCAAAGAGTCACAAAACCAAAAAACTAAAAGTAAGCCTATTGTTTTTATCAAGGGGTGAGCATTCTTTCTCCAAAAATCACCAATATTTGTAATCAAATGTTTATTTCATTAATTCACACAATGCAGAGTATAATAATAGTAATTATTATAAAAATATGTAATAGAGTTTTAATAAAAAAAGAAATCAACATATCTGAGTCTTTTAACATTGTTTTTATGATTGTATTTTGTGGGCAAAAAATGTTAAAAGAAAGACTCAAACTTATTTTTTTATATAACCCTAAAATGTCTTCAAGTCTTTCTTTTAATATTTCGAGCCCACAAAAGGCACTCATAAAAACAATCACGAAAGGGCCTTGCACTCAATCTGAGGAGCACAGAGCTCCAGCTCGGAGTGCTTTAAAGAATATGGGGCCAGATGTCGATAATCCATAAATACCGAATTCTTAATACCGAATTTTACCGATTCGGTATTAAGAAATCGGTATTTCTTATGTAGCTAATGAATCGGTATAAAATACCGATTCCTGAATATTCCTTATTACCGAATCGGTAATACAGATTCGGTAATAAGGAATACCTACCCATTCATTCCTATGGGCTTGGAGGCCCATAGGAATGAATGTAAAGCCATTCTGTATTAGCGATTCGGTATTACCAAATCAGTAATACCGGGAGGTATTTCAAGGGTGCCAGGGTGTACAAAGGACACCCTGTTGCACCCCTGAAATGTGCCTGTGTGCACATGTGGCGCATATACATGCCCTAAGGGCATGGATGTGTGCCACATGGCACTTAAATAAAAATTAAAAAGTGAATTTTTAAAGGAATCCGTTAATTACCACCAACTTGAAGTTGGTGGTAATTAACGAATTCTTAAAGCACATAAGCACTCTTTTATGTGCTTTGCATTTACCGATTCGGTAAATACAGATTCGGTAAATACCGAATCGGTAAATACCGAATCATCACATACATTAGGAATGGCTAAATACCGATCGGTAACCCTGAAATTTACAGAATTTCGGGGTTACCGACCGGTATTTAGCCACCTACATCGGGCCCATGGTAAGTTGTTCTGGGGTCATGCATTTAATGATCCAGGAGACTTGTTGTTTTTTCCCCCTTTTTTAATGTTGTTGGGGGGCTGCTGTACTCTCTGCAGCACCCTATAAACATAAAAAAGGTGATGGTACCCCTGCCTTTTCTAGAGGCATCACAAGCATGAAAATATGCTATTATAAAATGCCCCAGACCATTATGGGGCAATTCTTCCTCGGAGCAGTGAATAATAACTAAGCAGAATAAATAAGGGGCTCTTGTCGCTCATTTATTATTCTTTTTTTTTCATACATACTTTATTGAGGACCTTGACATCACAACCAATGCAAAAATTATTACAGAAGGTCATTTGTTTTTTGTACAGTTTCAACAATACAATTGCATGAATCCACCGACCAGTATTCAAACATCATGACCGGAAATGAATTCCATGTACTATAGAATCATATCTAATATTTTGATATTCGTGAAATAAAGTCATCTAAATATCATGAACTTGTAGCATATATATATTTCCAGTTAACCAAACAAACCTATCTATGCCCCCACCCTCCCTATCCCGCCCAACCCATACTCCTGGTCTGAAGACGCTAACAAAGCTGGTAACCTAAGGGAACTAATAGGGTATCGCTAGGTGACCTACATTACCCGTGTAGTGTTGTAGGTACCTCAGGTTGTGGGATAATCGAGGCATGCGATCGTAGAGCCGCCCCATGAGTCATGGTGTAGGGAGGCACGGTGGGAGTATTAATTCTAGTAGTTCGAGGTCGTTAATGAGTTAGTTAGCTGTGACTCGAAGGCGAAGGCTCTCTCCTTGGCTAAAATCTTTTTTTTAATTATTGTATTCATCCTTGTTTGCGCCGCTTGTTTTTAAAAAAATTTAAATTGCACTGAAACTCGAAGAAAACCATTAGTAAAGATATACATTTCATACCGCTTATGTTTGTTTGTTCCTTTGCTCTCTGCGTCTGTTCCCCGTTCCACCACAGCTTGTGCTGATTGTGTGGAGGGAACATCGACGCGATACTCCTACCCCCACTTCCGGTGGGACATTTTGTGACCGCCATCTTGCTAGAGCGACGGTCTAGTCTATTGCCATCCCCTTCCCAGCACTGTATAAAGCCAAACTATGGCGCTGACGCGCAGTTGATGACTTGGTTAGCAGTGACTCGAAGGCGAAGGCTCTCTCCTTGGCTAAAATCTTTTTTAAAATTATTGTATTCATCCTTGTTTGCGCCGCTTGTTTTTTTGAATTTTAAATTGCACTGAAACTCGAAGAAAACAATTAGTAAAGATATACATTTCATACCGCTTATGTTTGTTTGTTCCTTGTGTCTTTGCTCCCTGCGTCTGTTCCCCGTTCCACCACAGCTTGTGCTGATTGTGTGGAGGGAACATCGACGCAATACTCCTTCCCCCACTTCCGGTGCGACATTTTGCGACCGCCATCTTGCTAGGGCGACGGTCTAGTCTATTGCCATCCCCTACCCAGCACTGTATAAAGCCAAACTATGGCGCTGACGCGCAGTTGATGACTTGGTTAGCAGTGACTCGAAGGCGAAGGCTCTCTCCTTGGCTAAAATCTTTTTTTTAATTATTGTATTCATCCTTGTTTGCGCCGCTTGTTTTTTTTAAATTTTAAATTGCACTGCAACTCGAAGAAAACAATTAGTAAAGATATACATTTCATACCGCTTATGTTTGTTTGTTCCTTGTGCCTTTGCTCCCTGCGTCTGTGGAGGGAACATCGACGCGATACTCCTTCCCCCACTTCCGGTGGGACATTTTGCGACTGCCATCTTGCTAGGGCGACGGTCTAGTCTATTGCCATCCCCTTCCCAGCACTGTATAAAGCCAAACTATGGCGCTGACGCGCGCAGCGGGCGCGCCGGCGGCGCGCCTAAGGCAAGCCCCTCTGCGCCCGTCCGCGCCCGATGTGCGTCCAGCGCCAGCCATGCTGCCCGTGTCCCCTCAATAAATTATATGACCACTTGTAACTTGGAGAAGTTAAACACTAGTAAATTATGTGGTCATCCCTTAGATGTCAATAACATCATAGGCCCGTCAAGCTGCTGGAAATGCCAGACACAAATAAACTTTGCCGACCAGTATATCACGGGTGATTCAGGAAATAAAAGCAGTTGTCCGGTCTCCATACACGGGGGCCTAATAAACGCCCGGTCTTTAATTAAGCACGCCTTGGATAATAAGGAACTAATTATTGACAATAAGTTAGATTTCTTATGTATTACCGAGACCTGGCTGAGGGAAAACTGTAACCCGGACATAGTGGTCGCTCTGCCGCCAAACTTTACTATGTGCAGGAAGGATAGGGAGGACGGTAGGGGAGGGGGAGTTGCCATCATATATAGGGAGACCTTACAATTGAAGATCTTTACCCTGCAAGGACTAAAAGGAGCAGAAAACATGGGCTTTTGCTGTACCATGAATAACTCTTTTTCCTTCTCCGGGGTATTGCTATACCGCCCGCCAGGCAACTGCAATGCCTTTATAGACACTTTAGGAGATGCTCTTAGTGAGGTAGTTGTTAGATATTCAAACTTCACACTGCTTGGGGACGTTAACCTACACTTGGAATGTGATAATAGCCCCGGAGTTTCATCTTTCCTAGAGATGATCTCCGCATTGGGCCTCAGACAAATGGTCCAAGGACCTACTCATCGTGCAGGGCACACGTTGGATACAGTTTGCACAAACCTCAAGTCTGTACTGACTAGCAATCCAATGCCACAGGTATGGTCTGACCATAGCCTTATTTCTTTGGCTTTCTCAATTCCTCAAAAATCCTGTATAGGTATAAGGGATAGTAGTACTACCTACGCTTGCAGGCGGAATTGGCACTCGCTAGTCTCTAACCCCCTCTTACTAGCTACAGCTCAAGATACGGTGCCTGTACTTATCGGGGAACCGGGAGAGGATTCGGCTAAAATGCACAACTGGCTTACTTATATAGGGAATAAATTAGATCCCCCAAAAGGAGGTACTCGAGCTTATAAAAAGAAAATTCACAATTACCCCTGGTTCTCAAAAGCTCTGGCGGAGCTTCACCTGCACAGCAAACAGCTTGAGCGCAAGTGGCGAAAGGGATATGACGCAACCAATCTGCAAATTTTCAAAGCATTTAGGAAACAATATCATTCGCCTATCAAAGCTGCTAAAAAGGAATACTTTCATAATCGTATCCTTAGGGCTAAGCACAATCAAAAAGAAATATTCAAAATTGTAAAATCCTTCACAGACCCTAAAGCCTTGCATTCTGCCATCCCTCCGTCTTCTGCATTTTGCAACGAAATTGCATTTTATTTTGATAACAAGGTCAAGAACATCCAAAAGAATTTCGAGACTTATAGGCCTCGAGATCACACTGATGAAAAAATACCAGACCACGGAATGATTTCTCCTGTCCTGCATTCATTTCAAGCTGCTACATTGGCTCAAACGAAAGAGGCCATATTAGCTTGTAAATCTGGTTCACCATTGGACGCATGTCCCCCTTTTCTCTTACATCACATCATTGATGTTGTGAACCCGATTATCAATAGTATAGTGAATTCCTCCTTAGGCTTGGGTATTGTACCCAAGGAATGGAAATTTGCTATCATAAAACCCCTAAAAAAAAACAGAACGTCGATCCATCAATTTTATCTAATTATAGGCCTATATCCCTCTTACCAATCCTGGGTAAGATCACAGAGAAAATAGTGTACAAACAGCTTTCTAGCTTCACTGAGTCTACATCTATTCTTCATCCCCGCCAGTCTGGATTTCGCCCTAAACATTCGACAGAGTCAGCCTTACTCGAGATATCAGACACCCTAAAATTCATCACGGATAGTGGCAGAAAGGCAGTCTTGATCCTTTTGGATTTGTCTGCCGCGTTTGACACCATCTCCCATGACATCCTTGTAGACAGACTACGATCTTGTGGCATCACTAACCTTGCATTGGCCTGGATTACATCTTTTCTGTCAAACAGAAAACAGGTTGTCTCTGTGGGTTCCTGTCTCTCATCTGAATTCACTGTCTCAACTGGTGTCCCACAGGGGGCTTCTCTCAGTCCCCTGCTCTTTAATATATACATGGCGCCGCTTATCTCACTAATCTCATCTTTTGGGATTGAAATTACATTTTACGCTGACTATACCCAATTTATTCTGTCATTAGAAGAGAGATCGACAGAAGCGGAAGAAAACTTTAAAGCTTGCCTTACGGCAGTCACCAAATGGATAAACAATAACCATCTCTGCTGTAACACTGACAAAACAGAAATCCTTCCTATCGGAAAAAACAATCTGTTCCGACCCAAAGACTGGTGGCCAGATGATACTGTAGCCCCTCCCTCTACGGTTGAGGTTGTAAAAAAGCTGGGAGTTTTGTTTGACTCTTCTCTGTCCTTTAAGCCCCATGTTTCAAAACTAACAGGGACCTGTTTCGGCTATATCAAAATACTCAAAAGGTGGCAGTAGCTCTCATACTATCTCGGCTGGACTACTGTAACAGCCTCCTCGCAGGGACGAATAAGTCTTCCCTGAGAAGGCTTCAGGTAGTTCAGCATGCAGCGGCCAGACTGGTTTTGGGACTTCCTCGTAGAGCGTCTGCTTCTGCTGCATTGAAGACTCTGCACTGGCTTCCGATTCATAAAAGAATCCTGTTCAAATTGCTTTTGACGACATTTAGAGTTTCTCGTGGAGTAGGCCCTGTTTATCTCTCCACTAGATTTAAATCATACTCCACAACAAGGACATTAAGATCTAGCTCTGCAAACTTACTTGCAATAACTAGGTTTAAATTGTCATCTAAAGGAGGGAAATCAGGTACGGTTCTGGGAGCAAAAGCATGGAACAGCTTGCCAAAAGAATTAAGAGCGATTCAATGTGAAGATCTGTTTAGAAGAGTCCTTAAGACCTGGATTTTCGGTTTAACAGATGTTTGCTCTTTAGCTATGATCTAGCCTGGACAGCCACAGTTAGTTCTCAGTTATCTGCAGCGCCAGGAGACTCCATCAGGAGTGACAGTCGCGCTATACAAACCTCACTTTTCATTTCATGGAGATGGGATGTTTCCGTAACCCTTGATCTTCCTCCCTCCGTAGGGCTATGCTCTCAGCCTTCCCCCATTGTATTATGTCGTCTTGCCAGCTGGATAATGTCGGACACCTGGGGGATTTCCACCTCATGGTAATGGCTCGTATTGCCAGTATGAGGACCAAGTCTATTAATCTTAGTTGTACCTTCTGTGGACCTGTACGTCTACGAAGGCCCAAAAGGCACTCCAGGGCGCAATCTGAGACAGATAAGTGTGTGACCTCGCCTAGGGATTGCCGAACACCTCTCCAGTAGTCCTGGAGGCGGGGGCATGACCAAAGCATATGAAGGAAGTCTGCCTCATCCCCTTTACATCGAGGGCAGTGGTGGTGTGCCTCGGGGAACATGCGATGGATCCTCTGTGGGGTGTGGTACGACCTATGGAGAACCATGGTCTGTATAAATTTTAATCTGGTATTACGGGATACTCTTTCAGGGTGTTCAAGGATGCACTTCCAAGCCTTATCCGTGAGCTCAATTTTAGCATCCTCAGACCATTTTGTTCTGAGGGATGTGAGTGGGATTGCCACGTGTGCACGTATACCCGCATATATCCATCTAACTAGGTGTCCCCCATTCCACATATAAAATAGAAGGTGAACCAAGTTATGCTGTGGAGGTTCTCTATGTTGTGGGGCCCATGTAGTCCTGATGTAATGGGAGACCGTAGCGTGCAATAGATATAAGCGTGGTGGCGCCCCTGTAGCTTGTACCAAGGAGTCGTGGTCAAGTAGATTGCCCACCCCAAAGAAAGCTCCAACATTCTCCACTCCCGTCTCTATCCAGGCACTGATCCTGGTCTTTGTAATCCTGCCCTGCGGTGTGGGGATACCCAGTAGTGGGATGTTCGCCGAATATGGGGTCACTTTAGAGGTATATAATAACACCTTCCTCCAGCACTGCAGTGCCGTCCGTAGCAGAGGAGGGCTGTCTGTAGGGATTTTGATGTGAGGCAGAAGTAGGGAGTGCAGTGCGCCTCGATCTAGGTCTCTGGGTGTGTAGCCAATTTCTTGTAAATTCCTCCCAACCGTCTAAAAGGAGGGCCATTGGAGTTGACTAGCGTAATAATATGCCCTGAAGTCGGGGACTCCCAGGCCTCCGCCACGAGACTCCAATTGGAGTTTCTGCAGGCTCACTCTCCGCCAGTCCGCCCCACAGATGAGTTCTAATAGTATAGTATTCAGGGTATTAAACATAGACTGTGGAACTACAAGAGGTATGTTCACAAAATAGTACAATAGGCGAGGGAGCATCACCATTTTTTAGAAAGCGATACGCCCCATCACTGAGAGCGGCAGGGAGGTCAGGAAAGCCACACTAGCTCTAAGGGCAGTTATGGCCTTTCCTAGATTGCCATCTAGTTGATCCAACTGTGTTCTGTATATTTGAATGCCTAAGTATTTGAACGTGGAGGGGGCTACCGGCCGGGAATACGTGCCAAATCGTAAATCGTCTGGGTATGGTGTGTCTCGAAAAAATAAGCCAGGGATTTTCTCGGGTTTATAGCAAGGCCAGACACCTGTTCAAAGGTGGAAAAAAAAGCGGGAAGGGGCGCATTATCTGCAGTCAAATCGCGTAAATATAAGAGGATGTCATCCGCATAAATCAAAATAAGATGGGTCGTGCCCTTTATGGGGATGCCCAGGCGGTCTGTCGATCGCCTGAGTGCCACCGCCAGAGGCTCCAGAGCGAGAACGAATAATAGGGGAGACAGCGGACATCCCTGTCGGGTTCCTCTAAGAATGGTATACTGTTGGGAAATGTAGCGGCCCGTGCGTGCTCGTGCAGTGGGGGAAGTATACAGTAGGCATACCCATTTAAGGTATGCGTCCGGAAGCCCGAATCGTTGGAGTGCCGTAAACATATAGTCCCAGGATAAGGAGTCAAAGGCCTGTCGACGATCTAATGTCAAGCACCCCGCGGTCTGATAAGTGCCCGGGGTGGCCTTCATGACATAGTGTAATCGTCTCGTGTTGAGGGACGCGCTACGGTTCGGTAGAAACCCGCATTGATCGCTATGTATGAGAGTCGTGAGGTAGGGTTGTATGCGGTTAGCTAGAGCCTTACTCAAGATTTTATATTCGGTCGCCAACAGTGAGAGGGCCCTATAATTGGACAAGTCAAGGCTATCTCATCCCGGTTTTGGTGACCAATGCTTCCATGGGGGATTGTGGTAGATGGCCAGCGTCCAAGGCAGTCTTATATACGGCCTCTAGTGTGGGGACCAGGACATCTGCATACGTATGATAAAATTCAATCGGTAGCCCAGGTGCCTTATTAAGATTCAGGCCCTTAATTGCGGCATGGATTTCCTGCTGGGTGATAGGGCCACCAATTTTCTTTTGCACTACAGCTGAGAATACCGGAATTGTAAGATCCTGCAAAACGTCCACGATGGAAGGGGTCTTATTTAGTTTGGGTTCAGCGTAGAGAGTGCTATGATGTATATAACAGGCTTTATTGATCTCTCGTTGTGTATGGGCCATACTCCCATCTGGCGCGCGTATTTGGGTTATAAGTGGTGGGTCAGGTTTGTCTCGTACTAGGTCGGGCAAGCAGTGACCCTGCTCTATCAGCCTCAGAGTGTTTGCGTTGCATATAGGCCATGTGATCGATGGTACGTAAGGTTTCTAGCGTTTCAGCATGGTTAATACAGGCACTCTGTAAAGCCTCCCGTTTATCAGGGTCAGACACTGCCTCCTGCTCTAGTGTAGTCATTTGTTGTTAAATACTGAGCAAGTTTTGATGTGTCTCCTGTCGGGCTCCCACTATCTGTCCTATTGAAGCCCTCCTTACCACTACCTTTAGCGTGTCCCACTCTATAAGGTTAGAGGAGGCTGTGTTCCAGTTTTCGGCTAGATAATTTGTAATGGCGGTGGAAAGCCCTGCTCGTAATGGGGCATCCTCAAGTAGCTGTGGGTGTAATTTCCAGGTGGGTACTGGGGTAAGCACGTAACCCCAGGCGAGTGTAATCTCTAGGGGGTTGTGGTCAGAGAGGATTTTCGCTAGATATGTGGAATGGCAGACCTGTATGACAATGGAAGTGGAGCAGAGGAATCTATCAATGCTGGTATGGAGGCTATATACAGGAGAGTAAAACAAACATTCTTTATGAGTAGAGTGTAGACACCTCCATACATCTGCAAGCACCCAACCTTTCGACCAGTTAGTAAATATGTCGGATAGTTTACGGGCATTCGTACCGTGTAATGGGGGATGGGATCTGTCCATATTCGTGTCCATGACTGTATTCCAATCCCCCCCCCAAACACCCAGGGGATACCATCCCATTCCGCTAGTACTGTACCTATGGAGAAAGTGGTCCTGGTCATAGTTAGGGGCGTAGACACTGCCTAGAACCACCAGTGAGCCATTGAGTGTACCCTTCAGGAGAATGTATCGCCCTTGGTCATCTATGCGGCGCTCTAGTTCGACAAAAGGGACCCCATGGCGTACCCATATGGTCGTCCCTCTAGCAAAAGCAGAGCAATTAGTAGAGTAGACCTGACCCCTCCATTTCTTGCGTGTTTTTTGTGCTTCAGACTCAGTTAAATGGGACTCCTGTAGGAAAACTATATGCGCTTTTGCGCCTAAGGAGATAAGCGTGGATACGGTGCCTCTTCTGAATCGCCCCCATCCCCCTCACATACCATGTTAGTAGGTTGTAGGACCCTAATGTGGCAACAGTTCTAGGCATAATATATTAGACTGCATGAGGCTCCAATTTAGATGGCGCTGATAGGCTAACATCGACCAGGAGTCCCCTTTCCCCATAACATTAACAAAACATGGCTCTGCGCCTAAACTACGCTGGGCCCAACAACTAGCTACAACTATCATATAACCAATAACGGTGCATACGCTCTGAGGGGGGGGTCGCCACCGCCGGTCACAAGCATGGCCATACTGAGGCTACAGTTTCGGCGGCTCAACGGAACCCAGAGGGGGGGATATACCTAATCATGTCAGTGACAGTGGTTCTGCCCAAACATTTCTGAGTAATCTACAGGCGGAAACCCAGTATAACAGCGAGAATTGGCAGTCACATAGGATCAGTCCACCACCCCATCCTTAACAACTATCTAAACTCGAGTCAGAATCATACAGATAAAAACATAGCGAAAGTATTTGCAGACAAAGTATAGATAAGGATATACTGGTCTCTGGTAGTCGAGGAGCATATCTCCTGCACAGGAGTTCATGTCACAGGGGGGCCCTGTGCCACGTCACGCTCATTATGTATCCCAGACCCGATTCAGGTATCGATGAGATCGTCTGCCGTCCGAGGCGTAATCGTGGGGAACAGATTAATACAATGTTCAGAGACTGAGTTGAGGGTGCTGTCCTCCGAGTCTGTATGGATCTTGATGGAGTCTTCTCGGACTGTCTCGGCAACAGCAAGGGCTCCTTCCTGATCGAGTCGCTGCTGTTCTCGTGATCATCCGGCGCCGCCCCTAGCCTAGAGTGGTCTTCTGGGTCCGGCGATGACTCAGTCTCTGCGGTTTACCGGATCCCTGCGGAGATAATACTGATTGACTGCCCTGGCTTTCTCCAATGCACATGACCTCAAGCCATTCCTCCGTGTCCGCCGGGCTTTCAAAAAAGTGGGTTTTCTTGTCGTAAATGACTTTGTCTGGCTGGGTATAAAAGTGCTTTTTGTAGCTTTTTCTTCACGGCTTGATAGGACGATCTCTGTCTTTGAATCATGATGAATAATCAGGGTATAGAGAGATACAATGGTTTTCATACTGGATCAGTTCTTTTTCTCTTGCTTTTTGTAGAAGGAGATCACGGTCCCTATAATTCAGTATTTTTACTATCAGAGGTCGAGGCTGTGTGCCCGGTTTGGGAGCTCCAGTCGGAATTCGGTGGGCTCGTTCGACACAGAAGTAAGGTGACAAACCTTCCGGTGCTATATGGTCCTTGAACCAAGTTTCCATAAATTTTGCTGCTTGCGTGCCTTCACTGCGTTCCGGCAGGCCTATGACGCGGATGTTATTGCATCTATTCCTGCCTATTCCTTCCGCATCCTCCACTCGGTCCAGCAAGCCTGTCACCTGCTGCTGTAGATGTTGAAGGGTTGTGGTGTTTGCCGTCACTCATGGATCCATGTCTTGGAGGGCCTGGTCGTGTTCCTTAACGGTATCGGCCAGTTTCGCATGGTCTGCCCTGAGTAGGGTAAGCCCCGTGGTGAGCGTGCCGATTTGTAATTCGAGGGCTGCCCTAGAGTCCCGGATTTCTTTCAATATTAAATCCAACTTGTCTGGTGCACTAGCGCTAAGTTCAGGAGTTATGGCGAAGGGGGCAGACTGGAGTCCTCCGGCACGGCGGAGCGGGCACCTGTACCCTGGTGGCCATCAATTGTTTTCCCCCGGACCCTGCCCATGTTGCACGTTGACCGTGGCGGGGAGTTGTGTCTTCCAGTCACTTGAGGTAGGTAGATAGGAGGATGGAGGGGGGCAACATGCCTACTCCTTCTCGTACAGTCCAGGACCCTCCTCGATTCCACTATAAAGCGGAAATCGCATGGAAATACCAGTGATAACTTCTGCTCGCCGAACAGTCAATATGGGGACCTGCACAGGGGATCTCACCTTGAAGGGCAGAGCGCAGCAGATCAGCGCAGTCCCCAGGGATCTCATGGTCCAACTATGGTCCAACTATGATCCTCAGTACCAAGGAAGCGGAAGCATGTGATTCATGCCGCCCGGCACCAGTCAGCCAATTACCCCCAGAACCAGCAGGCCGCCCCTGTCTATGTATCATAGCCCGCCCAGGCCGCTCCGGCTGATGGTGGGGCACAGCGTCAGTAGCGAAGAACCTGCGCCATTGTCTCTCAGATATGGGGCCAGTGCGGGTCAAGTTGTCCGATGAATGTCCGGAGGAAATCCTGGACGGCAGCGCTATTCTTAATGGTTGGGGGGGGGGGGGGGGGGGGGGGGGGAGGGAAGGCCCACAGAATCAGGAGAAGGAAAGCACCAACACGTCCTCTTCGTGCCTCACCGCTAACGATTCCCTGCCCCCACCTTTGGGCCTCGTAGGATCCCAGGTCAGAAGCGGTTGTAATCGTGCTGTGTTAGGAAGGCACGGGGGGTGATACACCAAGTTATCTGCAGGCTCCCCACAACCCCGTACGGCCGAGGCTTTTTTAATGCTATTTCCTAACTATAACATCCTTGTAACCTTTGTTTCTTTGAATGAATTTCTAGGATTATTTTAACGTAACATAATATTTGAAGTGCACTGACAGCGGTGCATTTAGAACTAGGGCAATGAATGGGATCAGCCCAAACCCTAAAATCCTGTCCGCAGTGCGAGTAGGTTAGGTGGGTTGGTAAGGAATCTGCGGCTAGATTATGTTTCTACCAGATACGGCGTTACAGAAGGTAAGTAACTCGTCCATCTGATAAAGACATCTATCCACAGATTCCTTACCTAAGAATAGATATCCAAGCAATACCATCACTGGAGGAGGGACTGGGGACAAGTTTAGACCTGGAAGTCCTGTCCAGGCAGTAGTGCTTAGTGAACATGTGCAGTGTTGCCCACGTTGCTGCCTGACAAATGTCAAGCACTGGAACACCACATTGCAATGCTGTGGTCGCAGTCTTATCTCTGTTGAAATGAGCTCTTAAGCCTTCAGGAGGCTATTTCTTGGCCAGAGCATAGTAAATGACCCATCGCAATATTGGCATCTTCTGCACTGCACGACATTTCTTTGATCCAGCGTACCCCACAAAGAGTTGGAAGTCCACCCGAAACTCTTTAGTGCGGTCAAGGTAGAACAACAACGCTCTTTTTGGGTCTAGACGTGGAGTCACTCTTCCTCTTTGGAGGGGTGTGGAGGAGCATAGAAAGTGGGCAAGGTGACAGATTGCCCCACGTGGAATGGTGTTACCACTTTCAGTAATAAAGATGCCCTAGTGTGAAGCCCCAACTTATCAGGGACAAGGCCGAAAGGTACCCTTTATGAGTGCCCAAAGCAGAGCCCTGCTGGGCATGGGTCAAAAAAAGAGAAGGACTTGGGAGAGGGAAGCAGAAAGAGGATCAATAGACCTTTCTGTACCATATTTTACAAACTTCTGCCACCAGCATGCGTACACAGTCTTGTTAGAGGGACGCCTGGCTGCCAAAATCCCATCACAGACTTCGGGAGGAAGGTCAAATGCTGTCAACTGTCGCCGCTCAATAACTACGCAAGAGGACGTAGTGTGGACAGGTTCAGGTGGAGAACCCTCCCCTGCTGCTGCGAAAGAAGATCCTCCAAAGGGGCAGCATGACTGGAGGATCGATACTCAGTTGGAGAAGCTTTAGATACCAGACTCTCTGTGCCTAGTCTGGAGCCACAAGAATGACTTGGGCCCGGTGTAGGAAAGCACTCCTTTGCCCATGGCTAACCCTCACTTTTTGCCTGACTCTGACTGCAAATTTGACTGAATGTGCACTGGGTCCCTGCTAATCGAGTTCCAAGTGCCTGTGTTCTTTCCCAAAACTTTACAGTTGGTTCCAGAATTGGCACAACTGCGACCCAAATATAAGCCCCTTGTAAAAGGTGACAGTGGTACCAAGGGCACTGTGACCAGAGAGGGTCGCCAAGGGCTGCAGCATGTAATATGCCACTCTAAGAGACCCCTCATTAAACACATGCACACGGTCACTGCAGCGTGCGTATTTTGGTGGAGATAAAAGTGAAGAGAAGACCTGACACACATCTGTGTGTGCCAGGACTGCCATCACTGCAAGAGGCATAGGTAAGTTACCCTTACAGCAGGCTTTACCTAAGGCAAGGTGCACTATACCTCTTGTGCGGGCATAACTGAATGAGCTGATATACCCATGTAGTGTCCAAGTCCATTCTTAGGCATTATAAGTGCATAGTGAAGCCATAACGAGTACTAGGGTGGGAGCTTGTCAATATGAGTGCCACAGCTCCATCATGGCTTCTACGAATACCAGGATGTTTGGTACCAAACATCTCAGACTGATGAGCCCACACGGACGCCAGTGTTGGATTGATTAATAAACACACTCAGAGGACATCTCAGAGGTGCCCCCTGAAAGCCTACCAAACCACTAGTGTGTGGCTGACTGGTCTGCACCAGCCTTTCCACTTCCAGACATGTTTCTGACCCCAGAGGTGGGTCAGAAACAAAGCCTGCACAGGGAGGAGGTGCTTCACAACTACCTACAAGCAGAAACAGCATTAAAAAGCGGCAAGGCTCAAAGGCTTTCTGCCCTTTGTTATGCTAACCAGAGCCACTCCAGCTAGTGGAGATGCACGCCCAACCGATCAAGCCCCACGTTTGGCTGCAAGGTTGACGGGAAAATTAGTTAGCAGGAGAGGCATAACCCCTTGCAGCCAGGGACACCCCTAAGGTGTCCTGAGCTGAATTGGCGCCCTCCTTTGAAAATCCTTTATATTTTTTGTGAGGATTTTAGACAATACAATTAGGGGTATGCCCCCTCTTCAAAGGAAGTGAACCTTCAAAGGGTGTAGTCACCCTAAAGGTAAATTGCAAATTGACTGCTACCTTCCAGCACCTGTAATGCCCTTAAATTAAGTATTTAGGGGCACCCCTGAACCTTGATCCTTACATTCCTGGTATCCTAAAGAAGAAAAAGGACCGAAGAGCCGTACCAGCAGTTTAGACTCCAGATGACAACTGGCTTGGCCCCAGCCCTACCGGCCTATCTGCGGCTCTTGAAGAACCCTGCTCCAAAAAGCGACTCTTCCTGCGGGCTCAGTGCCCTCCAAAATCCTGGGAGGACTGCCTCCCTTTCCCAAAGACCAAGAACTCCAGAGGACAGCAGCCGTGTCCACAAAGAAACCAACAACAAGTACTCCAGTGCCCTGCTGAACTGCACAACCAGACCTCCGGACCCCTCTCTCCACCCGACGCCTCCGGCCCGATTCGAAGTGGCCCTCCGGTCCCAAGACGGTTCCCCAGCAGTCTTGAGCTCGAGTCCACCACAGAGTGACCTCTCCTGCACTCCACAACAAGGCCTACAGTCTCAATACAAAGGGTCCCCCAAACGTGACTGGCAAGACTTTTCCGCTGTCCAAAGACACCCCTGCACTTGCAGCCTTCAGGCCTTGGGAAGCTCAACCGGCTTTGTCTCCGAGTTCCTCAGCACCCCAACTTGCCTCCAGAGCCACCGGTTTCCTTCGGTGGGTCAGAAACAAAGCCTGCACAGGGAGGAGGTGCTTCACAACTACCTCCAAGCAGAAACAGCATTAAAAAGCGGCGAGGCTCAAAGGCTTTCTGCCCTTTGTTATGCTAACCAGAGCCACTCCAGCTAGTGGAGATGCACGCCCAACCGATCAAGCCCCACATTTGGCTGCAAGGTTGACGGGGAAATTAGTTAGCAGGAGAGGCATAACCCCTTGCAGCCAGGGACACCCCTAAGGTGTCCTGAGCTGAATTGGCGCCCTCCTTTGAAAATCCTTTATATTTTTTGTGAGGATTTCAGACAATACAATTAGGGGTATGCCCCCTCTCCAAAGGAAGTGGACCTTCAAAGGGTGTAGTCACCCTAAAGGTAAGTTGCAAATTGACTGCTACCTTCCAGCACCTGTAATGCCCTTAAATTAAGTATTTAGGGGCACCCCTGAACCTTGATCCTTACATTCCTGGTATCCTAAACAAGAAAAAGGACCGAAGAGCCGTACCAGCAGTTTAGACTCCAGATGAAAACTGGCTTGGCCCCAGCCCTACCGGCCTGTCTGCAGCTCTTGAAGAACTCTGCTCTAAAAAGCGACTCTTCCTGCGGGCTCAGTGCCCTCCAAAATCCTGGGAGGACTGCCTCTCTTTCCCAAAGACCAAGAACTCCAGAGGACAGCAGCCGTGTCCACAAAGAAACCAACAACAAGAACTCCAGTGCCCTGCTGAACTGCACAACCAGACCTCCGGACCCCTCTCTCCACCCGACGCCTCCGGCCCGATTCGAAGTGGCCCACCGGTCCCAAGAAGGTTCCCCAGCAGTCTTGAGCTCAAGTCCACCACAGAGTGACCTCTCCTGCACTCCACAGCAACGCCTACAGCCTCAATACAAAGGGTCCCCAAACGTGACTGGCAAGACTTTTCCGCTGTCCAAAGACACCCCTGCACTTGCAGCCCTCAGGCCTTGGGAAGCTCAACTGGCTTTGTCCTAGAGTTCCTCAGCACCCCAACTTGCCTCCAGAGCCACCGGTTTCCTTCGTTCAGCTTCCTGATCCGACCCTGCAGTCTTAGTTTGAAATCTTCATTCTCCATTGATTTGTATAGGGTGCCCGACGCGGAGTTGACACTCTGCACCGGGCCGCCTCTGTGCCGCTGAGGGTGTGTGTCTGGTGCTGCCTCATGGCCCCCCAGTGCTGGTCTAAACCCCCAGAGATTGACCCCAACTACGATTTTACTTACCTTCAACCGGCACCTCTTTGAGCGCCCTTAGTTTCGATTGATTAACATTGGGCCCCAGTGACCACATTTGACCTCTTCAACTGCCCCCACCCCCCTCCAGTGCCGCTGGTGGTGCAGTCTCTACACTTAGCTGACTTTTTCCGAGTGTTTATTCGAAAACCCAAAGACTGGAATTGTAAGTTGTGTATTTACCTCTGAAATTGCATGCTTGCTCTCCTATAGGTTAACATTGAACTGTTTGCAAAATGCAGTGTCCACTTTTTATACTTATAAACTGTAATATTGCAAAAAGTATTTTACTGCAACAAAGTATCTTTGGTTCTAAGCAATAAACATACAAAACGTATTATTTTTACAAACCTCTGGTTTCGGATTCAGTTATTGAGTGTGCATGTTTAATCATTTCTTGCCTGAGTGTGTACAACAAATGCTTAACACAGCCCTCCGATAAGCCTAACTGCTCGCCCACACTCCCACAAAAGAGAGCATTGGTATTATCTACTTTAGCCTCTGTAAAGCCTCTGGTATAGTATAAACAGAGCCAGCTTCCTACACCCAGTCATTCGTGATCTTCCGGAGCACTCTGGACAGGAGTGGTATTGGCGGAAAGATGTACAGGAGGCCTGAGTTCCACTCGAGACGAAAAACGTCACCGAGCGAGTGCCGCCTGGAAGCTCCAGTGTGCAAAATTGCTGATATTGCGCGTTCTCAGAGGAGGCAAACATATCTAAACAAGGTTCTCCCCACTTCTGAAATATACTTCTCGCCACCTCAGGAAGAAGACACCATTCATGATCCGGTAGGCAATGATGGCTGAGTATGTCTGCCTTGGCATTCACAGAGACACTGACAAGTGTTGAACCACCAGGGATATGGCCTGCTGTTCCAGCCATGGTCAGAGATGCAGGGCCCCATGACAAAAGGTCCAGGACCCCACCCGCCCTGTTTGTTGCAGGACTACATGGCGGTGGTGTTGTCCGTCAACACCTGAACCAGCTTTCCCTTGATGGAAAGAAGAAAAACTTTCAATGCCGAGCGAATCCCTCAGAGCTCCAGCAAGTTGATGTGGAGTGTAGATTTTGCCGAAGACCAGAGTCCTTTGATCTCCACCTCTCCCAGAAGGCTGCCCTACCCCAGGAGTGACACATCTGTCATTGTGTGATCTGGTTGGGTTAGAGAGTGATCTGCTTCTGACCCAATCGCGGTCAATCAGCCACCACTGAAGATCCTGTGCAGTGCCCCTCCAGATCTGGTCTGCGTCAGAGAGATTTCCCTGATGCAGCACCCACAGGAACTTCAGGTCCCACTGCAGAGCCTGCAAATGCCATCGGGCAGGATATAGGAGGCCATGAGACCCAGCAGCCTCAAAGTCATCCTCATTGAAATCCAGGCTAGATGCTGAAATATCTGTATCATAGCCTGAATCTCCTAGACTTGCCACTTGAGAAGATAGGCCCGAAAATGAACTGAGTCCAGAAGATCTCCAATGAAAGGGAGCGTCTGAGAGGGAGTCAGGTGTGACTTCGGCCGGTTGATAGTGAAGCCCAGCTAAAGCAGGAGATTCTCCATAGTCTGGAGGTTGGAAGAGGACAGTCTCTGGCGAGCTCGCCTTCAACAGCCAGTCATCGAGCTAGGGAAGGATCGGCACCCCTGATCTGGGCTGATGGGCTGCGACCACTGCCATCACCTTGGTGAACACCAGAGGGGTGCTGGTAAGTCCAAATGGGAGCACTGTGAACTGAGAGTGCTCATGGCCTACTGTGAACTGCAGGTAACGCCGATAGACAGGCAGGAAGGGAATGTAAAAATAGGTATCCTGTAAATCCAACGCTGCCATCCAGTCTCCCGGTCTAAGGCAGACAAGACCTGAGCCAGAGTGAGCATTTTGAACTTTTCCTTTTTGAAGCAGCATTTGGGGGCTCGCAGATCTAGAATAGGAAGAAGGCCCTAGTCTGTTTTCGGGACCAGAAAGTAGAGGGAATTGCAATCACAGCCTACTTCTGGTGCCGGAACCCTTCCAATGCCTCCCTTGGTCATGAGTTTCCTGACTTCCTCCAGAGCCAAGTTTAGGTGGTCCTCCGTCAGCCAGTCATAAGTTGGAGGCATGGAAGGAGGGGTAGTTTGAAGGGGAGGTAGTATCCCCTTTGGATTGTCGAAGAACCCACTTGTCTGATGTAATGTTTTGCCATTGGTGGAAGTGATGGCTGATCCTGCCACCAACCAGCCACCCATGATCTTGAAGAGCCAAACTAGGAAGGTTTAGAGGCTGCAGGGGAAGCAGTGGACCGACTGGACCTCTGGCCACCTGCCACACAGGGTCGAAAGTAGCTGCGTCCACGGCCAAGTAGAGGTTTCCGAACTTGTGCGGTCTTGAGGCCGGGATATGGCTGGCGTGGCTGAAAGGGGGCAAAAAGCAGACGGGCCTTGGGGGGGTGGGGGACTGAGAAGCCCAAGGACTCTGCCGTAGCCCACAAGTCCTTAAAGCGCTCAAGGGCCATGTCTGCCTGGTCTCTGAAGAGATGGATGGCATTAAATGGCATGTCCGTAGGGGGAAGCCTGGACATCCCCAGAAAAGCTAGAAGTTCTGAGCCAGGCATGACGTCGAAAGGCCACCGTCAATGACACTAATCTGCTCAGCGAGTCGGTCGTGTCAAGTCTACAATGACTAGTGAATTGTACTGCATCTCTCCCATCCGATACTGCTTGGGAGAGAATGGCCCGGGCATCCTCCAGGACCTGTGGCAGCACCTGCGCAACTGTTTCCCACAAGAAACGCGTGCAGCGGGCCAATAGACATGCACTGTTTATCAACGGTAATGCAAGACTAGTGGAAGAAATAACCTTCTTGCCCCAACTATCCAGCTTCTTGGATTCCCTGTCCGGGGATGTGGAGGGAAACGCACCCTGTGAGGTAGAGGGCTGGACCACCAAACTCTTGGGGGTAGGGTGGTTGGTAAGGAATTTCGGGTCTGGGGAGGTATCCATGCCACTGGCCTCATCCAACTCCTCATACCATTGCATTTCGTGCTCAGGCTGATCTTGTAAAGTGTCCAGCCACCCTTCCCAATCATCCTCCATTCCAAGCCCCTAAAAAAAGGCTGAAGAATTGATCTAGGACCCAAGGATGCCTTTGGTACCTGAATCGGCATCAATCTGGCTTTGGATCATCAGGGAATGGGCTGGCGCCGGGAATCTCTGCGTGGGGGATGGCACCGAGGAAGGTCGCAGGGGAACGATCAGTGCCGGTCCAGAGCTGCCAGTAGATCCACTAGAGGGCATAGGCACCGTGCTGGAGCCGCCGGCGTGGAACCCGATGGAGACCCTTCTGTGTTTCCGGGAGGGTAAGACAAATGAACAAGTTACTTACCTTCGGTAACGCTTTTTCTGGTGGATACACTATCTGCCTGTGGATTCCTCACCTTGTGAATATCCCCTGCGCCAGCAACATTCGGAAACTTTTGTAGCAGTCCACGCCGATGAGGTAGAAGACGACGTCACAGAGACACAGCTCCGCACGCGACTCCGCTGACGTCACCGGCTCCATAAGAAGACCTCGTCGGCGTGATGACATCAGTTCCGCCCCTTTTTTCCGTGCCTTCGAGGCACACGGACGGACTGACAGCAATATATATACACACAGTACAGAATATGCAGATCAACACACACAGTGTGGAGAATAAATAGCAAAGCACAAGAAATAACATAATGCCTTTGACAGTAATAAACACATTTGAAACACCATCAATAGAATTACAGGCATAGAATTACAGGTATAGAAGGATGGACAACGGGGAGGCGGGTGGGTCAGTGAGGAATCCACAGGCAGATACTGTATCCACCAGAAAAAGCGTTACCGAAGGTAAGTAACTTGTTCTTCTGATGGATACATCTGCCAGTGGATTCCTCACCTTGTGAATAGATTCCACAGCAGTCCCCACTCCCGGAGGAGGGTGTCCACCCTTCTATACCAGAAAGTCCTGAAGGACGGATCGCGCAAAATGTTCGTCCCTCCTCACCTCAATGTCCACGCAATAATGTTTTGCGAAGGTGTGGAGGGAGGCCCAAGTTGCCGCCCTACAAATGTCCTCCACAGGAACACCCCTAGACAAAGCAGACGTGGAAGACTTTGCTCTAGTGGAATGAGCCCTCAAACCCTCCGGAGGTTCCTTACCAGCCAGGGAGTAGCAAATCTTGATGCACAAGACAATCCACCTGGAAAGGGTGCGCTTGTGCACCGCTCGACCTTTCCTGCAGCCAGCAAAGCCAACGAAGAGCTGGTCATCAACTCTGATGTCCTTTGTTCTGTCCAGGTAAAAGTTCACCGCCCTCTTAGGGTCCAAACGGTGAAGTCTCTCCTCCTCCTTGGAAGGGTGAGGGGGGAGGATAAAAAGTAGGGAGGGTAATGGATTGCCCCAGATGGAAAGGAGTTACCACCTTAGGCAAAAACGCAGCCCTGGTCCCGAGTACCATTCGTTCAGCATGCACAGTCAAGAATGGGTGTTTTGAACTAAGAGCTTGAAGCTCACTTACCCTCCTTGCCGAGGTGATTGCAATAAGGAATACCGTCTTAAAGGACAACAGCCTCAAGGGACATTTGTGTAAGGGCTCGAAGGGAGAACCCATAAGATAAGTTAATACAAGGTTTAAGTCCCATTGAGGCATAATAAAGGGAGTTGGAGGAAACTTGTTTGTAAGGCCCTTTATAAAACGAAGAACAATAGGTGACTTGAATAATGACGGCTGATCCGGCAAACAAAGGAAAGCCGACAAAGCCGATAAGTATCCTTTCACAATAGCCACAGCAAAGCCTTGCTGAGCAAGTGAAAGGGCAAACTGTAGAATGTTAGACAAACGAGCCTTCAAGGGATCAATGGACCTCTCTCCACACCAAAGCACAAATTTAGACCACCTATATGAGTATATAGATTTGGTGGAGTGTCGCCTGGCTGATAAAATAACATCCACCACATCCGGCGGGAGAGAGAAAGAATTCAGGTTGCCCCGTTCAATCTCCAGGCATGAAGGTGTAAGCTCTGGAGGTGGGGGTGTAGAACCTGCCCCTCCGACTGCAAGAGGAGGTCTGCCCTCAGAGGGAGACGGAGCGGAGGGCACGAGGAGAGGTGGAGAAGATCTGTATACCACACCCTTCTCGGCCAATCCGGGGCGACCAAAATAACTTGGGCCCGGTCTTGGCGAATCTTCCTCAGAACCCGAGGAATCAAGGGTATGGGAGGAAACGCGTAAAGGAGTTGTGAGCCCCAACTCAACTGAAACGCATCCCCCAATGCTCCCTGCATCGGATACTGGAGACTGCAGAATGTCGGGCAGTGAGCATTCTCGTGAGTGGCGAACAGGTTACCTGAGGAGTCCCCCATGTCCGAAAGACGTGACGAACCACCTCCGGATGGAGCCTCCACTCGTGGTCGGCGGAGAACTGCCGACAGACTGTCCGCACGTACGTTCAGAACCCCGGCCAGATGATTTGCCATTGGACAAATCTGATGGTCCTGAGCCCAGGACCATAGACGCATGGCCTCTCTGCAGAGACAAAGAGACCCCACCCCTCCCTGTTTGTTTATATACCACATCGCGGTCGTGTTGTCCGTCAGGACTTGAACAGATTGACCACGAAGGGAAGGGAGGAAGGCCTTGAGCGCCAAACGTATCGCCCGTAACTCCAGAAGGTTGATGTGAAGCAACCTTTCCTCTGGAGACCAAAGACCCTTGATCTCCAGATCCCCCAGATGAGCACCCACCCTAAAGGTGGATGCATCCGTTATCACCGTGGCCACCGATGGAGGTAGATGGAAGGGCTTTCCTTGGGACAGATTGCCCTCCACGCTCCACCAAGATAGATCCGCTGCAGCTTCTCTGGAGATCCTTACAGGCTCCCTGAGATCTCCCTTGTGCTGATACCACTGCTTGCGGAGACACCACTGGAGCGCCCTCATGTGCCAGCATGCATGGTTGACCAACAGGATGCAGGAGGCGAACAGACCGAGCAGGCGAAGGACCTTCAGAACTGGAACGACCGCTCCGTTGTAAAATAAAGGAATCATTTCCTGTATGTCGAGAATCCTTTCAGGAGGAGGGAATGCTCGACACACAGTAGTGTCCAGTACCGCACCTATGAACAGGTTGCGCTGAGAGGGCACCAGGTGAGATTTGGGCACATTTATCGAAAAACCCAATTTGTACAACAGCTGAGTTGTATCCTGCAGATGACGTAGCACCTTCTCCGGCGACTCCGCCTTGATCAGCCAGTCTTCTAAATAAGGGAAAACCGAGACCCCCAACCTTCTGAGATGGGCTGCCACCACTGCCATCACCTTCGTGAAGACTCGAGGTGCCGAAGTAAGACCAAACGGGAGGACCGTAAACTGATAATGTTGCGACCCTACCGTAAACCGGAGATACTTCCTGTGCGACTTCAGGATGGGGAAGTGAAAATACGCATCCTGCAAGTCGAGCGACACCATCCAGTCCTCCTGATTCAGCGCTTGAAGAACCTGCGCAAGGGTGAGCATTTTGAACTTCTCCTGATTCAGGTAAAAGTTCAGGATTCTGAGGTCCAGTATCGGACGCAATCTGCCGTCCTTTTTCGGAATCAGAAAATACCGGGAGTAGCATCCCTGACCCCTCTCCTGCTCCGGAACCACCTCTATCGCACCTTTTTGAAACAACTTCAGGACTTCCTCCTGCAGGAGAAGACGGTGGTCCTCCGAGCAAGCCCCTTGACAAGGAGGGTAATTTGCAGGGAATTCCCGAAAGGGAAGGGCGTACCCATTTTCTACAAGATCCAGAACCCAGAGATCTGTAGTTACAGATTCCCAATCTTGCAGAAAATGGGTAAGCCGGCCCCCCACAGGACCAACATGATCCGGAATGTCGAATCTAGGGCTGCTTTGCGGTGGTGGGAGGGGCTGAGGAAGAGGAAGAGGAGGAGGAGGAGGAGAGTTGACGGCCACGTGAGCGACCCCCGATTCTTCCTCTGTATCCCTTGGACAACGAACCTTGCTGTTGTTGCTGCTGCTGTTGCTGGGTCGGTCTATAAGAGCGATAAGTCGCCCTTCCAAAGCCCCTATATCTTTTGAAAGATCCTTTCGGCTGGGATTGAAGACCCAACGACCTAGCCGTAGCCTTACTCTCCTTGAAGCGTTCGAGAGCAGCATCCGCCTTCTTACCAAACAAACCAGACCCATCAAAAGGCAAGTCCAATAAAGTCGACTGCACATCCGAAGAGAATTCAGAGGACTTTAGCCATGCACCCCTCCTGGTGGCGACAGAAGACCCCATGACTCTGGCAACTGAGTCTGCTGTGTCCAGTCCACTTTGAATGACTTGGCGCGCAGCCGCCTGGGCATCAGTCAGAACTTCATTGAAGCCGGCCCTATCCTCCGCCGATAGCTTTGGTGCCAACTTCTTCGCTGAGTCCATGAGCGCGTGGATATAGCGCCCCAACAAACACATCGCGTTTGTCGACTTAAGAGCCATGCTGGCTGATGAAAAGACCTTTTTGGCCGATTGGTCTACCTTTTTGGCCTCTCTGTCTCCAGGAACCTGAGGAAAGGCCCCCTTTGATCTTCCCGAACAAGCCGCCTGAACTACCAAGCTCTCAGGCGAAGGGTGCGAAGTTAAAAATTCAGGATCCCCTGGAGCCGCTCTATATCTCCTTGCGACTGTCCTGGAGACCGCCGGAGCTGAAAAAGCCTTGCGCCATACCTCTAGCACAGGGTCCATAATGGCCTCATTAAAGGGCAACAAAGGCTCCGAGACTGCAGTAGGCGAATGCAGTACCTACGTTAGAATGTTAGACCTGAACTCCCTGGTTGGTAACTGAAGGTCTAACAACTCCGCAGCTTTTCTGATGACCGCATGATACGGCGCTGCATCTTTAGAGGGCTCATCTGATGGTGGAGTGATTTCCCACTCTGGAGACAAATCCAGTCCACTTGCCTCCTTTAGCTCTTCAAACACCTCATCAGATTCAACCAACTCTCCCTCTTCAGCTTCTTCCAACAGGAACCTCCTTTCATCCACCACTCTCTGTGCTTCTCTTCTAGATCGAATCCGCACCAGCGGCGTCGGCGGCGCCGTGATCGCATCCGACGGCGCCGGTGCCGGCGTCGAACGCGGATCCGCAGGAGCAGCCGGCGTCGAACGAAGTCGAGTCGGCGCCGGTGAAGAGGGAAGCGGCGTCGATGTTCTCGGCGCCGGTAGCCGCCAAGACGGCGTCGCCGAAAAGAATGGCATAAATGGAGCTTGGGGGTAGACCTGCGGCACTCCCAAATTAAAAGCCATCGGACCCATCGGACCCACAGGTGCACCAGAGGTATACATGGCCCTTGAAAACACCCCGTACATGGCATTTAGATAATGCGTGGGGTCCTGACCTGGACCAGGGAATGCAGGATACTGGTCAGGCATCACCGGATTCGGGCCTGCCGGCGCCGACGGTGGAACAAGCGGCGTCACAGTCTCACCCGGGGCTTGAAGATCTTCAACCGGGGCCGGAGACGGAGAATAAGCTAGAGCCGGAGATGGAACCGGCATCGGGGATGACACCGGCACCGGAGATGTAGCCGGAGCCGGCGAAGTCACCGGAGAAGAAGGAGCTGGAGGTGAAGTCGGGACTGGAGAAGGAGACACTGACTCTCTCCGACGTCGAGTAGGCGACTTCGACTTCAGAGCCGAACCTTTATCGGAGTGATGATGTGAAGAATGCCTCCTCTTCTTCTTATGCTTCTTACTTCTCGAAGCATGCTCCGAAGTCGATTTGGACGCCGACCTCGACCTGGATCCAGACTTCCTTCTTCCTCTTTTTTCCTTCTTCATCCGAGCGATGAAGAGCTTCGCCTCTCTTTCTTTAAGAGCCTTCGAGCTCATCTTGCGGCAGCTGGAACAACCATCCACATCGTGGTCGGATGAAAGACACCAAACACAATCTTTGTGAGGGTCGGTAATAGACATGTGCTTGCCACATTCTCGACAGGGCTTGAAACCCGACTTCCTTGTCGACATCTTCCCGAAGAAAGACAGAGAAATCCAGAAAATACACAAAGTAACAAGTAAAGCTACTAATAACGATTCCCAAAATCCGTTGGCGTCGGCGGCGCGGAAAAAAGGGAACTGACGCCATCACGCCGACGAGGTCTTCTTATGGAGCCGGTGACGTCAGCCGAGTCGCGTGCGGAGACGTGTCTCTGTGACATCGTCTTCGACCTCATCGGCGTGGACTGCTACAAAAGTTTCCGAATATTGCTGGCGCAGGGGATATTCACAAGGTGAGGAATCCACTGGCAGATGTATCCATCAGAAATGAGGCACATGGCAGCATAGAAGACCATATTATTCAGGTACTTAACGTGAAGTTGTGATGGACGGTATGCAGGGCCAAAGGGGCCTTCCTGTTCAAATTTCTCTGCTAACAATAGATGTGCAGGTGGCAGAGATGAGACCATACTTGGGGAAGTCTGGTCTGTCTGATGGGAATTGAAATACCCGCTTCAGTTATGCAAGTAATTTCAGATAGTCTAAGTGACTGGTCCGTCAACAGATTTGTTGTTGATGGTGCCCTCTTATGTTTCTTATGTTTGTAGAACGTAGTAGGCTCTAATGTGGCTTCCGTCACTGATGTTGTAGTCAACGGCCGTACTCTACTCATTGGTGAGATAGTAGCTAATGGTTTTGTTGACACTGTTATTGTCAATGTGGCTCTTGAGGACGAAGTTGTAATCTTTGTTCCCATTAATGATGGTCTCATTGATCATTTTTTTGTCAACACGTGCATCGTTCCCGATGGGTCCTTTTCCGCCATTTGACCTTCTAATGAGGTTTCCCTCACGTATGGAGGTGGGGGCTGGGACCTATTTTTAACAGAAACAGGGGGTGGAGACAAATCTTTATTTTTTTGAGGCTTCTAAATATCTGAGGCTGGACACTTTTCCAAACATATCTAGTCCAATCCTCTAGTTCCAGAAAAGAGTCTTTTTCCTCCTGTCATTCCCTCTTTAGGGTTTTTTTTGTGAGATCAAGATGTTATTTCACCTTCATCACCAAATGATGGATAGTTCATTGCCTTCCTTTTCTCAATCCAAAGTCTGGCTTCTCTATCTTTTAAGGTATTGGGAGAAAAAGTAGGACAATATTTACAGTCTTTAGGTTTATGGTGAGGGTGAAGGTAGTATAAGCATTCACTGGGAAGATCCTCAGAGAATACCCAGATATAATTCTGACATAATTTTTCTGTTCGAATGTAACAGTCAATATGTTACCTTAGAATAGTTGACAGAGTTGAATAAGAGATCAAGAGATGCAGAATATCAGCTGTAACACTAAAGAACTCTGGGAGACTCCCTTCACAAGACCAACGGAAAGAAATAGGAGGTATGGTTGCCCTTAACGGGAAGAGTGCTAAGGAGCTGCTTTCTGATTGATTGGTTGAAGTTTGGTTCTTATTAAAACGATGTGAAGTATTGAACGATGCCACTTGTGTGGGCCTTGCTGACTGATTTACGCTATACTACTTATTATGATTACAGTGGGACTCTCAACGCTAAAGCGGAGTCCCAAGATGGCTGCCAATGGTTCTTGGTTGATGTGTTGGCAGCCAATCTGAGCTCTGAATTTCCCTGCACAAGCTAGTTATTTTTTATGAAGTGATCGCGGACATAGATATCACTAACTCTGCTTTCTTAAATTTCTCAACAACAACTACTGAACGGATTTACACCAAATAAAAAAGCAGAATCTGTGTAACCAAATCTACCAGCCAAATTTGCTGTAATTCTGTCCAGTAATTCGGGCTGTAGGTGTGTAGTCCTTTGGAAATTAACATGGGCAACGCACCTTTTTTTGAGCCCCCTATTTCTCAGCTCCTGCTTGACAGATCACCCCGAAACTTTCCATACACAACAAGAATCACCCCCACACTTTTTGGGGAAAATCTCGTGCGGCGCTAAAGTTATAGGCATGTCAAAAAGTGGCACTTTGAGCTAGCTGGTCTACAGGCGAACATATCCTGTGGGGGCGTCTGGAATCAGTTTGGACACCAATCCCTTGGTTTGTGTTGTATAAATGCACAGTTCCTATATAGATTTAAAGGAACTACACAAAACCAAAATGGTGCATAGTGCACCATGTTGGATAATGGCTGGAGCAATAAAATGTTTCTCTTTGCTGACCTGCCAATCAGAGCATAGCAGATGTGAGAATATAGAAAGGATGACTGGAGAAAAAGCTCCCTAGTCCAATAAATGTATTCATTTTTTTAAATGGATTCGCAAATTTTCTTTGAGTTCACAAATTCACAGACCCGTCATGGATTAACGGTTCAGATATCTCTAAAATGTAACCTTTCCATACCCAAATCAGAACACTTTTTAAATGCTAATTTCTCCAAAACTACTGAACTGATTTACACCAAACGAACCAAAACCTATTCCTTGAGCAAAGTTTCACTTCCATGCCAAGTTGGTGTAATTCTGTTCAGCCATTGTTTCTCTATTGAGGAGCAAATAATCCAATGGGAGTTAAAGCGGGAATGCCACTTGTGGAGACCCCAATGAACATCCTCTGCCTGACAGATCTCCATGAAACGTGCCATGAAAAATCAAAGTGGATAAACTTTATTTCGGGAAAGTTCATGCAACCAGCACAAAAGTTATCAGCTTTGGAAGTGCATGGATGAGAGCAATAGCGCCAAGAGGAAGGTGCAGCCTCTTCTAAAAGGACACCTGGAACATCCAGCATCCTGGCCTTGGCCATCCGTGCACTCACTCATCATCGTACTCTATTATCATTTCATGCACAGTCTTCACTCTTTTATTCCTATTCATCTATCCTGTCATCTTTTCACTTATTCATTCACACTAAGTCAGGTACCCATTCTTTCATCCACTTGTTGACTCATTCTTGCAATGGCCCACTCAATCTGCACAACCACTAATTCAAAGCGGCCAATAAATGAACAGTTTTCATCAAAAAGGCCCAACCTATTGGTTTTGCCAAGGTTTATTTCAGTCAATGATCTGTAAAAAAAGGTCATAATTGGTTGCCACAATTTCAGCTGGTATTTGGCGATATTTCACAGCACTCTTCATCCAAGAATGCAGATTGCAAAACTGCATTTTAAAATTGTGAGAAAGCATACATCCTAACTTCAGTTCTTCGCCAAGCCTGCCTTACCTGTTCTGATGAAGATGAATGCTGTATACGCACCAAACACGGCTGTATAGGAGAATTGAAAGGCTGAGGGTAGTAATAAAGAGAGAAAAGAGGGAAATATTAATAAGCAGGTGTGGGAGTCATGGTTATCAAAATTTGCACAATGGAATGGGGATAGAGCTAAATATCAGCTTACGGTTGATTCAGACAATCATATGCAATAGGGAGACTAGTGGGACAGCACAAGACCAGAACCTCAGTAGTTTTTTTTTTAGATTTAGAATGTAATGTGGTGTGACAACTGTTAGATGGTGCTAACACCATGATATCAGGGACCAGAACAGGTGGCTTACCATATCCACAGACCTGGCAGGGTTCACAAGGCAAACTTACACATTCATCATGATGACAAGATCACCAAGTATGGTGTCTAGAAGCTGCCTACAATGCTGGAGCAATGAAACAATATACAAAGCTATCCAAAGATGCTACCTGACGATGCTTCAGCTTTAGTAAAATTCTGCTCAGAATGGCAACCTGGAAGTGGTGCCAAGTAGTGCACGTCAGTTATTCACAGTTTATATGACCATTTTCATTAGTATCTCCCTTTCTTCCTACAGCAGCTCAACCTAGTTATGTGCGAATTGGCTGGGCCTGGTTTTATAAAAAGTGGTGAAGTTGGAAGTTAAACACACATACAAACCTAAAAGCATTACAGTGCGATGAGCTAAGGGGAACAGCTATGCCCGGATGTGGGTCCTGTGCTCACTGTGCCACTCTACCATGCCCCACTCAGAAGATAAGACTTAATCAGGTACACCTAACTGATGAGTTTCAATCAGGGCAATAATAGTATTGGGCTGCTTCCGTTTCAGTACAGGAAGGCCTAACTTGGCAGTTCAGGCTGGACTGTTCCTACTGGAGCAGGACCAATGCTGATTTGCATATAGCTGGATACACTCTGAGCTAGCATGATGAGCAAAATAATGATGGACTGGGATGCAGCCAGAGTATTTACTAGTGGTTGAGATTAATTCAAGAATTCCACCTATCTTTTTATATATGTCTTTTTGGGAAGTTTTATATAGCGCAAACTGGACCCGATAAATCAGGTATCGGAGCGCTTTACATAGCATCAGTTTCGTTACACAAGGACACATTCATTTTTTCTTAGGCACGGGGAGATTAAGTGATTTTCCCAGAATCACAGGATGTTGAGCGTCGTAGCCGAGACTCTAACCCGGTTCCCCAGCTTTGACGTCTACCGCTGTAGCCGCAAGGCCACATCCTCTCCCCATCCTCTACATACTCTTGCTTTGTTAATTCCTACACAACAGCAGGTCACTGTTTGCTTGATCGTAATGGTCGCTCCTCAGACACAAGGCAAAAACTCTACTAACCATACCACCCTGAGCTCCAATATGCAGGGCAGATTCCATCTTGGAACATAGACGTCCCATAATCTATTTCTGAAGATGAGTCTCCCTTCTATCAAGTGGTCTTGCCAACAATTTAGCGATAGCTTGAGGTAATCTCAAATCTGCCTTCTCAACTGCACAAAGCTTGTGTCGCTGACTATTCTGCATGTGATGGATGTGTGATGACATGCAACCTAGCAGACTTGGAATTCTGTAATATAAGTTTGTGTTTGGATCACTAAAGTCATAGAAGCTAGTTTGCACTCTGTCTCCAATGACTGTCCCACCACACCATCACTTGTCGAAATATGTAGTCCCAAAAATACTATTTAGTTAGTGGGACGAAAGAGTACTTGGTTGCTTTAATAATGTGTCCTAGCTCATTCAGGGTGATCAGAATCATGGAAGTATGCTCTCTGTTCTGGGAGTGGGATTTCTCCCCAATCAACCAGCTTTTGAAGTAAGAGTAGGCGTACACCCTTCGATTAAGGTAGGTCACCACTTGATCCACACATTTTGCACAAGTCTGCAGATTGGATCTGAGGGCAAAAGGAAGTGCAAATAAGTTGCCCTGTTTATAGATATAGACCTTAGGTACTACGGATGCTGGGGTGGATGGGAATATTAAAATATCTATCCTGCAAGTTTCGAGTTGTGAGGAAATGCCTCAAGTACGAGGCCTTCCGAATGTCCTCTAACATATTATTGGACATTGGACAGATATGCAAGGGCTGTGGGAAGGAGAACCATTTAGTGATTATGTGCAAAGCAAAGGGAAAAATAAGTGTGTCAAGGCGTGAAGACAAAATGGCCGCCGGAAAGTTCCAAAAGCAACGTTCGACGAGCACCAACAAGGCCCAGCGAAGATGTCACGTACAACAAATTGACACTGAACAAAAGTCGATTGTTATCTAATTCATCAAACAGTTCCTCCATATCAGTATCAAGTGAAAGTGAAGAAGATGGTTGTGCCATGTCGATGTTTACTTCAGAAAAGAGTGCGCATGTTGGACTGGCCGCATGTGAAGAAAAATGTCAGTCAAAGAAAAAGGTCAGCATGCCAAACCACCATAGTCATTCAAACATTGTCAGAAAATTATACTGAAAGTAAATGGTCATTCGATACCTTTCATCATTGACAGTGGTGCATAGATAAACATTATGCCTGAGAAAAAATATAATGAACTGCTCCCTTACCACAACTTATGCTGTTGAAAACCAAAGTGTATACATGGGCACCATTGACACACTTAAAATGTCAAGGTTATTTTGGAATATATGAAAACGTAGGTGCAAACACCCATCCATGTGCTTCAAGTGAGAGCTTTGCGTGCCTGTTTGCTCAGTTTTAGCACAGCTTCAGATATGGGACTGATTTCTGTGAATATAAACATGAATGCTCACCATTAAATAGTAAGTCAGTTCCCTTTGTTGTTTCATGGTTTGGGAAAGCATAAGACTATGAAAGTAAAGTTGCATATTAAGGAGGATGTACATCCTGTTGCTTTGAGACGTAGGCAAATTGCTTTTCATTTACAAGATGCTGTTGAAGAAGAACTTGAATCATTACTGAAGCATGATATCATTGAGGGTTCTACTGGTCCAACGCAAAGGTTTCTCCCATTGTGGAAGGGCCCAAAAAGGACAGTGGTGTGGTACACATATGCATTGACATGCGTCCGGTAAACATTGCAATTGAACGAGAATAACATCCAGGTCCACACACTGCCATGATAACACAATTAAATGTTGCAAAGGTCTTCTCTTGCCTTGATTTAAATAAAGGTTATCATCAGTTGGAACTCAAAGATTGCAGGTACATTACAACCTTTTCTACTCATGTTGCTCTGTTTCGATACAAAAGACTAAGTTTTGGTGTGTCATCCGCTGCAAAACTGTTTCAAGCCTTCATTCGACGTATCATACAGCCTGTCATGAATGCGTTGACATATCGGTTTTTGGGGCTATTTAAAAAGAACATGCTAAAGCTCTTACACAAGTATGTTGTTTACTTGCTGGAGCAGGTTTTACTTTGAATGCAGACAAATGTGAGTTCCAGGAGACAAAGCTAAAATTCTTTGGCCATATCTTTTCTGATGGGGGTGTGACACCGGATCTTGCTAAAGAGCGAGTGCTGTCAAATGCTGACCCCATAGGATGTTTCCATAGTGCGCTCATTTCCTGGCATGTCCAGCTACTGTTCTAGATATATACGAGACTTTGCCACTGTAATTGCCCCATTGAGAGAGTTGATGACATTTTTCATTTCAGTGATCCATGAATGTGAAAACAGTTTTAAGGAAATCAAACAAGCCATTGAGAATGCCCAGTGGGGTTCGGTGCTATTCTTGTACCGCATAGTGGACACTCAAATGCTCGAAGGCATATTGTGGTGTATGCCAGTAGGAGTTTGTGCCAACCGAGACACGGTTACTCACAACCTGAAAAACAAAGTTTAGCCATGGTATGGGCTTGTGAACACTTCCATGTATTCCTGTACGTAAAGTCTTTTACACTGGTAACTGATCATCAAGATTTACTAACAATGTTTGACAATCCAAAGGCCAAGATGACTCCTTGCATTGAACAATGGGGACTTGGCTACAAGAGTACAATTGCAGCATTGTGCATCCTCCAGGAACGGAGCAGATCCCTGCTGACTACTTTTCCAGAGTGCCCACTGAAGGTCAAGGCACTCCATCTAAGTCTGATGAAGCTTATATCAACTTCTTCGTAAAAACAAACACACCAGCTGCCATTTCATTACCCCAGATTATTACTGCCACGAGCCACAATAGTGACATGCTAAAGTTGAAAGAAATAATTACACATAAGTCATGGAGCCAGAACACTCGACCTCTCACCAGTGAGAGTGAATTTCAAAAATACGGAACTTTCAAAGATGAACTGTCCATAACACATGAGGGAGTTATATTGCGAGGGTCGAGAATCTTGATTCCAGAGAGTCTGCAGCAGAAAATGATTGAAGTGGCCCACAAACGACATAGGGGAATTGTTGCTACAAAATGAGCTCTTCGAGATCAAGTCTGGTTTCCATAATTCGACGAGTGAGTTGAGAAGGTATTACAGGCCTGTGTTCTATGCAACTGCCTTTCTACAAAAGTTACTCAACATACCGTAAACATGTCAGAACCCCCGAAACATGCCTGGGAGAGTATACCCATTGACTTTTTCTGTCCATCCAACAAAGGACATCACCTGGTGGTGACTGTGGATGAATACTTGCGATTCCCATTAATTGAGGATCTCTCATACACTACTTAAGAACAAGACATTGACAAAATGGATGGCATCTTTATGGCATGGGGTATTACAGACATACTAAAATCTTGAAATGGCCCGCCTTTTAATAGTCAGGAGCTCAAAGACTTCTTAGAGTATTAGGCATTAACTGAGTATTCCTCTGTGAATTTAGGAATACGCTAAAAAAGCTGTGCAGCATGCTACACTTGAGAAGCGCAATTTAACAACTGTGTTAAACTCTACATTACGAGCTTACCTTTCAACACCTCACTCAAGCACTGGTGAAAGCCCAGGAACATTTATGTTTCTGAGAGCAATGACAAGCAAGATACACCAGTGGACCAATCAGAGAGAAAGAGATGAGAATGTAAACTCGTACAGGGGACTTGGTTCAGAAACACAAGATGAAAACATAAGCTAACCGAAGACGACACGCGATAGACAACGTCTTCCAGAGAAGAGACAGAGTGCTCATAAATCCGATGCTGAAAAGAAATGTTGATGCTCCATTTGATGCAGAACCTTGCCAAGTGGCGTCAACCAAAGGACACATGGTGACTGTCCAGCGCCCTGGATTGTCTATTACCAGAGACTCTTCTCATTTTCGGCGTTTGATTCCTAGTTCACCAGATCTCCGTGGTGCAGGAGAGACTGATTCTGAAACACCAGTAACTGCTGCTGCCTTTTTACCATCACAGCAGATCGTGGATCATGCTGGTAACGGATCTCAACGCACGATACGTTCAAGTCTAACAATTGCAGTGTCAAAGAGATTAACTGAAGAGAATTAAATGTATATATGTGCATATATTTTGTAAAATTGGTAAGTTTTTGTAGAATAGAGGGGGAGATGTAGTGTTGTGCGAGTTCACAATTACGGGACCCTTGTGGCTCCTGATTTACTCTGTAGAGGTATGACGTAATGAATAGAGTGAAGGCTGCTTTAGAATGCTAAGTTTGCAGGTACACACAGAAGACTAAAGGTGTGTGGTACCAAGCTCCGTAAGTGGCATAGTTATTTACGAGTACCCTGGCTAGGAAGACACTAGAACGAATATGACTGTCACAGTTGAATTGAGGTGAGTGCTTTGGGAGTCTGTGTGTCAGTGTTAATCACCTGAAGGGCATAATCAATGTGCTTACTGAATAAAAATATGTATTTAAAAAGCAGTCATGGATTGTTGCCTGCATTCTAGGTCTAGATTTTGTGCTTTTGAGTCAGCTGTACTGCATAAGCAGAGCTACATTTGTTGCAAATCGAACGTGCTGTCTAAAATTGGTGTGTTCAGCATCTACAAATGCATCAATACCTGAGGTTGATGCCACCCTCCTTCAGGCTTTCCTGTGCTTTCTGGTCTTTGGACAGTATTTCTAGGAAGGGGGAGTTAACATTACACAGAGGCTTACTGTGAAGGGTAATTATTGCTGTGGTGTTGGCAAGTTTAATGGATTTAGTGGCAAATATGTCTACTCTTTTGCATGTGGCATCTATTTTTCACCATTCCTTGTCTGTGGCAGCGTTAATTGGAAAATACCGGTTTCCTGCTTTACTGTAGGTGCCAGCTGAGACCATAGAATGAGTTTTAATTTGATTCAACAAGCACACCAGAACATCCTATAGGGCTTTGTACTTCTTTTTGAAGTCTTTCAAAATTCGATCAAATAGCCATTGAGACCTTTTAGAACAGAAATAACTTTAGTGAAATTTACAAGATGTATTCCTAAAGACAAGAAGGAAATGTCTTTGTCTGGTGAAGACAAAGGCAACCTGAATTTAGCTGAAGCTCTTCCAATGAAATTTGCCAGTGTAGTGCAGAGGGGACTCTGTGGGAATGTGGCCCAAGAATCCCTTGTCCAGGCCAACATAATCATCTAATTTGTCATGTTTGGGATTAGGTTGATGTCCTGTAGGAAAATGGCGGCTGCTATGTGTGTCACAGATACAAACTTTTTTTATCCGTAACATTTTTGCTAGCATAGCTGTTTTTAAAATGTGTGTTATTTTTTGTAACAAGTTGAAACAATTGTATAATAAATCATTCTGATTCTATTTCATTAGCTTTGTGTAAAAAGAGAGAAACCGCCTAGCCAGAGTTTCCTTTGTGACTGGATCTATAAGGCTATGTGGTGTTTAAGAAATGGCAGACAGCAGTATATCTGAGAAGAAAACAATAGCAAAGCAAATACTAATGTAATTTTATAATGAGAAGAGAACAGATGCTTTTCAACACTGAGGTGAGAATTATTACAGAGTTGCTTCTTGTAAACAAGTTTCTCTCAACAAAGCCCTTCATGCCAGGCATATCTTTTGAATTTGTTTTACATTGAGTGAAGATGAACATCTGAAATTGCTCGTGGTTGCTATCCCTCAATTTCGTCACCTTATGCAATCAGAATTCTCGTCCGAGAAGATAACTTATGTGACTTGACCTTCTTGAGAGATGACTTCCTTTGATATGAGCTATCACGTCCAAGTTTGGAACTTCCTGTGTGCTGTTTTAGGCGGCACTGGTCACGAGATTCAACAACGCTATTTCGTCAGAAGAGAAGCACATTGATCCTTTCAGTCAGCATCTGTGAAATGCTATTGAAGAAGTCTAATATGCCAAATGTGACTGTGGACTTAGTGAGATCAAGTGATAATACATACATAACATCACCAGCTTGCCCCAAGCCTTAGCCCAAAAACGACTTCAACAGATTAGAAATAGTTGGCACTTCCATGTTACCATATGGTAAGGTTCTTCTGGTATACAACACAGGAAAGGTGGTGTAATCATGCGCTTGATAGTCAGTTACTTAAAAGTACAAACAGGAACACCTTTCTAGTGTGCTGTTTCCTTGCAAAGCCGTGACAAGATCAGATTATAAAAATTCAGTTTCTATTTCGAAACCAAACACAAATCTACCATTGTCTTACACTGGACAAGAAAATCATCTTTACTGTGATTCCTCTATTATTGCATTCTCTCTTTCACACCTAGGGCCGTGTTACACAAGTGCCCCGGGGGCGCAAAGGGCATTTGTGCCACTTTATGCACCCCCGGGGCACTTTGGTATTACAGAAGGGGCTGCAAATGCGTGTGCGGCCCCTTCTGTAATACCTATAGCCCTGGCACACATGTACCACCAGCACTATCCCGAGAGGGATTTGCATGGGGGCGTGGCCCCATGCAAATGAGGGAATCCTTTTGCCGATCCGCTCGCGCCGTATTATAGACACGAGTCCAGAGGCAAAGAAGTTGTCAGGACTCGCACTGACTGTGCACTACCTATAATGTGGCGCACTGTCAGTGCACCCCCTGTTGGCATCCCTCTGGAGGGGGGGGGGGGGAAGAGGTTCCATGGACCGCGCCATAAATCCACTTGCAGGCGGGTGCAATCACTAACTATGTGACTCAAAGGCAAACAGTCAGCCGTTTGCAGGTTCAGGAGCACTTCTGTTCTCAGCGACAATTATTTACCTGTTCATAATTAAAAAGTTTGAATACGCAGTAGGATTTATTTAGCTATGTTGGTCTTGGAAACCTGACTCACTACATTTATTGGAAGGATGGTTACAAACAGCTTTTCACTCTTTCTAATTTTCTTTGTCTTTCCCAAGCAGTATGCCCTTACAGTAATTTTTTGCAGGTTGTTGAAGGATGAACTAGTTGCAATGAAATGATGATATAACTTTACATATGAACCTCGGATGCCAATGCAGTATAAATATTTCTTTATGAAACTGAAGAAAAAATCTTCAACAGAAACAATGACAAAAGCAATGAGGAACGCTAACATCAACGTAATGCATTTGATGTCAGCATTCTTTATGGGCTCTAATGGTGGGCCCATGGGACTTCAATGAATGTTTAGATCCCAATTCACCATAGGTTGTCTCACTGGGTGTAAAGTATTTTTCTGTCTTCAGCAAAGGGGCTTATTGCAGGTGTCGTCCAAGGATTTATTTGGTTGTGCCTAACCTCTAAGGGTTGCCAAATGTACGTAGTCACAAGCAAATCAGTTATTGGTAAAGTATCGAACATCAGTATTTATTTATTTAGAAAGTTTTATAGAGCGCGAAGAAGATCCTAAACGGATATCAGAGCGCTATACAATCAGTAAAGGTTACTATACAACAAATAGATGTTACACATAGCGCATACACAGATCATCTTGTGTAGGCAAAGCAATAATCAACCTGAGGAAAAACAAAAAGACTAGTTGCTTAGATGGTCTATTATGACCATCTTGCTAGGGACACGGATGTGATTGGAACCCAGGTGTCTATAGTCCATAGTTAAGTGAATTTGGCCATGAGTATCGATTTTACCTCCATTTTGAAAGAAGCAGTGGAGGGGTTAAGTCTGGTTTCAGGAGGTAAGGCATTCCAGATTCTGGGAGCCATCCCGGAGAAGGATCTGTTATAGGTTTTCTTCTTGTGGAACCTTTGTGGTTTCAGTAGTAGGTTATCCGCACTTCTTGAGGATCTGATCCCGCCAGAGATCGTCAGTTTCTGTGCCAGATAAGAGGGTGCATTGTGATGAACGGCTTTGTGTGTCATACACGCTATTTTCAGATGAAGTCTGGCTTCAAGGGGTAGCCAGTTCAGGGATTGACGATCCGGGGTGATGTGGGAGTTTCTTTTGGAGCCAGTGATGAGTCTGGCTGCCGAATTGATGGAGGCTCTTAATGGTGCAGTTGATACTTTGGGTAGGCCACAAAGAGAGATGATACCGTATTCCAGTCTTGGTATGACTAGTGCTTGTACTGCCTGTTTGAAGTCGTTGGATGGTAGGAAAGGTTTAAGTTTCCTTAGTGTATTTATCTGGAAGTTTGCTCCCTTTGTAACAATGCTAATGTGTTTTTGCATATTGAGGTTACTGTCAAGAGTAATTGCGAGTGATTTCGCTGAGTCCACGATGGTAGGTTGAACTTTGAGTGCTGTAAGATGTTTAATCCACTCTTGCATTATGGGGACTTGGGCGGGTGGAGCTATAAGGAGGAATTCTGTTTTTAGGGCATTCAGTTTGAGATGGTTTTCTGCTAGCCAAGTTTGTGTATTCCTAAGCAATAGGTTAAGTGATTTGATGTCTTCTAAGGAGTGGATCTTGAGGTATAGTTGTGTGTCGTCGGCGTACATGTGATATTGTATGTTAGATGCTTGTAGAACTTCGGTGAGTGGTTCCATGAAGAGATTAAACAGCGTTGGGGAGAGTGAGGACCCTTGTGGGACACCTAGAGTAACTGGTACTGGTTTGGATAAGGACTTATTGACCTTGAATTGTTGTGTCCGATTATGGTGAAATGAGGTAAACCAGTTTAGCACTGCACCTGAGAATCCCATTCTGTGTTCCAGGAGGTCTAATAGATTCTCATGTTTTATCGTATCAAAGGCTGAGGATAGGTCTAGTAGAATGAGTAAGCAGGCTCCATTTTGATCCAGGATTTGTAGCGCATCATCAATTATGTGTGTCATGGCTGATTCAGTGCTATGACCTGCTCGGAAGCCTGATTGGTGCTTGTTAAGGAGGTCAAAGTGATCAATATGCCTCGTCAGTTGGAGGTGAACACATTTTTCCAATAATTTGGCCAAGGTAGGGATGTTGGTAATAGGGCGGTAGTTGTTTAAGTCCATAGGGTCGGCCGTGGGCTTCTTTAGGATGGGTGATACCTGGCCAGCTTTAAGGGTGTCTGGAATGCAGCCTTTCTGAAGTGAGCTGTTTATGATCTTGGTCCAGATCGGCAGAAGCAAAGGAGTAAGGTCTTTGACGGCATTAGCAGGGAGGGGCTCGGCGAAGTGGTTGGCAGGGTTCAAGGTCCCTCGACTCCGGACACACTCGACAGGCGTCACGCAAATACCAGCATAACAGTGATATAAGCACTGAGCAAAAATACGGAAATTTTGACAAGAGTGACACCGTCATATTGGAAACAATCTGCGGTTTGGAATTATCACCGCTTACTAAATGCTACATATAATCTGAAAATAGCCTTGAAAAAGTCACGGGACCAATCTCCCACCAAGCGACGAAACACGTGTTGGCTTGTGGATGCTTAAGACTGACTAAAGAGAGTCATACAAATAAAAGAACAACCAAGAAGAAGAAGGACTAATTTCTGTTTTATGTACATGTCCACTTGTAACACATGCTATACTCATTAGCAATATATAAATCAAACGTGTGCTAAGGATTGATTTCTTAGGTATGAAGCAGTTGGAAATGCTGGGGTATTTGTGTGTGGTCTCGCGTGTAGGGTTAGGTCAGTTAGGAGGTCCTTTTTGATGGTGTCAGTCTTTTGGGTGAAGAAGACGGCAAAATCTTCACAGTTTGGTTGCGGGCATGATCAGTCTTGTGGACGTTGTGGTGCCTCCTTGGATTGGGATTTGATTAATTCAAAAAGTTTTTTGGGGCGGTTTCTTGCTTGGTCTAGTTGGAAGCTGAAGAAGTCCGCTTTGGTGCGCTTGATTTTTCGGTAACATGCATTTCTCTTTGTCCTAAGGATCTTGAGGTGGTTTGCGGATGGAACAGATCTCCAGGTGCGCTCAGATGTTCTGAGCGATCGTCTGTCTTCATTAAGTGTTCCATTGTACCAGGGCTTTGAATCTTTTATGGATACTCTCTTTAGTTGAAGAGGTGCGACCTCATCTATTATCGAGGTCATGGCGTAGAGGTAGTGATTGGTGAGATCATGGACTTCGGAGGTTCCTGCGGGGGGCCGAAGTAGGTTGTAGCTGGGGAGTGGCAAATTGTTAGGCTTGATCTTTTTCAGGTCTCTTCTCCATATTTTAGGTCGTGTGGGTTGCGCCGAGTTAAATTTCACCATTTCCTTGATGTAGAAATTAATAATATGATGATCTGACCAGTCGCAGGGTTCGATCGACTGGATCTGAATGGAATCGGTTTTAGAGATTATTAAGTCCAGAATAGATCCTTTGTCGTGTGTAGGGCTGTTACATATTTGGGTCAGGTCTAGGTCTTCTAGGAAGATTTTGAGACTATTCACCACAGTATCATTGTGATCGTTCCAATGTAGATTGAAGTCTCCAAGGAATATTTGGGTGTCTAGTCGCCCCATATTTGTTGTTACCATATCCATGAAATGTTCAGTGAAGGCTAGGTCGTCACCCGGTGGATGATAGATGATGTGTATGGAACATAATGGTTTACCATAGTTGGTGATGTCAAGGTATAAGTATTCGCAAGAGCTGAATACAGGGGATATGGCTCTGTTCACAGAGATATTACTACGATGTATGCAAGCGATACCTCCCCCTGTTTTATCAGTTCTGTCTAATCTAGTGATGTCGTAGTTTGGGGGTACTAATACGTCCATGATTGGTGTGGAGGAACCTTTTAGCCAGGTTTCCGTTAGCAGTAACAGGTCCAGTTCCTGTGTGAGAATGAGGTCAGCTATGTCCGCTGCGTGTCTAGATGCAGATCTACAGTTTAGGAGTATAAATTTTAGCCGGGGCGTGATAGTGGCTGAGGAAGGTTCCTGAGTGAGGGGGATTCTTCTTAGGTTGTTGCTGGTAATGCCTCTAGTGATGGGTTTAGTGGACCTGTGAGGGTTGGAAGGGATAGTAGGGATCATCATTGAGGCGGGGGTGAGCTTGTTCACGGGAGTGGATGCATATGAGTTTAACAGGGAGAGTAGGTCACTCTGATAGCGGATTAATGCTTCTGAGTGGACGGGTTGAATTGTTACAGGAGGGGACTGAAATCCATCTGGGCGGAATGAGATTCGACAAACCTGTTGAATGGTTCTGATGCCCGCTAAGTTTGGACTGTCTTGAGGGTCTGGTGAACCACGGGTTTCTCGATATCCGATCGTTGAGTGCTTGTAGTTCAGTTTTGATTTGAGTTAGTGAGATCATGATCTCATCAAGTCTAAAGTTAGGTACGGATACGAGTTGGGTCAAAGGTTAGGTGGAGGGTGAGTCTGCCTGCAATGTAGTTTGGTCGGGTTTATGGTCTGGGGCAGGTGTGGATGGTGTTGGGAGGGGTATTGCGGGTGTGGGTGGGCGTGTTGTAGATATGGATGACAGGGGTGTGGTGGTGGATGTTTGGGTAATGGGTGTGGGAAGAGTACTAGATGAGGGTGAGTGGGCTTTGGGGGTTGAAGGATGGGCTGTGGATGTATGTAGTGTGAATGTGTGCAGAGTGTTAATGGAGGATAGCCTGTCTTCTGTGTGGTAGTGGGGTGTCCTATTATGTCCTAGCCCTTGAGGTGGGGGCGGCGTTCTAGAGAGTTGGATGTGCATGTTAGTGGAGTCGGTGTTCAACAAGGGTGAGGTGCCGTGAGTGTTAAAGTGGGGAGGGTGGTATCTGCCGCGGGGGCATCTGTGAATATGGTTAAGGGGTGTGCGTTACCTGTTGGATCTGTGTAGGTGATTGCCGTTATGTCCGGTAGATGGGGTACGTGAGTGTCAGGTGGCATGGAGGTAGTATGTGTGTCCAGCGCAGATAGTGGGCTGTGTGGTGAAGGAGTAGAGTTGGTGGGGGGATTTTGTAGAGTGAATTGCCGTGAGATGGAGTAGGGGGAGGTCCGGGCGGGAATAAGGTTTGAGTCGGATGCAGGTGACGTTCGTGCAGGTATTGGGGAGTGGTTGTCTGAGGGAATAGGCAATGGTGTGTATTGTGTACTTAAGGAAGGAATGTCCAGAGTGGAAGTTTGGGGTTTATACAGTTGGGCTTTGATGACTGGGAAGATATTATCGAGGAGGTTTAGATTGCGGTCCGTGGATTGCATGAGAATGGTTCCATTATTGTAGATGGTGATGGTTGCGGTCGCTCTAAAAAGCTGAGAGGGGGAAATGTAAATAACTATACCATGAGCATTTGTCCTAGTGGAGGAGATAGTGAATAATGTAAGGAATGCGTTTCTCCATTGAGCTCTTCATTTAGTGTGGAAGATGATATCATTGGTTATCTGTCCGGTAAGTGTTGAGGAGTAGGGGTCGGCGATGGGTATTTCAGGGTGACGTTTTAAAAAATTGTGTTTGAAACGTTTTGCAGCATTTCTTGAGAGGTTCGGGGGGTAGATGATGGTGTATGTGTGTGTGCCTGTGAGTTCCATAGTGTGCACCCTATAAATGGTGAGATGTTAAGGGGCTTGGAATGTAACTGTGGCTCGGGTAGAGATCCGTGCAATATGATGTGTCAGCTGAAGAGGTGGGGGGGTTATAGTATGAGTGGGGAAGAAGGGTTGGATCTAGAGTCAGAGTGATGGCGTTATTGGTGTCTCGTGCGTGTAGGATCTGGAACAAGATAGGTAGAAGGATATGTAAGAAGAAAATTCTGACCTGTACTGGATGGGTAGGATGAGCGGTGGATGTAGAATAGGTGTTTTATCCTTGTGGTGGGGCCGTTCCAATATGGCCGCCTCCTTTGGATAGAGCCTCTTAGACAGCTGTGCAGTCCTATTTCGATGCCAATGAGCCTAGGTGTCCTGGTGTAGTCTTGTTTCACTTTCAATTACATTTCTCTTCCTCCATTTGTGTTAGTCCTGTTTCCGTTGTTATGTGTTATGTTGGTCCAGAATGCTCCAACAGTAAGGGGAGAGTCTCTTATCCTAGTTGTTATTATAGTGGTTAATCAAGTATGCTAATCCATGGCCCAGATAATGTCAGCCATTTTAGTGCGATGTTGGTTTAAAAAGTGAAAATGAGGCATCACAAATGTTGTTGTTGCCCTCAATATAAATCCAATGCAGCTGAATCACGATAGAATCACCTTTAGAATGTCCCGGGCTCTGCCGTCATGCTACATAGGAATCCAGCTTGTCTGATCAGAGGTGGTTATTAAATTGATGTTTTTGGTGAGCTATCGGCGCATTCATGCAACCGATCGGAAGAAACGGGCGGGCCGAGCTGCAGTCTCCTCCGCTGAACCGTGAAGAGTGCTGCCCGGTCTGGTACCGATCTCGTGTGCAAAGCTTCTCTGCCTGTCTCTTTAAGGAGCGCGATGTGTCCCGTACCTCACGGCAGATCTGCCCTTACTTGGGCTCCCAGCCGCTCCAAACACGGGAAGAGACCTCCGCGCGCCGGGTCGTGGTGCGCTCCTGCTTTGTGCCACAGAGCTGCCCCTCTGGCTAGTAGCAGCCCTGATCGCTGGACGTTGCGGTCCGCTTCCACTCGCAGGAAGCAGCCCACAGTCTGGCTTGCCGAAGATCGAATGTAACAACATTATCTCCTGTAAAATGTCACCTAAACATCATACTATGAAGCTCTTATATTTGTGGGAGTCTTTCTGGCTGTAGGTCTCATAGCTTACTTCAGTATCTTCATACATTCAGGGTGGGGTTTCAAGAAATCAAACTATATGAACTTAGGGGGCATAAGCTTTATTCACAAGAGTGATTACTCTCCATTCCATTGTGAGAAATATGGGTTGAACTTTGATCTTAATATAGGATACTATTTTTGTTTCCGGTAGTAACAAATTAAATACTTGTCTCGCCCGTGTTATTTTTAACCCCTTCGATGCGCATGATGGAGCGGTTCCGTCATGCGCATCGGTTGCGCTGTGCGGATGACGAAACCGCTCCGTCATGGCCCCGCCCGCACCCTTCAGCACAGCGCGGTAATCCGCGCCGCGCTGAAGGGGTTAAGATCATTTACAAAGAATGTTGCATTTTACAGATAACATCCTTAATCAGTGAAGTTGGTGGAAAAGCTTGGATAAGTGTATTGCACCAACTTAACCACAGCACATTCGTTCTGAATGACCCATGGGATAAAACTATGGCATTCTGTTTAGTAAAATAAGTAAGCAAGAGGAGAGGTGTGCCCCTCTCAACCCAGACAACCTCTAAGGTGTCCTGAGCTGAAGTGACCCCCTCCTTTGAAAATCCTCCATATTGTTTTTGAGGATTTCAGTCAATAGGATTAGGGGTATGGACCCTCCCCAAAGGGAGTGGACATACAAAGGGTGTAGTCACTCTAAAGGAAAGTAGCCCATTGGCTATTACCTTCCAGCACCTCTAACACCTCTAAATTGAGTATGTAGGGGCACCTCTGAACCTTGACCCTTAGATTCCTGGCAACCTAAATAAGGAGGAGGACCGAAGAGCCGTACCAGCATTGAAGAATCCAGATGACAACTGACTTGTCCCCAACCCCTACCAACCTAATTGCAGCCCTCGAAGAAACCTGCTCCGAAAAGCGACTCGTCCTGCAGGCCCAGCGACCTCCAAAACCCAGGGAGAACTGCCTGCCTTCCCTAAAGACCAAAAACTCCCGAGGACAGCTGCCCTGTCCACAAAGAAAGCTCGGGATACCAGTATCTTTGTGCCCAATCCGGAGCCACCAAGATGACTTGGGCCCGGTCGTGCCTGATCTTCTTCAGCACTCTGGGCAGAAGTGGTATAGGCGGAAAGGCGTACAACAGACCGCAACTCCACTCGTGACGAAAAGCGTCACCGAGCGAGTGCCGCCTTGGAAATTCCAACGCGCAGAACTGCTGACATTGCGCGTTCTCTTCGGTGGCGAATAGATCTAACCAAGGCTCTCCCCACTGCTGAAAGAGACCTTGCGCCACTTCGGAGTTCAGACGCCATTCGTGATCCATCAAGCCTGGGAGCAGTGGGATGTTTCGAGGTTTCTGCACAACTGCCGTAACCAATGGTGTCTCGCTTTCTTATATGCCGGGCAGAAAAATAATATGTGTAGGTCTGTCTCCGGTATATTGTTACATGTCGGACAGCCCTTAGTAGAACTGCCCCCCCCACTTATATGTACAAGCGCATAGGGGAAGTGTACCATACCTAAACTGCAAATATAGCTTTTTAGCAAGGGATGGCTGTATATCGTTGATGACAGGTTCTAAACTGTATTGCAGTTTTACTTATAAGTAAGATGTTGTCAGTGTGCCGGTCCTGGGAACTCCCCTGCGATAAGGTAAGATTGTATTCCTTGTAGATCTTTGACAGAGCCTTCCTAGGAGTTGACGGACAACTGTCTTCGGCACCAGCCCATAAGTCAACCATTCCCATAGAAATTAGAGAGTTCTTAATGTGGGCCTGCCATGGGATTTTGCTTGCTCCCCTGAGGTTTGCCATTTCCCTCAGTTCCTCTCTATACACAGATAGTTCAGGGGTGCTCCATAGACGACGGCAATATAACAAGGGTCTAAGGGCGACCTCTACTGCAATCGGGCAGACTCCAAGATCCATTCGAAGCGGTGCGAGAGGTGTATTTTCGAGAAGTCCCAGAAGTTGTCTAGCAAATGAATTCTCAATTTTGGAAAGTTGGTCAGATGGCCGATGGCCCCGAATTTCTGCCCCATACAAGGCAGCTCCTTTGGCGTGTGCCTTGTATATTTCCAACACTGGCCCTATCGTTTTATGTGTGCACTTCCTCTGCAACTTTGCTAGACCCCCCGTTGTCTGGGACAATTTTAAACATGCCTTCTTAATTTGTACACCCCATTCCATTTTATCGTTAAGGGACAATCCCAGGTATTAACAGACAGAGACTTTCTCTAAAAAAAAAATCTAATTGGGGATTAGGTCGTGTTGAGTACCCTGCGTTGAAAGCCATATATTTGGTTTTCTTGGTGTTGATCTCCATGCCCCTACTCTTGCAGGATGAGCGGAAGATGTCCAAAGCCCTCTGAATTCCCATAGGGGACTTTGACAGCAGGAGGGTATCGTCCGCGAACATCAAGGCTGGTACCTTTCGGTTCGCCAACTTTGAAGCATCTATGTCCCTCCTTGCTGTCCAGGCCTCCACTAAGCCATTAATAAATAAACAAAAGAGGGTTGGGGCCAATACACACCCTTGACGTACACCTCTCTCTATAGGTATACGATCAGTGAGCTCTCCATTTTTCCCATATCTAATCTGAGCAAAATGATATTCATGTAGTCTTTTCAGATTTTGGCATAGATATGGGGGGCTCCCAGATCAGAAAGAATGGCCCATAATTTCTCCCTAGGTACTAAATCGAATGCCGATTTTAAGTCCACAAAGATCATGCAGAGGCTGCCACCCTCCAAGATCACTGTTTTCCAGTCCAGTAATTGTAACCTGAAGATTTCGTCAATTGTGGACATTTTTTCTCGAAAGCCGGCCTGATAGGGGCTGAGAGTAGAGTGTTTTTCCATCCAACTCTGTAATCGGTCCAGCAGCACTCGAGCGTATATTTTCTGAGTGAATTCAATGAGACTGACGGGTCGATAATTCACAGGATGGAGAGGTGAACCCTTTTTGTAGATCGGAATGATTTCCGCCCCCAACCATGTTGTGGGAATCCCATTCCCTGGAGAATAGCATTGAATAGGGTCCATAAGTACGGGGCCCAGATACTTCGTTCAGTGCGAAAAAGATCACCGGGGATCTCGTCTAGGCCCGGGGCCTTTGCAGGAATAATCCGTCTTATGGCATCCGTTATTTCTTTTAGGGAAATTTCTGGGGTATCTAAGCAGGAAAGCTGTTGGTGGGGACATTCAATTGTGGCTTGCCCTACTTCATCCTCTACCCTAGAATATAAGGGCTGAAAATAGGCCTTCCAGACTTCTGCCCCAAGGTTTAGTTTAGTTGCTGGTTTATCCTCTTTGGAGTCTGTATTACTTAGATTCCAGAAAGTCCTCATGTCCCTATTGCTTAATGCAATTTTCAGGCTCTCCCATTTTTCTTCTTCCCAGTTTCTTTTAGCTAGTTTGATGGTATTTTTGTAAACTAACCGCTATGCCCTTATTTCCAACTTATCGTTAGATTTAATGGCTAGGACAAGAATTTGCTTGGCTTTGCGTCAGTTACCATCATACCAGGGGTGCCCTGGTGCCCCGCTTTCCTTGGGACGTGATTTATGGAAGAAGATATCGACCAAGGCAACCACTAAACCTTGATGGTTTTCTGCAATTTCAGTAAATGGGCTATAAAAATCAACAGACTCACTCAATTGTTTTGCAACCTCCAAAAAAGGAATGATTGTTCGATAAAAGGAGGCTAGCTTTTCTCGGGATTGACAGAATAAACCCCATATTACTCTCCTCCTACAGCTAGTTAGGGTGAGCCCAGGGGCAGTCGGAAATTGGCCCTTTGAAGTGTCCCCTGTTTGAGGCGAGACCATTTCAAGGATCAGGGCATTATGATCGCTATCGTATCTGGGCACAATCTTAAAATCAATTACCCGGTGCCATGATTTAGTATTCACCAGAATATTATCTAGACTAGAGGGACAACCAGGTCTATTATAAGTAAAATTTGCTGGGGAATCAGATTTAAAACGCCCATTGCATGCCCTAAGCGAATGATTCAATTAAATGGTGTTTATTTGTATTACCAGTGGTGTCCAAGCCCAGGCTGTCGGAGCATTGGCCTCCGGAATGGCCCAGTGCAAGTCTTCTTCATTGGGGTCACCTGCATCTAAATCTTTCAAACGTTCATACTGACAACTTGGATCACCAACCAAGATCACCAAATTATTGTCAAGGATGGTAGGCAAAAAAGATGATAAAAGATCAAGGGTAACAGACTCTTGGCCGTACCCTACTGGTCGCGAGTAAACATTAATCAATGCTATCTTGATCCTGGTTGAAAAACTCAGGATAACGCAAAGAATGTCACTAGAGAACGTCTCTACCTGTTTTGCTGAACATCCTAGATGTGTGGCAATCCAGATGCTAAGGCCCCCTGCTGATCTTCCCCCTCATGTGGCTGCTATACTAAAAGTTGCGTAGCCAAGTCTGTGAGTATCCTCCCTGGCCCAAGTTTCCTGAAACATGCAGATGTTGTTGTCTTGGATAAATGCCCGCCACTCCGGTTATCTAGTTTGGAAGGGAGGCCTGCAATGTTCCAAGATAATATGTGGAGCTTGAGTGGGTCGTTCAATAGCTGACTAGGGCCTCCAGACTTCTTACCTAGGGGCCATAAGCCAGGTCTTGCTGTGGGCTTGTCAACCTCTGGGGTTGTCAATAGTGGGTTCACCTGCTGATGGCCTTTGTACGCCTGCAATGGAGATCCTTCTTTATTGCAGATACTAGGGGTTCCATACAATTATTCACTTTGTGCTCCTCCCGCTCCCCCAACCTCCACCACCACTTGACTCTGGGGATATATATATATACAAAAGGAAAGTCCCTGCCACACTGCAAAGCAAGGAAATGGGAACATGGACTCCACTTGTTGCTGTTGTTTCAGTTTATTTGAAAGATTTGGATGGCAGGATGACGCGTTTTGCACACCTTGTTAGGCTTGTTCTCCAGATCTGTGCTAAATGGTGCCCTTAAACATCACATGATTAAACTCAGGCATAGACATAGAAAAAAGAGGCCTTTTCAAGTATAATAGACAGGACATATTTAGTAAATATGCAATTTCTTATACATGAGTATATTGTGGAGTGCATGTATAAATAAAAATATAGATATAAATTTGGTTAAGACATAGCAGCTATACAAAAAATACATTTCATTATTTTGTATAAAGCTTTCTTAAAAACATTGTAATTAATCGATCTTGGCTATTAATGATGTCCATATTAAAAGTTCAGAAAATTCCCTTTGTATTTACAATTTCATGTATGTTTAGTACTTGCTTAAATGCTTTTACAAAAAGATAGAATCTTTTTGATGGCTATATCCTAACATATCGTAGACTACTTATATAGCGGTACCTAACCTTTCTTTGAGTCCTATAAATAGTTTACCTTGAAGAATTATTAAAGTGCTACGTGTATGTAAACTATATCAGAAACATAAATATCATTTGATAATATATACAATGCAATATTAAAGCCTACAAATTGGATTATGTACTATATATATGTATATATATATATATATATGTATATATCCCAACACAAAACTCGGCGTTTACCCAAGCCTCTTAAACGGCGGGCAACACGGCAGGGACGCCACTCCCAACATCTCAAACACAATCCAGTGTCCAGTTCTTAACAGAAAACTCACTGGTGCCGTGGCCGCTACACAAAGACGTATTTTATTTTTAACGGAAGCCCGTTAAAAATAAAATAGGTCTTTGTTTAGCGGCCACGGCACCAGTGAGTTTTCTTTTAAGAACTGGACAGTGTTTGATTGAGATATATATATATATACACATATATATATATATCTCTCTCTCTCCTACTGGAGGTCGCCAGTAGGTAGTTATAGTTAGGACCAAGTTTCCATAGGAAGTGCATTTTTTCTTGTTTTGCTTATAACTTTGGCGTCGTTTGATGAATCTTCATGAAATTTTCCAAACTAATTCTTTGTTCACATCAGTTCCTATGTTGAAAGTTTGGGGGAGATTCGTCAAGGGGGGGCCGAGAGAAAAGGGGGGTCCCAAAACGTGTTTGCTCCATGTTAATTTCCATAGGAAACTATAGACAAGGCTACAGGTCGAACGGGCGAACGGAATTACCCCAGATTTGGCAGGGAGCAGGGTCATGGTCTAGAAAGCACGTTTTTGTTTATTTGGTGTAAATCCGTTCAGTAGTTTTGGAGAAATATCTAAATTTACAGATATCGATATTTGGGAATTCTGCCATCTGATTGGCTGAGGCGTTACGAGCACGAGCTTGCTGCTTATTGGCTGCGAGCGGTTGCAACTAAGAAGTGTTGGCAGCCATTTTGAGATTCTGTTGTAGCGAGTAAGGGGAAAAAAGGGCAAAAAGAGTAGGAAAGAGGAGGGTAGGAGCGCTGTGAGCTCTGTGGGGTGGTTAGGGTGTACTATACAGGGAGTGTGAAGCAATGTATTCACTCCTACCGGTGTGAAAGTGCTGTTTTGCCCAGAGTGAGATGGTGCTGAGGTGAGGTGCCAGTACACTCGGGGATGAAACCGTGAGCTGATTGCTGTAAACTGATGTGCTCTGGCCGCTGTAGCATACTGGCTGCTGTAGCATAGCTGTGCAAGTGGTGTTAGTATGGGTTTAGACTATAGCGGGAGTGGGAAGCACACTACTCACCCCTACCGGTCTGAAGACTCAAATGGAGTGTAGCATACTGGCTGCTGTAGCATAGCTGTGCAAGTGGTGTTAGTATGGGTTTAGACTATAGCGGGAGTGGGAAGCAAACTACTCACCCCTCCCGGTCTGAAGATTCGAATGGAGTGTTTTAGCAAGCAGGAATAAAGAAATAATCGTGAAGAATATAATGCAGAATGTTGCAATGCCACAGAAGACAAATGGTGAAATCAGGTGTGTTTAAGAAAGTGGCTGTGTGGGATAAAACGATGGAGTCTGCAAGTTATATAAAAAGTGTCTTTATTTAAGTGCCATAAATGGACCCACTGGTGGAAGAGCTAAGGCATCCAGCTGAGGCAAACTTCAACCGCTTCTGCTGTATTCAAAACTAAGCTCCTGCATCAGTCAATTCCACATTACATGTAACAGTTCCATGTGACATAAACAATACCTATTAGACATGAATGACTGTAAATTGTAGAGTGAAAATAAAGGTAGGATACGATTACCACTCTGTGGCAACCAGTTCCTAAACAATGACGTGTTTTTTTATCTTGATCGCCAGCTCGTGAGCAGAGGCTGAGGATGAGCTAATTTGTGTGAAAGGGACGTGTGTAAAAAGAATAGACATGGTTTCAAAATGGATATCGGGTTTAGGCTAATTTAGCAAGTAAATAGCATATTTGCATAGGCCATACATCCCCCATCCCTGGTTAGTCTGGAGACATAAGGGGCAATAATATAAACAAAGTTCAAATGCCTAAGCATACTTAGAAAATGATTATATAAAAATAGTTCAATTTAAGTGTATAAAAAAATGTATAGGAAAAAGTCAAAAAAGTTGGAAACAATCAATCCTAGAATAAAGTGAATTTCTTACAAGTCATGGAGATTGCAGTCCAGAAGTTCTTCAGCGGCTTGAAATGCTTAATGTTTCAAGAGGCGATTGTTGCCATCGTGTGAGAAAAGCGAAGCGATCCAATTCTTATCCTCGAAGGGACAGTAATGTTCCTTGAATGTTGAAGCTGCAATTTGAATTGGCAGGCAATCTGAGATGTTGTCAAAGGTCGCACGTTGCAGGAGATCTTTCGCGGCTGCGCATAAATCCCATTCCGCCAGGATACCTTTTTGTGTTGCGTCCGCCATTGCTCCATTGCCCGAACAATCAAGTTCATGGTTTTCAAGATACTCCATTACCTGCTGGATATCGGGAGCGTTTGCTGGGATGTTGGCAAGGAATAGATTCATTCGCCAGTCGAATGGACAAGTTTTGCAATAAAAAGATGGTTGCACGCAGATTGTATATGTGTAAATAAATGTCATGTTGTAGATGGCTCCGATAATAGATAGAGGCAGGCAGCCGAAAAGTTGTTCAATTTTTTCATGGTATTGATGTAGCTTCGCGTAGAGGCGTATTCTGTTGGACATTGTTGCTACCACAGGGAGCGCAGCCATTTTTTACAAGATAAAATAATAGTAGGATGGCCGCAAACAGAGTGAGAATTATGGGCACTGTTCCTGTTATTCCAGAGATGATCGAATGAATGAATGAAGTCTGGTATTATACCAAAAAAGAGTTTGAAAGCGTGTGACAGTGTTAAAAAAGTGTGCAAGAGCTTAAATGTCAGATGTGTTGAAAATTGTGTAACAATTCACAAAGTGTAATGGGAGGTTCATATTTAAAAGGGAGTGTATTTTACTTGAAGTTTGTGCTATCTGCAGTCGATAAATTACTTTTGGAGAAGTGAGGGACACTTCTGTTTGAAACAAAAGTGCTTTCACTTTGCTCCGTTTAATACAATCTGTTTTCAAAGTAGGTATTGAAGGCCAAGTTGAACTTTGGGAGTTACTTTGTGTGGGTGGGATTAGAGATGGCCACGGGAAGTCATCCGGTTTGAAACAGTAAGGACATACGGTATGCCAGCTCACATTGCGTAGCAGCCCATGTTATTTAGAAGCAGATAACTGCTGTTAGAAAGCTGTGTGAATGTTGGTCTGATTGTGGGAGTTGGCGCGCTTTTAAGAAAGCACGCAAGATTGGGGGCTGTAAGGTTAGAAGCGTTGTGCAGTTGGACATTCTTGCATAGTAATGAATGACTGCCATTGTGTTCCCACTTTTCACCTGTGAAGAAGTTCTGTATCCTCTTTAACACAGCGATATATAAATGGGAGAAACCACTGCTTGTAAATAAACGCGCTACTTTATATAATCACATACAACATGACAAACAACATGGACACCTAGCAGACACAACAACACTACGTACTGTGGGAACCGTGGCTAGCCATGTATACAAACCAAACATAGCACCTCTGCCACACAATGCAGAATGCGGGGAGAGATGGGATCAAAGTATGTGCGAAGGTGGCAAGTGATTCTCGATTTTAAAAGTATACAACGTATAGTGTTGAGGGGATGTGCCGGACAAACTTGAGTATGCAGAGCAAAGACATGTACATGTCAACATACACTGATGGTCTATTGAGTGAGGTGGACGCAACCATGATAGTACAGTCAGTCGGGAAGATTACGAAAACATAGCGCGTACGTACCCCCCAAAAAAATCTTTAGCGTAGTGGGCTGGCTCTGTGTACGCAAGGCTAGCGTAGGGTTATGAATAAGAGGCATGTTTCTCTGGGTGAGGTTCTCTTCCGGAATGGCAAACGTGTCTGCCAGGTCTACGCAGCTTACACCGCCACGAGGCTGACGGCGTGAGCGAAGGTGGACGCGTGAATAATGCTCTCAGCCTGCTGGTACCCAGAAACCGTCATGGCAGCTGCGACACACATATGCCCCACAGTTCAGCTTTCGACATCGCCGTATGTGAAAGAGGGCCCACCACGTGCCGGCGGAAGCTTTTGGGCTGAGGTCTGCGAGCTGGGAAGGCTCCTGAGATCAACGCTGGCTACCGCGACACAGGCAGACAGCGCCCAGCCTGAGGCCCAGCACCGTGGAGTGCTCTGTATACTACTAACACAGTAGACCAACAGGTACCAATAGTGGAACGGTGTCTTGATCCCACAATGGCCGATGTTAGAACTGCATCTGAGAGTGCAGATGAAGGTACTCCCTTCGACCAGGTGTAACCAACTCTAGGTCCCAACAGTGGAACGGTGTCTTGATCCCACAATGGACGATGTCAGATATTACCTGCTGCTTGTTGGTTTCAACAGAACTCCCTCCGTTGAGGTGCATCAGACTCTGTGCTTCCGTAGCTAGTTGCTGCACATGATTATTGGGCTTGGCTGACTGCAGTTGCTGGAGTACACCGCGGTACAGCAGGTCCGAACAGTGGAACGGGTTCTTGATCCCTAAATGGACGATGTTAGAACTGCATCTGAGAGTGGAGATGAAGGTACTCCCTTCGACCAGGTGCAACCAACTCTAGGTCCCAACAGTGGAACGGTGTCTTGATCCCACAATGGACGATGTCCGATATTACCTTCTGCTTGGTTTTCACAGAACTCCCTCCATTGAGGTGCATCACACTCTGTGCTTCCGTAGCTAACTGCTGCACATGATTATAGGGCTTGGTTAACTGCAGTCGGTGGAGTACACCGAGGTACAGCAGGTCGGAACAGTGAAACAGGGTCTTGATTCTGTGATTGAGGATGTCAGAAGTTAAAGTCTGTGATGATTTGTGTGTACCCCCTTCAATCAGGTGCAACCAACTCCGTGCTTTTGAATCCAACGGCACATGGCTGTGAGGCGTTAATGACCACTGCCTCTGGCCTACACTGCGGTCAGCAGGGCTCACAATTCAGATTGAGTGGTGATTGTTTAATTACTGAATCCAGTAGGCAACTAACTTCAACGTCTATTGAAATATACACAATAGCCTTTTAGTATACTTGCTTGAAGAACTTTTTTTTAGATGACTTATAGGTCTAGTACAATGACCAAATTCTTCTTCGTAGTGGTAAACACTACTGAATAACAGTCTACACTGTGGACAGCAGAGATCGCAATTCGAATTGCTTTGATTTATTTATTGCAGAGTGTTTTGTAATTTATGTGGTTGTATTTTGTGAAGAGGAAGTGAGGAAAGTATTCATGGAAGACTGTGCTCACTACTGCCTTCAATTTACACTGCAGACAGCAGTGTTCACAATTCAGATCGAGTCGCTACGGTAGATGACGCAGTCCTGTAGGCAAAAGACATTGCTCTCTGTTCGCACCGCGCATACACATCATCACAGGGTCCGCACATGGTTTTTGTTGCTTCGCGTATGACAAACTGGGCAGCTCAAGTCAACGCCACGTGGCTGTGGGCCCTTGCTGACCGCTCTCTGGCCTACACTGCAGACAGCAGTGTTTACAATTCAGATCGAGTCGCTATTGCAGATGAGGCAGTCCTGTAGGCAACAGACATTGTTCCTAGTACAGCCCGCCCGCAGCACGCATCATTGCTGGCTGTGCACATGCTGAATGCTTTTGATGTGGCTATCTGAGTGCACTAGACCTGACGGACCCTTTATGATACAATCTTTTTGTGTATTATTTCAGATCTACTGCCTGTATCTCAGTATACCACAAGTTATGGTTCTTTTACGATACACTCTTTTGTGTATTATTTCACATCCACTGTCCCTACCTTACTGCAGTACAAACTATTGACCCTTTTATTATTGAATCTGTGTGTGTGATCCAATGATCACTGTTGTAGTTGATGCTAGCAGCAACCATTCCCTGAGGGCTGGTTTACACTCACCCCACACGCATTCAGCACAGACGTCACTGGATATGTGACCCTGGTAATAAAAAGGAGTTGAGCGCACGTGCCGGTACCCACTTCCACTATCTATCTGTGTCCCTGTGTTCATTATCTATGCATAATACTGCCCCTGGGCCGTACCACATTACATTGTGCTGTGGACACCGTATGCAACCCTGTTACCTCTGGCAGTGGGGAAAATTTCTGTTATGTAGCTTTTAGATGCATGGCTATCACAGGTAGAAAGCTACTTTACAAAGGCATGAATATTGGTGAAGATGATGGTTGCATGTTGTGTGTAGTGTCAGATATGTGTACATAGCAAAATGTTTTCAAAAAAGCTCTCCAAGCAGAAGAGGAGTCTCTCATCAAACGCTGTAGAGAGAATGACTAAAATGGGTGGGGTCCTCCAACTGTTATAATGGGAAATATTATGAACCAATCAAATGCTTTGCTTTAAGGTTACATGGCAATCACGCACCGAGCGCGCAAGGAGGCCGCACCGACACCGACACGATTTTGAGAAAATATATTTACCATAATATAAGTTTACTACAATTAGAAATATATAAATGTTTAAAATACTTTAAATTATCGCTTGTATACACTTTAAACTTATTTAGATATAGTTTGGAGACCAAAAAAAAAATGAGGGAATGGCGTACCCGGCGCGACACCATGGTGTCGATTCCGATCGGGTAAAATAATTTCCCGTACGACTCGTATCCGTATATTTTTACGTACGAATCGTACAAGTCCCGTTCCACCGGTGAAGTACGATTCGTACGAGAAAAATACATACGAATCGCTTCGGGAAAATGTCTACGAGATGTACCCGGACAGTTTTACATACAAATCGGAAAACTGAAGTCCGAGCGCACAAGTACGATCCGTACCGCCCTTCCGAATATACAAGCGTATGTAAAACGTCCCGTACGGAGCGAACTCTGTACCACTCGTATCCTGGGTAAACTTGTGCACGGGATACGAGTCGTACAGCCTCCCCCTCGCGTATGTCCGCACATCCCCCCGTATGTCAGCACCGTACCCCCCGTATGTGAGCACCGTACCCCCATGTCTGCACCGTACCCCAGCCCCATACTTGTACGCACCGTACCCCAGCACCGTACCCCAGCCCCATACTTGTACGCACCGTACCCCAGCACCGTACCCCAGCCCCGTACTTGGGACGCACCGTACCCCAGCCCCGTACTTGGATGCACCGTACCCCAACCCCGTACTTGGATGCACCGTACCCCAGCCCCGTACTTGGACGCACCGTACCCCGGCCCCGTACTTGGACGCACCGTACCCAAGCACCGTACCCCAGCCCCGTACTTGGACGCACCGTACCCCAGCACCGTACCCCAGCCCCGTACTTGGACGCACCGTACCCCAGCACCATACTTGTATGCACCATACCCCAGCACCGTCCCCCAGCCCCGTACTTGGACGCACCGTACCCCAGCACCGTACCCCAGCACCGTACTTGTACGCACCGTACCCCAGCACCGTCCCCCAGCATCGCGTATGTACGGACCTTACAACAACATTGCGTATGCGAGCACAGTACAACAACATCGCGTATGGACGCACATTACATACGCGAAAACGACTCATACTGAGCCAGGACAATGTAAAACAGCACAAGGAGGGTCAATTCGACTCGCACAACACCATAAAACACGTCTACATAAAAATAACTGCAAAATGACTGACCTGGCACATCCAAACAGGTAAACAGAGGCCCAAACTCACAACCACCTCTTATAACACACCCACCAAAAATTCAAACTCAGGCCCACCCACAAATGGACCAATAAAAAGGGCCCACACACACAAACCATGAGCCTTTGCAACAGACTCACTGCAGCTACAGAGCACACCCCAACAACTGCACCCATACACCTTAACATATACACCTTCACACACTCCTTCACACAAACCCCCTCTCCACATTCCCACACACACCTTCACATTCACACCCACACACCCACAACCATCCACACCCTCACCCCACACCATGCCCAAAGACAAGAATCCAAAGTTCACAAGGGAGGAGCTGGACATCCTTGTCAACAAAGTCATCAGAGTCGAGCCACAGCTCTTTGGAACATTGGTCAGACAGACCAGCATAGCCAAAAAATCACGCCTGTGGCAGAGGTTCGTCGATAGGGTGAATGCTGTTGCGCCCATCAGAAGGACCAGGAATGAATGCCAAGCCAGGTGGTACGATCTGCGGAGGGCAGTCAAGCGCAAAATGAACGAGGACTACGCCCAGAGCAACATCACTGGAGGTGGGCTGCCCCGCAGACCAGTACATTACCATTCCTGGGAGGAGAAGGTGATGGCCCTGCTTCCGCCGGTGGGAGTACACGGAGTCGAAGGAGTTGCAGAGCCTGGTGAGTACACAAACAACTTACGTAACATGGGGTAATGGCATCCACACCCCAACTACACCAAACGCACGCAACTACCCCCAAGCCCTCACCGGACACCACCACACTCAAAAACAACGCTCATACCACTAACATGTGTATGCCCCATCCACAAAGCAAGGCCATGCCATGTCCCAGGCTACACGAAGCACAAACCCAAGACTGGATGTCCGGGATGCTGGGAGGGTGGGGCTCACAAAACACATTGTTCAACTCTGAACCAGACACCATTGCCCTCAGCCCATATGGCCCAGGTACATACCCATGCACCATGCTCAATACACAGGGACTGGCAAAGTACTGACAAGGTAGCTGACACTTGGCCCTGCTGTAGCCAGCACAAGCCCCTCCTGTGACCACTGTAAACTCAAACACCAACACCACAAGCTCAGATATCTAGGACAGGAACTCACACTCACTGTCATGCCAGCATGCACCATGAGGGGACAGGTACATCACCTGGGAGACCCACAGCCAAATCACACTACACCCACCAGCAGGCCCTGTCACACACACCCCTTACACAAGCACACACCCCAGGGGCAGGCAATGGATTTACCCACTCTCACAATGGAGATGTGACACAACAAGATCAATCCATAGCCAAAGAAGCATCCAAGGCAAAAATCTACATGTTAAACACTCAGGAGAACATATCAATCTGCCCCCCGCAACATACCCATCCACAAGTGAACAGTGAGGGGAATGCTAGGCACATACAACTACCTGGAGGAACTGTGCCAACTTGAATATGTATGAAACCTGGATGTGGCAAGAAACAGCATTAACATTGTCTCTCTCTCACACACAGGGCAACGTCATGGATCTCCCCCCAATAATGGGGGGGAAGAATCACAGTCCCAGGCTCGGGAGGAACCTGATCCCACCTGCAGCGACGCCTCTCAACACTCCGTGGATGACCCCAACCCACCTGGACCCTCTGGTGTCCAAGCCCCTGCAGCACCTGCCTCAGGTACATCTGTGCCAACCACCACCCCCATTCCTGCCACATCCCAGGAGACACCCAGGAGCCCTGCCCGCACTGAACAACTGAGCCAGTCTGACCTGGAGGGACAAGGTTCGCCGGGCACCCAGGAGGAGGCAGACAACCCCGCAACTGCCATCCCTCAGGGGTCCCGTAGACCCGATGTGCCCACAACGGCAGGCCAGGCTCGTGTGGGCAGGGGTGGTGTGAGTGGAGGCAGGCGGAGGTGAGAAGCTGACCAGCCAGCTGATGGGACCGGTATGTCACACATATGCAACATCATGGACGCATACCGGCGTGACACCAGGGCCATCAGCCAGGTAGTGGAGACCCTCACAGAGATTAAGAACCAGCAGGCCGAGCAACACGCCAGTCAACAACAACACCAAGGACGGATGGAGGCAAGACTGGCTGAGCTCCTGGCGGTGCAAACGGACATAAGCCGTTCACTCCGTCGGATCGCCGACAACATGGACAATCCTCCCTGTGCCACCAGGCGAAGACCAACACCAGCCACAGGGAGGGAGGAGGAGGAGGAGGATTCGTCCGACGGAGCATCCCAGACATCGTCAAGGCCTGCATCTGAGGGTACCCCGAGGAAGGTGGGTCGTCCACAGAAAAGACCGTGAGAGGCAGCGGACCATCCACATCTCCCAGGTCACCTGGCCTGGCACCTGGCCTTCATGCGCAACAGCAGCACCTCATCCACTGACATTCTCTGTCACATGGACTTGCTGGTCACAGTCTGACCAATGATGACAAACACTGTGTTCTGGACTCTGATGACTTCAAATGCAAAGGATCCCATCTCCCCCTGTGAACTTTGGATTCTAGGCACACTGTATAGCACCTATTTTCACCCACAATAGACGCCCCCCGCCGAGAATAAAACAAAAATTCTTTAATTAGATGTTGTAGTCATTTTGTATGAGTCCACAACATATGTGAGGGGAATTGTCAAACAATGCCCGAGTGTTGAACTAACTCCAGCCATCCATACCCTGGGATCTGAGTCCGGTACAGGACACACATGGGTCACAATGTATCATCCAATACAGACATGGAGCACAATACTCACCCGTAATGACCTCAAGCTGCTGAGGGGGGGCTTGCAATACTGTGCGGACAGACCAATTTGGAAGAGCATCATTAAGGTGTAGAGGTCATGGCTCATGTGGAGGTGCCCGGGGAGGGAGTCCCAGGTATGTGTAGCCAAGTGGGAGAACTATGTCCTGCATGCTGGAGTTCGGTGGATGTGAAGAATGTTGGCCAGGGCAAGGTTGGATGCACGGAGTTGGCCCAACGGGGTCTTGGATGACAGACGTCCAAGGTTGGTTTGGGGACTGGGGTTGTGGACTGCCTCCTGAGTGTGGGTGAGGAGTGTGAAGGTCATCCTGCAGCAGACAGTGATCCATTGCAGCTATCTCAGGTGGACGGTGATGTGGCTGGGGCGCAGGATGTTGAAGCTGAGGTGTGCAGATGCACCCTGGATGTGGACAAGTTTTCCGGGAGTTTGGCTGTACTTGCTCCGTAGAGGGCGGGGCTGTAGTTGACATGGCTGGTGACGTGGACCTGGGGGACGGTCTGTCTTGCCTTGGAGTGGATCTATCTGTGGGTCATGTGCATCATGCGGAGGGTGTTGCAGCATGAGGTACAGATGCTGGTGAGTTGCATGGCAATTGTGATCGACGAGTTCATGATGCACATCATCTTGTGTGCGTGGCCACTGGGTGCTGGTGCAGTGCCCTGGCGGGTGGGACACAAGGAGTTGACCCAGCTGTAAGGGGACAATCCTCAGATGATTACCTCAGTCCTGTACAAGTCCAGCCTCAGGTGGCTGATGTTCAGCCATTTATCAACGGACCTCATGCCTTCTTGAAGGTTGGAACTGGCAATGGCTGTGTCTTTGGTGAGGGTGAGGAGCAGCTGGCTGTCAATGGCATACGAGATGATGATGAGGTTGTGTGCGCATGTGATGGTGGAGAGGGGGGTCATGGACACATTGAAAATAGACACGCTGAGAGATGATCCCTGGGCCATGTGCCAGATGATGCCACTGTACTACATGCTGAAGGCTTGAGTCCCACTCCCATGGCCTTGTTGGTGAGCCACTTGGTGATTTCATCCTGGTCCATCCCCTGGATACCAGTATTGGAGATGTGTGAGCTGACATTGTGTGAGCACTTCGTGCATAATGCTGTGGAGAGGTCAAGGGGGGTGGCCTCACCATTGCTGAGCAGGGCAAAGTTGTCGGTGTTGGTGGCAATGATGACGGTTGCAGGGGGGTGATTACTGTGGAAGACGGACTTGTGCAGGTTGCCTGGAGCTCTTTGCGTGGAGGAAGTTTGTCAGTTGCTCGTTGACTGTCTTCCTGATGACATTTGCTGGCTAGGGAAGCACGTTGAGGTTCCTTGAGAGCCAGCGTTCCTGCCGTCCATTGTCTATGAAGGGCCTGGGTCACTGCATGCCTCTATCTACCATGGGATGTGGCTAACTCTATAGATACATACATGACGTGCTGGATGGGGGCTACAAGGATGGGGAATGATGTGGTTGAGATGTTGTGTGGGAAGGGAACTGATGGAGATCCCCAGGGGATGTTGCACATGAGCCGGGTGTTGTATCTGCTGATGATGGAAGTCCAAAACCTGAGGGTGGTTGGCCACGCGTATAATAGTGCGTTCTTCCTCGGTGTGCCAAGGCTTGCGTGTATGTCCATGAGCTTGCAGTGGTAGAAAGTTGCAAGGGATTGGCTCAGCCTTGCAAGGGTGGGGTGTCTTTTGGATGGAGAGCTGATGTCAGTGCACTCACGATGCTGATGAGCTCCTTGATGTCGTGCTGTGTTTTTGTCCTCGTTCCCATCTGAAGGATCTCCAATTGTCCTTGCTGATGATATGGTGATGGCTGTGTGTGTCGTTTTCCAGGGTTGTAAGGCCACTGATGGTTATTTGTGTTGCAAGCTGTGCACAAGAGTCCTGCTAGACGTGTATGAGTCCAGTAGGTCTGCCTTGTCCCAGGTGGCTTAATTGTTGATGTGTGTCACAGGAAAGTCCGTCAACGTGGCTAGATTGTTGGATCAGTTGCTGATCCGGTGTGTGAGGTTGCAGGGTGTGGCGGTGGTGTTGGTTCCAGTGCCCCACACAGCAGGTCTGTGTTGACTTACATCAAGCATCTTTGGGGGATTAGTAGCGGGGTGTGTGGCAGTGTGTTGCCCGTCGGAGATGTGGATGGACCAATGATGGATGCTGGTGGTGTTCTCATCCAGCCAGAAGTTCCTGGCCCACAGCCACATGTATCCTGTGGATGTGAGGGCGTGCGTGACGATGGACGTGTTGATAGCTTTGCGGAATTGTGGATGTAGGCCTGGAGATCTGTAGATGAGTGTTACTCTGATGGTTTGCAGGGGATTTGTGCCAAACCGGATTTGTGACCCTGAGTGCGTACTTGGGAATAGATATCAATTCATCCTCCGGGATTGTTATTGCCATCCCTGCGGGTGCTCTTGTATCCGTCTGAGATGGCAATGAAGAAGTTGTGTGCTGAGGATGCTTTCATCCAGGTCACTGTCATGATGGTGATGTATGGGCCTGTTGTGTTGATGAGGTAACAGAGTCCAATGGCGTGCTGTTGGACGAAGCCGGTGTGGAGTAGGAGGGACATGACCTGGTTGGTGTGACAGGGCCTGGAAGGCGGGGCAGCGCTGTGTAGGCAGTTGGAGTTGCACACTCAACATGCGAAGGTGTGGTGTGTGCGCTTAGGGTATGCCTGAGAGCAGGCGGTTGATTTTCGCTTGGACATTGCTTGGAGGGTGGCTGCAACATGAGACTGTTATGTGATGTGGGTCATGCAAGGACATGAGGGTCGTGCAATGTGCACGTTGCATGCGCTGACGGTCCTGCCTTTGGCACCGCCTGGCCGCAACAGTGACACAGACAAGCTGATGACAGCCTAATGAATGGGTGGAGGGAGGAAGGGAGGAGCATCATGGAGGCGTGTGGGTTGCAGAATCGGGGAACTTGGTGGGCTTTTGACGCAGGGCCCGCAGCAGCAAGCGGCATGTACTGGAAACTGGGCCAAAAGTAGCACACAAAGACAAGGATGTCAGAAAGGACAACTGCAACAGGTGCATGTAAAGGAAGGAGTGTCAGGTTACTCATGGCTCACCCAGAGAGAATGGATGAACAATCACCAAAGATGACTGACACAGGATCAGGAAACAGAAGGCCGAGCTGCACACAGGAGACACACCCTCAGCAGGCGTTGATGGCCTGTTGGTGGGAGCAACCTGCCCAAATACATACACAACCATGGACTTCATGCACAATAGAGATTATTATCCATGAAGAACTGCATGCATGTTGCCGAACTACACATACACTCATATGCACAATCTTTGACAACTATGCCAGAGATGACGCATGCAAAGTGGCAAGAGTCCTGCATTGACAGAGATGAGGCACTTCGGAGGGTGAGGAACACCTTTATTACTCAAGCTCACACTGAGGGAAATGCATCAATATAAACAGACTCACAGGTCATTTGACTGAACTTGTGGGACCTACGCTGGACACCCCCTTCACAACACAGATGTTGTAAATCCAAATGAACTGGCACACAAGTTAAGGGGATGAGCCAAACACCTCCTGCTGCACACGGAGAGGCTGCAATTCCCCATTGAGCCCGTCATGGGGATGTCCCACACTATGTTCACCCGTAGCATCCCGTATGTTTCAGAGGGAACTTTTACACACATTTATGCCTTCATCAGAATCTAAAAACCATCACAGATGAAAGTCACGAAGAGTGACTGTCAATTCATGGGAGTCATGCTACATGTTATGTGCTCCATGGTGAGTCAACATGTATGCATGGTAACACAACATGCACAGAAGCAGTCCCCACACATTCCAAACACGTACCACCCCCAAAATGCCTTGCTGCAATCCTTACCCAAAATGAAATTTCCCCATGTCCGTGCATGAAACGCTGATTCAGCACACGTTGCAATACTCATGACGAATAGCAGGAGGACAACGATGACACGAGCAGACAACATGCGCAAGAACCTGGGAATGACAGACACACAAGAAGTCAGCTAAAAGATTTTTCTCCACATACATGGTCATTTCCTGAACAGGAACAATGTTGTCCCCATGCAAATTTAAAAGAAAGAGTCCCTGCTAAAATGTGCGGAATTACATCATCACTCGAGTGACACATCAGAACACACATCTAAGTCACTTAGCATACAGTCAGATGGACACACACATTGCAACACATGCCACCCAAGGCTACAAGCGTGCACACTCCGACCCAGTGACTCAGAATTATGAGAAGAAGTTGCATATAAGCTGACTCCGGATATCCTCCTCCTCCTCCTCACTTGCCTCGTGACCAAGCCCTTCATCCTCCACGGGTGGATGTTCCTGCTCATCCTGCTCCAGGATGAGTGGCACTGCCTTCTCTACTGGCATGCTGTGCAGCATGCAGCACACGAGGAAGATTTTGCAGACCTTCCCCGGTGCATATGGGAGGGACCCGCCTGTCTTGTGAAGGCACCGGAATCGGATCTTCAGGAGGCCAAACGTCCTCTCAATCATTCACCTAATCTGCCAGTGTGCACTGTTGTACCGGTGATCTGCAGCTGATCTTGGGTTGCGGAGAGGCGTTATCAGCCATGCCATGTTGGGATAGCCAGAGTCCCCTACATGGAAACATCATGTAAATAAGTGGGTCAGGAGATGCCGTAAGTGCCAGAGATACCGCAACACACAGGACAAACAGAGTATACCCACCAACAAGACATTCTCGTTCGTTGTGCAGCCGCAGCATCATTTGTGGCACCCTGCTACGCCTCATGATGTAGGCATCGTGTGCTGACCCTGGAAAACGTGCACAGACATGGGAAATCAGCATGTTAGCAAGACACACCACAAGGGCATTTATAGAGTGGTAATGTTTACGGTTGTGATAGGCTACCTCCTGTGCCTGTGGTGGTACCAAAGCCACATGTGTCCCATCAATGGACCCAATGACATGGGGCATCCCTCCCAGAGCATAGAAATCCCCCTTGGCACCTGTCAACTCTTCAGGAGTCGGAAAATGGATGAATTCATTAAGGTGCTCCAACATGGCTGCCAAAACATCACGCAGGACACGGCTGAACATTGTCTGTGACATGCCACCAACATCAGCTATGGTGAATTGAAACGTACCTGTGGCAAAGAAATGTAGGGCTGCCATCACCTTCATCTTGGGGGTCAGCGCAGTCGGTAACTGTGTCGCGGTTGGAGGTGTGGTGCCACCTTGGCGGTCAAGTCCTCAATCAACTGTTGAGTGAATCTGTAACATCGGATGCAGGCACGTTCCCTCATGGCACCCAAGTCTGGCATTGGTCGGGGCACAGGCAGCAAATTGTGATGAATGACGAAGATTGAGAGCATTACAACATCAATGTCAATGAACAGAGCACATGCTCAACTGCTACTACACCTCTGCTAAATACAGAGTCTGGTGTGTGCAATACATCCAGGACATGTGTGCTAGCTTGGTGATACTCCTACGAAAAGCCAGATACACCCATTGATTGGCAAGTCTACATGACATGCCCTGAAACGAGCTGGGGGCCAGTCTGAGTGAACAGCCAGAGACATCACAGGAGTGACATACATCCACATAGCTGCATTTAAAGGATGTCATCTCATACAGACAGCTGACGATGGCAAGCTAGACGCACAGGTCACATGGAATGTCAAATGTACAGATCACGCACATTGCGATGAAGGGGTACACGTGAAAACAGAAAACACAGACTTTGAGACGACGCAGATATGTCCTGATGTGAAAATATCATGTCCGATGCATACAGACCCCGCTTACGTGGGAATATACATGTGGCATGGTGTTCGTAGATGTGTGCCATGCCCATCTCCACACAGACACATGTTGGATGCAGCAACAGCAAATGTAGTTGACGGAACAGTAACAGCAAGCTCATGGGAACACATGACACACACATTACATAGTCACATCGGGGCACGCTGATTGTGAAATGTCAGTTGTTAGTGTCCCTGTCCCTGGCATCAGGGGACAGTTGCGGGTGGTGGGGACTGTGCCATACCAGTGATGCTGTGCTTGACACGTTTGTACTACAGGCACACATGTGCAAAGTGTGAGGGGGAAGTGTGCCACATAGTGCCCCATCACACATGACATGTGTACACAGATCATCACACATCAATTGTGCAACTACATGAGGAGACATGTGCAATATCACTGCCTGACACACCTAGGCCCTGCACATGAAAGTCTGCAATGACAATGACTTGATGTACAGCCTTGTGCGAGTCGGAGACCTCCATACCTTTCGTGTGCGCCTCCTATCACCAGTGTAAGCGTGTGAAACGCACCATACACACGCTCTGAGAGCGTTTGTACGGTCCTATAGTAGTGGTGCCGTAGGAGTTTGTGTGGTACGGACCGTACACACGCTCTCAGAGCGTATGTACGTTCTGTATCACTATAGTAGTGGTGCCGTAGGAGTACGCGTGTTACGGACCGTACACACGTCGTGTGTACGGTCCGTATCACTATACTAGTGGTGCTGTAGGAGTACACGTGGTACGGACCATACACACGCTCTCAGAGCGTGTGTACGGTCCGTATCACTATAGTAGTGGTGCCGTAGGAGTACGCGTGTTACGGACCGTACACACGTCGTGTGTACGGTCCGTATCACTATAGTAGTGGTGCCGTAGGAGTACGCGAGGTACGGAGCGTACACACACGCGTACTCCTACGGCACCACTACTATAGTGATACGGACTGTACACAGACTCTCACAGCGTGTGTACGGTCCGTATCACTATAATAGTGGTGCCGTAGGAGTACGCGTGGTACGGTGCATTTCACACGTACCCGTACACGTACGGCACCACTGCTATAGTGATACGGACCGTACACAGGCTCTCAGAGCACTCTCTGATGCACAGTGTGTGCCATGATCAGGGAGTGTGTCGCACCACTCCTGCCACCTGTGTAGTTTCAATGCCATGTAGTGCATTGGGGCTTCCACAGAGGCCAATGTCGATATGAGTAAGATGGGATTCCTTGGCAGCATCCTATGCCCTGTTCAACATATCATTGATGTTCAAATGTGTGTCTCTGTGACATGGAGCTGGTGTAGTGATGTTGTCTCACTTTGTCATCCTCACAGGTAACTGCCTACGAGGAGGGGGGGGGGGGGATCTGGAAGCGGATCGTCAGGGCCGTGAGAGTGGCGGGGGGTTGCAGTCGGCGCCTAGCCCAAGTCAGAAAACAGTGGCAGGACATCCGGTGCTGGAGCTGGCGGATCGCCCGGGTCCAGCTGGGGCTCTCACCTCCACGCCCCCACGGCGGGCGCCGACGCCTGACCACCCACATGATGCGTGTCCTGGCGGTGGTGTTCCCTGACCTGGATAGGCAGTTACAGGAGGGACAGCAGCAAGGAGGGGGTAGGTACCTGTCTGTTTGTTGTGTTGTGTGTCCCCAGCTTTTGGAAGTGCTCTGTAGCCTGGATACACTGCCAGGGTTTATATGTGCAGTGCATATTCTGTTCCCCAAAGTCAACCGGTGCTCTTATTCGCCCCTTCCCCTGCTTGACATGTGTCCCCTGGTCTGTGAGTAATCACAATTGCACATGGTCATCTAGCCTGCCAGTTGATCCAAGTGCACATTGCTTCCAGCATCATGTGGGAGGGTGGTCTGTGACATGTGTTGTTACCTTGCCTGTGCCCTGTCCTGTTCACTCTGTTGGGGGTCCATATGTGTTGGCACTGATGATGTGTCTCAACATGGGAGTGTGAGGTTTCAAATGAACACCCTTGCAGCATGCATGACCAATGTTGTGGCCTCAGACATGATGTGCATGAGTGGGAGATATGCATAGTGCCAGGACGGTTGCTCATGTTACAGTCAGATCATTCCAGGAACAAGGAGCAGTGTGCCCACTACAGTCCCCTTTGGGAACCGTGTGAAGAGGTAGTCCAGTCAGTGATAGATCATTTAAGAAGTCACTTCCTTGTCAGATGACATTTCGGATTTCATTGTGTGTTGATGATTTTGGCATCCCCGGTACATCTCATGGACCGTTAATGTTTGGTGTTTGAGTATTTCAGTATTTCGATGGAGACATTCCCACGCATGAATATGATCGAATAACTGCGATATTGATGTGGTTCCAGGAAATTTTCCCTTATATACCCTAGTCCTGATGAGGCCCCCAAGCAAGTTGGGCTGAAACGCGTCGACTTTTTGATTACAAAGAGCACCGGAGGAGTCTGAATTATTGTCTAAATGAGACATATGTAGCACTAAGAAACTTTGTTTAGAGGTGTAAACTTCAATACCTCTCAGTACTACACAATGGGGCGACTTTGACTAATGGAATGTTCACGATAGAAGTGTCTACATCCATTATTTTCTTTAGGGCAATAAGGATTAGATTTAATCGTCTTTGAAAACTGTTTACGTTTTCTTGTGTTTTGAGTAATGTACCCATGTTCATTTATTGAATTAGGTGTTTGTGAATCTTTATCTAAATATTGATAAAGGAGATTTATCAAATGACACTGTGTTCAGACAATGATATTAAGACCAGATGATCTATTCATATACTTAATTAATTTACAGTGAAGGATAATTTGTGGTTTCCTTCGTTTTGTGAAATAAATATTATTTGATTGGTTCCTTCGCATCATCTTGTTTTTTGATTATATTTGCCTTACCCAGATGCGTTTGGAAATACTGGGTTCCCCCTTTCTATACATGACACTACAGTCCCCTGAGTCACCCTTGCCTCGTAATCATGTGTGTCATCCAAAACTGTGTCCATTCTCAGTGTGTTCAGCATATGTTTGCCTCTGTGGCATTGTTCCCTGGCCTCATTTGTATTTATCCAAAGTGTGCTACATGTGTCCATTGGACAGGGGGACCCCATTTGGCTTGTGCATACTCACACTGGGCAGTGCCTGTGTGTCTATTCACTATCTGTCGATGGTTGTTAGTCACAAATATGTGTTGGCAGCCTCACGAGGTGATGTGGAGTACATTTGGGAAGTCTTGCTGCACATTTTAGTAAAGCCTGATTAAGAGGTGTCACTTCTTGATCTGTCTCAATCACATTGTCTCAGGTATGGGGGATTTGTGCGGGCGAGGCCTACATGGCCAGACCTTATGTCTCCTTGCCAGGTCTGACCAGTGTGTGATAATTGGCTGGACAGAGACTCAACGTGCAGTGTCCCAGTGATGTTGTGCAGGGTTTAATGTTTGTGCTTTGCAGCATGTGTCAATTGTTTAGATACATGATTCTTGCTCATTCATTTTTTGCCCCAGTGTGTGGTCAAGATGCTACGTAGTTTGGTCTTTGTGTGCTGACATCTATGTGGACATTCTGGCTTGCCATGGGGGTGTCTCCTCAGTGCAGGTATGTCTTTTTACAACACAATAGCAGGCCCATTAGCTCATGCATTGTCCTGGGTTTGGACATGTGTGCCACTCCACATGACAGGCAGTGGGTCAGATGTGTTGGCAACTGGGTCATCAGGTAACGGATGGCCATGTGACAACTGACATAATTCAAGTTGTTAGTCACAAGGTTTTGTACCTTGGCACTCACAACACTTGTCAACAGGTATTCATGTTTTCTATGCTTTAGTTTGATGTTTTGTTGTTAAGAACAATAATGTGCCTGCATGACAGATGTCTCCCAAGGAAGTGCACACCAAACCACCTTTACACTTTCAGGGAACACACTGGCACAATTTTAAAGAAGGCACTGTTCTAATGAGACTGTTTTTCAGATTATACATATACATGTTCCCCCAGTGTTGTGGAAATTGGGTAGGTCCTTGGTTGTTGGTGATACCAACTTACAAGTGTCAAGTCATCAAGCACTCCGTGGGCCCATGTATATGTACTTTCTGCAACAACATTTCTTTCTAACAGTGGCTTCTTTAAAGAAGGCTGCCAGCTTCTTCAATGACTGGGTAAATGTAGTTTTGTGTGCACCTCCTTGGGAGCCATTTGTTATGAAGGCACATGTGTGTTCTGTTCACAAAATGGAGAATGCACTAATCGAATCGAGTAGTGTCCCCCTAAGCACAGCCAAATTGCAACGAAGTTGCAGGATGAACAATGTTCCAACTCAAAAGTGAATTGACAAATTCTTCATTGTTGTATTCCTCGTTTTATTCACAGGATATGTAGATTATGAAAGTAGTCAAACCAAGGACTCTTAAATGTACTCAATGCATTTCGGGTTATAAACAACCCTTCATCAGGAGAAGTCCTATAAAAATACACAAAAAGGAGAGATGTATCGGCCTGTTTTAACATACGAGCAGTTAGATTAGTGCCTGGTGGGTTACAACCAAACGTGATAAAATAACGGTGAGAAACCTAAAACAACGGGAGTGGCGAGCAAGATAACGAAGTGGAAGACAATATATCGTGGAGTGATTGTTACAATGAAACAATAGAACAAGAGAAAACGTATTTAAAGCCAACGGTATCCCAAGGACCAAGGTGAAAGTGTTGCTCAGGTCAAGGGTATATAAATTAAATAAACACCTTACACCACTACGGCAAAAGCCGCGCTAAACCCCAGTGCGTTATGATAAACCTAGATGGCGTGCGATGTGGCGCGACATACCTGGTAAGTTTGAATGATGAAAATGACTAAAGTATCAACGCGTGCAGAAAACAGTCAGCGTGTAATCGTGCAGCACAACTTCAACGAGTGAGTCAATTAATGGAAAGTAAGGAGAAACCTAATAATGTCCAAAACGGGATAGTAGAAAGTGAAGAAGGGCCGGATTACATCAAAGAGTCTATACGACGGCGGCCATATTGTAATGGTATTCACAAAAACAACGATGGTAATATTTATACAGTAACTAATAGATAGTGACAGATAAAACAAATAAAATAAGACAGATAAAAAGGATACAAAAAGAGAGATTAGAATGTCAGAAGGATGCAAATAGAAAAAAAACAAGAAACGACCATGTTGGAAACGTAAGAGTCGTTATGTAGGCGAAAAAAAGTTGACAGAGTTAAAACCAAATAAAGTTAGATGAAATTCAACGTGTTGAAAAAAAGATAAAAAACGTAAAATGTGAAATATATGAATGAGGAAGGGGAGAGGAAAAAGATAAATGGAGATGGTCGAAATAATATAATATGAGCGATTATATGAATAACAGTAAAGATAATCAGGTGAAAAAATAGAAAAGGAAGTTCAAAGGGATAGGATGCACAGAGCAATAGTTACAGGAAGCAACTCAATTCAACGCGGTCATTGAGTCCGTGTGGTGCCAAGGCAATCATTTTGTAAATCCATACAGTTTCTCGCTGAAGAAGGTATTTGCGATTGTCTCTGTGTTCTTTGATCGGTACCATTTCACAAACCAAAAATCTCAATTGGCTGATGTTGTGGCCTTTAGCAAGAAAGTGCGTAGCAACTGTTGATTTAGTGTTCTTGTTGCGGATGTTGCTTTTATGTTCTGTTAAGCGAACTTTTATTTTTCTTTCAGTTTTGCCTATGTATACAAGCCCACATGGGCATTTAAGTATGTATACAAGATTCTTGGAGTCACATGTCGCCGTGACATGCAACTTGATATTGAAACCTTGTGTTGGATGTTGGGTTGAATTACCTTGGATAATGCTGTTGCAATGCCCACAGTTATGACAAGGTATGGTACCTTTGCGGGGTGAAGCCAAATCAATGACGGTTTGAGAACGCAAGAGTTCCATCAAATTCTTGCTCCTTTCATATGCGAAAAGAGGTTTATCCAGAAATATATCCTTGAAATCCGGTTCGATCTGTAGCATTGTCCAATGTTTCAAAATGGTTCTCTTGATGTTGAAACTCTCAGTAGAGAATTTGGTAACTATAACTCTGTTCACAAAATGGCACATTCCCACATTCTGACCATGTTGATTGTGTCAAGTATTGTGATTCCCAAGGGACCAACTTTTTTTCGTTTTGTGTTCCAAAGTACTTACAGGTCTCTGAGTGTGGGGACACCTTTGGTATTGAGGTGTGTTACTTTGCCTTGGGTGCACCACTACTGTTTCTTTCAGGGTAAACAAGAGGTGGCATGACTTCATTGTATTGCTGTGCTCACCTGTTCCCAGACACTAGCTCCTCAGTGTTTTCTCATTCAAGTTTTGGGCTGGTGTGTCCTATTGTTCCTTGTGTCCAAGTGCCATGGTGGGTCTACCAACTGGGGAGTACAGGGCTTACATATGTGCGGAGTAATCTAGCTGTTACTCATGATGCATTGCCTGATATGCACTGTGACCTATTGTTTTTGTACTCATGTGTCAGATGTATACAGGTGACTGATGTTTTTCTGTATATTCACCTTGCCCACAGCATCATCATTGGAAACCGAGGGAGACACCGGCACGGACCTGGATGAGGGACCCAGCACCACCAGTGCTGGCGAGTCTGCGGGAGCCAGTGGCACGGAGGGAGAGGGGAGTCAGTCAGAGGACCTGTCTGGTGGCGAATCCAACTACGACGCAGACTGGTCCGAGGCTGACCTCATCGAGGGGGCGGAGGCTGCTACAACACCTGGCAGCAGCCCAACATCTCTCCCCGCCTCCTCCATTCCCACCACCGCCCTCCCAGTTGCTCCGGTCCCTTCTGTCCGTGCAGGGCACCACCATGTCTCCTTCGGGACAGGCACCGCACCCCCTGCCCCTGTCACCCCTGCTGCCCTCAGTGCAGAGTCTGTGGACATACTGCGGCAGTTGCAGGTTGGGCAGGCACCGGTGCTGACTGTCCTCCATGGCCACACCACACTGCTAACACAGATGGTGTCGTTCATGGAGGGCATGTCAGCATCGATGTCTGAACAACACAGGTTTCTGCGGTCCATGGACTCTTCACTGACGGCAGCAGTGAGTCTCCTGCAGCGCTTCGACTCCCCCCTACCCCAGCCCCATCCACACTTCCCTCTCCCATACCTGTCCCATGCACACCCAGACATTCCCAAGCACGCACCCCACCAGACACAGGCAGCACACCACCAAGTAAGGGCAAGTGCACACCTCCTGTCACACACACTCAAGGGGATGTAGGCACACCCACTGGGTCTGGGGCAAAAAGACATACATGCAGCCACAGTCTGAGTCCGCAGGCCTCACAACCCAGTCCCTCCAAAAGCACTCGCCTTGGCTCCCCTGCCAAACTGACACCCGAAGAGCTGCCCATCACCCCCACTGTGACAGCGGGCGAGGAAGTCCACGGGCAGGGTAGTCAAGTCCCCTCCCCTGTCCACCCCCTCCCCCACGAGCGCTGCACCCCATCCCTCGGCCACCCCCCCCCTCCGTTGGCCCTGGGGTTTCTTCCGGTGCAGGGCTTACCCTGGACGCCCTGGCAGCAGTGTGCAGCGACGTTCTAACATCCACCTTTGCCGCTGCCCCATCCCCTGCGTTGGAGATGTCCACCCCTGCACCCACCACACCTGCCCTTCCCCCTCCTGTCCCTGCGGTGCCTGGTCCTTCCCCACGTGATAACAACCCCCCCCCCACCCCCAGTCGACGAACCTGAGGGTTCCAATGTGCAGGCAAGCTAGGGGAGACGCGTGGCCATGTGTCCCCCCCAAGGACTTCTATTGTGGACTGGCCATTGGCCTTTGTATATAGTGTCATTTCATCATTTTTAGTTTATGCTGAATAAAGCATTTTATTTTTACTTTGCACACTATTGCATTTCAGGTATTGATGTTGGTGCTGAGGCTCCTGGAGTTGGTGTTGTGGTAATGTGGTATGGTTCTGAGAAATGTTCTACTTTGATGGTCATGAGGTGGACCATGGTTTCTGCGTGCCATCACAAGGTCTCTGCAAATAATCATTGTTAGTGTGTGTTATTTTGCTTTTGAGACATTGTCCCAAGGAGTGTTCCTTCCTCTGTGGCACCTGACATCTTCCCTGCAAAGAGTTACACAATTGTTGTGCTGACCTGTGTCTACATTTCCTTTGTTGGTGACGGATCCCTTCAACTATGGCCATGCCTGCTCAGCAATGTCTCCGGCTGCATCGTCTGTGCCATCCTTGCTAGTCACTGTACTTGTGTATTGAGTATGTCGAAATGCCTTCATGGAGAAATTCTCCCTTTTCAGCACTATGCATGTGTGTACTCCTGGCCTGGCACACATATGGTACTTTTTCTGCAGGGTATTTGGGCACCTGACTCATAATTGTGGGCATTGTATCTGTGGGAACTCCACCCTAGTCCTTCCATGAGAGACAACATCTTGGTGGCTGGCCCAGCACCTGAACATTCCTATCAGTCCTGGGATGTGCGTGACAGTGTGTGTTCCCTTTGGCTCTCTTAGTTTAGTAGGCAGTGACATGACTATACAGTCTTGTGGCATGATCTCAGTGTGTGTATTGTGCTGCATCCGCCAGGGGTGGGTATGCATGTGTTATTTGTCCTCACACCCACATGTGGTGTGTCATGCAGTGGGGGAGTGACATCCATCCTCCTGGGAGTGGGACCCTGCTGTCAGTGATGTGTTGTTATGGCACTATCATCATTGTCCACAGTTAAGCATGCGTACATACACCCATGGAGTTGTGGTCATCTGATAATGATGTACACCCCCCATGTCTCTGTCCAATGCTGGGAGTCCTCTGCACCCACCCCTCACATGTCTGTCCACTGCTTGGGAGTGATATGCACCCACCCCTCATATTGCAGGCCACTGCTGGGAGTCCTCTGCACCTACCGCTCACATGTCTGTCCACTGCTGGGAGTGATATGCACCCACCACTCATATTGCAGGCCACTGCTGGGAGTCCTCTGCACCCACCCCTCATATGTCTGTCCACTTCTGGGAGTGATATGCACCCACCCCTCATATGTCTGTCCACTGCTGGGAGTCCTCTGCACCCACCCCTCACATGTCTGTCCACTGCTGGGAGTGATATGCACCCACCCCTCACATGTCTGTCCACTGCTGGGAGTGATATGCACCCACCCCTGATATGTCTGTCCACTGCTGGTAGTCCTCTGCACCCACCCCTCGCATGTCTGTCCACTGCTGGGAGTGATATGCACCCACCACTCACATTGCAGGCCACTGCTGGGAGTCCTCTGCACCCACCCCTCATATGTCTGTCCACTGCTGGGAGTCCTCTGCACCCACCCCTCACATGTCTGTCCACTGCTGGGAGTGATATGCACCCACCCCTCATATTGCAGACCACTGCTGGGAGTCCTCTGCACCCACCCCTCACATGTCTGTCCACTGCTGGGAGTGATATGCACCCACCCCTCATATTGCAGGCCACTGCTGGGAGTCCTCTGCATCACCCCTCATATGTCTGTCCACTGCTGGGAGTGATATGCACCCACCCCTCGTATGTCTGTCCACTGCTGGGAGTCCTCTGCACCCACCCCTCACATGTCTGTCCACTGCTGGGAGTGATATGCACCCACCCCTCACATGTCTGTCCACTGCTGGGAGTGATATGCACCCACCCCCATGTTTTTCCACTGCTGGGAATCCTATGCAGCCACCCACCCACCCACCCACCCACCCCCTTGGTGCAGTACACTGCTGTCCTGGGCCTACACACACACCAATATGGAGGTAATATGCTGCACCAGGCCGTAGGCCAACATTTGTGGTGTGTGTACGCCTTGTATCCCAAATGTACTGGTGCCGTAGGGGTACGTGTGAAACGGACCGTACCCCCGCATTCATGGGGTGTGTACGGTCCGTACCACGCGTACCCCTATGGCACAAATACAATGGTGATACGGCCCGTACCCACGCTATGTATGCGTGGTGCGGTCCGTATCACTATAGTAGTGGTGCCATAGGGGTACGCGTGGTACGGCCCGTACACACACCCTGTGAGCATGTGTACGGTCCGTTCCATGCGTACCCCTACGGCACCACTACAATGGTGTTACGGACCGTACACACACTCCGAGGGCGTGTGTACGGTCCGTACCACGCGTACCCCTACGGCACCACTCCAATGGTGATACGGACCGTACACACACTCCGAGGGCGTGTGTACGGTCCGTACCACGCGTACCCCTACGGCACCACTCCAATGGTGTTACGGATCGTACACACGCTCTGAGGGTGTGTGTACGGTCTGTACCACGCGTAACCCTACGGCACCACTACAATGGTGATACGGACCATACACACGCTCTGAGGGCGTGTGTACGGTCCGTACCACGCGTACCCCTATGGCACCACTCCAATGGTGTTACGGACCGTACACACGCTCTGAGGGCGTGTGTACGGTCCGTACCACGCGTACCCCTACGGCACCACTACAATGGTGATACGGACCGTACACACGCTCTGAGGGCGTGTGTATGGTCCGTACCACGCGTACCCCTACGGCACCACTACAATGGTGATACGGACCGTACACACGCTCTGGGGGCGTGTGTACGGTCCATACCACGCGTACCCCCACGGCACCACTGATATAGTGCTTCCGACCGTACCCACGCTATGTATGTGTGAGTACAGTGCGTATCACTATTGTAGTGTTGCCGTAGGGGTAGGCGTACACGTCCACTTCCGATGTTGCGTGACGCAGGGATTAGTGGACACGCCCCCCCGGAGTGACCAGACCCTTGAGGTAATGTTTGGCCTCAATATCGTAGGTTTTAATTTGGGTAGGGGGTATGTTTCCTGCCCCTCACCCTCCCTTGGCCCCTGGGTGTTGTTCTCACCTTCTGCGGCGTGTGCGTCGGGTTCGGTGCACCAGGTCGTATGCTAAGAGGGCCGGGATGTCACGTAGGATGGGGTCCATGGCTGTCCGTCACGTACTGGGGCTCCGTTTTTGCGTCGGACTCAGTTTTCTGGCATTTTTTGGCTGCCGTAAAAAATAGCTGTGCGGAGTGATGTAGGGACGAATCGTACTTGCTGGTCCATAAAACGCTGCCTGACACGGTACGGACGTCGCGTACGTGCTGTCCAGGATCAGACTCGTAGGTATTTTTTAGCCGTACGGTGTTTTGTACGATTCGTACGGAAATGGTATTTCTGTACGAATCGTACTTGCTGGATTGTACGGTGGATTTCCCGGGTACATGTCGTATGGGGAATACGCTCCGTACGACGAATTGTACCCGGGTTTTACAGGAACGGAATCGGCACCCATATGTCTATGACATAACATAGGGCCTGGCAGCTTGCACTCATCGCATACACAACGCGCAGCGGGCACGACCCCATACGTACATGACATAAGGCGCAGCTTGGTACTGCGTACCCGTCGCAAACCAAAGTAGCAGCTGGCGCAACCACATACGTATATGATGTTACGCGGGACGTGGTGCCACGAACCCGGATACGAAATGCGAATCCTTTACGAGTTTAGCAATATGGCAGATAGGATTCGCGTGCTGATGGAGCTTGGTACACTACCGGTACGGGACTTCAGTTTTCTCAACAAAAAAAATAAATATATATATATATATATATATATATATATATATATATATATATATATATAGATATAGATACTTTTTTTTTGAAGATATAAAACATTACATACTTTTTAAAATTAATTACAAAAAAGGATAATAGAGTTTCAAAATATTACAAAAAAAAAACAATAGAAAAAATATAGGTTTTATAAATATTAAAATATGAAATTAACATTTAAAAAACTTTCGAAATTCACTGAAAAAACCATAGGTTTTACAGACGTTATAGTTAGGCATTAGCATTTAAAAAACCTTTGAAATTCACTGAAAAAACCATAGGTTTCAGGGACGTTATAGTTAGTTGGACATTTGACTCATATAAAACCAGAGAAACTCACCCGTTATAGTTACTTGAGCTAACTATAACTCGCGGGGCCGCAATGCACTGGTGATGATATTACATCACTCATGACATGGTCAGTGACATCACTGATGACATCACTGATGACATCATCCACGTGATAATCTGATGCACATACTGATGGCCTAATATAAACTTTGATACACGCACTTTAAAATACAGACTACTATTTTTGAAACCATACACACAACAATGCCAGATACTTCATACCACCCACTTTTTCCTAGGTCTACACTCACTTATACATGCAGTTACTCATCAATACAGTACTATAATATGCACTCATACACCTGTACATACAGTCACAGTCTGCCACTCATCCATAGAGTTACTCACACACCTAGTCAGTCATGCAAAGAATCACATACCCATTTACTCATGTATACAGTTATACACACCAACTGCGTTACACACCACATCACTTATTTATGCAGATACTAACACATACTTACTGTCTTATACAATCACGGATACAAGCAGACACTCTTTTATACACCCACTCTTCAAATAACTTACTCTCACGTATAGTCATTTATATACTCCAACACTCACATTTACGGCCTCAAAACATATGTAGTTACTCACACATATAGCAGTGAAACATTTATTCACTCGCCAACACACCCATACACACACTAACTCACCCATACAGCCCTTCCCAGATGTACTTTTGAATCCATACAACCAGTGAATCACCCACTCAGACATGTATGCACAGTCACACCCCCCCCACCCACACAGGCACTCATACAGATACTCAAGCAACAAATCAATAAGCCATATAGACACTCATGTAGCTACTCACCAACCCATGCAGCCGCTTATACACCAACTGAGAGACTAATACAGACTTTCACACAGTTTAGTCACTAACCCATGCATTCAGTAAGACACGTTCAATCCCTCTCTTATACAGTCAGTCATACACCTACTAAATAATCCCTTCAGGCACTTGTAAATCCACTCATTCTTCAATACACCTTGGCATAGATGTATATGAAAAATATTTAAACTTTACGGAAACACACATTTACTGGATGATGTCATGAGTGATGTCATTTGAGATGTCATCAGTGATGTCACTGACCATGTCATGAGTGATGTAATATGTGACATCATCACCAGTGCATTGCGAGCGCGCGAGTTATAGTTAGCTCAACTAACTAGAACGGGTGAATTTCTCTGGTTTTATATGAGTCAAATGTCCAACTAACCAACTAACTATAACGTCCCTGAAACTTTTTGTTTTTTCAGTGAATTTCTAAGGTTTATTAAATGCTAATTCCTAACTATAACATCTGTAAAACCTATGGTTTTTTCAGTTAATATATATATATATATATATATACACACACACCCACACATATGCACACACACACACATATATATATATATATATACACACACACACACACACACACACACACACATATACATATACACACTAGGTAATACATTTCTAAAACGTATTTGTGTGTGTGTATATATACATATATATATATTTATATTTTCACTTAAAAAACCATAGGTTTCACACAGGTTATAGTTAGGTGGACATTTCACTCGTAAAAACCCAATGAAATTCCCCCGTTATAGTTAGTTCAGATAACTATAACTCGCACGCCCGCAATCCACTGCTCATGACGTCACACATTACATCACTCATGACATGGTCAATGGCATCACTCATGACATCACTGATGACATCATCCTTGTGATAGAGTGGCGGTCGCGCGAGTTATAGTTATCTGAACTAACTATAACAGGGGAATTTCATTGGTTTTTTACGAGTGAAATGTCCACCTAACTATAACCTGTGTGAAACCTATGGTTTTTTAAGTGAATTTGCAAGGTTTTTTAAATGCTAATTCTTAACTACAACGTGTGTGAAACCAATGGTTTTTTAAGTGAATTTGTACGTTTTTTAAAATGCTAAGTTATGCATTTATTAATTATTATTTTTTTAAGGTTTTTCTCCGTGCGCGCACCATGCGCGCACGGTGCACTACGCGCTCCGTGCGCGCGCTTTGGGCGCACGGTGCGCTGCGCGCACCGTGCACGCCCCCGCGATTTTTTAAAAAAATAATACAATGGTTTTTTCACCCTTGGGGGTCCTTCTGTGACCCCCTGACAAAGGCCAGGGGGTCAGGAACTCTATTCCCTGCCCCCTTTTCACGTTTTCCACCTTTCCTTTTCAGTGCGACAGACAAAATGGCGGCCGACACTTCCTGATTTCGACCGATTCGAATGTTTACTGACATCTATCACCCAATCAGAATTTCGCTCGCGCAAGGTGCGCGCGTATAGATATGTATATGCTTTTAAATGCTATTTTCTCAGGAAATAATGAACAGATTGACACCAGACCTGCACAAGGCACTTCCCTGACCTGAGGACTACCTCTCTGCCAAATTTCAAGTAATTCTGTTCAGCCGTTCGGGCTGTACCTTTGACTAAAGGTCCTATGGAAAAATGCATGGGGAAAACGTGTTTTGGGACCCCCCTTTTTTCTCGGCCCCCCCTTGACGAATCACCTCGAGACTTTCAGGGTAGGAGCTGAGTGCCCCATTAGTTTTGAAAATTTCGCGAGGATTCGTCAACCGGCGCCAAAGTTATTCAAAATAGAATTTTCAGATTTCCTATGGAAACACGGTCCTAACTATAACTATCTACTGGCGACCGCCAGTAGATAATATATATATATTATATATATACACACATACACACACACACACACACACACACACATTTACACATACACATATATATACAATACCTAGTGGCGGTCGACCCTAGGTAGTTATAGTTAGGTCTACGTTTCCACCGATGGTGCGCTTTTTGGTTTGCTAATAACTTTGACCCTGTTTGACAAATCTTCACAAAACTTTTCAAATAAAAAGTTTATCCGCCTCAGCACCATCCTGGAAAGTGTTAGCGTGATTCGGCAAGCGGGGGTCGAGAATAAATGGGGGTCCCAAAACATAAAAAACCCATGCATTTTCCACATACTTCTTTAGAAAAGGCTACAGCAAAAACTGCTGAATGGAATTACACCAAATTCGTCAGGAAGCTAGATCTTGGTCCACAGATTGTATTTTATGAGATTTGGGGTAAATTTGTATAGCAGTTTTTGAGATATTAAGAATAAAAAAATATATAGCTATTTGAACGGTTAGGCTTGCAAGAGTCTTGCCGGTGTTCCATGACAGCACAAATTAAAAAATGGAGCCCCGTGATGCGTTGAGAGGCCAGTTTGTCCTGTAAACCTTCACGCTCTAACAAGAGCGTGAACTCCCGCGAGTTTCGCAAAAGCAATTGGCTGACTGGTAAGAGTTTTAGAAATGAAATGGCCGCCATTACTGTTTACTGTTAAAAAATGTAGGTGTTGTTGACATGAAGTAAAAAAGCTATATACAGAAAGTATCCTGTCCCCTTTGATCGGGGCAGATTATTTTCGATTGGACTGGGGACGATTGGAAATGGGGCAGACTGTTTTGAACTGGAGTGGGGCAGATTGTTTTGGATTGTAGTGGGGCAGATTGTTTTGGATTGGAGTGAGATGGGGTTGGGTAGATTGAATTGGAATTGGGTGGATTGGATTAGGGTAAGGTGAACTGGATTGCAATGGGGTAGATTGGATTGGATGTTGATGGATTAGACTGGAGTGGGGCGAATTGGGTTGGAGTAGGTGGATTGGTGTGAGCTGGAATGGAGCGCGGCAAATTGGAGTCGGGCTAATTGTTTTGGATTGGAGAAGATTGGAGTGAGGCCGATTGTTTTGTATTGGAGTGGGGTGAATTACAGTGGGACAGACTATTTTGTTTTGGAGTGGGGTGGATTGGAGAGAAGCAGACTGGAGTGAGGCAGATTGTTTTAGACTGCAGTAAGGCAGATTAAAATTAGATGGATTGAATTGGGGCAAACTGTTTTGGATCAGAGTGGGGCAGATTAGAGAGGGCAGATTGCTTTGGATTGTAGTGGAGCAGACTAGAGTGAGGAGGACTGGAGTGGGACAGACTGGGACTGAAGTGGGGAGGACTGGAGTGGCGTGGATTATTTGGGATTGGAGTGAGGCAGATTGGAGTGGGGCAGCTTAATTTGGATTGGAGTGGGGCAGACTGTTTTGAATTAGAGTGGGGCAGATTGTTTTGGATCTGAGTGGGGCGGATTGAAGTGGGCAGATTGTTTTGGATTGGAGCAGACTGGAGTCGGGCTATTTAAAGAGGGACAGATTGTTTTGGATTCGAGGAAGGTAGATTCGAGTAGATTTAAAGTGGGGCAGATTGGAATGGGGCGGATTGTTTTGGATTGGAGTGGGGAAGATTGAAGTGGGACAGATTGTTTTAGATTGGAGTGGGGCAGACTGGAGAGGGCAGATTGTTTTGTATTGGAATAGGGCAGATTGTGTTGGATTGGAATGGGGCAAACTGGAGAAGGGTGGATTCTTTTGAACTGGAGTGGGACAGAATGCTTTAGACTTGAGTAGGGCAGACTGGTGTGGGGCAGATTGTTTTGGATTGGGGAGGGAGTGGGGTGGGTTGGATTGGGGTGAGATGGACTGGATTGAAGTAGGTTAGATTGGATTGAGGTGGATTGGAGTGGGGCAGATTGTTTTAGATTAGAGTATGCCAGATTGTTTTGGATTGAGTGGGGCAGATTGTTTTGGATTGGAGTGGGACAGATTGTTGGAATGCGGAAGATTTGAGTGGAGTGGATTGGAGTGGGCAGATTGCTTTGGATTTCAGTAGGGCAGATTGGAGTGGAGTGGTTTAGAGTGGGGAAGATTGTTTTGGACTGGAGTGGGACAGATTGTTTTGGGCCGGAGTGGGGGGTGGACTGGATTGGGTGGTTTGGGATGAACTGAATTGGAGTGGAGCGAATTGGAGTTGTGCGGACTGGAATGGGGCGGATTGGAGTGGAGCAAGTTGGTAGTGCTGCGGATTGGAGTGGGGCAGATTGTTTTGGATTGTAGAAGCTTGGAGTGGGGTTGTCTGTTTTGCATTGGACTGGGGTGGATTAGAGTGGGGAAGACTGGAGTGAGGTACATGGTAGTTATGCACATTGTTTTGGATCAGAGCGGGCCAGAGTGGGGTGGGCCAGAGTGGAGCAGGGTGAGCCAGAGCGAGGCGGGTCAGAGCGAGGCGGGTCAGAGCGAGGCGGGTCAGAGCGAGGCGGGTCAGAGCGGGGCGGGTCAGAGCGGGGCGGGTCAGAGCGGGGCGGGTCAGAGCGGGGCGGGTCAGAGCGGGGCGGGTCAGAGCGGGGCAGGTCAGAGCGGGGCAGGTCAGAGCGGGGCAGGTTAGAGCGGGGCAGGTCAGGGCACATAAGCAGTGAGTGAGGTGGACTGGATTAGAGTGGGGCAGGTTGGAGTGGGGCAGATTGAAGTGGGGCAGACTGGAGTGGGGCAGATTGGAGTGGGGCAGATTGGAGGGGGCGGACTGGAGAGGGGCCGACTGGAGAGGGGCCGACTGGAGAGGGGCCGACTGGAGAGGGGCCGACTGGAGTGGGGCGGACTGGAGTGGGGCGTATTATTTTCGATTGGAGTGGGACAGATTGTTTTCGATTTAAGTGGGGCAAATTGGAGAGTGGCGGATTATTTTTGATTGGAGTGGGTCAGATTGTTTTTGATTTAAGTGGGTCAAATTGGAGTAGGGCGGATTGTTTTTGATTGGAGTAGTACAGACTGTTTTTGAATGGAGTAGGGCAGATTGTTTTGGATTGGAGTAGGACAGGCTGTTTTTGAATGGAGTGGGGCAGATTGTTTTGAAATCAAGTGGGGTGGAGTGCAGTGCATTGGAGTGGGGTAGAGTGGGGAGGGAGAGGGTGAATTGCATTGGGGTGAGGTGAATTGGATTGGGGTGAGGTGGATTGGATCGGGGTGGGGTAGATTCAATTTGATTGGATTGGTGTGGGGTGGCTTGGAGAGGGGTGGATTGTGGTGCATTGGAGTTGGGGAATTGGGATGGAGTGGGTGGATTGGGGTTTGCTGGATTGGAGTGGGGCGCATCGGAGTGGGGCGGATTGCAGTGGGGCAGATCAGAGCGGATCAGAGTGGGGCAGATCAGAGTAAGTGCAGAAGATTGGAGTGGGGCAGATTGTTTTAGATTGGAGTGGGACAGATTGGGGTACGGTGGGAAGGGATGATTGGAGTGTGGTAGAGTGGAGTGGATTGGGGTGAGTGGTGTGGATTGGAGTGGGTTAAATTCTGGAGATACACACATCTGCGTCTTAACTAAACAATTTTAGCATACATACATTAATTTAAGCATGCAGAAGGTTCCAATTTAGTAGGCTGAGAGGCACACAGGAGAGCTAATTGCAGTTGGAGAGCTCAGCCTTTTTTGTAATCGTACAGATATCTCAACTGTAACTCTGCTTACCTGCTGAGAGGAAAATGCTGACCACTGTACCCTGGCGGAACCTCAGCAGCTCAATAACGTGGTGGAAGTGAGCTGAAATACAATCAACAATGCACAAATATATCACCTCTTCTTCAAGTAACATGAACAAAGGTGAGGTATACAATTATAAATCATGGAAAGATCATGCATCACCTACACACATCTTTGGCATAAAACTTAGAGGGCTACAAACCAGATACAACAACAAGTTCTGCAAAGGGCCACAAAAGGAGATTCAGACACCACTCTTTCAAAAGCCCACAATTCCTTAACAGCAGCCTTCAGCTCAGCAACAGAAAATGCTAACCAGACACATCTGGAGAGACTATCCTGCACTGTATTCTCAGTGCATTGTGAGCGTTAGTGAAGGCGACCTACATCCAGCTTGTGTATACACTTACACAGGAGTGACCACCTGTGAAACCCCACACACAGATCATGGATGTAAACCAATGGCTTTGATTAACATGCAGAACACCCTTCCCTCCCTTTCTGGATGGAAAGTAGTGTCCCCTGAGCACAAGTGCAAAGGGAACTTAGGAAAACATCTCAATGGGTTAATAGAGCAGATTCGATTCAAACATGCTTGTAGAGCGCATGGCTACCATCCAAGATCTGCCAGCGCTCATTTCACATTTCCAAAACTCCAGAAGGCCATTCTGTTTTTTAGCCTTAAGCAAAGACTTTTCTTGGGGTTCTGGGTAAGCAGTGGTTAATGGTCAGCATTCATGGTGGTTATTTTTATCTCGGCAAACACAATAAGATGATGGACGTAGCCTGAAACCTTTCAGACACTCACCCCCAGTCACTATTAAATCTGCGCTAAATCTATCATTGCTCTTTTCCTCACTTCACCACCTCCAGTTCAGACCCAGCCATATGCAAATCAGTACTGACCCTGTTCCTCATGGGAACAGTTCAGCTCGAACTGCCACGCCAGGTCTTCCCTGGACCGGAAACAAGCATCCTAGGACCAGTTTCGGGGTAACACCCATCATCAGCCTGGCTAGCTTGAATCCGGTGGGAAAGTGAGCAAGGGACCCACTTCTGGTCATACCCTGCCAACTTAGGGCGAACAAAGCAAACACACTTAGATAATGTAAGGAGCACTGAAACTTTTCAGACACTCACCCCCAGTCACTTTTCCATCTGGGTTGAATCCATCATTGTTCTTTTGTTCACTTCACCACCCCAGTTCAGACCCAGCCATATGCAAATCAGTCTTGACTCTGTTCCTCAGAAGAACAGTCCAGCCTGAACTGCCAAGGCAGGTCTTCCTTGGACCGGAAACAAGCATCCTGGGAACATTTTCAGGGTAACACCCCTTATCAGCCAGGCTAGCTTGAATCCAGTGGCAAAGTGAGCAAGGAACCCATGTCTGGGCATACCCTGCCAACTTACGGTGACCAAAGCAAATACGTTAAGATTATTTTTATCTACCAAAGGCAGCTCAGGGCCACCACTGTTCGTGCACTCTAATAAAAAACCCTTGATACTATATTTAGAAACTTTACTATAGCAGTTGCAACGTTGAGCAGGCAATGATAAGGCTAGGAGGTGTTGGTTAGAAATGCAGGTACAGCAAGACATCGTCAATAACACAATGCCATGTTTGCTAAGCTATATCACAGGTACAGTGTTAGGCATGAAGGCCACTCAAGGTGACCCGTCCAGAGAATAAAGGTAACCTGCAGAGGCACCGCCATCTTGTGCAGGCCCACATGCAATGTGCCTCCTTTAACATGATTCATCTAGCATTTGTGGTCTCACACAAATTTCATGCAACACAACATAAGCCTTTCTCCGTATCACTCTTTTCCTAAATTATTGGAGATTTTACACAGAAGAGACCATTAAAACTAAATGGGCCTTTTAATCTATACCACCAACCACCTTATTTAAAGTAAATCATTAACCCTTCACTTCAACCAAGGCAGCTTTATCCCCCAAAAATTGGGTTCCTTGACATAATGAGCCACAAATAAAGAACACTTAGTTACTAAGATACTGTTCATAACCCAAAGCTGTTTCATGGCCAGATATAGAGTTTGGTGGAGAGGGTACTCCATCGGAAATGCGATAGAGTACCCTGTCTGCCAAACTGACAACTTGTCTGCCTCATTTAGAGTTAGGCAGACTGTCAGCTCCGTCTGCAATGCCCCCATAGGCTCTGTCATCCAAAAGCTTCCTCTGCTGGACCACCAGAATACGGACCATCTGAGGAAGGGAATTACACTGTCCACCTTATTTAGGTTAGATGGTGTGAGCTCCCTTTTTAGGTCTCAGGTTGAAGGCTGCGCTTGCGCAGTCTCGCTCCGAGATTTAATGTTAAGGAGTGGGGCTTTAACCCGCACCTTTTTTTTTACCTCTTCTCCATTGGCTGGCCTCTGAAATACTGGTCAGCCATTGGAGAAGAGCATTGTCTCTCCAAACAAGCCCCGTCTTTTTCGGATTCGGGGGGGGGGGGGGGGGGGGGGGGGGGGGGGTTCGATTCTTTCTCTCCTCTGGAATGTAAACATTCCAGCCAATGGCAAGAGGAGAGAAAGAAAAACACACCCCCGAAAACGCCACTGCGTTTCTCCGAGGCATTTCTGCTTGACCTCGGAGAAAGGCGGTGGTGTTAATGGCGTCCTCTCCCCCTGCTGTCAGCTCCCGTGTTCGGCTGCTGCTCTGGTCTCTGGTTTATGTGTTTCAAACCACGAATTAGAAACCCGATTTGGCACACTGTCTATGCAAATTTTAAACCAGTAAGACCAGTCGTCTTTAAGCACCATTAAATCCCGTTCGAACAAAATGTAAAAGAAAACAAAAAAACATTTTTTTGTTATTGCCAAGAACTTTTACAACTTCAGTTTGCGCGAAGTTTGTTGTGAATGCCGGTAGCACAGTAAAGTACACAGTCTGCGTTTCAAGCCTTGCTCTGTCATTGGATGAAAGGTTCAATGAAGGGGCGGGGTTTCACAGGCATGGATGCCATTGGGCGGCAGACAAGAGGGCTCAGGGAGGGAACATGGCAACCGGAGCCGCGGCGGCAATGGCGGAACGAGCAGGAGGCTGAATTGAGCAGTGGAGGTACTTGTCTGACTCGGCGCGAAGGAAGGAAGGGAAAATACAGATTCGCAGCCACGTGCGGTGGCCGTAGCAGTTCTCGAGGCGGCAGGCCCGGTGGAATTCAGGGCAGTGGAGCACTGTGGGGCATGCAGTTCAGTCACTTACATTTTACGGCTTCAGGGTCTGGTAATGGAACTACCTATCCCATGAGGCCAGTTCCTGGTCCTAATGTACATTGGCGCTGCCACTTCCCGGTGGTCTTCTGGGAAGTGTAGTTCGATGTAAAATGGTTTAAGTCCAAAACAACAGTGCCTGCACTGTAAGCCCCATCATTATGGGAGTTATTGTTCTTGTAGGTGACAAGCGCGCTGATGCCCCAATACATTGTGATTAAAAGAAAGACACCGTATTTTCCATATAAACTGCCAGAATTTTGGCCACATGTTCTTATTTCTACCACTAGTTGAAAGAAAGGAAGTGCTTCTTGGTTGATATAATCCCCGAAGCACAATCATGGCTTTCCGAGATAGGTAGCTAACTGGTAAACCTTACTAATGACTACTCATTAGCTAGCAGTGTTATTCTAAACTAAACTATACTCCACGCTACAAGTGTAGCGCTTTGAGCAGCTGTCGTGGATTAACGAGGCGCCTTGATGAGGATGGTAAGAGACTCTGCCCTTCAGGCCCGCACGGGAGTAGCCCACCCAGCCTGGGTATTTTATTTACCACCACTGTTTATCCAATTACAATATCCGGAAATTAAATGCAAGTAACACGTGGACCTGGGAGACTTGGCAGCCTTGCCCCCATCATGCCTGCACGTCTAAGAGTCAGTCCATGTATGAGCCCCTCAGTCCTATGATGCCAGAGTTCTTAATGAAATGGATCATGTTCAGACACCCTCCATTCTTACCAGTCTGCTGTTTGGAAGGATTACCTTCTCATCTTCGGCATAATGCTGCCCAGTTAATAAGTCTTCCAGGTTACAGATGAATGCCACATTAGAGGGGGGGGGGGGGGGGGGAGGGAACCCACCCACAGTGTGTTTTTTGGCTGTACTTTTGTGTATTTAAAATATGAAAAATATAATGTGGTTTATTGTTTTCAATGGATGAGTAGATATCTTTTACTTTGCTTTCTGGTACTTCTAGTCATTCATCAATAATGGTACAAAAAGGACCTCAAGCATTAGGAAAACCTAGACTAGTTGAGCTAGTCGTGCAAAGACTTTGATAACTGCAAGTCCCACCTGTTAGCAGAAAAAACGGGCTGAGACTCAACTTCACGACAATGGGTCATTATTGTAACAAGCATTTGCAATGCAAATAGGTCTCGCATTTGTGAGTTAGAGCTATTGACACTGTTAATGGCAATGTTTTTTACCTACACGTTTTATTTTTGGAGTGAATGTATGTAGTGTGCCTTGGAAAGGTCCTGCACGTCGTAATAAATATATTGATGAAAACTCAAATTGTGGATTGTGTCAACAATTACATGGCACGTATCTCATGGGTGAAGTGTCACCACACATGCACACCGTGGTGCTTTACTAATGCGAAACTCATTAATAAAAGTAGTGCTTACAGACTAACCAACGTGATCGGGATCGGAGCATGTGAATCCGAATCCCGGCTTCTCTTTAATTTTCTATACTATTTGACTCACTCTCCTGCGTCTTGGTTATCCCCCAGACACTGGGAGGCAATAAAGTTTGCCAAGGGGGCAGGGGGCAGAGGGGGTACATGAAAATGTATTAGTTGTCAAAGGTCACCCGGTGCTATTAGTTAAAAGTGTGCAGATTTCATTAAGATATTAAGAGCACTTTACTCGCATCTATGAGAAAATCGACATTAACTAAACAAAATGCCAGAATGCATGTCAGTTTTCACAGTGTTTTAGACAGTACTGGTTGCTTAGTTTCATTGCATTAATTTTTGTATTTACTCTTTTACACAGCATCCAAAGTAGGTTACCTAATCCCAAAGCCCCAAGTTGTTAAATGACCCATAGAAGGGAGTGTTTAACAGTTGAGCAAATGTGTCCAAATGAAATTTTGGTAGTGCCATGGAATGATCAGCCAATGAGGTACTCGATGAGCCGGTATTTAACTACACGTTCAAAACGTACGGTATTGTGGCTGTTGTTTTTTGTACACAACCTCCTCTCTGAATGTGTTTATTTACACAGAGCTTCATCTACCAGACAGTGCTCACAGAGGGGCGACTAAAGCACAGAACAAAATGTATTCATTTATCCTGAGTGTGAAGGCACCCGGAAGGCTTAGGTGCCCGCCCGGAGTGGCTAGGGATTCCAGTGCTTCTACAGACTCTGTCGTGCTCCTCTACGCCAGCAGGGCAAAGCTCAGAATCTGCCGCTTCTGCTAAGAATAGGTGAGGGGGATGAGGTTGGGGCATGCGGAAGTTGCCGGCAGATTTCCAGGTGATTGAAAGTGATGATTCTGACGTTAGGCAATGGAGACTGACTTTGTCTGTTTGTCTGCACCAGTCTATTTCTCTACCATCTACCGGCCTCACTGCCATGTATCCCTTTACCTCTCTTTGTTAGAGGTGCACGAGCCAATATATTAATTAACAGGTAGAGCCAGCCAGAGACTAGCCAAGTGTATACGAGCCAGGGGGCGAGCCGTGAAAATGATCGGCATGTTAATCATACAGTAAACATGATGTAAATGTGTGATAATGTCTCTTCAGAATTCAAAAAAGTGCATTTCTTTAGCGCGTCACCTCAGTACACAAGATCATAGCACTGAATTGAGAGGAAGTTATTAAAAGTGCTCATTTTAAGCATGAGTTAAAACACTGCCGCTCCTCCAGACGGACAACAATGCCATTTGTGAACTAAGAGGCGTCAGTTGCCATGCATACCCCGAATGTCGCCTAGAGTCTTATTATATTTAGAGTAACATTAAAATGTAGTTCATTAAACACGATCAGTTTTTGTGCAGCACGCATCTTGAACTCGCATATTTCAAGGTGGCAATAATAAAGATGAAAACGGAAGTGCCGGCAGGCTAGAAAACACAAACGGGAGGGGGGGGGGGGGGGGGGGGGGGGTCAGGGGAGGGTGAGGTTTAGAAGTTACAGACTGAGGGAGGTTGCACTGACTGGCTTATTTAGACGTGAACACAACAGTCATTTATTAATGCAATATATATTAAAAATTACTATCACCTGCCACCTAAGCCATTCTTATAGCTTTGGGGGCCTGAAATAGTCCGAATTGTCTCATTTGTAGGAGTGTGATGGTTAGTAGTTGTGTTGTTATGATCTTTAGCAGCATGTCAGGGACAATGTGTGGTGCAAGTTGCAATGGCCTTCTGTCAAGAGCCCTGGCACTTTTTTTTTTTAATACAAATTAAGCACTGCCCTAGAGTGCACTGGCGGCTGTGTGGGTGGCTCGGTGGGTGGGTGGCTTTGTGTGTGTGTGGGTGGGTGGCTCTGTGGGTGGGTGGCTGTGTGTGTGTGGGTGGGTGGCTCTCTGTGGGTGCAAATGCAATAGGTCTCGCATTTGAGTGATTAAGCTATTGACATAATAAATAACAATGCCGTTTCTTTAAATGTTTTAAAGACAAAAACATAAACAAAAATAATATCATGAGCAATGCCAATAGCTCTAACTTTAACAATGCCGAGACCATTGCATTGTAAATGCTTGTTTCTGGAAGTCACAAATAAATAAAAAAAATAACTAAATAATGTTTCCCACCCCCAAAACCTCCCTAGGTTTGGGACGTTTTAGCAATTTTTTTTCAAATAAAAAATTCCCACTTTGGGATTTTGTTTTTAAAAACCAAAAACCTTTGTAAAATTAGGTGAACGGCCATCAAAACCGATACCTGCTATCCATCACATTTGTTGTACCTTGACAAGAATCGCCAAGATGGCTCAACAGTTGGCAGCAATTCAATTACACACACTGCATGCAATTTAAAACACTTTTTGGTTTCCTGGTACGTTCTGTCATTTTCCATATCCAGTGGCCTTTAAGCTCAAGCACACTAAACAAGCTCTACCAAATGTTGTTTCTAATTCAGAAAAGAAATAGGCTCTGTTGGACTGTGAGTACCTCTTACCAGAGTGGAGTGCGAGTAGTGTTAACTTATTAGGTTTTGGGGAGACTGACAAGATAGCAATAACTTACTCATAGGAAGGGGTACAATCAATTTCTTTCCCACATGTATACTGACCCTCTCTTTAAATATGCGGACTGCTACTCGACCACAAACTTTTTGGGTTTCTAGTTGACCCACTTTCCAAATAAGAGGATTTCCCCTTTGATCTAGCAGCGAGGTAAAGTTCCATTAGCTGATATTTGGTGCTTCGATTCCAAACTTGTTTGAACCACCTCTGCATGGCTTGGATTCCGAAGATACTACATTAACACAAATGCAACCAATCTGAATTTTGATTTTGGGAAACAGTATGAGCAATAAATACCAGTCTCTTGTTGAACGTTTTCTTGTGCCCCCCTCACTAACTCCATATACCCCATGATCTGCACATTAGAACTTTGAATTTTGATTGATGCATTTTGATGCCATAAAAATAATCATTTTGCTGTGGGGTGGAATACCAGTTAACCTTCGGGTGATGGGTTTTTGGATGTTTAGAAAACTTTGTATCTTTTTAGCAAATTCTCAGATGCTTCAGCTCAAGCCCAATACGTTGTTAACGACCTACATCCAGGGCCCTTGAGAAACTATGGAAATGGTAGGAATATCAGAGCATGCTTGATACATTGTTTTAATCTACTGTGGCACAGCAAACAAAGCCATGTTATGCTGACTATGGTGCAAACGCTTCTGAGGAAAGCTGAGAAATCAGTTTTTCATCTGAAATTCATCACTGTCCCACAGACTTCAAAGACATTCTGAAATTTGCTTCCTATTTTGTGTAATGTGAGTGCTAAAAGACCTTTTGCTTTTATAAGGATCTTCATTTTCTGCTCCACATTTTTGCTGCTGTAAAGTAAGATAAACATTTTTAAACATGGATGAACAAGTTACTTACCTTCGGTAACGCTTTTTCTGGTGGATACAGTATCTGCATGTGGATTCCTCACCTTGTGAATATCCCCTGCGCCAGCAACATTCGGAAACTTTTGTAGCAGTCCACACCGATGAGGTCGAAGACGACGTCAGAGAGACACGGCTCCGCTCGCGACTTTGCTGACGTCACCGGCTCCATAAGAAGACCTCGTTGGCGTGATGACGTTAGTTCCACCCTTTTTTCCGTGCCTTCGAGGCACACGGACGGACTGACAGCAATATATACACAGTATACACAGTACATAATATACAATGCAACACACACAGTGTGAAGAATAAATAGGAAGGCAAAAGAAATAACACAATGCCTTTGACAGTAACAAATACATTTTGAAACAACATCATTAGAATTGTAGGTATACAAGGGTGGACAACGGTGAGGCGGGTGGGTCAGTGTGGAATCCACAGGCAGATACTGTATCCACCAGAAAAAGCGTTACCGAAGGTAAGCAACTTGTTCTTCTGATGGATACATCTGCCAGTGGATTCCTCACCTTGTGAAAAGATTCCCACAGCAGTCCCACTCCCGGAGGAGGGTGTCCACCCTTCTATACCAGAAAGTCCTGAAGGACGGAACAAGCAAAATGTCTGTCCCTCCTCACCTCAGAATCCAAGCAGTAATGCTTTGCAAAAGTGTGAAGGGAGGCCCAAGTTGCCGCCCTACAAATGTCCTCCACAGGAACACCTCTAGACAAAGCAGACGTGGAAGACTTAGCTCTAGTGGAATGAGCCCTTAAACCCTCTGGAGGTTCCTTACCGGCCAAAGAGTAGCATATCTTGATGCACAAGACAATCCATCTGGAAAGGGTGTGGTTGTGCACCGCTCTGCCTTTCCTGCAGCCAACAAAGCCCAGGAAGAGCTGGTTGTCCACTCGAAAGTCTTTAGTCCTATCAAGGTAGAAGCTCACCGCCCTCTTAGGGTCCAAGCGGTGAAGCCGCTCCTCCTCCTTGGAAGGGTGAGGGGGGATAGAAGGTAGGAAGGGTAACTGACTGCTCCAGATGGAAAGGAGTTACCACCTTAGGCAGAAAAGCAGCCCTGGTCCTGAGAATCATTCTTTCAGCATGAGGGGTTTTGAACTCAGAGCTTGAAGCTCACTTACCCTCCTTGCCGAGGTGATCGCAATGAGAAAAACCGTTTTGAAAGACAATAGTCTCAAGGGACACTTGTGTAAGGGATCGAAGGGAGAACCCATCAGATAAGTTAAGACAAGATTTAAGTCCCATTGAGGCACAATAAAAGGAGTAGGCGGAAACTTGATTGTAAGACCCTTTAGAAATCGTAAAACAATAGGCGATTTGAACAATGATGGTTGATCCGGCAAACAAAGGAATGCCGACAAGGCTGAAAGATATCCCTTTACAGTGGCTACAGCAAAACCTTTCTGAGCAAGAGAAAGGGCAAACTGAAGAATGTCAGATAAACGAGCCCTCAAAGGATCAATAGATTTCTCCCCACACCAGAGCACAAATTTAGACCACCTATAGGAATAGATAGATTTGGTGGAATGACGTCTGGCAGACAAAATTACATCTACCACATCTGGCGAGAGAGAAAAAGAATTCAGGTTGCCCCGTTCAATCTCCAGGCATGAAGGTGTAAGCTTTGGAGGTGGGGGTGTAGAACCTGCCCCTCTGACTGCGAGAGGAGGTCTGCCCTGAGAGGGAGACGGAGCGGAGGGCACGAGGAGAACGATCAGAACCCCGGCCAAATGATTTGCCATCAGACAAATCTGCTGATCCTGAACCCAGGACCAGAGACGCAGAGCCTCTCTGCAGAGACAAAGCGACCCCACTCCTCCCTGCTTGTTGACATACCACATCGCGGTAGTGTTGTCCGTCAGGACTTGAACCGACTGACCGTGAAGGGAAGGGAGGAAGGCCTTGAGCACCAAACGTATTGCCGTATTTCCAGAAGGTTGATGTGAAGCAACCTTTCCTCTGGAGACCAAAGACCCTTGATCTCCAGATCCCCCACATGCGCACCCCACCCTAAAGTGGAAGCATCCGTTATCACAGTGGCCACCGATGGAGGTAGATGGAAGGGCTTTCCTTGAGACAGATTGCCCTCCACGCTCCACCAAGACAGATCCGCCGCAGCTTCTCTGGAGATCCTCACAGACTCCCCGAGACCTCCTTTGTGCTGATACCACTGTCTGCGGAGGCACCACTGGAGCGCACTCATGTGCCAGCGTGCATGGTTGACCAACAGAATGCAGGAAGCAAACAGACCGAGCAGGCGAAGGACCTTCAGGACTGGAACGACCGCTCCATTGTAAAACAAGGGAATCATTTCCGGTATGTCGAGAATCCTTTGTGGAGGTGGGAATGCCCGACACACAGTAGTGTCCAGTACTGCCGCTATGAACAGGTTGCGCTGAGAGGGCGCCAGGTGAGATTTGGGCACGTTTATCGAAAAACCCAATTTGTACAACAGCTGAGTTGTAACCTGCAGATGATGAAGCACCTTCTCTAGCGACTCCGCTTTGATCAGCCAGTCGTCCAGATAGGGGAAAACTGAAATCCCCGACATTCTGAGATGGGCTGCCACCACTGCCATCACCTTAGTGAAGACTCGAGGTGCAGTAGTAAGACCAAACAGAAGGACCGCAAACTGATAATGTTGCGACCCTACCGTAAACCAGAGATACTTCCTGTGCGACTTCAGGATGGGGATGTGGAAATACGCATCCTGCAAGTCCATCGACACCATCCAGTCCTCCTGATGCAGCGCTTGAAGAACCTGCGCAAGGGTGAGCATCTCTCTTGCCTCAGAAAAAGATTCAAGATCCTGAGGTCCAATATTGGACGCAATCTGTCATCCTTTTTCGGAATCAGGAAATACCGGGAGTAGCATCCCTGACCCCTTTTCCGCTCTGGAACCACCTCTATCGCACCTTTTTTTTTTAGTAATGTCAGTACTTCCTCCTGCAGGAGAAGAAGGTGGTCCTCCGAGCAAGCACCTTGGCAAGGAGGGTAGTTAGGAGGGAATTCCCGAAAGGGAAGATCGTACCCATTTTCTACAAGATCTAGAACCCAAAGATCTGTAGTAACCGATTCCCAATCTTGTAGAAAATGGGTAAGCCGGCCCCCCACAGGACCAGCATGATTCCGAATGGTGGATCTAGGGCTGCTTTGCAGTGGTGGGAGGGGCTGAAGAGGAGGAGGAGGAGAGCTGTCGACCTCGAGTGCAACCTCTGACTCTGCCTCTGTAGCTCTTATACAGAGTGTTCTGTTGCTGTTGCTGCTGCTGGGGCAGTCTGTGAACGAAAGGATGACCTTCCAAAGCCCCTGTATCTCCTGAACGAACCCCTAGGCTGAGTTTGAAGGCCCAAAGATTTAGCCGTGGCCTTACTCTCCTTAAATCTTTCAAGCGCAGCATCCGCTTTTTTGCCAAAAAGTCCAGAGCCATCAAAAGGCAAGTCCAGGAGCGTTGCCTGCACATCAGGGGAGAACTCGGAAGACTTGAGCCACGCACTCCTCCTCGTGGCAACAGAAGAACCCATGATCCTTGCGACCGAATCAGCTGTATCCAAGCCGCTTTGGATTACCTGACGTGCAGCCGCTTGGGTATCCGACAGAACCTCATTAAAGTTCATTCTATCCTCCTCTGACAGTTTTGGGGCCAACTGCTTTGCTGAATCCATAAGAGCATGGATATACCGGCCCAAAAGACAGGTAGCATTCGTCGATTTTAAGGCCATACTGGCAGAAGAGAAGACCTTCTTAGCAGACTGGTCTAATTTCTTCGCATCCCTGTCACTCGGGACTTGGGGAAAAGCACCTGTAGATTTTCTGGAACAGGCAGCCTGAACCACCAGGCTCTCCGGAGAAGGATGAGATGTTAAAAAGTCTGGGTCACCTTGAGCTGCCCTATACCTCCTAGCAATAACCTTAGAAACTGCAGGAGCAGAGAAGGGCTTACGCCATACTTCCATTACCGGTTCTATAATGGCGTCGTTAAAACAGAGCAAAGGCTCCGATGCAGAGGAAGGAGAGTGTAGAACCTCTGTCAGGATGTTAGGCTTAAACTCTGCAGATGGCAACTGCAGATCTAGAAGTTCAGCCGCCTTCTTAATAACAGCGTGGTATGGAGCTACATCCTTTGAAGGAGCATCAGCAGGAGGAGTAATCTCCCATTCAGGCGACAAATCCAGGCCACTAGCCTCCTTTATTTCATCAAACACATCGTCCGACTCCATCAGCTCACCTTCTTCTATTCCCTCCATCAGGTACCTCTGTTCCTCCAGTACCCTTTGGGCCTCCCTCCTAGATATGATCCTCACAGCAGGATTCGGCGGCACAGTGACCGAATCCGACGGCGCCGGAGCCGGCGTCGAGTGCGGATCCAAAGGAACAGCCGGCGTCGAAGGAGGTCGAGTCGGCGCCGGTGAAGAAGGAAGCGGCGTCGATGTCCTCGGCGCCGGTAGATGCCAAGACGGCGTTGCCGGAAAAAATGGCATGAAGGGAGCCGGAGGATAAGCTTGGGGAACTCCCAAACTGAAGGCCATAGGACCCATAGGACTCGAAGGTGCACCAGAGGGGTACAAGGCTCTGGAGAACACCCCATACATAGCATTAAGATAATGCGTCGGATCTTAACCAGGACCTGGAAACGATGGATATGGCTCAGGCGGAGGCATCACCGGACTCGGGCGGACCGGCGCCGACGGTTGAATCTGCGGAGCCGAAAGTTCACCCGGAGCTGGAAGCTCCTCAATCGGAACAGGAGACGAAGCCGGAGCCAGAGATGGAGCCGGCTTCGGAGATGGAGCCGGTGCTGGAAAATGCTCCGGTGAAGCCACAGGTGACGACAGGCCAACAAGAGAATCAGTAACAGGCGAAGGAGATACAAAGTCCTTACGGCGTCGGGAGGGCGAGGTCGATCTCGGAGCCGTATCCCTATCCGAGCGATGTCGAGATCCATGCCTCTTCTTTTTCTTGTGCTTCTTGGACTTAGAAGCATGTCCTGAAGTCTACTTCGACGCCGACCTCGACCTTCTCCGGCCTCTTTTCTCCTTTTTCATCCTGGCGATTAATAATTTGGCTTCCCTCTCCTTCAGAGCATTTGAGCTCATCTTGCGACAGGAAGAACATCCATCTACATCGTGGTGCGATGAAAGACACCATACGCAGTCTTCATGTGGATCCTTTATTGACATGTGCTTACCGCACTCTAGGAAGGCTTAAAACCAGACTTCTTCATCGTCATTTTCAGCTGAAGACAAGAAGAGAGAGAGAGACAGAGAGAGATACCAGCAGAAAACAAAGTATCAAATACAGCTACAGAGAGAGTCCCGAAAACCGTTAGCGTCGACGGCGCGGAAAAAAGGGAACTGACGTCATCACGCCGACGAGGATTTTTTTATGGAGCCGGTGACGTCAGCGGAATTGCGAGCGGAGCCGTTTATCTGCGACGTGGTCTTCGACCTCATCGGTGTGGACTGCTACAAAAGTTTCCAAATGTTGCTGGCGCAGGGGATATTCACAAGGAGAGGAATCCACTGGCAGATGTATCCATCAGAAATATGTTTTGTTATTTATAGAATGCAACATTGGCTCAGTAGAAATGGAGCATGGTATATCAATTGAGGGCCCCATTGAAATCATGGACATTAAGCAGGGTTCTCACACAAAATATTGATTATATTTCAGCACTGTGGTTTTTAGGCACATGGAGAGTTTGCTTTGCCCCAGTCACACAATTTTTGGTCTGGTATCAAAATCAATAAAAGAGCCCAAGTATCCAAGTTTCAGGTTAGGAAACTGACCACATATCAACTCAATAATGATATAGCTCTGAGGGTACAGTGACGAATATTGAGTAATATTAGTTGATGTCATGCAGTATCGGCTCCCAGTCTTGGCTGTTCGACCATACTGCCCTTAGGAAAGGTAAGACACCAGCCACTAACTTCTACTGGATCTGGACAAATGTTACGACAGAGGAACTGAACAGCTGAAAGTTAGATTACACAAACTCTCCCCTGATGATTTAATTCTGAATGAATAGCTCACAGGATTCTACATTTCACTTACCAATTCCAAAGAAGAGTGGACAGGTGAATATGGCTGTACTGAGGCCAGTGCATGGGACCAGCATCGGCAGCATGCAGGCACGAAACACCAGCTCTTCTGTCAGTGGTGCAATAACTTGGTTACGGAGCCAACGCATGTCTGTTAAGCACAGGATCCAAAACCGGGGGTCTACACCAAGAGAAAGGCAGATAGAACATGAAACTGGATAACTGCAGAGTATATAAAGTCTTCTTTTTTGTTTAATTATCTTATATTGGGAAAATGTGTTTTTAACAATAACAAAACATGAATAGCAAATGAGAACTGAATATCAATGAAAAGCAGATAGAATATTAGGTGGTCTTATCAGAAAAAAGGTAAAACAATCAGATCAATGCTCTATTGCCAATTGTGGAAGGAAGCAGGGTGAAGGCCAGACCATATTGACCCGAAACAACTCAAGGTTAAAATATTTGTAAACAAACAGTGCTAGAGGAATAGCCTTCTCTAAAATAATTAGCTATCATTACCGCACCCCAAATAACTCACATGAACATTGTCAAACATTGTAACTAGCCCCCAATCTGCAAATTTCCCATATATAGTCAGTAAAGATTTCCATTTACATTCAGTAAATTCTTTAAACAATTGGGTTGTCTTGTTAACAAATATCCAACATGTTTCATTGTGTCAGTATCTGGCGAGCTATCGCTCTTCTTCCCAACAATGGGGCTGATTACGATGTCGGGCGGACTTTCATCCGCCTGGCACTATCAGTCTGGAACCGCCTGACCACAGGTCTGCGGTTCCGACCGCACAATTAGGATGCAACAGCCCATAGGGCGGTCAGAAACATCTATTCTACAATGGAAGGCTGTGCGGAGGGCAGCCCCCAGGCCCCATAGTGGAGGTCCTAGGGGAAACTACACTTTCCAACAGCCTTTCCATGTCAGAAAGGCCGACATGAATAGGCTGTCAGAAAGTGCCATCATAATCCCAATGGAGGAGCGAAGCCTGGTTCCACCGTTATTAGCGGATTATGGTGTTTTCCAATGGACTCCTTGAGCCCGTCGGAAGTGCAGTGGACGGTCCCTTCGCCCGACGCATTGTAATGCGGCAGGTGGACCGCAGACATAGATGTTGGTGGGACCGACACCGACGTGCCATCGATGTCTGTCCCACCATCATCGTAATTAGGCTCAATGTGTTTTTTTCAACACACACAAAAAGCGACAATAGGTCTCTAATCCATATGATCACACTGTTAGGGTGAGTCCAAAATCCTAGTAGACAAGCAACTCAAAAGAATGCACCACCAATGAACAATCTAAAGGAATAACACAGTTGACCACCACATTTTTAACTTCCCTACAATGATCCACATTTAATCAAAATGATTCATCTGAAAATCCGAGAAAGAGATATAAGTTATCGTTAGCCTCAGTTTTCTTGCCTCTATTGACTTATTCCACTCCCTACTGATAAATTGCTCAGGACAAGAACTCTGCCTGCTAACCCTATTCCAAAAATCCGATTCTGTCACAAGAATCCCTCATTGGATAAGAGTGTCATTTTCACAGCTCTTATGCTATGTAATGTTGAAAAAGATTTGTAAAGTGCTGACACAGTAGCAGCAGGAGCCTCTAAGACAAGTAGAAACAGGCCAGCTAGAAAGAGGGGGAAGCAGCACATTTGCATGGCCAGAATCTGATGTTTTGCATGTAAGCAGTGCAAGGGATGCACAACTCAATTATCCATGTACTACACAACATACATTCTCTTTGAAGGGGGCAGGTGTTGGAATTCTGGATTTGTTTTGAGGATTTATGTTATGTTATTGCAATTTATATAGTGCACTTATACCCGTGGGTGTCTTGGCGCTTTAAGTTCAGCATACTACGCCAGGAAAGCTAGTTTCTAAAAAGCCACGTCTTGAATTGTTTTCTAAACTCAAGAAGGGTGGGAATCTTCCTGAGATGTAATGGGAGGGAGTTCTAATGTTTGATGGTATTTTGCCTAAAACTCCTACCACCCCAATTCTTTTTTTTTATTCTAGTACTGATCATCAGATTGGCTTTTGCTGATCGCAGGGATCTATTTGGAGAGTACCAACTGAAAATGTCCCAGAGAAATTTCGGACCTTCTCTGTGAAGTGCCTTGTGGGCGATGCAGAGTGCCTTAAATTTAACACGCTGACAAACAGGCAGCCAATGCAGGTGCTGGATACCTGTCCTAATAGACTGAAATTTAGGAGCATCCAGGAACAGTCTAGCGGCGGCATTTTGTACTCAGTAGGTTGGATTGGAGGTTGACATATAGACCATTACAATAATTTAGTTTAGATAAAACTAGCGAGGTCACAACTGTCTTTCTGGTGTTTTTAGGAATGAATGGGAGAATTTTTATTAAGATTTTGATAGTGAAGTACGAGGAAGACACAACCTTGGAGACCTGGGACTTGAAGTTAGGTTTTTCTTCTATAATGACACCAAGATTCTTGGCTCTAACTACTGGTATAGGAGGGGGACCCAGGGTGTCTGGCCACGAAGCTGGAGACCAAGGTGGGAAGAGGTTTCCAAACAAAACCACCTCAGTTTTGTTTGAGTTCAGCTTCAAGCAGTGCCTACTCATCCAGCTGCTCAGTGTGATCATACAATCATGTAATTTGATGGAGTGGTTAACATCCTTATCCACTGTCGAAATTACCTCTGGGTATCGTCAGCATAGGAAGTGGGAATCAGGTTAAAACTTCTGATCAGTGGTGCAAGTTCAGAAACATATATGTTAAAAAGTGTCGGGCTAAACGAGGAGCCCTGAGGAACCCCACAGGGCAAGACAAAAGGTTCTGATTTAAATTGCCCAGATGTACCATTTGGGATCTGTCTTCTAAAAACTATGTTAAAAGGGAGAGGCACTTTGCTCCTATCCCTATGGCTTTTAGATGTTGGACCAGAAGAACATGGTCCACCGTATCAATCGCTGCGGATAGGTCGAGCAGAATATGAGCTGCAGACCCTCCGCCATCTAGTGTACTGCAAATGTCTTCCGTAGTTTTTATCAGGGCCGTCTCGGTGCTAGGATTTGCTCTGAAGCTGAACGAACTATGGTCTAAGATTTGATTGTCTGATATAAAGGTGGAGAATTCCACATTTATTATGTTCACCATAATTTTTGTGGGAGCCTCGCCATCAGACGATAGTGAGCAGGGTCAATTGTGCTAGTTAGGTTTTTTAATAAGAGGCAGGATACAGGCCTGTTTCCAAGTAGTGGGAAAAAGCCATAGCCTAGACAGATGAGGGCTGATGTATTGGCTGATATTTTGTAGGATCCTGGGGGGGGGGTGTTGGGGGGGGGGGGATAGGGGGTCATTTGGAGACCCTGATTTGGCGACTGAAAGAAGTGTAGCTATTCGAGTTGGAGATGTAGGGGTGAATTCTAAAAGTGATGCTTCAATGGTAGATTCCTGTTTTCCAAGATTAGAATTTAACTTAACGTTGGCAAACTAATCATAGATTTGATCCACCTTGATTTTAAATGAATGAGCAAGAGCATTGCTAAAATCTTGGTAATAATTAGAAGAGTCGTCTTTTGAGACCGTATTCACATTCTTTATGGTCTGAAATATTTATTTACTAGAATTGCCATGATTTTCTATTTGTAATGTGTAATAATGGCTCTTCTCAGCCACCAGCTCTTTCTTGTAGTATGCAAGCATGGATTTATATGTACATTTACATGTTGCCTAAATTAATGAAAAGGGGCGCACCTCCACTAGTACTGTGTATAGGAACTACCCAAGAGACAGACCAAGCAACAAATTCATCAGGGTTCCATGAGGGATAGGCCATACAGAATACGTCAGAGACTTCAGTAATGGAATCAAGCACTTACCCAACCCAACCTTGAGTCCGTCAATGAAATCCCAGGGGCAATCGAAGGCCAACTGGATCAGAGGACCGAGGAACAAAATCTGCCAAATGCACAAAGAAAGATTTGCTGTACATCTTTATGTAACTCGAAAACTGACTCAGTGAGACATGATTGTGAACAATAGATTTTCTTACTGGAAGACTGCAAACTAATATAATCCAATTAACTGAAAATCTGGTTTGACTTCTGGCAAAGGCAAGCTTTTGCATAGCCAAGAGGTCTGGCTCTTATATAGTAGAGGCCTCCAGGAGTGGCCTCTCACCAACCACTGGCTGTTTCAATGAACAGGTCTATTATGTCCAGATAACTTGTGGTCACTACCCAATTTCCCACAAAAGCTGTACTTCTACCTAGGCTTAGACCACTTCCATTACCTGTCTTTACAATAGAGAGCTCCTATGATTAGTAAAAGACCCCTGTATCATCAATAAATTGTAGTGGGCCTCTAACCCGTTCCATGTAGCCCACAGCAGGTCTCCTTTGCAATGAGCATGGGCAGTTCCTAGATTTGTTATGATGGCCTCCATACCCGACAGTGCCTTTGTAGTAGTCATCTCCCCCTGCACAAGCTACCCCATACCATGACCAGCTTCCACAGCTGGCTGACGTCTAGCTCTTCCATATAAAAGTGTCAGTATTGCTCTTCAGGAAAGGCCTCCAGAGTGCGGTGGACGGCAGTGCCACTGCGGATTACATTGCCACTATACAGTGTGAACTTCAGCATGATGGGGAATAAGGGGCTGGACTAGCTCCTTGTTTCCAGTCTACATTAACATGTGCATTGTCTCAAACTGTGTTTTAATGAGAAGGAAGTCTTCGATGCTGTTCAGACTACCACCCGAAATTGTCCTTAGTACAGGTGGGGGTTTATTTGGAACAGATGGGTGCAACTGAGGTAGCCTGCTTCAAATCACCAGAGCAGTCAGTGGTGGGAGCACCCCACAGCCACACAGACCTGATGTTCTTTGGAGCAGAAGATAAAAAAAAACAAATGAATGCGCTGTCCGTCCTGCAAATGCGCTGTGCATGTGATACTACAGACACATCTCTGCTGCTGCTGATGTGCAGATGCCACTGATTTGTCAAGAGACAAAGTGAGCAGGAAATGCTCATAGGGTGGGGTAAGAAAGATGCAGATGTTCGAAATATGTCTCAGTATGGACTGTTATACGGCATATTATGGTGTGAAGAGTAAAGGGAATTAGGGACCACCGACAAATTGGAATCAACAATATCATGTAAAAGAAATATTGTGTCAAAAATATGGTTTACAAAAATATGTTATTTCCTATCCTTATAATGGCAAAGTTAAAAAATATAGAAAAAAAATATTGTTTCACACGAATACCATTTAAAACATAAAATAATTTTTTCTTTATATATAGAGATATATATATATATATATATATCACTTCAATACTCTTCCTCCATATTTCCATTCTTTCAGATACTGGATGCAAAGAGCACGGACCACAAAATCCTTTAAAATTCCGCTCAGTTTATTTCATGCTTTTCACAAAACAGGAACGGCAGCCATTACGCGTTTCGTCCCTCCCTGGGGACTTGATCACATATCTATATATATTCACAGAAAAAACATAGATTTCAGGGGTGTTATAGTTAGCTGGCCATTTCACTCGTACAAAACCATAGAAATTCCTCCGTTATAGTTAGTTCTGCTAACTATAACTCGCGCGCACGCAATGCACTACTGATGATGTCACATATTGCATCATTCATGACATGGTCAGTGACATCACTGATGACATCACTGGTGACATCTCAAATGAATTCACTGATGACATCATCCAGTGAATGTGGTTTAGTTTGAAATTTAAATATGTATCATATATATACCAATCTGTATTGAAGATTGAGTGGATATATAACTGTCTGGATGGAGGATTTAGTGGCTGTCTGACTGTCTGTTTAAGTGAGTAATTAAGTGTCTCACTTAATACATGGATTAGTAACTAAACTATGTGAATGTGTGCATCACTGTCTCTGTTGTTGTATAACATGCTGCATCAGTTGGTCACTAACTACATGAGTGTGTAGATTAGTTATTGATTAGTTGGGTGAGTATTTGTATGGGACACTGAGTTTGTGTGTGGTTGGATGTGTGAATGGTTGATTGACTAGGTGTATAGGTTTAAGACTGCATGTGGAAACAGTTGTTTAGGTGACTGAGTGTATATATTTGTGTGTTGGTGAGCGAATGTATGTTTTAGTTGTACATCTTCAACAAAGTAAAAATAGAAAAGGCATTGTATGTGAGAGTTGGTGTATATAAATAAGTATGTGTAAGAGTCAGTGATTGTGAGAGTAACTATATGAATGAGTGTATAATTATAATGGTCATTTCTTAACATATTAACTATGAGTTACTATGTGTTTGAATAAATGAGGTTGTTGGATAATTGTGTAAGTGAGTAAATGTAAGTGTGATTAATTTTTTTCATGAGTGAGTAGGATGACTGCATAACCGACTAAGATGACTGCTGAAGTGTCAATGTCTATATATGTGTATAAGTGAATTTGATAGTGTTCTATTAATTAGTGACTGGATGTATAAATGATTCTGTTGTTGAATGGGTAGTTGTGTGTGTAGACTTAGGAATCAGTGAGCGGGTATGTAGTAACTGGTATTGGTGTGTCAATGGTTTCAAATATGGTACTCTGTATTTTACAGTGAGTGATGAAAGGTTATACTAGTGTATGATGAGGTGTATCAGATTGTCACGTGGATGATGTCATCAGTGATGTCACTGACCATGTCATGAATGATGCAATATGTGACATCATCAGCAGTGTATTGTGGGCGCGCGAGTTATAGTTAGCAGAACGGAGGAATTTCTATGGTTTTGAACGAGTGAAATGGCCAGCTAACTATAACACCCCTGAAACCTATGTTTTTTTCTGTGAATTTCTAAGGTTTTTTAAATGATAATTTCTAACTATAACGTCTCTGAAACCTATGGTTTTTTCAGTGAATTTGAAAGCTTTTTTAAATGCTAATTTCTAACTATAAGGTCTCTGAAACCTATGGCTTTTTTTCAGTGAATTTCAAAGGTTTTTTGAATGCTAATTTCTAAGTGTGACAGTAGTTATACCTATTTTTTACTGTTTTTAACTGTTTATTTATAAATATTTTATTCATTAAGTAACATTATATATTTTTCAGAAAATTGCCAAAAAAATGATTGGTATGCGACCAGTCCGCGACTCCTGCTCCCGCGACACATGCACATTACAGTAGGAGATGCTTGCACGGTGGCGGGTCCAGCGTGACATCATATACGTGCTGGGGAGAGCTGGGTGCGCGACTCCTGCAAAAAAAAATTATGTTCCAAAATGATATGTATGTGTCTTTAATATACATATTAGGGCAAGAGATTATCGAAGATATTCATAAAAATAATATATTTGTACTGATCATAAACTTATATTATTTTTAAGTATATTTTCACGAAGTCGAGTGCATGCATCGTGAGTGCAGAGAACCAGGTCAGCAGAGCCGTTGTAGAGCCAGAGAACCAGGTCAGCAGAGCTGCTCTAGAGCCTAAGAAGCAGGTCAGCAGAGCTGCTCTAGAATCAGAGACCCAGGTCACCAGAGCTGCTCTAGAGCCAGAGACACAGGTCAGCAGAGCTGTTCTAGAGGTCGAGAACCAGGTCAGCAGAGCTGCTGTAGAGCCAGAGAAACAAGGTCAGCAGAGCTGCTTTAGAGGGAGAGAACCAGGTCAGCAGAACTGCTTTAGAGCCATAGAACCAGGCCAGCAGAGCTGCTCTAGAGGCAGAGAACCAGGTAATCAAAGCTGCGTTAGAGCCAGAGAACCAGGTCAGCAGAGCTGCTCTAGAGCCAGAGAACCAGGTCAGCAGAGCTGCTTTAGAGCCATAGAACCAGGTCAGCAGAGCTGCTTTAGAGCCAGAGAACCAGGTCAGCAGATCTCTTTAGAGGGAGAGAACCAGGTCAGCAGAGCTGCTCTAGAGCCAGAGAACCAGGTCAACAGAGCTGCTCTAGAGCCGGAGAACCAGGTCAGCAGAGCTGCTTTAGAGCCATAGAACCAGGTCAGCAGAGCTGCTTTAGAGCCAGAGAACCAGGTCAGCAGAGCTGCTCTAGAGCCAGAGAACCAGGTCAGCAGAGCTGCTCTAGAGGCAGCGAACCAGGTCAGCAGAGCTGCTTTAGAGCCAGAGAACCAGGTCAGCAGAGCTGCTCTAGAGCCAGAGAAACCAGGTCAGCAGAACTGCTCTAGAGGGAGAGAACCAGGTCAGCAGAGCTGCTTTAGAGCCAGAGAACCAGGTCAGCAGGGCTGCTCTAGAGCCAGAGAACCAGGTCAGCAGAGCTGCTCTAGAGCCATAGAAAAGGTCAGCAGAGCTGCTCTAGAGTCAGAGAAACCAGGTCAGCAGAACTGCTCTAGAGGGAGAGAACCAGGTCAGCAGAGCTGCTTTAGAGCCAGAGAACCAGGTCAGCAGGGCTGCTCTAGAGCCACATAACCAGGTCAGCAGAGCTCCTGTAGAGCCAGAGAAACCAGGTCAGTAGAGCTGCTATAAAGGGAGAGAACCAGGTCAGCAGAGCTGCTCTAGAGCCAGAGAACCAGGTCAGCAGAGCTGCTTTAGAGCCAGAGAACCAGGTCAGCAGAGCTGCTTTAGAGCCAGAGAACCAGGTCAGCAGAGCTGCTCTAGAGCCAGAGAACCAGGTCAGCAGAGCTGCTGTAGAGCCAGAGAAACCAGGTCAGTAGAGCTGCTTTAGAGCAGGAGAACCAGGTCAGCAGAGCTGCTTTAGAGGGAGAGAACCAGGTCAGCAGAGCTGCTTTAGAGCCAAGGGACCAGGTCAGCAGAGCTGCTCTAGAGCCAGAGAACAAGGTCAGCAGAGCTGCTCTAGAGCCAGAGAACCAGGTCAGCTGAGCTGCTTTAGAGCCAGAGAACCAGGTCAGCAGAGCTGCTTTAGAGCCAGAGAACCAGGTCAGCAGAGCTGTTGTAGAGCTAGAGAACCAGGTCAACAGAGCTGCTCTAGAGCCTAAGAACTAGGTCAGCAGAGCTTCTCTAGAGCCAGAGAACCAGGTCAGCAGAGCTGCTGTAGAGCCAGAGAAACCAGGTCAGCAGAGCTGCTTTAGAGCCAGAGAACCAGGTCAGCAGAGCTGCTTTAGAGCCAGAGAACCAGGCCAGCAGAGCTGCTCTAGAGCCAGAGAACCAAGTCAGCAGAGCTGTTTTAGAGCCATAGAACCAGGTCAGCAGAGCGGCTTTAGAGCCAGAGAACCAGGTCAGCAGAGCTGCTCTAGAGCCTAGGAACCAGGTCAGCAGAGCTGCTCTAGAGCCAGAGAACCAGGTCAGCAGAGCTACTGTAGAGCCAGAGAAACCAGGTCAGTAGAGCTGCTTTAGAGGGAAAGAACCAGGTCAGCAGAGCTGCTCTAGAGCCACATAACCAGGTCAGCAGAGCTGCTGTAGAGCCAGAGAAACTAGGTCAGTAGAGCTGCTATAAAGGGAGAGAACCAGGTCAGCAGAGCTGCTCCGGAGGGCGAGAACCAGGTCAGCAGAGCTGCTTTAGAGCCAGAGAACCAGGTCAGCAGAGCTGCTCTAGAGCCAGAGAACCAGGTCAGCAGAGCTGCTGTAGAGCCAGAGAAACCAGGTCAGTAGAGCTGCTTTAGAGCAGGAGAACCAGGTCAGCAGAGCTGCTTTAGAGGGAGAGAACCAGGTCAGCAGAGCTGCTTTAGAGCCAAGGGACCAGGTCAGCAGAGCTGCTCTAGAGCCAGAGAACAAGGTCAGCAGAGCTGCTCTAGAGCCAGAGAACCAGGTCAGCTGAGCTGCTTTAGAGCCAGAGAACCAGGTCAGCAGAGCTGCTTTAGAGCCAGAGAACCAGGTCAGCAGAGCTGTTGTAGAGCTAGAGAACCAGGTCAACAGAGCTGCTCTAGAGCCTAAGAACTAGGTCAGCAGAGCTTCTCTAGAGCCAGAGAACCAGGTCAGCAGAGCTGCTGTAGAGCCAGAGAAACCAGGTCAGCAGAGCTGCTTTAGAGGGAGAGACCAGGTCAGCAGAGCTGCTTTAGAGCCAGAGAACCAGGCCAGCAGAGCTGCTTTAGAGCCAGAGAACCAGGTCAGCAGAGCTGCTTTAGAGCCAGAGAACCAGGCCAGCAGAGCTGCTCTAGAGCCAGAGAACCAAGTCAGCAGAGCTGTTTTAGAGCCATAGAACCAGGTCAGCAGAGCGGCTTTAGAGCCAGAGAACCAGGTCAGCAGAGCTGCTCTAGAGCCTAGGAACCAGGTCAGCAGAGCTGCTCTAGAGCCAGAGAACCAGGTCAGCAGAGCTACTGTAGAGCCAGAGAAACCAGGTCAGTAGAGCTGCTTTAGAGGGAAAGAACCAGGTCAGCAGAGCTGCTCTAGAGCCACATAACCAGGTCAGCAGAGCTGCTGTAGAGCCAGAGAAACTAGGTCAGTAGAGCTGCTATAAAGGGAGAGAACCAGGTCAGCAGAGCTGCTCCGGAGGGAGAGAACCAGGCCAGCACAGCTGCTCTAGAGCCATAGAACCAGGCCAGCAGAGCTGCTCTAGAGCCATAGAACCGGGTCAGCAGAGCTGCTTTAGAGCCATAGAACCAGGTCAGCATAGCTGTTGTAGAGCCATAGAACCAGATCAGCAGAGCTGCTGTAGAGCCAGAGAAACCAGGTCAGTAGAGCTGCTTTAGAGGGAAAGAACCAGGTCACCAGAGCTGCTCTAGAGCCACATAACCAGGTCAGCAGAGCTCCTGTAGAGCCAGAGAAACCAGGTCAGTAGAGCTGCTATAAAGGGAGAGAACCAGGTCAGCAGAGCTGCTCTAGAGGGAGAAAACCAGGTCAGCAGAGCTGCTCTAGAGGGAGAGAACCAGGTCAGCAGAGCTGCTCTAGAGCCATAGAACCATGTCAGCAGAACTGCTTTAGAGCCATACAACCGGGTCAGCAGAGCTGCTTTAGAGCCAGAGAACCAGGTCAGCATAGCTAGCAGAGCTGCTCTGTAGCTTAAGAACTAGGTCAGCAGAGCTCCTCTAGAGCCAGAGAACCAGGTCAGCAGACCTGCTGTAGAGCCAGAGAAACCAGGTCAGCAGAGCTGCTTTAGAGCCAGAAAACCAGGACAGCAGAGCTACTCTAGCTGACACTGACTGACACTGATTGACTGACAATGACTGACACTGATTGACTGACACTGACTGGCTACTCTCTACTACTCTACTACTCACTCTCTACTACTCACTCTCTACTACTCACTCTCTACTACTCACTCTACTACTCACTCTACTATTCACTCTCTTCTACTCTCTACAACTGACTCTACTACTCTCTACAACTCACTCTACTACTCTCTACCACTCACTCTCTACAACTCTCGCTCTACTACTCACTATACTGCTCTCTACTATTTGCTCTCTACTACTCTCTACTACTCACTCTCCACTAATCACTCTCTACTACTCGCTCTCAACTACTCTCTACTACTCACTGTGTACTACTCACTCTACTATTCACTCTACTACTCACTCTACTACTCACTCTACTACTCACTCTACTACTCACTCTACTACTCACTCTACTACTCACTCTCCATGCTACTTGATGCCTGAGGCTTGAGCCGGGCAGATGCTTTTACTTGATTCTTAAATATTCTTGTGTGATATTACTCCCTCTGTGTCCTACCCCCCCCCCCCTGCACAGCGCGCGGATTTATCGCAGCGCGTGTCTCCACCAATTGAGGGTGGAGGCATAGATTCGTTTAATTTTTTAAAAATTACCTCCTGCACCCCCCCCGAATTCCGCGCTGCACGGACAGCACCTCAGCCTCCCCCCAGAGCAACCGGCCAGTTCAGGGCGGTCTTGCCGGGACACGGAAGGAATACGACGGCGGCCATTTTGGGTAGGGCTAGATAGTATAAAAATAGACGGCTATGACTCCGCGCAGCGGACGTGCTCAGCGGGCACGCCGCATTCACGCCGGAGTCAAGCCAGAGTCCAGCCCGTCTGCGCCCGTCCGCGCACAGGGCCAGGGACCCTGTGAAAAATGTCATACCCAGGTGCTATGATAGACAAGATCTGCTTGACTTACAAATAAAGCCCTGCTGTGACTCAAATAAACTCGATCCCTCATACTGGGCAGGCCCAGTGAGCTGCCAGGCCTGTCGCCACACTTTTCTGTGGTCTCAAGTTTCGGCCTTCTCAACACCCCAGGATAGCTTTAAAGCAGCCCTAATAAATGCCAGATCTGTACCGAAGCATGCCCAGCATATCCAGGACTTATTGATAGATGACAATTTAGATTGTCTCTTCATTACGGAGACATGGCTTAAACCCTGGTGCACCCCTGATGTGGTTCACACCCTGCCTCCTGGATATGGTATACAAAGAGTAGATAGAGAGAATGAACAACGTGGTGGAGGAGTGGCCATTATATATAGGGACTCCCTCAGCTGCTCGACGATACCACTGCAAGAGCTAACAGATGCAGAAGGGATGGGTTTCATAATCAAAATTAATGATAACTTCTCCTTCTCGGGGGCTTTGATCTATCGCCCACCAGGACCCTGTGCTGGCTTCCTGGGTAACATCGGAGAGGTGCTCAGCCCATTGATACTTAGGTATTCTAATTTCACTCTGATGGGTGACATAAACATCCACCTAGAGTCCACAACCGATGCACCTGCTGCCTCCTATCGGGAAACCATGGAGGTCTTGGGCCTCACTATTCGAGACACCCTAGCCACCCATGAGGCAGGGCATACAATAGACTGCATTGCCACTAACCTAGACACTTTGACAACTAACCCCCTTAGACCCCAAATTTGGACTGACCATATGCTGATTCCTTTTATGCTTCCCCTTATGTCCTACCGAGAAAACGATCATAAAAAGAACACAGCAAGGTCACAAGGGATGAATGGAAAACGATACTATCCCACCCAGAACTTATAACTATAGCCAGGAACTGTAGACCCCAGCTGGTAGTACCTGCAAATCCCATCAGTTTCAGAACATGGATGAATGATCTGAAAGGTACAGTTGGGCAGGGAAAAAACAGAACGAGGCAGGGTAGAAAGAAAACATCTGCACCCTGGTTCGATCGAGATCTCAAAGATAAACAAGGGGAGCTTAGAAGAGCTGAACGAAGCTGGCGGAAAAACTACTCTAGCCTAGAACGTAGCAAATACAAAAGGATAAAAAATGCCTATCATGCGCTAATTAAACAGGCTAAAAAAAGGTACTTCTCGTTGGCAATAGAAACAGCCAGCAGCAAACAAAAGGAAATATTTAAAATTGTAAACGGCTTTAATAAGCCTAAATGTTTAGCGCAGGATATCCCGCCCTCGCAGGCACTCTGTGACAAGATCGCAGATTTCTTTGAGGGAAAAGTACAGGGGCTGACGAAGGATTTCGATGTCCCTATATTAGAGCCAAGAACAGAGGATGATATAGTGAGGCAAGGGGCCACGCAGTTGACAACTTTCCTTCCAGTTAGCCTGGAGGATACCAAAAGAGGAATTCTGGCAACAAAATCCGGATCCTCCTTCGACCCATGCCCAGTTAGACTTTTACACCTCATTGTGGACATTGCCAATCCAATAATAAATGCCATTGTCAACTCCTCACTGTCCACAGCCAAAGTCCCCCCAGAGTGGAAACTGGCAGCGGTAAAACCACTGCAAAAAAAACAACTCCCTGACCCCACCACATTGTCGAACCTACGACCCATCTCACTTCTTCCGGCCCTGTGCAAAGTCACAGAGTCAATTGTAAATAAACAACTTACTCGTTTCTTGGAAGATAGTGATGTATGGCACCCCAACCAGGCAGGTTTCAGGGCCCAACATTCCACCGAATCGGCCCTCCTGTTCACTACAGAAACTATCCGCTCAGCCCTAGACCAAGGCAAGAAGGCCGTCCTGATTTTATTAGACCTATCGGCGGCCTTCGACGCGGTCTCACATGCCATCCTATTAGACCGGCTAATAACATCTGGTGTCACAGGGACAGTGCTTGAGTGGATAAGAAACTTTTTAAGTGACAGGAGGCAAGTGGTGACCCTGGGGGAATTCTGCTCCAGTGAAAAAGTGCTGTTGACGGGAGTTCCGCAGGGTTCGAGCCTGAGCCCGACCCTGTTTAATGTTTATACTGCACCCCTGATAAAACTGATATCGTCATTTGGCATAGACGCTATAGCCTATGCCGATGATACACAACTTATCCTGGTAATGGATAAGGATAACCAAGCCTGGGAGGAAAAGCTCAAAGGTTGCCTAACGGTCACCTTTGAATGGATGCGCCTAAATCATCTGAAATGCAACACAGGTAAAACAGAGATCATGCCTATAGGCCCAAAAAATGAGTTCATCCCACGATTATGGTGGCCAGAAAAAGCTGAAATACCACCTCATACAACCAACTCGGCCCGTAATCTGGGGGTGCATTTTGACTCTGACCTGTCTTTTAGACAACAGGCAGCTAGAGTGGCAGGCATGTGCTTTGGGGTAATAAAGGGACTGAGAAAGTTCTTTGATCTTTTGCCCTTTGAAGCAAGGAAAACAGTTACGGTTGCACTTGTAACATCGCGCATCGATTACTGCAACAGCCTCTATGCTGGTACAAATAAAGCTGTCACATACAAACTTCAGATGGTGCAACATGCAGCAGCGAGGCTGGTTCTAAAATGGCCGAAAAGATCATCTGCAACCAAAGCCCTCAAGGCATTACATTGGCTGCCCATTACAAAAAGGGTTTTGTTTAAAGTACTGTTAATTACTTTTAGAGCTGTTCACAACCTAGGCCCGTCCTATTTGAGGAAAAAATTCAGCAGATACTGTCCAACCAGAGCATTGCGTTCTTTAACGGCCAACCTGCTTACCGTCCCGAGTTTCAGACTCAAAACTCGAGGGGGCAAATCCCTGGCGGTACTGGGAGCAAAAGCATGGAATACTCTTCCCCCCCAGTTGAGATTACTGGATAAAGAAATAGACTTCCGTAAACATCTAAAAACCTGGATCTGTAATCTCCAAGATATAACTGCCAGAAGCCTAGTGTAATTCGGGTCTCGGTCAAGTAAGCATAGGGACTACCTAACATCTGGTGGTCCTTTCCGGGCGCCTAGATGCTCCTTGGAGCGATTGCCGCGCGATACAAATTGGCATTTACATTACATTACATTACTCTCCACTACTCACTCTCCACTACTCTCTAATAACTCAATCTCTACTACTCTCTACTACTCAATCTCTTATACTCCACTACTCTCTACCACTCACTCTCTACTTCTCACTCTCTACTAGTCTATTCTCTACTACTCACTCTCTACTACTCACTCTCTAATACTCACTCTCTACTGCTCTACTACTCACTCTCTGCTACTCTCTCTATTACTCTCTACTACTCACTCTCTGCTCTCTATTACTCACTCTCTACATCTACCTCTACACCTCTACCTCTACACCTCTACCTCTACACCTCTACCTCTACACCTCTACCTCTACACCTCTACCTCTACCTCTACACCTCTACCTCTACACCTCTACCTCTACACCTCTACACCTCTACACCTCTACCTCTACACCTCTACCTCTACACCTCTACCTCTACACCTCTACCTCTACACCTCTACCTCTACACCTCTACCTCTACACCTCTACCTCTACACCTCTACCTCTACACCTCTACCTCTACACCTCTACCTCTACACCTCTACCTCTACACCTCTATCTCTACACCTCTACCTCTACACCTCTACCTCTACACCTCTACCTCTACCTCTACACCTCTCTCTACACCCACACATATGCATATATATATGCATATATATATATATACACACACATATATGAACATATATATAATCTGCATATCTATATAAATACAAATATAAATGCATGCATACATATACATATGCATACATATGAATGTTATGTACATGAAAGTTTGAAAACCACTAATACAAGCAAAGCTAAAAGCCACCTAATTATTAACAGAATTAACTTTAACTTAAACGAGGGCGAGACCTATTGCATTTTCAATGCTTGTTTACTTTGGTTCCAATCAAGATGGCTTCAGGTGTGCCATACTTTTGTCATGAGTAAGACTGGTAGCGCTCTAGTTGTTCTTTAGAACACTCTGGGACATTCTGTCATTGGGCTTTACTTGGGCTACATCTGGGTGATATCTGTGCTACATTTGGGCTCTTTTGTCTCTGGTGGCCATCTTGGGAGACTTATTTGTTATGAAGTTTCCTAATTTCCTCATTTACTACAGTCTCCTCAGTAGAAAATACTTTCAGTTTTTACTTTGATTCCATCAAGAAGGCATTCAGATGTGTCACACATTTGCCATAAATTCGGAATGTTAGCACTCTAGTTTCTCATTAGATCACTGTAGTAAAGCTACTGCTCACCAGGGAAGTCTGCTGCTGGTATTGAAAGTGCATGTTTCAGTCTGCATGTCAGAATTTTTTTATGAAATAGAAGAGGATTTGAGAAGTCAAAATGTGCCCTAATTTTTCTTTCTGCAGCACTAATCATACTTTCTATGGCAAAATGAACCCCCTCATTTTGTTCCTTTCTAAATTAAATCTTTTAAGAGTTACCACTTTTTTCCAATCATGATGGCTTCAGGTGTGCCATACGTTTGTCATAAGTAGGACTGTTAGCGCTCTAGTTGTTCATTAGAACACTCTGGCAAGCTGCAGTAGAACACAAAGAAATCAACTGACTGTCTCTGCCCTTGTTGGATGTACATGTTTTATTGAGAATGTCAGACTTCATTCTCACATGACTGAGAAAGATAATGTGAACTTACAGAAGATATGCTCTCAGTTTAGCTTATAGATCACCTCTGTGGGAAAAGCATGAGAAAATAGTTTTCTCTCAAAAATGATTCATGATATCCCAGTAGAAGGCTTTTTCACATGGTAAAATCACCTTAGAACACACCACAATTCCTAAAAGGAGTATGGTACCATCAGCAAATGATTTATAATGTAACTAAAGTCTTAAAACCTTCTATTAATTGCAATGCTTTTTTAAGAGGTGCTATCATGTATATTGGTCCCGAAATGGCTGCCAACACTTCTTGGATGAAGTGCTGATAGCCAATCATATCTCACGATGAGATGTGTGGTTAGGCTCTGTGCAGATATATCTATGATTTTACTTTTGATTTTCTCAGGAACTACTGAACGGATTTACACCATTTAACCAAAAGGCAGTGTAGCTGCGATTAAAGGTTCCTATGGAAAATTGCATGGGGAAAACATGTTTTGGGACCCCCCTTTTTTCTCGGCCCGCTTGACAAATCACCCCGAGACTTTCAGGATAGGAGCGGACCAGAGCGTCCCACCAGTTTTGAAAATTTTGCGAAGATTCATCAACCGGCGCCAAAGTTATTCCAAAAATAGAATGTTGCGGATTTCCTATGGATAATAGGTCCTAACTATAACAACCTACTGGCGACCGCCAGTAGGATATATATATATATATATATATATATATATATATATATGCTGTACACTCCGTCAAAAGCTTCCACGTTTCTCGGGAACAGACGAAACAGACCCAGATGTCAGTGCAAGTATTTTTGTTTATTTGTCACCGAGCACTGCCGCCATTACGCGTTTCGGCCTTCCAGAAGCCTTGATCACATGGATATATATATAATAGTTTAAAGTACTACATCTTAAATATATACATGAATATAATGTTTACTAAATAAATCTCACTAATATTTATTACTATATATAAATATATACTTATATTAACACACATACATACACACACACACCTATATATATATATATATATATATATATATATATATATTCACTGGAAAAAACTAAGGTTACAGGGACTTTATAGATAGGAAGTAAAATTTAAAAAAAATAGTAATTCACTGAAAAAAACAAAGGTTGTAGAGTCGTTATAGTTAGGCTTAGGTTTTACTCATACAAAACAAGTGTAATTCAGCAGTTAGTTAGCCATGTCATGAGTGATGTAATATGTGAGGTCATAAGCAGTGCATTGCGGGGGCGCAAGTTATAGTTAGCTCAGCTAACTAGAACTGCTGAATTTCTCTGGTTTTCTACGAGTGAAACCTGAGCCTAACTATAACGTCTCTGTAACATTTGTTTATTTCTGTTAATTTTTATGTTTTTTTTTAAATTCTATTTCCCAACTATAACATCTCTGTAACCTTTGTTTTTTTTCAGTGAATTTCTATGTTTTTTTAAGTAGTAGTCACGTTTGCAGAGTGTGGGAGAAAGGTGGCCGGGCCTCTGACCAGCTCTCAGGAATTCCACAGTGCAGGATTTACAGGAAGTACCAGGAGGCCTTCTTGGCCCCCAAGCTCCCTCAGGAGTAAAGTGGACTTCATCCCCCAACCAGTAGCGCAGCAGGAGTAGCGTTTGCAGAGTGGTGGCGAAAGGGGGCGTGGCCTCTGATGACTTCTCATCAATCCTTTTGTTTGGGACTTACTGGAGGTAACATGAGGGGTAATTGGCCCCTAAGCACATCCTTGGGGGCCAACTACCCCTCCTTTTACCTCCAGTAAGTTCCAAACAAAAGGATTGATGAGAAGTCGTCAAAGGCCACAACTCCATGCTCCACAGTCCTGCAAACGTGGCTTCTGGCGCACTACTGCTTCTGGGATGAAGTCCACTTTAGTCCTGAGGCCCTAAGGAGGCAAGGGGACCTCAACCCCCCACCAGCAGTGCGCCGAGAGGCGCGTTTGCAAAGTGGTGGAGAAAGGGGGCGTGGCCTCTGACCAACTCTCAGCAATCCCTGGGGCCTGATCCTTTTTAAAAAAAAAAAACACAAAAAACGGGAGTGGGGCCACGCGGCCCTCTGCCCGAGGCTGATTTCAGTCCATGGGAGCCCATCCCACGGGCCAGGCTTTTATATATATTTTTTTAAAGGAGAGTGTGGCCAGCGCGCCCCCCCCCCTCCCCGGGGCAATATTACCCCGGGGGCTCCATCCCTCGGGGCATTGCCACCATGTTGGGGACCGCAGCTCCCCACCTCCTGTGGGAGCCGGCATTGCTTTTGGAGAGAGGAAGCTGCCAACACGCAGCTCCCTCTGTCCAAAAAGCAATTCTGCTCCGCTTCGTGTGCCCCTCTCCTATATTTATGATATGCACCCGGAGGTTAAGCGCGGGAGCACTTGCTTTTTTTTTGTCGCAAATTCGCAAATATGGCAATTTCGTAACACTTGCTTTAAAAAAAATGCTTTTATGCTGTGGCAGGGTCTCGAGGGGGGACCGCAAGACCATGGCTTGGAGGTCAGGGTATGCCTATCCTGCCCCCTTTTCTTTATTTTCACTTTTTTTTGGGCGGTGGGGGGCTCTAAACCGAGTCCCAAAATGGCTGTCAATCCTAACTGGTTGATGTGTTGGCAGCCAATCGTAGCGGTGCATTTCTCTGCACGAGCACATTTTTGTTCACGAAGGCTTTGCCACCAGAGAGATCACTATAATTATGAATTTAAATTTCTTAACAACTACTTAACAGATTTGCACTAAATTAAAACTTAGGACCTTATAAGTGTTTAGTTATCCAGCACAATATCCTTGGTGCAACAACATCAAGTGTTGCATGGCTAAACACTTATAAGGTCCTAAAGGCGAGACCTATTGGCTATGCCAATGCTTGTTCTAAAAGGTTATCTTTCAATGAGGCCAATGGCATAAACAATTTGCTTGTTAAAAGAAATGCTGCTGTATAGAAAATTACATGTGCCCATTCTGTGAAAATTCTGGCCACAGATGTCCCGAATACATGCAAGAATGGAGTCAGCTACAGCAACGCCTCAGAAACACCCCACTGCAATGTGCAGAGGCTGATGTGTTTACTGATTTTGCAGTGATGAAGCGCATCTCATCTCAGAAGAAAGTGGGTGACACAAGTACAATCAGGATAGTATTCCGTGCCAAAAAGCAACTCGGTATTGGTTTGCCATTCAGGGCTATACCTGCTGCTTTTGCAGACTGCCTCCATGTGCAGTGGTGCGCCATTGCTGTTTATCACCTCTCATGAACTGCTCATTATCCTGGAGGACTAGTGTGTCGTGCATTGTGGCGGTGACTGCAGAAGGATTCCTTGGCCTGCGAGCAGTGCATTTTTAGTAAATAGGCAAAATTTCATCACTCGCACAGCTTTACACCCCTCTCACCAATTGCCTATCCCAGGGGTAGAACTAAAATGTGAATTACGCTTCTAACAGAGCAATGGCTGAAGTGGGCTGCTCCACTGTATGTATGATTTTCTATGGGCTGATCTAATATGTGAATGGCACTCCAAGTATCTTGATATAATGGACACAATTACGGCCTGTTGAGCAAACCTTATACATCTTATTAAACACAAAATTGACTCAGGGTGATGAAGAGTAGTAGATTCAATGGTGTGGCAGGGTGGCCAACATTTTTACAAGGATCTATAGGTAACTTTGTCTAAGGATAGTGTAACCCAACAAAAAACAGTGTAGAAAGTGGCTGTCCAATTCAGAGCGCCACCTAATCTGAATTGATGGATGATGGCGTTTTGATCCGGACACTGTTTTGAGCATCAAATAAACATGAGTTACTGTTATCAAGGGTGCAACTGCTGCCTCTTTGCCCCATCTTTGTGCACAATAGATCTAGGTCACCATGACTAAGACGGCTGCCCCATGGAAAAGAAGGAGTAAAGAGAGATTAGCCCAAAACAGTGTACTTTTGGTAGAAGTACAGATCAGATGTTGGAGAACTCTTCTCTTCTATTCCCTCTCCGCTGACCCTTGGGGTGACTGGTGCACACTGGACAGCAGTTCTACCCCTGCTAAACGACTTATGAATACAACAAGAATAGGAGCTATTTCGGCTAGCTGAGCCGTGGGGACCGATGGGTGCTACTGCGCCCACACAAGCAGTGAAGTGAGAGGTAGAGGGTCTACCTTAAGAATGAGGTGCAAGAACTACTGAAGCCAGGAAAGTGTGCGCAGTGAGAGTCTAAATAATGAATCAGAGAACTTACCACGAATAAGGTGGAGACTGAAGGGGCTGCCACTCACAGAGTAATTTATGAATCATGAAAAGTGAGAAAATCAATGTAAAAGTGTGTGATACAGCAGTGCTCCCAAGCCTTAAATGGTAGAAATATGCAAAAGGTAAGAGTACAGAATGGCTTTCAAAAAGAAGGACAGAGGAACAGAAAAATGTGGTCCCTAAAAGCCCTCACAAAGTGAAAGCTAGAGAAATACACTAGAACGAGAGCCGAACTTACAAGTAAGCAACCATCTGTGCAGCGGACATATTATTCCAGTAATTGCTCAAGTTACGAATAATATTCAAGAAATTATCATACTTTGCCTTTGGGGATCTTTTCAAATGTGTGCCCTTATGTAACTAACCTATACACTAATGGATGCTTCCAAATGATACAGACCATCTACATTACCATTGATGAAATGCTGTACTTTCATTGCTCAAGAGGTTAATAAAAAAATAATTATTTGAATCCTACTAGCTCTATAGGGATCAACATCCTCTCCAGGAACATCAAGTTGCATTCTCCTGGGTAACCCCGGTTACCATTTATCATCTAAAGATGCCTATTATTAAAGCCACCAAAAAAACAGGAAAGATGTAGAATTTAATCTACCAACGCTTCCAGTACCTAGGGAAACGAAGCGGGTCGCGGTCTACTGGAAAAGACTGCCTACTAACTAACACGTCATCTGCAATACCACGGAGATCGGCATATATGGTGTTAACACATCCTTCCTCATTCGTTACCATTCCTGCCCGGACAAAACATTGTACAGCAGAAGGTCACGTTTCATTACAAACTCTCCTGTAAATATCCCAAAACGTGACAAAATTCAATTTACGATGGTGCACAAAGCGTTCTTAAAACCCGCACAGGAATACCACTATTGTACAAACATGATGTTACAGTTGAGAAAACTAACATCTTTCCTTAATCAAATGTTATCGGATTCCTCTTAAACCACAGGAACGGGTTCATTACTGCAGCACACACACATTTATATATACTTTTATTGCAAGCATATGTGAGAAAAAGAAAACATTATACCACCTAAACAGTACGACTATATGGTTGCAATAAAAACAAACAGTTGCATTTAGTTTTAATAGAACTGTACAGGTGCTTCCTAGTTGGCAGATGTGCCTGAAACAGGGCATAGAAACCCTTTATAGTTGCACATTACAGGAAAAAGTGTTTCTTACTGGTGGTTAGGCACTACTGGCTTTGTTTTACTGTGACTGGAAGAAAAAGCTTAAACACAAAATGATGATAAAACAAGCATTGGCTCACGGAGAACATCAAAGCAGCCGTGAAAGTGATCGCGATCAAGCACGGCACGCGCCCGCGCACATGCAATCAAGCTCTAGGCTGGCCATGGTAGCATTTTTTTAAGCCCTCACTAAAAGTCTCGCCAGACCAGCGCATGCGCTGGGTCAGGCGAGACCTAAAAAGCACAATCTGTGTAACAACCTCTACCTTTCTGCCAATTCCGTCCAGCGGTTCGGCTTGTACGTTCGACAACATGTTTCTATGGGCATTAACATTACAAACACACCCTTATTTCGCACCACTATTTCTCTGTCCCCACTGCACGGATCACCCCCAAACTTTCCAGGACACACAGAACCTACTTTGATACTTTTTGGGGGGGAATTTCATGCAGATTGGCCACACGACGCCAAAGTTATAGGCAAGTCAAAAAAATGATTTTCCTATGGAAGCTAGATCCTAACTGGAACTATATACGGGTGACCGCCAGTAGGATGGATGGATGGATGGATGGGTGGGTGGGTGGATATATATATTCATAATCCGTTTCCGTCACGCCACTCCAACATTAAACTCCAAATGTACAAGAACTCGGGCAGAGCAAAGGGCGGCACAGCCAGAAATTAGTTCTTCAGGTACGCTTTTTTTTTTTTCCTCGTATTTTTTTTTTCAGCCGAAGTGCATTGTGCTAACAAAACAAAAGACAGGCCTACGCATGTCGACTGAAGCCTTCTACTGGACCATAGAGTCATGTCCTACAGAGTGTCTTTTTAAAGGGCCATTGCCCAAAATTACCTCCACACTCAATTTAAAAATAACAATTGTTTAGATAGCCAAATGCAACATTCTCCAGACTTTTTACATAGATCTGTACCCACGTCAACATTGTAATAGTAAATCAGAGTATTTTATGCATCACACATCTTTTTCTTTCTTCATGTGTATCAAACATTTTATTATTGTACATACAATATCTTGAGGGGAGAGAGATTTCAAGATATTTTTGTGAATAATTTCGTTTTTTTTTTAAATCAGTTCTTATCTAATGTATCTTCATCAGTATTGTAACTCCAACTCCCAAAAGGACAATGATTCCATGTTCTTAATAATAAATACATTTAAACATCTGTCTCGCACTAGATATCAAGTTTAGTTTCTCCGTACAAATGCCCCTTTCCAGCTACGTATTCCATACTATACATTCACATCTATAGAGAAATCACAAAGAGATGTAAATCTTAAAGTGCAAAAAGTGCAAAAAAGTACAAAAAAGTGCCAAAGAATTCAAGTATTATCTGACTTTCTATCTTTCATAAGCATTGATCTCAGCTAGATATATATATATATATAGAAACCTCTCAGTTAGGCAGATATTACAGTACATAGACAAAAAGTGCGTATGAGTAAAGTACTTATTAAAGTGCAATCCGTAAACATCACTCTAGTGCAATTTCCAAGTAATCAAATGAAAGAACCACTTCTACGCCAAAATGTTGCAATGCATAAAAAAAGGGGGCTCTTAAATAAGGCACGTATCAAAAAAGTGCAATCTGTAGATGAATATAAAGTGCATTTTTAGATCTGTTATCTTAGTGCAAAGATGACACAATTTATTAGATAAACCTAAATATATATATATATATTTTTAAAACAGTCATCCTTATAGTGCAATTAGATGTACATTCTGCCTGTAAGATAAAAATCTCAAAGGACAAAATATACACAAAACATGCATCATCGATAGGCGAGGTACCATTCCCCAATTTTTTGTTCTATTTGTCCTGGAGGATAGAAAACAGTGAACTAGAATTATAAATGTACATGTAACTGCATCTACATTCAAACCCCAAGGAATTTCCGTCCCAAAAATGATGATCCATACCAGTTCTCAATTTCCTACTCTTGGTTTAACCGAAATATGCTGGATTCCATAATAACACAAGCCTTTCTGCTCGCAATTGTGTTCATCCCATATATGTTTGGCTACTGTGTATGAATTGTCCTTGTTGATAATAGCTCTTAGTTGTTGAAGTATGTGCAGTTTAAGCCTATTCACTGTACCGATAACATATTTTTTACCACAACCACATTCTAAAGCATAAATAACATGGGAAGTCTCACAAGATATCAGTTCCTTAATTTTCTTTTTTGTACCATCGAATGATTCAAACTCTTTCTGATTACATCCGATTTGAGAGACTTTACATTTTGGGCATTTAAAAAAACCTGTTCTTTTGAGCCAGTTTCCTTCACCTTTCGCCTGAGCTGAGAAATAGCTTTGTGTTAATATGTCAACAAGAGAGGAGGCTATTCTGTATGTTAATCTTGGTTTTTCCGTAAAAAAATCCTTTAGATCTTTATCTCTCTTTAAAATGCTCCGATTCTCTCGTAATGATTTTTAACTTTCTTTTGCGAGAGGATGAAATCCATTATATATCTGATGACATCTTCTTTGGGTCATTCCTAGTTATTTTTGGTACAAGTAGATTCTCTCTAATACATGTTTTTACTCTTTTCTCAGCATCCTCCAAGACAGATGTTGGGTATCTTTGCCTTTGGAATCGTGCAACCATTTAATTTATTGGTGTCAAAAAATAGTTTTCTTCTGAACAGTTCCTCCTGGCTCTTAATAATTCTCCATACAGTACGCTCCATTTGAGGACTTTAGGATGAGGACTTTATGCTATTGCAGCTAGTGGGTTTGTGATGTAATTTTGAGCAAATTCTGTCTTTTTCAATATAAACTTGAATGTCCAAGTAATCAGTCATTTTCTTCCTTATCGGGTAGGTAAACTGTAGTTGTTGTGGGTTTCGATTTTATATGTGTGTAAACATATATAACACAATTTTTTTTTTTTTAATGTACATTATATTAATTGTTTTAGCTTTATATTTTAAATGAATCAGAAAGCTTTTAACAATTCAATTCCAAAACATTAAATAAATTACCAAACAAATAAAATTAAAAAACAAAAAACAAAACACATTTACAAAGAGTATTATACATTTTTTTAAAGAAATAAAATATAAATGAATACTATAAAATTAAAAATATAAACATATTAATAAAAAACATATTTAACCAATATTAGCAAATGTATTGGAGTTTGTGAATAATAGACATACTATCCCCCCTCCAGTCTGTGCAACAGTAGAGAAAGTGCTGGTATTCAGAAAGGTTAAATTTACTATTCCCACTCCAGTCTGTGTGACAGTAGGGAAAGTGTTGGACTTTGGAGGGGTTAGATGTACTATTCCTACTCCAGTCAATGCAATAGTAGGGAAAGCATTGTGTTTCGAAGGGATTAAATTCACTATTCCCACTCCAGTCTAAGCAACAGCAGGTAAACTACTTCACTTCAAACACATTACATATTTGAATAGCTCTATTAATTTAGAAAAAATATAAAACTCTAAATATAAACATTACTTCTTAACATAAAATATATATAAAAACTAAATAGAATGAACAGTTATCCAATTTACAAAATTCATAAATAATGTAATAATTAATTTTAACTTTAATAAAATAAAGATTATTTAATTATTACTTAATTAACTTTCCACCCTATACCCCTACAAACCTAGCAGCCTACACCCAAAATATAACTAAGGTATATAATTAGTACACAATGTACATTATTATTTATTAATTAAATATTTAGATATACATTAATAATTCTTTAAAATTATTATTTCATTAACTTCCCACCCTATACTCCTATAAACCCAACAGCCCGCAACTACAATATAACAAAGAATAAATTAGAATTACATAACGAATAATCTATTAAATAATTTAAAATAAATTATTAACTAATTACCAATGTTACTCAACTCTCCATGCAATACCCCAACAAACCCAGCAGCCTGCACCTACAATATAACTAAAATATATAAGTATTCAATTTACATAAATAATAATCAATTAAATAATTAATAATACATGGTTAATTACGTAATTGACTTTCCTACCATATACCCCTACAAATGCAGTAAGCCACACCTAAAATATAAGTATAATAAATCAATATTACATAATATACATCACTCACATACTTCAAAATTAATCATTAATAGTTAACTTCTCCCACTATCCTCCTACAAACTCAACAACCCGCTACAACACTATAAATTACTAATAACTATTAAATTAAACATTCTTAATCACTTGAAATTTCAAACTATATTTAACAAAATCAATAATCACACACAATAGTAACACAAAATTAATATATAAACTAAAACATATTAATTGAATTAAAAAACAATATTCTTAACTATATTATTGAAAACAATATTTACAACAATATTCAACAATGATTTTCCTTACCTGAAACAGCGATATTCTTGACAACAATATTTCTGCATCACAATATGTTTTTCCGATATTTACAACTCAATATTTTGCCCAAATACCAGGGATTCGTGCAGATCTCTGAGTGGGACTACTTTACCACCAGTGTAAAATGCAAATACAAAAAATTTAAACCTTCACAAAAGTCTGTGGGTCTATCCAAAATTCAAACAAGCAATGGTTGAAAGAGGAAGGCCTAAATAAATCAACGGCTCAAGCAGATCAACCAAAGCCCGCTCTACGTTCATGCCTATGAACTAAGAACTTTGGCTGAGGTATATCTAATAAACATATAATGAACGGGAAGGTATGGAAGGAGGATAAGAGCTATGTGGAGATGAAAGAAGAAAACAAGCATCATTAAAGAAAATATATACATACAAATAAATAAATAAATAACACCTCTGTTCCTGCCACGCTGTCTAATCTCAAAGCTCCAATTCCCAAGAACTCGGGCAGACAGGAAAAAGCGTCACAGACAGACAATGGTTGTTTCAGGTAAGCTTATTTTTCTTTTTCAGCCAAAGTGCATCGTATTCACAAACACAGCTCTACGCGTTTCGGCTGAAGCCTTCTTCTGGGCCATAGAGGGCAATCACAGAGTGTCTATTTAAAGGGCTATTGTCCTGCATTAACTCCACCCTAAATTAAAAACTGACAAATTGTTCGGATTGACAAGTACAATTCCTTTCAGTATTATACACTGATCATTGTAAGCATCAACATTATAATTGTAACTCAAAGTGCTTATTACCTCACATGTCTTACATATCTTTATACGTCAGCAAATTGTACTATCCAAAGTACTGTATTTTGGGGAATGGATTGTTCCAGAAAAATTATTGTAAAAGTACATTAATTTCTTATTGTTTGTTGATTCCAATCTGGTATAGATCCTCCAATATTGGAACATCCTCCCCTAATTGCTGTAATAGCTCTGCTAGATGTAAAGTACATTGGATTGTCATTAATTCAAAAAAGAAAAATTATATTTCAATTATTCTAAACACTATGATTCTTCACATCGCTCTCATGTTATTACAATATACACATTAAGACACCTGTCTTCCACTGATTGTCGTATATTGTACCTCTGTGCTGTAAGCCGTTTTTCAACTAAATATTTTCATTCTGTGTTGCTATCTCAATAAAGATCTAGAAAAGCAAAATAACTTGAAGTATAAAAGAGCACGGAAGTACAAAGCAGAATAAAGTGCAAATAAGAAAGTGCCCAAAAATTCAAACATTCTCTTGCTCATGCTTGCCTAACATTCTACCCTACATCAACATTTGTCACGACTTGACCTAAGTGCTGTGGGAAAACAGTTCATCTAAATGGATATTACAGTACATGGATAGAAAGTGCAAATTAGTAAAGTACTCTTTCACAAAGTGCAATTAATGAACATTATTCTTGTGCAATTTACAGTCTAAGTCTAAAGTGCATTATTCAAGAAAGACGTTGAAAGAATCACATCTTGTAACAGGATGCTGCCAATGTCCTAAGACTGCAATCTATGCAGAAATATCAAGTGCATTCTTTAGATCTATTATCTTCATTAGAAAAACATGTATGCAAGCAAATGAAAAAAGGGTTTCAATGAAGAATGGTGCATTTTAAAATACCATAAATTAGCAGAAAACATACAATTGGAGAGCAATAAAATTTCTAGGATATGAAAAACAGTAATCATCAGTCCCAAATGTAAATGTAATTCTTCGTCTGCATTTTGAACCCAAGGAATTTCTGTCCCTAGAGTGATGATCCACTTGATTCCTTTCTTCTCAATATCATTTCTCGATTTCCGCCTCTCTGCATATATATGCCTTTTGTTATCAAGCACATTTATTTTAATGAAGAGCATTGAAGAACTCTGTGTACAGTTTTTTTTTTAAATAATGTTTGTGATTATAATATTTGGGGAAGGGAAGGAGTGATGAACATTAAAAAAAAAAGATTGTAAACGGAGTAAAAGTGTAATGTTTATTAAAGGATCTATTTAGTGAGTGTGACTTACTGTTCTGCCCTTCTAAAAGACTCCCAATGAAGCATAGTTTGGTGAGTTATCTTTAAATTGTCTGTCTAGGGAAGCTGCTTTAATTGAAGGACCAGTCTAGTAAAATGTTATTGACTGCATTGGTCTGTAAAGGCCTTTTCCAGTAAAATTGTGGATATTGTGTTTTTTTATTTTATAAAGATCGTTTTTCTGAAATGATGTTCATTTGGCTTTTCTGTGAACAGAGTGTCCAATGAAGTACTGGCCACTGAGTGTGAGGAATACATTGTCTGTGTCTCTGTGTTCTATGTGGTTGTGTGCACTTGATGCACCAGAGAAGACAACACCTACAGATCTTTCAAAGAATTCCCCTTCAATAATCTAGTGCTTATCGCTCGCCCTGCCAACTACACGTTCGATGCCAATATCCTTCTAAATGACTTCATAGTTTTGCAAAAACAAAAATGTGGAAGATCCATGCTCCAACTAAAACATTCAAGTGCAAAACAAAATCTTCATCACCCTGGTACTCTGAAAACCTTACTGGCAACAAACACTCCATTCGTAGACAGGGGAAAAAATGGAAGGAAAACAGAACTCCTGTTGACCCATGATTCTGAACGTCCTCCGTGCAACACACAGACAGCTCATCAAATCAGAAGCCATCAATGAAGCCACTGACAGAAGCAGACTACTCTTCAAGACAATCGAGCACTGCATCGACCCTTTGCCTGAATCCTCCAACCCCAAACCACACAGACAAGAGCAACACCATCAACCTCTAGTTTAGTGAGAAAATTCAGAAGAACTGACAGCACACTGGCAACACACAGCCTGCTCTTCTGTCCACCAAGCCACCCCTTTCACAGAATCCTGTAATGGTTTCAAAGCCCTATCTCTCACCGACTTTGTGAACTCCCTCCAAAGATAATTTCTCACTCACCTCATCAAAACTCTCACACTCACTCAATGCTTCTTCCCAGACGCTCTCAAGACAGGCAAGATCCTTCCACTTCTAAAGAAACCTACACTAGACACTGATTACCTTGCCAACTACGAGCCCATCCCTCAACCTTCATCAGCAAAGTCATCAAAAAGTAGTCTGAACCCAACTCCATGATCACATCAGGGCTAACCATCTTCTGCATGACTACCACTCTAGCTTCAGATCATGCTGCAGCATGGAGACCACTACTTTATACATTGTAGACGGCACCCTCCTGCCCATAGAGGATACCTGCCTCCTGATATTTCTAGACCTCTCATCTGCCTTCGACACAGTCAAACATCCCATCCTCATCTACAGACTGGAATCTAAAATGGGATTCACTGCAATGTCCATCTTTGTTATCTCCTCCTACCTTTCCTATCAACACCAGTTCATTCACATGGCCAACTCCAGATCGCAAAAGATCCCTATCACCTGCAAGTACTCCAGAGTTCCATACTGTTCACTTTCATCTTCAACCTCTACAAGGAGCCACTTGCACCTACACCCACATCAAAATTCATCAATATATTTACGATGCAAACCTCAACTTGAAAGTCTTCTCCGTTACAGACATCCACCGCCTAAAGTATTGCCTCCACTCCATCCAGACCTGGATGCACAGCCCCACCTGAAGCTCATGCACATGAGAAGGAAACCATTGACTTTTCTGGCTAGAACTACGGGCGCTAACCAATCAGACGACTCGACTGCGTCAATGACATCACAAGCGCATAACTAGTCAAGCTCTTTTTTAATTCAGCCCGTAAGACCAAGGCAACTCTCCGAACCTTATGCACCATTGCCTAAGCCCCTTCCTTTAATCCTATTTTGTGCTTTAATTCCCTGAATAAGCCTAAATCCTTTTTGAATACTTCAGGAAATGTCAATTCCCTTGCTTTCACATGAACCACCAAAACCTGGGCATAATCTTTCTTTAGTACAACCTAATGATGATTGTTGGGGTCCAGATTGATACCTAAATTCCCTTAGTCATACCAACCTAACAAACATGCTTCAACTCTTGCCACAAATGCAACCCTTCAAGACTTCTTGCCCCTGAAACCAAAATCAGCTTCAAATTACCTCAGAATCTCGAAAACCTTGCCCCCATACCCGACAGGATGAAGGGAAAAACACCTCAAGACTAACGGCCTTATCATGACTTTGGCAGTGCGGAAGCAGGCTGCCATGCCGGCATCCTGCTCCCGCACCGCCAAAGCCATAATTAGAATGCCTGCGGGATTCTGACTGGAATCCAGGTTGGGCGGACCTGCGGTGGCTGGCCCACAGCAGTGCCTGTGAAAAGCTCATAGGAGTACCATAACAGGCACCACAATGGGAATGCCATTGCAGGTTCCTGCAGGACATGGACTATCAAATCCATGCCCTGCAAGAACTAGAGGTGTATGCAGACAGGGGGGCACACCATGTGCCCTCCTGCATGCATCTCCTGGGGCAGAGGCAACAAGGGGCCCACTGCCATGAAAACCGTGGCAGAGAGGAAATTTGTAATATGCTTGGCGGGTTGCAGTGGCTTTGCCAAGCATATTGCGGCCTCTAAACAACGCAGCACCACCTGGGCTCTCTGATTCCCTGGCTGTTGCGGTGGTGCCAAAGCAGACTGTCCAACCAAATCATAATGGGGTGGTAGGACTCCTAGTGCCCGCACCCCCACCGTGGCTACGAAGGACAGCTGTTGTCATTATAAGGCCCTTAGCCTTGATCTTGGAATAATTCTTCCCATATTTTTTGACTCACAGGTGTAAATGGGGATCCAGAATCTGCTAGCACTGTTACTTCCACGCCATTAATGTCCAACAAACAAAAAGGCCTTCTTGAACCTTGTGAAGCCACACCCCGCACATTCTTCATATGTGATGGTCTATTAGTATCAGCGATGGTGAAGATCTCATCTTCTTCAGTAGAAGATTTGCCTGTCTCTTCAGATTTGATCCGTTCCACTTTATGTACTTTCTCAGCAGACACTTTACCATAGGATCTAAAAACTCTTGTTTAGTGTCCTTTCTTCAAACTATTGGCACAAATTGTATCCGTAGCTGGACACACCGTAGCATTTCCCAGGTGTGCACTGTTACCACATCTGTAACACTCCAAACGAAGGTTTCCTGTCAGGCTTATCACTTCTATTAACTTTGTCTTGATTATTTTTCTCTCTGTTCTTTTTATATTTGCTCTCGACAGCCAGCACCCCTTGAGACTGTGCTGTTGAATCGGATACATACATTTGTTCCATATGGAAAGCTGTGCTTTCAATCCTGGTTGCAATCTCCAGAGCCTTTTGTAAGGTCAAGTTTGGTTTAGACAATAAGGTTTCATGTACTTTTTTACTACATGTTTTCTCTACTAATTGATCTCTTAGCATTTCCTCTACAAACGACTTATAATCGAAAGAAACAGCTAGTATACGGAACACCCCTACATAGCTTGAAGCAGGCTCCCCTGGCATTTGTTCTCTTTTGTAGAATTTATGTCTTTCTAATGTCACATTCTTACATGCTTTGAAGCGGGTATCCAAAGATTTGATGATTGTGGCATACTCATCCTCTACTCTATCCCCCTTACCTTCTACTACAAGTACTACCACCTTAGGAATATGCTTCAAAATGTTGCGGCCCTTGGAACCAAGACAATGTCTTTAAATTGCAAACGTTTTCTTATGCATGAAAGATTCACCCCTTCAGAGCATCTAGATATGCTTAACCCTCCTTCCATTGTTCCCAATCAATCTCAGATGATGATGAACTGGGTACAAATGCAGGTGGTGGCACAACTGACTGTTGCGTAGTAATACCAGTAAACAAAACAATATGCACTTGATATAACAGAACTGTTTCAGTACTCCTCCCTGTCAAATAAGAACTGATGCTTGCAATATAACAGTGACTGTAAATGGTGTGCGTATCACTGAAGCTGTGAGGCACAAAAAACACCAATAAAGATTTGTAAGTGCAAGTGTGTGCATCACTATAGAGCGCATAGGGAAATACAATGCCACCAGGATGCGTATCACCGGAGATGAACGCACACAAGAAAGCTGAAAATAATAAGCACAAAGAATATGGTGTGTGCATCACCGAAGATGACATGCACAACAACGTCATCAAATTGCAGGTGCGGGTGTGTCACCGTAGAGCACGCAGGATACTAAAGTCTGGAACACAGTGAATAAGGATACAATGCAACACAAGGTGTGCGTGTAACCATGTTCAAGCCTGGGATCTTCACTCAAAAGATATTTTAAACGCCCAGAGTATGCATGTCACCGATGGCGCTCAACTGAGGCACACAGCATAATAATCCATTGTAGAGCAAGGACAAATCATTTTAGAGTAATGGAAACCAGTCATTGACAAGGCCCGATTCAAATTGGCTTCCAACACGTGGAGTTGAACGTCACAGTTGTGATTTTCCCCGCTGGGCCTCTGGCGTTAATGGCGCGCGCATGCTGGATCGCGGCGCGGAGCATACAGGGACGACACACGTAGTTACTTGGGGAAGTGGTCCCTTTTATTCCTTTCCCCGCAGGCCACGCCTGGCCCGCAGATGTGGTGCCGCGGTCGGGTTACACTAGACCGCTAACTGTTATATGCCTATCCAACTTGGTCAAAGGACCAAACAACTTAGCAGTTTAGACAATCAACTTAAACAGTTCAGATAGTTCACACCCAGAGGTGTAGATACTTTTGTGGACTCCCTGGGCGGTGGCCGGACGTCCTCAACAGGCAAAGTCTTTCAGGCGCTGACTCAGGCGAGGGTTCGGTTTCAGGCTGTACCTTTGGGGGGCAGCCCCGCAGCCGCGGGGTGCTGGGAGCCTCGCTCGCTGGCGCTGAGCCGGACAGCATCCCGGTGTCTGTCTCTGTGGTCTCTGGGGCTGAGGTGTTGGTACCATCCGGTTGTTGAACCATGACACGTTCCTGGACACCTCCTCACCTCCTCTTTGAGCGGTTACCATGGTTCCCCGGTTTGCGGTGACTGTCCAGGTCCCCGGTTCATAGTTTGTTTTGAACTTTCCTCCAGGGCGACGGTCTCGCAGAAAAACGGTTGTCCCTGTGCAGAGGGTTCTTGGTGTCGCCCTGCGGCAGATACTTGCTTGTCAGTTCCGGCGGGCTCTCCGTTTCTGCGTGTTCTCGGCTTCAAAAGGTGGGGGTGACCACCCCGGGCATGTAGGAAGGAGATCTCTTCTTGGCCCATAGAGCATCAGTGACCACGGGCTCCTCTGGGTAGTGCAGTGGGGTGTGCTCCGGTATTCCCGCAAGAATTCATGGAGCCTCCTTTCTGGGTCTGCTTGCTCGACTCCTGCTATTCAAAACATCTAGTTGAGTGTGCGCATAAAGCGTTCGACATCGCCAATGGCTTGTGGCCATTGAGGGGTCACTCGTCTGTGACGTATTCCCAACTGACTTAGGAAATTGGCAAACTCAGCACCATGAAATGGTGTTCCATTGTCACTGCGGACCTCGTGGGGGAGCCCGAACATTGCAAACACCTTTTCTAGGATGGGTCCCACGTGGTTAAATGCCTTGGAGGCGATTGGCTCTACTACGGGGTACTTCAAGAAAGAGTCTACAAGTACAAGCGTGTGCTTCCCACCAGGGAAGCTCCCAAAGTCTATGCTCACTCTGGACCAGGGGACAGTGCAGGCGTCTTCGGTAATCACCGGAGCTGGTCTTTCTAGGCCACTGGTCACTTGGCACAGCGGACAGTGCCGCACATATTCTTCCACCATCTTGTCTAGTTCGGGGAAACAAACCTTCTCTCTCATTCGTGCTTTCATTTTGGTTATTCCTTGATGCCCTCCGTGGGCCAGTTGAGTCGCTCTGTGTTTCAGGGCTTGCGGTATTACTAGCCTGGATCCTCTTAGCAGGATCCCGTCCCTGGTGGCGCTGAGTTCACTTCGTATCTGCCACATCATCGTCAGGTGTTCATGCTCCTCTTGGCTCCAGGAGTTGGCTTGCCACAGGTAGTTCGCCCACGATCCTTCTTGGACCGCTTGAAGAGCCCTGGTGTACACTGCGTCAGTGGTGGCCGCTTCTTTGACGTCTTCCAGAGTCATATTCTGGGGACAGGTTGCCGTCGACACCAGTTGAACGTAGTGTTCCATGTCTTCTGTGTCGTCCTGTGCTTTGGCAGGAATGGGGTGTCTGGACAAAAAGCATGCCGGATTCTTGGTTCCCGGCCGGCATACTACTTCCATTTCGTACGGCTGTAGCTGCACTGCCCACCTCGATGCGCGGAGGTGGGTGAGGTGCCGTCCCTTTGAAGAGCGGAACGAGGGGCTGGTGGTCGGTGACCACTGTGAATGGCAGTCCCTTGAGGTATAAATGGTAGTGGTTCCACGCCCACTTTATGGCCAACGCTTCTCGCTCGATTTGTGCGTATCTTGTCTCGGTGGGTGTTAGGGACTTGCTGGCAAATGACAGGGCCGCCCAGCGGCCAGGTTCGTGTTCTTGGGCTAGTACCGCGCCGAGCCCTACTGGGCTTGCGTCGACGAGTACTTCCGTTCGTTTAGCTGGGTCGAAGTATGCCAGCGTGGCTTCTCCTAGAAGGGCATCCTTTATCCTTTGAAATGCCTCCTCTTCTTGCGGTCCCCACTGCCATTTTGCCTCTGCCCTTGAGAGGGCCCGCAGAGGTTCCGCGCGGGTGGCCAGTCCGGGGATGAATCTCAGGCAGTATGTAGCCATGCCTAGAAAGCTACGCACTTCCATCGGTGTTGTCGGTGCAGGCGCGTCTTTGATGGCCTGCGACTTCCTCGTGTCAGGAGTGAAAGGATCAGACAGGTCTCACGGCAAGGCAGATACTCTATTGGGCTGTTGCAACTGCATCTGATTCATAGGAGACTACGCCGAGTCTTGTCCATGCCCCAGGTCTCCTTGTTGATGCAGTATCTTCTGGGTTCGCGGCCGCGGAATTCCAAGATGGTCGCCGGCTACCGATGCAGAGGTTATCGGTCTAGTCTTTTGACTCGCGAGCGATCGCAGCTGTCCTAGCGCTCGCTCGCGATTACTGTGGCGCACTTCAACGGAATTCCTGAGAAGAAGACAGCGTTTCTGAGGAGCGCAGTATTCCAGTCCCAAATTCAACGCTTTCCAGTGCAGTGAACATTCCGAGAAAAAGAGAGCCAAGTCATCTTAGAGTATTTTTTGGCAGTTATAGATTCATGGAATAATAGAACATATTCGGGCTGAGTAGAATTCAACTATTTGAGACTTCAACATAATCTGACATATAACCGCATCAGCTTAGTTCGAATATTAAGACTACTGGAATGCTAATCTAGCGAACAAGTTAGTAGACCAGAAATTGAAGATTCCTTTTCAGCGTTAGGGAGAGTCTCTTGGCATTCAACTATTGGTACAACTGGAGAAGTATGTAAATTATGTATATATAATTGTACTTACCATCATTCAGCCTCTTCCTCAACAACAATAAAACAAAGAGCTACATCAATTAAATGTAGTCCTTTCATCTGCTGCTTGACACAATAATATCCTTCTGCAGTAAGGACCGGACATATGGATAAATGAAAAAGTTTTCCACCAGTCGTCTCACAGATTAGACACAGGTAACTAGGTAATGCGAGAGAAATATAGTGGTGGGAGATATTTAAGGACAAGAGGTTACATTTTATTTCTATTACAGAAATACTTCTAGACGACGCTAACACCTGACCAGTCTAGAATAGAGCTAGATCAAGAAGTATCGATCAGCATATCAAGAGAGCAGCAAGGCACTGTGGGAAGACAGGTACTTAGAAGTATAAGTGGAGTGTACAGTTGGTGGGAAGTGAAGATTGAGGTTATATGCAAATAATATTATTTATTACAGGGTTCAACAAGAAGAAAAGTAGAATCCAGTCAGAAGAAGATGAAGCAGTGCAGTCTCTCTTTCTCATTCCAACTCCCCTTTCCCCCTCTCTCCTATTTGTGAGTATCAAGACTCGCAGCTAGGGAAGTCGGGAATTGAGGAACTCACATCGGCTCCTGTGGAAGCTGCAGTTTGGTTTGGTACCTGACACCTCGGGTCTACTTGGATGCCTCCCTGGTTGAACACGTACCCAAAGAACTCCAGGGACGGCTGAAAGAACTGGCATTTGTCTTTATGTAGGGTTGCTCCATGTTCACTGAGGCGTTTCAGCGTGTTGCGGAGATGTTTGTAGTGGTCCGCGGCTGTCGCTGAGTGTATCAAAATATCATCACTGACGTTTAGCACATCCGGTAAACCGGACAGCAATTCTTGTATTGTGTTTTGGAACACCTTTGCTGCTGAAGATATTCCGAAGTTGAGTCTTCTGTATCTTCGTAAACCTAGATGGGTGCTAAAAGTGGTGATGTAGCGGCTTTCTTTGGACAACGGAAGCTGGTAGTATCCGGCGTTCAGGTAAATTTTTGAGAACCATTTTGACCCATTCTCATCTGCGATGATATCATCCATTGTAGGCGTGTTGTGATGTTCCCTTCGTATCGCTTTGTTCGGTAGTCTCATGTCGATGCAGAGGCGTATGGCTCCTGGCTGTTTTGGCTTTTCCGCGATGACCACCGGGGTCCCCCAGTGCGTCGGTCCCGACACTTTTTCGATTACACCTTGTTTTTACAGAGTCTCTAATTCTTTTTCCACTAGCGGCCGCAGGTGAAATGGGATTCTTCGGTGCCACAGCGCAACTGGGGCCACCGTTTTGTCGATATGTAATTTTACAGGGCCACATCCGATGCGTCCGAGCCCTTGGAACAACTCCGGGAACTGACTAAGTAGCTCTTCTACTTGGTGAGACTGGATTCTCCTTGCAAAGGAAATCAGTCCGAGATCTTCTGCAGTGTGGCTGCTCAGTAACGTGTACGCTTCCCTGTCGATGACGTGGATTGTTGTTGTTACTTCCAGGCAGTCTGCCTTGATGGGAACTGTAATCTTCCCTTTCAGCGGAAGAGGAGTGTCTGCTCCGTATGCGTAGATTTTGGTCTTGGATGGCGTCACCGGTGGGCATGGCCGTAGGCGGCGATACTGTTGGAGGCCCATGACGTTGACCGTCGCTCCAGTGTCAATGAGTGCCTTTATCTCGGTTCCCGCCACTTGAACCATGCACGTTGACTGGGGTCTGTGGCGTTGCTTGAGCTCCCTCGCAAATGAAATCATGTATGTCTCTCCGTCATCGTCGTCTGATGAATCTTCACTCGGTTCTTGTTATCTCCTGCCCTTCCTTTGTGCGTCTTCCGGTGTCGTCGATTCTGTCAATGATAGTTGTCGTACTACCCGCGCTGGGGGCCTTTGGTTCCGGAAGTCGTGACTTTTGGTGCGCCTCCTGCACACGGTGGCAAAGTGGTTGGGTATTCCGCAGTTGGCGCACGTCTTCCCTTGCGCAGGGCAATCTTTCGCGGCATGTGGCTCATGTCCACAGTATCCGCACTTTTGCTTTGACGATTCCGGCTTCGGTCTTCTGAACGAATCCCCTCTTTGCTTGGCCCGACGGCGTCTGCACGCTCCGTCTTGATATTGTCGGACCGTCCTTGGGGCTTGATTAGCGCTTGGTCCATCTCGTTTGCTCTGGCTGCCGACAGGTCGTGTGATCTCGCCAGTATTAGCATGTCTTCGAGCGCGATTTTTGGTTGGCGCAGAATGAGCCCTCTCAGCGTTTTATCTCGACACCCCTGGATCAGCTGTGCACGGATCTCTTTCGGTTGGTCATCTTCCGTGCACGTGCTGGCGAGTTCCCGAAGGCGTGCTTAAAATGCGTCCATTGACTCTCCCTCTCTCTGCCGTGCTTGGCGTAACTTGAATCGTTCAAAGTCTAGGTTCAACTGCGGGTCGAAATGGGCGTCTAGCGCGGCTACCGCTGCATTGTAGTCGGCCGCAGTTCCTGTATTGGGCAGGTGTTTGAACAGTTTGAAGATTTCGTCCCCCGCATAGTGCAGTAGCAGGGACCTTTTTATTGCTTCATCTGTCTCCCGGGTTACGATGAAATAGTTGTTGAGACGCTCTATCCAAATTTTCCATCGGGGAGAGGCTGTTGCGGCGTCCTCCAGTTCGCTGAACGGGGGTAGGACTCCTGATGCCGCATGTTGGAACGGTACGCGGGCTGGTGCCGCCGCTTGGCCTGGTGCCGCCACTTGGCCTGGTGCTCCTGCCTGTTAAAAATCATTTAGCTGAGTTTCTACTGCCCTCAGATGAACTGAGTAAACATATATTGCTCTAAACAAGATCATACTATGAAGAGAATATTTAAATATTTTATTGTATTTTAAATATTCATTACCTCTTAATTCCCTCCTCAACTCATCTCTTAACAGTCAGGAGGCATGCCTACTAAAATGCTTATTCTCCGTTTTTTCAACTCCCCTCTACCTTACTCCAAGTAGAACACATACAAAGGTGTGCTACCTACTGTTTTTTAGGTCTCGCCTGGCGTAGGCTGCGCACATACGCAGTCTCGCTGGCGAGATTTAATGATTTGGGGTATTTTGTGTAAAGGGCATTAGGCCCCGCCCCTCTTTTCCAATGGCTGGCGTCACCGTTTATGCTAAACGGTGGCCAACCATTGGAAAAGAGTTGGTAGTGACATTGTCGTTCGGCTTTGTCTGTCGTCCCACTTGGACGGCCTCACCTGCTTTCCTTCTGAAGTAAAAGGTTTCTTATCTTTATGGGGCCAAACACATGGCCCCATTAAGATAAGAAACCTTTTAGCAGGCGAGGCCGTCCAAGTGGGACGGCAAAAAAAGAGAAAAGTATACGTCATGGCGAGCGCTTGGTTATAAAAGTCACGGCACCGCATCAGGATTCACAGGTGTTGTTCACCAGAAGATGCCACGTGATGTGTGTAAAGTACGACGCAGGCCTTTAATATTAACTTTCTAGCGTGTCCGGATCCGGGCAGTGAAAAGTAAAAACACGCTCCGATTACCTCTTTTGTCAATGGGTCTCAAAACAGGACTTCCATCCTGTCGACAAACCACTTCGAGAGTCACAACACATTAGTGTACTTGTTTCACAAACTTTCACAAATATGTGTTGCGACACACAGGTTGTCTATTGTAACTAACAGTGCGTGGTGGTATTGGATGTTGACAACAAGAGTGTGCGATTGACCTGAGGTCGCAGAGGCTCTGTGGAGCTGGAAAGGGGACCCGAGATACACTTCAAACTATAGGGTACACGTATGAGAGAAAGTGTAGTCTGAGTGGCTCTCATTTTAGAACTGATGGGTCTGGCTTCTAATTCTGGCACTAGATTACAAGTCGTAACGGGGAAAAATACTTTATTTCCAAGTATTCTTAACTTGTCAATCTTTTTAAATGCATCTAATGTAAATACAAAAAAAATGCACTATGCTCTCCTGGTTGCATTATCACACTCAAACCGCAACACAAAGCACAGGCAGTAATCTTCTTTGTAGCCTGCCCAAAAATATTGTCAGATACCTTCTCCCTCCTTAGAGTTAGAGCGAGTCCCCCAAAACTTTCTCTTTGAGCCTCAAGAACTAAGGTTCTGGTAAATCTGTCACTCCCTCTACCCAGCGTCCCTCCTCCCATCTTTCGCTTCAGGTCACGCACTGAAATCTTGCCCTCACTGCCTTCCTAATGTATGTATGCAAATTTTTGTAAATATGGATAATCGTCTGCATCTCATCATCCAACAATCAAATAGTATCAGTTTATGCAACTTCATTCCTCATCTTTAAATGTGTTTACATAGCGTCTGGAAGACATGCACAGCTCTTCTACAAGAAGGGCTTCTCGACCCCTAGAAATACAGATGGTGATGTCATTGGTTTGTTATGATGATTCAAAGCCATATTGCTCTGTACTGAGTGAGTCTAATGCTTATGTGTTCTTTGTCCTCTCCCTCAGGTGACCGAGGCCTTCAGCACCCATGAGCTGCCTTCGGTAGTGGTCTCCGTGCCACCCTTCGATGCCATCGTGCAAGATCTTGAGCTGTGCAGAAATTACAGCATCCGTGTCCAGTGTGCCAGTGAGATTGGTTCTTCCCCGTTCTCAAAATGATGTGTGCTTGTTTAACAGCAGTTTTGCTTTTATTAAGTTACTTAATGTATAGTGTTGGTGTTTCTTCAGCTTGAACAGTATCTTACTGTGCCCGTAGGATTCTGCTTTGTTCTTCTAGATAGCTTGGCAGTACCTCACCAAGGTTGGGGTACATACGGAGGAATGGTGGAATTGGAGACCTATTAGACTTGTCAGCTTTAGGGTGGTCTTCCCCCCAAAAACTTTTACCTACACCTCTCCTGTTTTGCATGATTCGTTTTTGTTGGCCTTTACCACTGCTAACCAGTGCTAAAATGCTTGTACTCTCTCCTTTAAATACGGTAACATTGGCTTATACCCAATTGGCACATTTAAGTTACTTGTAAGTCTCTAATAAAGTGGTACTACATGCACCCATGACCTGTAAATTAAATCCAACTAATGGGCCTGCAGCACTTATTGTAACACTCACTCACTTAAGTAGCCCTTTATGTTTAAAACGTTTTTATTGAAACAAAACAAACCATGGGGGAGGGGGATAGGAGGTTAGGATACATAGAATACAATCAAAGAAAAAGGGTGCAACTCAAGAGGGTTGGCGATGGATAGCTCGGTGGGCCAGGGGAAAAACACAGTAAATGAAAGGCTAGAAATGCAATCTGTGGAATCCCTGCATGCATATCCGACACCCCAAATCTAAGCAATGAAAGCCAGCAGCAACTCAACAAAGCACAATCCCCCCCCCCATCCCCCATCCCCCCAGTAACGAAAAAACAACACCCCACCCCCCCCGTCCTATGGTCCCGCGCCAGATTAATCCTCACCAAGAAGCCCCGCACCCCCCCCCCCCCCCGGGAGGCCCCCGTCTCACATGTGAACTAGTCCGCCGGGGTCACCGACGGCGTCAACCTGAGAAGCCTAAGATACCTCGGGCAGGTGAGCTCCCGGAATTCAGTGGACAGCAGCGCTAGAAAGGGTTGCCACAGCTCTTCAAATTGGTCTATCTCCCCCGCCACCGTGAGCGACAGCTTCTCCATTCCCAGCACATGCCAAAGCCTATGCAACCAACCCGTGATGGAGGGGACAGTGGTGGTGCGCCAGTGGATAAGGATGTTCTGGACCGCAGACCCCAGCGCAATCGCGATCTGCCTACCTCTGCGGGACTTCAGTGGGTACATTAGGTCATTGGGGAGGCCCAGCAGGACATACGCCGGGAAGCGCGGCAGCTCTATCCCAAAGTGCTTATCCACCTCGTCCAAAACTTCCTTCCAGTAAGCGGTCAGCACGGGGCAATCCCAAAGAATGTGTGAGAGGGTACCCTCCTGCCCGCAGCCCCGCCAGCACCCCTTGTCAGTGTGTTTATGCATTTCATACAGTCTCTCCGGGGTGTAGTACCAATAAGTGGACACCTTAGTATTGGTCTCCGTAAGGCCCGTGTGATATGCAGAGTGCTTAAGTAGCCCTTTAAACATGTCTCAGGCTTGCCATGCTTGTGTGTACAGTATTTAAGTGCCAATTTGGCCTTACAAAATAAACCTTTTGCCATGCCTAAACCTTCCTTTTTAATACATATAAGTCACATGTTGGGTAGGCCCTAAACTGCTCATGGGGCAGGGCGCAGCGTATTTAAAAAGTTGGACGTTTAGTTTTAAGTTTTACATGTCCTGATAGTAAAAAGCTCTTGAATTTGTTTTTCAGTACTGCACCCATATGATAACATTGGATTGCCTTATTACATGTAATAAGTGATAAGTTTTGATTGGGAGTAGGTTGGAATGTTGAGTGTTTGTTTCTAAAGTATTGTAATTTAACATCCTTTTTAATGGTCAAGTCAGATTATAAGTCGCAATTCTGAAAATTACACTTTTAGAATGTTGCCGTTTTCTTGCCCTAACCATTTGGTGCCTGCAGCCGGTCTCCTAGGTCACATCATTAGTTGTAGTTGCAAGCTGGCCTTTGTGTGTTCCTCCCAGATAGTATCACAAAGGGGGCTAGATGTTGTCAGGATGGGCCATCTCTAGCAGGATGGGGGCGGAGCTGTCATCTACCACACTTGTACTTCAAAGGGTCTGCCTGAGCACACTCACAAAGGATTTCACACTATTCTATTATGAACCCGGACAATTTGGGGCCAGGTCATAGATGAAGGAATTCCAGACAAATCTGCGAGGGGAAAATTCTAGACGATTCTCCCACTGTAAAAGCTGGCGCTAGGTATAAATCTTGGACCCTCAGACTCAACTCTTCAGATGAGTTTTGAATCTGTGGAAGATTCAGACCTGCATCGTGAACCCAGGACCACCAGAGTGACTCCAAGGGCTGGTTGGCTGGCTTCCTGTTCTGAGCTACAGGGACACAGCAAGCTACAACACCCTTGAACCCTGCACCTGGACCTGGACTCTACTTGCAGTGAGTCTTGACGCCCCAACTGGGTCCCCCAGTCCTAGACCCTTGGAAGTGAAGATAAAGATGTTGTGCCAGCTCAGGTGTGGCCCCATTGGAACAGATGTAGCGTGACATAACTTGATACAGAAATCGCAGCTCCTCCTCTGAACCGACGCAGCGCGATGGAACTTGACACAACTCCGTTCATAGCCCTCGCAGCACCTCATCGGAACAGACGCTGCGCAATGCAACTTGACACAGGTCACCATATTGCACCTCGGACAAGACGCTCTGCGATGCAACTTGACAAAGGGCCTCGCATCACTCCTCACAACACGACGTAATGCCTGGCAACAAGGACAGAAGGTATAAAACTTAACTGGCCTAACCTGGTCGCAGTTTGCCAGGCAGCGTTCAACCGCAGTCAGCCTGAACTTATGACTTTGTCTCGGTACATCATGACTAGAAAACAACAGTTGATGCTTTAGCTTTTAAGTGCTATTTTTAACTAAATCTTTAAAATTGCATATCTCTGGTTCATTGGATTAGATTGTTGTGTTTGTTGTTTTGGTATCATATAGTTATATTGCACAAATACTTGACACATTCCCTCTAAGTTAATCCTGACTACTTTTGTGCCAAGCTACCAGAGGGTTAAGCATAGGGTAATTTAGTGTCTTTTGTGGTTCACCGTGACAGGGATTGTGGCTGTTGCTTGAGAAGGACTCACCACTTGTGTCGTGTAGCAGGTCTTTTTCTTTTCTAGAGGGGCGCAGCAATGCTCTGGTTCCTGGAGGACTCTGCCCCGCTAAGGGAGAAAAACAGGAACCACATAGGCAGAGACGTGATCATCGCAGGAGGCATGATGGTAGATCGGCACCACTAGAGAGTGCATGGATCTCAAACTCCTTGCTCCATGCATCTCATTGGAACACTCTTCCATACAGGAAGGGAGACACGGACAATGAGGAGCTTGCATCACAGGATAAAGGCAGCTTCAGTGACTGCTTAATGTTCTGTTGGGTTCCTTTGATCACGGAGCACTAAAAAAACCTCTCTCTCTCCAGAAAGTATGTCAAGGAAAATATGTAAAACTGCATTGCCCGGTGCATAATAAATACAGTAGCAGCATCTGCTATTCTTAACGGTCCACCCCAAAGTTAGTAACCAGGCAGGAGAAGAGTCCTAGGTGGACCTACTTACATATATTGCCAGGACAAATACAATTACCTCACCAGAGCTACCATGGCAGGTATCAATAGCGGGGATGCAGTAGAAGAAGTAAAAGGAGGAGCAATTCTACCTTGCTATTGACGACTGTGATAATCACCGGCTTTCAAAATCATTACAGACAGCAATATCATCAGCCCTCGAACCCCTGAGTAGGCAGCTAATTATGATGTCGGCAAGATGTGATATGAACCACCCATTGGGGGAAGAATAGAAGCCTTTTTTCGGCCCGGTGACACTGAGGGAACCTGGAAGAATAAAGGTAAGGCCAAGGCAAAGATGCCACGGACACCCCCCTCAGATGCCTTCGAAAAGCTTTGACAAGCCTTCCTGAAGAGTTGAGCAGATGCCCTATAGCCACTAATGGACAATGAACACTCTGAGGATACTCCCATGGATGAGGCATACGGGCAGACCTCAAAGATGCAGGGGAAACCAGATTGGGATGCAGACTCTGGTGGGGAACCAGGCCCTAGCAGCGCTTGGAGACCAGATTGTGGTCCCAAACACCCCAGGATAGAAGTTGTCCCTTGAGAAGTCCCGGAGGCATTAGAGGCATTCTTGGGTGCTTCAGACCATAATGTGGGTTCAGCCGCTATATAAATGCAACCATTTATTTTCTGAACACTGCAGTTTGCAAGAATGTAAAGACCAGACTGTGTGCTCGGTAGAAGTTTCTGGAAGACCTTGGGCCAAGGTCTTCGCCAGACCCAACCCCAAATAGATGTCCTGACTTCATGACATCTTATGAAACGAACTGCAGCTGCACGCACAGAATAAGCAAATGTTTCAGTGTGTTCCTCTATAGATGTTACTAGTTACTTAGCATGTGATAAGTAACATTGTGAAGAAGTCTGAGCCTTGTTTACGAAAGTATTTTCGTTTGCAAAGCAGATTTTCACATTACACAAAACACGTTTTTACTGCTAAAAATGTTGTTGTGATCATTGCTGAATGGGAAGCAGTAGAGGGTGTGAAAAAAGAAATTCTCCTCCTCTTTGTGAGTCGCAAAGGAATGTACTAATGGTTTTTACTTAAATCACACCATTGAAACGTTTTCACTTCTCAAGTTGGGGTTTGGTAAGGGGGTGTTGTCATTGGGGGACAGCTTCCCCTTTAGGAATTGTGTTGGGAGAACAGAAGTGGTCCAGGTGACCACTGACTGCTCCCTCCGATGATTTCCCAAATGAGAAACTTTTTGTAGTGAATGAGCCACTTTTGTGGTCTGACACCCTATGATGACCCTCAACCACCACCATTTTGTACTGACTTAAGTGTGTTATGTTACCCTAGATGGGTTTGCATATGCCTGCTTCTCTTTTGTCCTGTAATCTTGCTGTCTTTTAGTAGAATAGTCTTGCCAAGAATAGAAGGTGTGTGATGTCGAGGTGCAGTGTTGTGGGTGATGGTGCACACATGTGCTCAATGTTGGATACTGAGGGATTAAGTGTATAGTGTTATTTAGGTTAGGTGAATTATGACTTTGACCTATTGGCTTTGACGTGGTCTAATGTCATTCTGTTTTCTGACTTTACCTTGCTTTATGGTAGTACTGACTATTGCCTTTGACATGGTTTCATTTCATCCTTGCTTTTCTGATTCCATCTTGCTTTGGGCCTTTGTGTGCATGGCTTAACTAACTCCATTTTCATGACTGAAGCTATTTTCTGTGCCTGCACAAAGCAGCAGTAGGTGGGGAGGGCATGTTTTGCTCTTCTCCTGTTTTTTCGCACTTTACGGACTAGAGAGAACACGTTCTTATCAGAGGAATGTACATGATCTGTCTCGGAGCCATAGCAAAGGCCTGATCAACCGATGCAGTGGCCTTGGAGCAGGCTGGTACGGGCTCTCATGAGAACGAGGGGGCGAGGCTTGCTAGAAGCTTCGTTGTGTTTGAATTTGTATTAAAAAGGGGAGCCTACACTGGCCTGGTGGAAGTTCACGCCGTGGAGCAGACGTGTTGTCACGGAAGAGTGGTGTCACCTCTGAGCTTTCTCCCGGTTCAAGCAATGGACTCTCCTTGAGCAAAGTGGGGTGAAATGATGAAGCAGTAGGTGAGGTGTCTCTGCTACTAACTGTCTCTTGATTCTTTACAGATTCTACCCTTTCCTTCTTATTTTCTGATTCTTATATCCATACATATATATTTCTACATATATATTTGCTTTGATTGTGTATTTCAATCGGTTATTTGATATGTGAGAGTCTGCCATGATCAATATATATTCAGCCTGCCCGTGATTGAAGTATTGTGCTAATAAATGTATATATTCCATATGTTTGAATTCGTCTTTTCCTGAAGCGGGAGGTGTGGACTCTTCTTGGCCAAGTATTCTGTTGTAGAAGGATGGGTGAATTCCTTTCTAGCAGGTAATTGTGTTATAGGAAGTTGTTCTACTCCTGGCAAGTGATGTGCAAACTATATCTCGCTCTAGAGAAGTGTTGTGTGTGTTACCTTGGTCTAGAGGAGACTCGTGATATTGTTTTCTTGCCTTGCCTTTGGGGGAGTGTTGAAAGTTTGCCCACCTTAGGAAGTGCTGTGTATATGTTATATTCCATAAGTTTGGAACTGATATTCTCTCCCTGGGAAAGTGACGGTACATACCTTGGTCCAGGGGAGATCTGAGACCTTTCATTACACTTTTTTTTTAAAGCTGCACCGGTCTCCTTAATTGACATGGGTGCTCTAAATAAATATGGTTTCCCATTTGGGAATGAAAATGCCGGGACGGTGGTATGCTGTTCCTGGAAAGCCATCATCTCTGATTTTGAAGCCTTTAACAGGGGTTAGCAAATTATGACATACATTATTAATATTAAGTAGTGAGATCATTTTGCAATTCCCTAAGAATGGGCAATTTGCAAAGTGACCTATCAATGCACAAGTCTTCACAAACCAGACAGTGTGCAATTATGTACATACCTGATGTGCGAATGGGGACAGTACAGAAGGCCTCAAGTTCTTAAATTAATACACCATGAGAAGCTTATTTGTTCAGACCATCATGTCCACACTGCCTGGCCCAAATGTCAAATTTGGTACACAACCGCACACCCAAAGGACGCTCAGGATGATGTAATATCACCCACTCCAAACATCTAGACGCACCTTCAAGTGAACAATTGCTAAGGATACCAAACAACTCCTTTGTTATACACCACACATAGGCATAGATTACACAGCACACACAACTGCATCCACAACACTTACAAAGCTATGACACCACAAGACACTTCATGCAGCAAAGCACTCCAACCAACGAGAAAGTCCAAAGTACCACACCCAATGTCGGACACAGACATAAAATATAACATAATTATGTCACATCACAGTCACTCAACCACTTCATCCAACTAAATTGAAAATTAAGGTGCACCTTAGGCAGCACAAGATTCATTCTATCACTCAACTAAAAACAACATCACAAAGTAGCTTTATAACCACTCCAGGATCATCTAATCACCTCAGTATATATTAGTTGTAATGGGTACAGCAGCCGTCTCAGTCATCTCATCATACTACTAAATATTAACTGTAATGGACACCATGGCTATTGCAGGATCATCCTATCAGCCTACTATTTCAACACGGACACACAATACACAGGATGGTTCACATACGCATTGTGAATTTCACTGCATATTTAAGTGCATAAATATGCACCAATTATTGCACCCAAGATCCAGTCGCATACTGAATCGTACAATGGATAGATGCACAAAAGTGCTCAGAATGGTAGGTGGATATCATATTCATAGAGCTATCAAACACTAGTCTGTGAGGAACTGCCCTCTGTTTAGTTTGCAGTGTGCATTAAAACTAATTAATGACTGCTCATTGGAGAACATAACAAACAAATGAGGAAATAAATTGTAAGGCAGCGCTTAATGTTACACCTACTTACCATAGTGAGCAACAGTGGCAGAAAGGTTGCATTGAATATCCCCTCCAACCGGAACCCCATCAGTGCCAGCAATGGTGCATCTGACTGTGAAAGAAGAGAATAATTCTAATGAACCACATCTTCAAACTTATGCGAACTGAACAAGCTGATGCTAAACTGTACACACCATATGGGGTTATCACAGAGAACAATCGGACCAGTGGGATTTACACTTTGTGGGACGAAAACCACAATAATCACCCGAACCCTAATATTTAATCACCCGATATTTTACCAAATGTTTTGACTCCAGTTGATCTAAGTTAGAAACTACACTCCTCACCAAGAAAACACGATTTAGCAGAGTAAGACAGAATAACATTTTGGAAGCATGAAGATTGAGTTCTAGTTAAAAATAAAGCAATAAGTAGATGTATTAAAGAACAGTTAAATGTGCTATAAAAGAAAAATGCATGAAATGCCATGAAGGCCCAATTACAGAAGCACAGATAAATTAAAAATCATAAAACTTAATAATCCCTGATGAGGCAGAATCTGAGCAAAAGTTTCAAGTGTCATACTCATTAAGAGCACTGACAGCATCCCAATAGCAATTTTAGATAAAAGAGTAGCATAGTAAGTCACAGATGACAATGATAAGAAAAGATTTGTTTCCAAAAGACAAAACCCCCAAGGGTTTTATGGACAAATCAGAAAAGTTAATAATATATTTTGCAAATTCAGCATGGTGTGATTATGGTTAGGGTCACATTGACAAATCAGAAACAAATACACATTCTCTAAATCATTAACACTAACCCAATTCTTAAGGTAAGAGAAGTCTTCCATTTGCTTCCTAATAAACTGCACCCCAGAGAGGTATTGCACAAATGAAACATTTCTCACACAATGGCTCATAGAATTAGCAAGACTCCACTAACACTTCCAGCAGATGTCCTTGAAAATAATACTTTGGATAAACAATAAAAGCTCCATTCAAAATAAATGTTTTTAAAAAAAGTTGTATATTGCTATACCATTCCTGTCATTCACTTGATGCTCTACAGAAACAAGGGGAGAGATAATTTTCAGCGAGCTTCTGATTGGGAGGGAGAGCGAGCGGGGCAAGTTGAGTAGAACACCAGAAACTGTATCCATTTTAAAAACAAGCATTTGCAATGCAATAGGTCTCGCATTTGCGAGAGTTTTAGCTATTGGCATCGTAAATGATAATGCCTTTTATTTGTGTGTTTACAAAACCTGCAGATCACCCTGATCTTTACAGCTCTTGCTCAACGCACTGAGCTGTGAAGTCTTCCACCTTAATCTCCTTGTCCTAACCCTGAAGGTAATACAACCACGGTAAGAGGAACACCACAAGAAGAGGCTGGCCTGAGACCTCACTGCTTAGCCTTAGCCCGAAAGTCACAACAGATGTAACTGATTGTTATCATAAAAAAAAAAGCAATATTGTTGTTAAAGAAACAAAAATAATGTGGTTGCTGCTAAAACCAGTCGGCTGTATTGTACTGAAACGGCTTCCTGTGGAAATGTCACTGGCTAGAAATAGTGCGTAACATTGCACCTGTGTAATCTGTTGGAGATTTAGAGGGGGCAGGAGAGTGAAGATCGACGGTCACTGGCCTATCGCTCGCCGAATCTCTGCACGTTTTATAAGTTAATTCACATACTTGTTCAGCACGCCAAACCATGGTGTTATCGCTTACGTAGTGCCTTGCTTGAGGTTTCAGAGAGGTGCGTGTGACAATGGTGTGAAAGCCCCATCCTTGGCTAGACATTTCTTATAAGTGCAGACAATTCACAAGAATTGAGAAACGGCACAAAACCTCCCAGTTTGGTTTTGAGGTAAGTCTCACTTGTGCAAGGGCTTCACAGTTTGGTGGAATGGTGACGCAGTGACTTCACCGCTCTTAACTGACATCTGCTGTTCACGAGTTCTAAACGTGGATAGGCAGGCAGATTAACATCAACACAGAAAAAGCATTGGCAAAATCTACATTTAGTTTAATTCACTGGGGCAGGTTGAGACCTCAAATATCCATGTGTTATCCAAGACCTGCACAACCAGCCCAGCCTTGTCATTTTAGTTCTGGGATAAGTTGAAGACATGTTGCTTTCTATTCACAAGGAATGTGCTCTTTGGGTCAGCTTCGTTCATCTAGTGGCTTGTTTTGGTGAAACCCACAAGATGCTGCTCTTTTAATGTGTGTATATTTCATTTCGGGTCTGCCCACAACAGTCCACAGATGTTTACTATTTGTGATTGACAAAGAAAGGAATTGCTCTTCTACACGTTGTACTAATGATAACTTGGATTGCTTACAAGTTGCTTTCTACCGCACCCGTGCTGGAATTTGACTTTATCACCTCTGGGACACCGTATGTTCTCAGCGGCATGGTTTCATCCGAGTGAGCCACTGGGTTGGCTTTATAATAGATGGGAAGTCACAGGCCCTTCAATGCCCTACTATTTAACTGCCCCTTGCTCCTTTTGTCAGTGGCTGCCTTGCTCAAGGAGGGAGGCAGGAAGCCTTCGACACATGAGGTGACATCTGATGGGGTCACTACAATTGGAGCGCAGGGAGCTCAACTTCCCCGTCGATGTCCAGCTGCCAACTGGAAAAGTTTGTTCAGATGCTGCCGAGCCCACCTCTTCCCGCCATTCTAATCCCGCACTGGCACTCTGGGGCAGACAGGCATCGCCTTTTCCAATTAAAGAGGAATTTGGAGAAGGCGTTAAACTAGCTACCTATCAAAGCGGAGCTTTGTTTTTTAAGTGCTCCTGCCCTGATATTAAGTTGCTGTCCATCTTGCAACACGACACTCCAACCTGTCACCTCCTGTTATTACTGCAGCTGTGGTTAGGGGTGTTGTGGGGTTCTTAACAATGGGGGTCGACCGGTGAGGGTTGGTGGGGGAGCAGATGCAGTGAGTGGACCGAAACACGGAGAAAACTAAGAATACGATTTCCCATTTGTTTCTAGTAGGTTAAAAAAATCAGTGCTTACCTGCCCTTCTACAGATGCATATGTGCAACCTTCAAATTATATCTTGGAATCCTCGCAGGGCCTATTCAGCTGTTATCCTACATACACTATTGCTGTCGAGGTAAATAACAAATAACACGTGCAAAATACGGCAATATTTTTAGACAGTTTTTAGAAGTAAAAAAACAAACACGCTGTTTGTTCTCTGACAGGGTTGTCTCGCTGTTCATTATTCTGACCACATGAGCGACATTGAATTAAATAACAATTGCCCCCACGATATATAGTATTACTACATTAACAAATTCTAAAGTTAAACCTGATTTTTGGGATGTTTTTATTTGTCGATCTTTTTTGGCTAATTTCTGTGCGGAATAAAGACATTTTGTCTATGAATTACTACATTGCCTTTCTAAGAGGCGCCAGTGCGCCAGCGAGTTACATAAATATGTTATTGTCTGTCAGAGGTTACTCTGCCTCATATTTCTGATAAAATGAGTGACATCAATTTGAGCAATAATAGCAGTAAAGCAGACTGTATGAAGAAGTACTCGGAGAAACAATAGTGGAGTGGAGTGTGTTATATTATAGAAACACGTTTATATTCTCTGAGAAGGCTCCGCCTTTCATCTTTCCGTCACATGTGCAAGAGAGAATCAGTGAAATCTGAAAGTCATGGCGCAGCGGAAACAGGAGCTGGGCCGGCTCGGTGTAACAGAGGGATCGCACTGCCTCAGACTAAAGCGAGCTAAATAGGTACGGGTGGAAAGAAAAGCGGCTCCAGCCACAGCTGTGACGCGATTGGACCGGCTCAGTACTGCAAAGTGATCTCGCGACCTCGCTCAACAGCAAGATAATTAGATAGCCGCACATAACAATGCGTGGCCTCCATATTAGACGATGCAGGTCAGAATGCTGGGCTGCAATAATTGTGAAAAGAGTTCTCCTGAACAACCCATCAAACCACCGAAGTGGATGAAAAGTGTAGTTGAGCGGTGCTGCTTCCTGAAAAAACTGAAGTGGCATTTCACTGTATATAGGATTTAGAAAGCAGCTAAGAAGAGTGACACTGCATTAAACCAACGAGGGAGCAGCAGGCGGGAGCAAAGTCCTTTTACGGACTACTACAGGTCTTGCAGAAAGCGCATGCGCTGCCTAGGCTCGACCTAAAAAGCATTCGAGTGAGTCAGAGCATGAATGGGGCAATTATAGTGGAGTTGCACTTCTTCCTAATCACCACAAGGTCAAGGTTTTGACCGTTGCTTGCATATAGACTTCAGCTTGATCTTGGATTATAACAAGGCACCAGGTTCTTTCAATAGTGTGGCATCTCTGTTATTGACTACTTATCAAAGCAATCTTTCTCACACGTCTGCCTCTAGCCCTCATCCTCAATAACTTTACTTACTTTCCCACTGCATATCATCCTCATTTCAACTTTCCTGTTTCACTCCACTTACCATCTCTCTCGATCGGGCCTGTGCTGCTTGATTTTTGATTGGGCTTTGTGGTGCCTAAAACTGTGAGGTTTCCAGGGCCTGGAATGTAACTGTACTATTCTGGAGTTCACACCTGCAATTTCTGCATAAGTTGATGGTTTTCTTGTCTGCATGGAATGAGTCTATACGCATGTTTGATTACAATGCAAAGGATAGCTCTGCTCCCTATGGCCAGTGGCTGTTGTTTTGTGTGTTTGGGAGGTAGTTGACAGTCTAAGATTTCAGACCATGTATGTATTTTGGTATGTGCTATTTGTAGAGCATGGATATAGCCAAAATGGAGCACCAATCTGTACAGTTTCATAGGCAAAGATACAGTAAAAAAACAAGCATTTGCAATGCAATAGGTCTCGCATTCATGTTAGTTTGAGCTATTGGCATTCTAAATGACAATGTCTTGTATTTATGTTTTGGGTTTTAAAACGTAAATAAAAGGCATTGTCATTTACAATACTAATAGCTTAAACTCTCGCAAATGCGAGACCTATAGCATTGCAATAAAGGGCCTTCTCGACCGCTTGTTAGATTGTAAATATCAGAGGAAGAGACCGGCATGCAACATCTTCAAAGTAGTGATAAATAGTGCAGTGAAGAAGATGTGTAAGTGTTGTAAATCACACATACACAAAGTGTGAAGTGAGTTACATATGATCTGAGCTTTAAACACTAACAAAGCACTCCAACACCTTTCGCTCGGTGATTACACTGTCGCGTCTCAGGAGGAGGAGCAGGAGGGAGGGGCTATTTCCTGCCCTCTCCGTGATTTGAGTGTGCAGTGTAGCATTGCGTAACATCATTGCTATCTTTGGCCTAATAAAAACACTCCAGCTATAGTAGGGCCCTGGCTTCACTACCCGGTGCAGGGCGGGCTGTGCTTTATGGCAGCATGGAGGGAGGGATGGCCTCGGGTGCAGTTCCGGCTTCGTACAGTGCCCCTGCTATTACTAGTGAGTGAGAGGCGCTGAGGTGGTGGTATTGGTGGTGGTAGTGGTGGCGCTGGTATTGGTGGTGGCGTTGGTGGAGGTATTGGTGGTGGTGGTACTGGTATTAGTGGTGGTGGTACTGGTATTGGTGGTGGTAGCACTGGTGGTAGTGGTATTGGTGGTGGTAGTAGTTTTGGTAGTGGATTGGTATTAGTGGTGGTAGTGGTAGTGTTGGTATTTGTGGCACTGGTGGTATTGGTGGTGGTGTTAATAAAACAGGCTTTTGAAAACAACCCGTCCTTTAGTGCAGATGACATGTAACACAGATGTGCTTTATTCAGCTTCAGCCCACAGGATTATGTGCTACCTGGAATTCACATGACTTAATTCGCTAATCATTTCTAAATTCATTTTACTCAGGGGGTTGAAACAGACAAGATAATGCTGAGTTCAAGAGACTGAAAGCAGGCTCCCGTGTTATGTGGGCTGTCGTGCTGCTTAAAAAAACACAAGCGGTTTCAGCTGAAGCAGCGCATGTACGGCCCGCAGTAAGAGAAACTCAATAAAGTAAATAGTGCTTACAGACTAAATAACCGGTCCCATGTAACAACTGAAGTAAGTGCCAGTCGCCATGAGAGGGTACAAATGAAGACAAGGCCATACTACGGAGGGACAAACAAGCCAATTAACAAAACCAAAGGCAGCATTTACAAAAGAACATGACACAAGCCAATAAAACAATATGGGAGGATATTGGGAGAGGCTTCGCTCCCATACTCTACTACAGAAGTCTCGCAGAGCAAGCAGCGAATACGCGCTGCCACCAGGCTCGACCTAATAAACCGAAAACTATAAATGACTGGTGAGTGAACAGGGATACAACTGTCGAACACTGGATCTTTAACTCCAACATTACTCTACCTCAAAAAACACTATGTTTTTGAGTACTTTGCCGAACCACAACATCTATGAGAAGTTGACTTTTTTATCATACAAGCATGTGTTGTTTCCCATTCCACGTGAAGCCTGCTTTAGTCTTTTTTGGCCACAAGCTCTGATCTCTCCAGAGCCCATCTTTTATATCAGCCAGACTAGCATTTGATTCACAGGGACTCCCAATGCCAGTGATTTTAGGAAACTTTTTACCATTATATTCCTCTTGTTCTTTATCGGATATCAATCCTCCTGTATTTCACATTGGGCATGTACTTCTATCAATGTCCATGTAGAGGACTGGAGTTGAGCAGAAATCAAGGGCCTCTTCATTCCGTAACATGGTTTTCAGAGATGCTGGTCACATCGAGCTTTATAGCCTATGGCAGCTAATCAATCTGAAAGGTCAATAAAATCATGAGAGCTAGCTTGCTACCAGGAGTAATAACCCATATGTTTGGCCAAGAAGTTTTGGGCACAAGTGCATTTTTCTGAGTTTTCTTTTGTGACGTTAATTTGGATTAACAGTTTGTGTGCACACTACTTGTACGGCTTGAGAGTTTACTTGTAGTGCCAGAATGGGGGTAAAACTCCTTTGAAACTTTGGATTTCTATGTAGATTATTAATTAAACCACGGATAGGGCGATTCATCCCGTTATCTCCACTTTTACATCTTTTTGATAGAGGAAGTATGTGTTCACAGCTACATAAGGTATGTCAGAACACCTCTTTCTGAGATAACTCTTATTAGCCATGTAGCAGTTGGTCATAAACACAAGTTAGACTGTTGAGTTTTTCTAGAATGGAGACTCCATGCTAGATGTGGTATATGACTTCCAGTTTTACAAACAAATTTACATTTCAGAGACTGGAAACATTAGCACGCTTACTACAACAGTCAGTCAGTGATTTATTCCCGCTATATTTCAACAGCATACAAAGTACATGAAATACTCACTTTATTATACATTAGCTGACGTAAAAGAGCCATAGTAAAAAGATTAAAATAATACAATATTACAATTACATTAAAAGAAATCATTAAAAAGAAAAGATCGGCTATAACAAAACGTTATGAAAGTGCAAGTGCAAAGAGCCATTACAATAAAATTGCTCATTACATATGATAAAAGTTACATTTCATTTACTACAATCAACTACGCGACTCACACAATCAGGTCTAAGGCGAAATGAAACAAGACCAGGCGATTCTGCCCCCGTACACTACAGAACATAGTTCTCTAAAAAGAGAAGAGTCTCTACCTGCAGATGCCAGTTTGTATACCAAAAGGCCGAGAACATTAGGAAATGCTGCGCTGTATAAAAAGAATGCCTAGAACAAAAACATGTGTGCACCAATAGGTAAGAAAAGATTCAGGAAATCTGAAAAACAAGCATCGGAATCTAAATAAGAACATTCTAGAGTCGGTTGCCTTACCTCATCTTGCAGCAAAGGATAATTAAGCCAAAATCTAAATAGATTGGCTCCAGCACAAATTACTGGTGGTACAGGGTTTTTAATTAATCTAACTGGGAACAGAAATTATTGGTTTAGCAACCATCTCTATTTATCCTGACTCCTACATGATGGGCAGTGAATACCATGTTGATAAACAGGTACCTTTTCTGCCCAGTTTCCAATCCAGACCGGTTTGTTTCTCACCTTCCATAAAATGTTATTAACTAGAAATGCATTTTAATCCACTGGCATCCCTGCTGAACCTTGATCTGTTATTTAGAAAATGGAGACATTTTCACAACTTCTGTTATCCGTTTTGTACTTACTGTAGCTTCAACTGTTCTCAAGCTTCTGAAAGATGTTAAACTGCTCCGTAAGAGATACATATACATTTATTTTAAGTCGTAGCAGCATATCGTCACTTTGGTGTGAATTCTAATGGAAAAGGTAAGTATGATTCTTCCAAAAGATTAAAACAAGCGGCCAAGAAAGTGGTCGCGATCAAACATCAAAGCAGCCGTGCGGCCGCGAAAGTGAAAGTAATCGCGAAAAAGCGCGGCACCCGTGCACATGCACTGTAGCTCTAGGCTGGCCTGGTAGCACTTTTTTGAGCCCTCTCAAAAAGTCTCGCCAGACCAGCGCATGCGCTGGGTCAGGCGAGACCTAATAAGGGCGTATTACACAAAAATGTGGCATAAGTATTCATTGCATTATTTACACTTCAAAATGACTCAGGTAACTCATTCCATGTACAATATCATTAGTTCATCGGTCAAGACTCTATACACCATTAAAAACACAAATGATCAAAAAAAAAAATTCATACATTTTCAAGTTTTTGCAGATTTCAAAAAAGCTTCAACAACCCCAATGTTTGTCACACTGAAGAGTCAACCAGTATGTTACAATCATGTTTCTGGAGGGTAAGGAGAGGTGGAATATCAGCTGATCATGGGACAGAGGTTTTTCTCTTGTCTTTGTGGAGGAAACACAAAGTCTGTTAAAATGTGTACATAGGGTGCCAGGATTTAAAGTAGATGATTTTAAAAACACAGAACCAGTTACTAATAGGAGGAGGACGTTCCAGAAAGGCGCAGGAACGGTGTGGATAACCAATAATGGTTAAGAATGACTGCAAAAAACAGCAAAACAAAATAAAAAGGCGATGAACATGAATGCCTTGAATGTCACGGATAACTGAATACAGAGATCAAGCCTTTTGTTGCTGTCCCGGTAGAGGCACTCGTTACGTAGTCAGTATTCTGTGTGGGTGCTAACTTTTACCAGTACTATCCCAGAGCCACGGTAACAGCACCGTGCAACACACATATAACCAAAGTACCCCTTTGGGCATGTGCCTCCAAAGGGATAGCAAAATCGAGCAGCTAATGTTTACTCTAGGAGGTGGTATGTGGAAGAAATTCGATACAGCATGACATGGTAGATAACACTGTCCCTGAAGAACAAGTTACTTACCTTCGGTAACGCTTTTTCTGGTGGATACAGTATCTGCCTGTGGATTCCTCACCTTGTGAATATCCCCTGCACCAGCATTCCACGGAACTTTTTTCCCCAGCTCTCTACGCCGACGTGGACGACGTCATAATGCATCGGCTCTGCTCGCGACTCCGTATGCCATAAGAGAGCCACATCGGCGTAATGACGTCAGTTCCACCCATTTTTTCCGTGCCCCTGAGGCGCACAGGTGGACCAACGACAGATTCAAAGTATACACAGTATACAATATACAATCAAATATACATAGTACATAAACAAAAGGAAAGCTAAATAAAACAAGCATTTCCTACCAATGTACCAGAAAGCATAACAACATCTCAAACAAGACAACTTTTAAGGTATACAAAGGTGGACAACGGGGAGGCGGGTGGGCCAGTGAGGAATCCACAGGCAGATACTGTATCCACCAGAAAAAGCGTTACCGAAGGTAAGTAACTTGTTTTTCTGATGGATACATCTGCTAGTGGATTCCTCACCTTGTGAATAGATTCCCACAGCAGTCCCCACTCCCGGAGGAGGGTGTCCACCTTCCTATACCAGAAAGTCTTGCAAGACAGAGTGCGCAAAGTGGCCCTCCCTCCTCATCTCAGAGTCCAAGCAATAATGCTTTGCAAAAGTATGGAGGGAGGCCCAAGTCGCGGCCTTACAAATGTCTGCCACTGGAACACCCCTGGCCAAAGCAGATGTAGATGATTTAGCTCTAGTTGAATGAGCCCTAATACCCTCAGGAGGAACCTTACCAGCCAGGGCATAGCAGATCTTGATGGCAAGGATGATCCATCTTGATAGAGTGCGCTTGTGCACCGCTCTTCCTTTGGAATGACCAACATAACCCACGAAGAGCTGATCGTCCAGACGAAAGTCCTTCGTTCTGTCCAAGTAAAAGCTTACAGCTCTCTTTGGGTCCAGGCGATGAAGTCTTTCCTCCTCTTTGGAGGGATGAGGAGGAGGATAAAAAACAGGGAGAGTAATAGACTGCCCCAAATGAAACAGAGTAACTACCTTAGGCAGGAAAGCAGCCCTGGTCCTAAGTACCATCCTTTCAGCATGTAATGTAAGAAAAGGGGGTTTAGAACTAAGAGCTTGAAGCTCACTCACCCTCCTTGCCAAGGTTATGGCTACAAGAAAGGACAAAAGCCTCAGAGGACAGCTATGAAGAGGCTCAAATGGGGACCCCATCAGAAAAGTTAAGACAAGATTAAGATCCCACTGTGGCATTACAAAAGGAGTAGGAGGAAACATGTTTGTAAGGCCTTTGATAAACCTTAGTACAATCGGAGATTTAAATAATGACGGTTGATCAGGAAGACACAGAAAAGCCGATAAGGCCGATAGATAGCCCTTGACCGTGGCCACAGCACAGCCCTGCTGAGCCAGGGAAAGAGCAAACAAAGCACATCAGAAAGATGAGCTTTTAAAGGGTCAATGGATCTCTCTCCACACCATTTAACAAACTTAGACCACCTATATGAGTAAACTGACTTGGTGGAGACGCCTGGCCGATAAAATAACATCCACCACATCTGGCGGGAGAGAGAAGGAATTCAGGTTGCCCCATTCAATCTCCAGGCATGAAGGTGTAAGCTCTGGAGGTGGGGGTGTAGAACCTGCCCCTCCGACTGCGAGAGGAGGTCTGCCCTCAGAGGGAGACGGAGCAGAGGGCATGAGGAGAGGTGGAGAAGATCTGTATACCACACCCTTCTTGGCCAATCCGGGGCGACCAAAATAACTTTGGCCCGGTCTTGGCGAATCTTCCTCAGAACCCGAGGAATCAAGTGTATGGGAGGAAACGCGTAAAGGAGTCGTGAGCTTCAACTCAACTGAAACGCGTTCCCCAACGCCCCCTGCATCGGATACTGGAGAAAATGGCGGGCAGTGCGCGTTCTCGCGGGTAGCCAACAGGTCCACCCGAGGGGTTCCCCACGTCTGTAAGACGTAACGAACCACCTCCGGATGGAGCCTCCACTCGTGATCGGCGGAGAACTGCCGACTGAGACTGTCCGCACGTACGTTCAGCACCCCGGCCAGATGATTTGCCATCAGACAAATCCGATGGTCCTGAGCCCAGGACCAGAGACGCAGAGCCTCTCTGCAGAGACAATGCGACCACACTCCTCCCTGCTTGTTGACATACCACATCGCGGTAGTGTTGTCCGTCAGGACTTGAACCAACTGACCGCGAAGGGAAGGGAGGAAGGCCTTGAGCGCCAAACGAATCGCCTGCAATTCCAGAAGGTTGATGTGAAGCAAACTTTCCTCTGGAGACCAAAGACCCTTGATCTCCAGATCCCCCAGATGCGCACCCCACCCTAAAGTGGATGCATCCGTTATCACTGTGGCCACCGATGGAGGTAGATGGAAGGGCTTTCCTTGGGACAGATTGCCCTCCACGCTCCACCAAGATAGATCCGCTGCAGCTTCTCTGGAGATCCTGATCGACTCCATGAGATCTCCGTTGTGCTGATACCACTGCCTGCGGAGGCACCACTGGAGCGCCCTCATGTGCCAGCGTGCAAGGTTGACTAACAGAATGCAGGAGGCAAACAGACCGAGCAGGCGAAGGACCTTCAAAACTGGAACAACCGCTCCACAGTTGAATAAAGGGACCATCTCCTGAATGTCGAGAATTCTTTGAGGAGGAGGAAAAGCTCGACACACAGTAGTGTCCAGTACCGCCCCTATGAAAAGGTGGCGTTGAGAGGGCACCAGGTGAGATTTGGGTACATTGATTGAAAAACCCAAGTCGAATAACAGTCGAGACGTTACCTGCAGATGATGCTGCACCATCTCTGGGGACTCTGCCTTCAGAAGCCAGTCGTCCAGTTAGGGGAAAACCGGAATCCCCGACCTCCTGAGATGGGCAGCCACCACTGCCATCACCTTCGTGAAGACTCGAGGTGCGGTAGTAAGACCAAACGGGAGGACCGCAAACTGGTAGTGTTGCGATCCAACCGTAAAACGGAGATACTTCCATGTCCCAATCTTGAAGTCGCACAGGAAGTACGCGTCCTGCATGTCGAGCGACACCATCCAGTCTCCTTGCTGCAACTCTTGAAGAACCTGCGCAAGGGTCAGCATCTTGAATTTTTCCTGTTTCAGGTAAAAGTTCAAGACTCTGAGGTCCAGTATCGGACGCAATCTGCCGTCCTTCTTGGGAATCAGGAAATTATCGGGAGTAGCATCCCTGACCGCTTTCCTGCTCTGGAACCACCTCTATCGCGCCCTTTTGAAGCAAAGCTAACACCTCCTTCTGTAGAAGAAGTAGATGGTCCTCTGAGCAATAACCCTGGCAAGGTGGGTAAGGGGGAGGAAACTCCCGAAAGGGAAGGGCGTACCCAGTCTCCACGAGGTTTAAAACCCAAAGATCGGTTGTAACAGATCTCCACCCTCGCAGAAAGTGGGACGCCCGACCCCCCACAGGTCTTAAATGTTCCAGGATGGGGGATCTACGGCTGCTTCCCTGAAGCTTCATTGGGAGCAGAGGCGGTAGAAGATGAAGAGGGGTTGCGGCCAGAACCTCTCCGACCTCTTTGTCTCCCTCTATAGAACCTATAGAGGGGATTCTGCTGCTGCTGTTGCTGCTGCTGCTGAGGCTGCCGGAAGGAGCGAAATGAAGACCTCCCAAAACCTCTGAACTTCTTAAGCCCAAATCCTTTAGCAGGAGCCTGCAGACCTAAAGACTTCACCATCACCCTGCTGTCTTTAAACCTCTGCAAGGCGGAATCAGCCTTTTCACCAAAAAGCCTCTGTCCGTCAAATGGCAAATCCACCAATGTGGCCTGAACGTCCGTAGAGAAGCCAGACGAACGAAGCCACGCTTGCCTCCTAGTGGCTATAGATGACCCCATAATCCTTGCCACTGAGTCAGCCGTATCAACCCCCGACTGAATCACCTGCCTTGCAGCAGCCTGAGTGTCCGTGACCACTTCCATAAAGGACGCCTTATCACCTTCCGGCAACTTAGGGGCTAACGATTTCATTGAGTCCATAAGAGCATGAACATAGCGCCCTAGCAAGCAGGTGGCATTAGTGGACTTAAGCGCCATGCTCCCAGACGAAAAGGTCTTTTTAGCCACCTGATCCGCCTTCTTAGACTCCCTATCCGCAGGAGTCTGAGGAAAAGCCACTGAAGCATGCTTCGAGCATGACGCCTGTACCACCAGATTTTCTGGAGAAGGGTGTGAAGATAGAAAACCTGGATCCCCAGGCGCCACCCTATATCTTCTCGCCACCTGTCTGGAGACTGCCGGCGAAGAGAACGGCTTACGCCAGACGTCCATAACTAGCTCCAAAATTGCCTCATTAAAGGGCAGCAAAGGCTCACTGGTCGAGGTAGGCAAGTGTAACACCTCCGTCAGAAGGTTAGGCCTATACTCCGCAGAGGGCAACTGCAAGTCCAGCAACTCTGCGGCCTTCTTTATCACAAGATGGTAAGGAGCCAGCTCCTGCGGTGGAGAAGACCTAGAGGAAGAATGCTCCCACTCCGGAGTCGTATCCAGGCCACTAGCCTCCTGAATCCCTTCAAATTCGTCGGAAGATGTATCCACCTCACCTTCCTCCACCTCCACTCTATAACGCTCCTCCTCTAAGACCCTCTGGGCCTCCCTCCTTGAACGGATCCGATGAGCCGGCGTCGGCGGTGCCGTACGCGGAGTCGGTGGAACCGAACGTGAATCCGGAGGTGTCGGGGTCGGCGGAGTCGGAGTCGGCGGCACCGGACGCGGCAACGGCGTTGAGGAAGGTCCTGAAGAAGGTCGATCCAATCTAAGCCGAGATGGATCCCCAGACGGCCCCGGAAACTGCCACGAAGGCGCTATCGGCAGAAAGGGCATAAACGGGGCCTGAGCATAATGCTGCGGCACTCCCAGAGTATAAGCCATAGGACCCACGGGACCAGTAGGTGCGCCGGATGAGAAGGCAGCCCGTTGGTAAATCCCATACATCGCATTTAAAAAATGCGTCGAATCCGCACCCGGAGTCGTGAACTGCAGATAAGGGAATAATCCCGGATCCGGTTGAGGAGTACCTGGTACCGGAGCCGCAGTGTCCTCAACAGGCGTCGCTGGATCATCCGGCACTGGAGAAGGCTCTTTCTCTTGCTCTTGCTCGGCCACCGATGCCGAAGACTCCACTGGAACCGGTGACTGTGCCGGTGACTGCGCTGGAGACGGCGCCGGAGACCGCTCCGGAGTCCGCTTCGGCGAAGGAGATCCCTCTGGAGACTTAGACGGAGAAGGAGACACATCCTTACTTCGACGTCGAGGCGAAGTCGATCTCGACACCTTGCTCTTCGAAGACCGGCGCTGAGAGGAATGCTTCCTCTTCTTATGATGCTTCTTCGACTTCGAAGAATGCGAAGTCGACTACTCCGGTCTCGAGCTTTCCTTCTTTCTACCTCTCTTCTCCTGCTTAGCCTTGGCCATGAAGAGCTTCGCCTCCCTTTTTTCAAGGCCTTGGGATTCATCCTCCTGCAGCTGGAACAATCTTTCGCGTCGTGGTCGGATGAAAGGCACCACAAGCAATCTTCATGGGGGTCTGTCATTGACATGTGGCCCCCACATTCCCTACATGGTTTAAAACCCGACTTCCTAGTCGAAGACATGACAATTTACTCCAACAGTAACCACTAAACGACTACAAAGTAGCAGGAGAGTGCTGGAAAAACCGTTGCGCGTCGACGCCGTGGAAAAAAGGGAACTGACGTCATCACGCCGACGTGGCTCTCTTATGGCTCCGGTGACGTCATACGGAGTTGCGAGCGGAGCCGATGCATTATGACGTCGTCCACGTCGGCGTAGAGAGCTGGGGAAAAAAGTTCCACGGAATGCTGGCGCAGGGGATATTCACAAGGTGAGGAATCCACTGGCAGATGTATCCATCAGAAACCTCAAACCCAGGAATTTTGGGACGTTCACGGTCTCCATCTCTAGCCTACGCTGACATCAATCTGGCAGATTTGATGCTTTGTGATGGCCCTGAACTGACCCATGAAAGCTGGCGTGGCCTCTCTTTCCCCTGATAGGGGTGAGATTTTAGTAATGACCAAGTCGGTTGTTGTGGGTTTACTTTAGTTCTATTTGCAATGGAACCTCATATTTGGAATGTTGCCACGATGGCGCTGGCGGAGCATTTCAAGGCAGACGATTACTTTGCCAGGAACGAGGTGCCGGGATGGCCGTGTGCTATTTATGAGAGGATAACCTCAGAGCTCTTCAAGCTGCACCTGTCTCGTGCAGTGGTTAGTTTGTATAAAAAAATAAAAAAAATCAGTGCTGGGGCTCTCGTCTGGAGGCAGCTTGCACCAACCCATTTCTGCTGCTAGCGCTGCCTAAAACAGAACCTAATACTAACCATAAAATTGGGAGAGAATGTGGCATAATGGCCAGGGCTGCCGACCTTGGCGTTGGGGAACCAGGTTTGAGTCTCGACATCTCGGCATCCCCAATCACTTAACCTCCCATTCCTACCAAAAATGAGTTTGTTCTTAACTGGTGCTCATGGAACGATAGCGTCGGTGTTGATGATTAAGTGCCGGTGCTGAGCACCGGAAACCACCTGCTCAAATTAAGCACTGGGCTCGAGTAGTTAATCCCCAACAAGTTTTGGTGACGAGCAGCTTGAGCCCCGTGATAGCCCAGGGCAGCACCTTAACAACATATGTGTTGCTATTGGTTGCCTTTCAGGCAAGTGCGGTGCTTCGTTGTGCTACCACCCTTGGGAGAGTGCCAGGGCCGTTTCTACCATTAGGCAACACTAGGCGGCCGCCTATGGCGGCAAAAGGGGGAGGGCGGCAAAAAACATGGGTTTGAGAATATCTAATGCATTAATTCTTCTAGCCTGGATGACAGGGGACAGTGATGGTAATAAAAGGGAGGGGGCGACATTTTTCAATTCTCGCCTAGGGCGTCAAATAACCTAGAAATGGCCCTGGAGAGTGCACGTGGTGTCTCCGACATTGGCTGCAGGACAGTGACAATTGTTGCGGGACTGATTCAGGCATTAAACCTCTGTGTGCGGCAGTTAGAGTTGTCAGGCCGGTGTGCAAGCTGTCAGCATGAGCCTTTCATTGCATGTCATCATTCCCGGTCAGGCTGTGCCGTGCTTTGAGCGCGAGCCTACCATTGTAACTCACTGTTTGCTCCAAGCTGCTGTGCTCCTTCTCCTGTCAGAGGTGCGTTCTACTGAAGTTCCTGACAGGCTCCGTCCCTACGCGCCGCATGCAGAACGCCTTTGACGCTGGCAGCCATATTTTCGGCTAACTCCTTCCTGTGGATCTGGTTTTGGGGACAGGCCCCCCTACTTATCATTTCGCCTGTCAATTGCGCAAGTGATATTTGTATACTTGCGGCAACAGGCATGACTTGCCATATCATTTGCTTGTCTTCTGCGAGAGGGTCATTTCTATACTTGCGGCGACAGGCACGCTTACATCACCTTTTTACACCCCCTAATTTTGCCTATGCTTGCATACTTGCGGCGACCGGGACACCTTGTTGCTGTCAGATTTTATACCTGCGGCCACAGGCACATTCTGCTGGTTTGTGTGTAGCCTGTTTTCAGCGACAGGCATGCCTTATGTATTTGTTCTTCAAATCACCAGGTGAGCGGAGACAGGCATGCCTATGTCCCAGCATTAGCCTGTGTCCGGCCACAGGTACACCTTTCATCATTCTTCTTCTTCACACGTGATCGACGCAGGATGATGCTGAAGGCCATTCAACTTTGTTCCGAGTCTAATGAATTTATGTCTTGCTCCATTTTTTTATGACGTGTGGTTGGGGTGAACAATTGTTTGGTCTAAAGAAATCTGTATTGCACTTTATTGTTATTGGTGCTTTACTTATCAGTGTAGTTTAATCTTTCCTACGTACACCAACATGCAAAATGCTAATCCATTAAACTTTGCACGTGCGGATTCGCATCCCATCCTCGTCGCCAAAACGTGTTGTGGATTAACAACACGAGATGGGTGTAACTTGAAAAACTCCGAGGTTTAATTCTCATAAACAGCACATGACCATCCCGCCAGCTCGTCCCTGGCAGTCTAACCATTTGCCTCGGATTGCTCTACCAGCACCGTCGTGGAGATATTCCAAATATGAAGTTTGGAATGTCGCCACAACCGTGCTGGTGGAGCGTTCCGGAGGCAGACCGTTAGTCTGCAAGGGACAAATGGCCGGGATGGTCATGTGCTGTTCAATAGAGAATTAATCCTAAGAGTTCTTCAAGTTACACCCATCTTGTGTTGTTAATCCACAACACCAGTCCAGCAAAATATATATATATATATATATCTCTCTCTCACTCACTCATATGACCATCTCAGTGCCCTTCTGGAATTTGTGTTGCATGTGTTTTACAACACCGGCTTCTTTGACTGTTGACTGGGTATTCCCTATTGTAATACTTCCAGTCTCCTTTGCATTATCTATTTTATTAAAAAAAAAGCTTTATTTAAAAAGCAGTCACAGACACGGTGGACTGCTAACCCCAGCAGGCCGCCATCCCTGGGAGTGCTAGCCATTCCCAATGGGGTCACAAATTGCACCTGCCTCATGAATATTAATGAGACATGCAATTTTGCGACCCCATTAGGAATTGCAAACAGTGTCTGAGACACATTACTTTTTGCCAGTCGCAAATTGCGAATCACAAAATGGCGCAATTTGTGACTGGCAAATTGTAAGGGTTGTACATCTGGCCCTTAGCCTTGTAAGTGATGATGGAGGAGAAACAAGAATAGGCTGATCAATATTCGTGTCTTGCAGTCTAATTTCCATTGTTGCTTGATGAGGTGTCAGCTGTATGTGCCTGTCTGGAGTTAGGGAAGTTTGTTGCAGTGTAAGAATGCCTAGGCCTGGACAGTAGTAGCAATGACATAAATGAGGAGCAAAGAAAGTTGTCACCGATTGATAAAACTTTCTAAAATTCAGGTGGATATACATGCTGAGTGAAATATCGGTGAGAAGGATTGGGGTTGTTATACTGAAGGTGAAGGCGGTTAGATTTCCTTACACTACGAAAAAGCTGACATTTTAAATTAGTTAAAGGTCATAAGGCACATTGGTTTTGGCCATGAAATACGTGGTTAAAATCTGATGGGAACTGGCTATCGGTACCAGTAGAGAAAGTTTCGTAGGCAAAAGGCAATACCAACAAAATAATCAAGCAGTGGCAAACCAAACAGGTCTGGCTTTAATGTTGCAACACCTGTATACAGCTATGCGGAACTGCATTTCTTTGAAATAGCACATTTAAACTACACCTATTGGATTTGCCACTGCTTGGAAATAGTAGAGGTAGTGGTGGTGGGTTAGTGGCCGTGTTGGCGATGTGTTATTTGGGATGGTGGTTTTGGCTGTGTTATTGAGGATTAGAAGTGGTGGTAGTAGTAATATTGGTAGTGGTGGTGGTATTAGTGACACAGTAATGGTACTGGCATTGTTGGTGGATTTTGTATTCTCTGCAGTAGTTATGGCAGTATTATGGTATGGTATCGGTGATGGGGTGCTATTTGAGGTGGTGCTCTGAAGTATACAAAAGCAAATGAGGGGATACTTGAAATAATCTCAGCCACTGGTAATTACTCGGGCAGCATCCCAGGCCATCATTTTACACACCATGCCATCTCAGTTTGGACCCAACTATATGCAAATCAGACTTGACCCTGCTCCAATGGGAACTGTCCAGACTAAACTGCCAAGCCAAACCCTCCCTGAACCAAAACACAAGCAACCCATGACCAATTTTGCCCTGTTTGTTATGGTCTCATCACTCGAGTATAGCTTGGAACCAGTGACACGGTGTGCACGGGACCCATGTTTGGGCATACCTGTCCCATTTAGGGAAACATACTAAAGTAAACAAAAAGTGATAGATGGAATGTTTGAATCAATCTCAGCCAGTGGTAATTGCTCGGGCCACATCCTAGTCCATCAATATTTTGCACACTATGCCACCTCAGTTTGAATCCAGCTATATGCAAATCAGACTTGTCCCTGCTCCAATGTGAGCATTCCAGACCGGACTGTCAATTGTGGATATTGATGAAGTAAATTATCTTTGCCTTTTGAGTACAACATCTTAGACGCACTGATTTGGTTGAGTTTCCGTCTAGAATCAGACTACCCTGAGGAAGTCTATTGTTAATGAACGAAAACTTCCCCAACCTGCGTACCAGGTCCGCAATCTACGTGTTATCATCGATGACCAGCTTTCAATGAAGCAACAAGCCATCAAGGTCGCCTCAACCTGCTTCACCATTCTTAAGTGGCTCCAAAAATTATTTGGATGCTGCCTGGTCCCACTCAAAGAACTGTGGTCCAGGATCTTATTACTTCTAGGCTGGACTATGGCAAAGTCCTGTATCTAGGAGCCAATAAGGAGGTGACACGTAAACTTCAGGTGGTACAGAACTCAGCTGCCAAGCTGCTCTGCCAGGTTCCTAGAATGGCTTCCATCTCAGGCTCGCCCCATGACCTTCACTGGCTCAGGGTGGAGAACCACATAAAATTCAAAGCCCTGAGTTATATGTACAAAATCAAATCTGGCACGGCACCTCAGTACCTGAATGCCTTAGTCCACCCTTACCATCCATCACGCCTTCTTCGTTCTCCCACTCAGGCTAAATTCTCGGTGCCCAGGAATAGACTGTCGCGAATGGGTGGTCGTCTTTTTCTTATCTGGGCCCCTATTTGTGGAATTCTCTCCCCTGGTCATTTCGTAACGAAACCATCTATGCGAATTTCCGAAAATGCTTAAAAACGTGGTTATTCAATCAATAGTTCCTTTTCTACTCTGTTCGTGTCAGGTAGCGCCGAGAAACCTCTGGGTAGCTGTGCGCCTTATGAAATTAAATAAAAATAACAAAAGCGTTGGCTGTTCCGCTGCATACATGTGATGATTTTTCAGAAAAGAAACTAAAGAAAAAAAACGCACAACGTTTACTCGTTCGATTGGGGAGTTCTCTCCCCTTAACTTTTTTTGGGTCATTGATGTGGTGCACCTCTATGGCCTATATTATTAAAATGTTTTAGGGTTATTGACTTTTGAATTGTGAATGCGAAGCTTTAGTCTGTACTTAGCGATACTTGTCTGATTACAGACTATCCTGAAAATCTCTACTAAGACCCGAGGAGTGTTCCCTGGCTCTGGAGCCTCATTAAATTTTCATCTGCAATTTGGATGATATTCTTTGCACCCACTGATTAAAGCCTACAGAGTTAAAGATTTACCCTGTGGTACTCTGATTTGGAAAGCTGCAGAGAACTTTCCAATTGACTGTTTTGAGGGGATGATATGGCGTAGATTCTTGGGCCTTAGGAAGTAGGGGCCTGATGCACCAGGAATGGTTCGGTAAAAGCAGTCACAAATTGCGCAGAAACCTTTACTAAATACATTCTATTTTTGCAAACCGACATGTGTAATAGTAGGTCTTTTGGCAAACCCCTATTAGTAGTGGGTCGCAATACGACCTACCTCATAAAAATTAATAAAGTAGGCCACAAATTGTGACTCATTATGTACTGCAGCCATCACAGTGATGGTGGCCTGCTGAAGTCAGCAAACCACCATGTCTGTGATTACTTTTAAATAAAACATACTTTTTTTTTTTAATGCTACCTGTTTTGCTTAAAAGGAAAATGGGATACGTCTCAACAATAAAAACAAAAAAATGAACCGTAAAATGAATATTTTTTAAGAGTAATCTTCCCTTAAAAAATATTTTTTTTCAACATTTGCAATGGGGGAAGGGGTCCCTTGGGTAGACCTTCCAGTTTGCGAATGGCTTAGCTGCCTCCTTTGAGGAGGTGGTAAAATATTAATGTTTTGCGGCTGGAATTCTATCGCAAAACATTAATACATACCCTTCCAATTCAGTGTTTGGAAGGGGCACCCTGAACACACCTCTGCCAAACACAGAATCAGCATTAGGTTTCAAACCCAAATTGTGATTGTGTAACTTGTCACTGAATCGCAATGCGTTGTCTGTACTTAAGAAAATTGACTATTTGCAATCACATGTGGTTCGATTCTGTGAATACCAGCGTTTGCAACTGCAGCAATCCTTCGTACATCTGGCCCTAGATGCATTACAGGTATCAGACTTGAGAACGCCCAGACAGCCTCATCTTTAGCCTTGAAGGACAGAAAAAAATGGTACTTTTCTCTTTCATAAGCTTTGTCATCCATTCTTCTTGTATGGATACTTCCTCATTTAAAGAAATGCATTAGTGGCTAGCAAATATACCAAACGTTCAGTCTTTTGTATGTGTTCTAACATGGTACAACAATTAACCATTGTAATTAGTTCTAACTGAAGATTGATTCAAGCCATGGAACAAACTTACTAATTGCTAATTAGACTAGTCTGCAAGAAAAACCTTTTTATTCACTATACCATGTAATTTACTCTCCAGTTTGAGTAACTTCTTTATATGAAGACCTTTTTGATCGGGGGGTGAAATTACAGCATTCAATTCGGGGGTGTTTTTTTGTCGTTCTTGAGTGTAATATGTCACTGTTGCAGGATGCCTAAAATATAATTAATACACCATTGTGCATTGTAATCTTTGTAGCAGGCATCAAGCCAAACTCTTGTTATTATTAAATTAGTTTTGCCACAGTTAAACTCGAATAATTAACATTAACTCTGCTAACCCTGAGATTGCACGTTTTTTTTCAGGAACTTAAAGGCTTAAACTCCAAGTTTTTAAAACCGCAATACTTTTTATTTGCTCTTAGTACTATATATGGTTTTTTCATACAAGAAAAAGGAAATAAATAGGCTAATGGACGACATTCGTGTTAAGAGAATACAATAGTATATGAATTGATATGAATTTTAGGTGCATATTCCTTTCTTTTCTACTTTCTCAATACAGAAGGGAAAATGTATAAACTAGGAACTGATTGCCACAGTACAAAGTGCAAACTGGCTTGAGACGCACACTAATGCCCAGCTACGTGCAAAAAAGATGCAGTGTGCATGCTGATCTGATAGGTTGGAGTGCGACCACAGTCCGATGTGTATATAAGATCAACTCTACCAGGACTACTTTCCACTAACTGTGTAATGTTATCAAACAAATAAACTCTCATAAATATGTGACCGAGTGTACAGAAAAGATTTACAAAAACAGTCTGAATATACTGCTATACAAAACACCAAAAACGAGGAAACTGACAAATACAGAGCATAATGGAAAACTATCGAAGAAGATCAGAAGTTTAAGGTACAAATCAAATAAACCACATTACTGTGTAAATGTGGTTCTCGGCAGCCTCACCCCTTATTGGAATGTCAGTGACAATCATAAAAGTATACATAAAAACTAAAAAGAAAAATATACAGCTATAAATGCATATGTTTACGATAAAATAACGCTGATTTGCTAAAGCTCCCCACTCTTGCGCATATGTCCTCATTTGGCAACCATTGTAAATAACAACGGGCAACTCTACAATGCTTAAATGTATGCCTCCTTAGGAGAGGTCATAGAAAGCTTGCTCTAAAAATGGTATAAAAATTAACAATATAGAATAAAATGGAGCAGGGATTGAGCAGAGGTGCCGTCACAAATGCATTTCACTCCAACTAAATCACCAAAATATCCCAAAGGAAAACATAGTAAAAACATGTAGTACCAGCTCTAAATCTCAATAACAGAGTTGTCTCCCAACTATTGCATACTAGGTCACATTAGGCTCCAAACTGACATTAGTTTTTAAATAGCATATTGTCAAAAAAATGGCTTACTAAGTTCCAAGCTTTCTCTTTGAATAAGATTATCAAACAATGAATGTCTACCTAAATCAGAAAAACTCAGCTGAACATATTTGAGCCAGGGAATATTCAGGCCATGCTCACATCACAACCATCAATGAAGGATTGATTCAAAGTAGCCTGTGGATTAATCCACACTGATAGCCATAACAAAACAGACCCCTACTTAATATTGTCCTAAAGGTAGGACAGAGCAAGTATTTGATGACAAAAATAGTGAGATAAAGACTGGGGAAGGGTGAGAAGGTGCCTGTAAAATCTATTCTCCTCTATTTGCAGAGCACAACAATATGCAAAGCCCCAAATCCCACTCCCATAGCTAGCAATAGGAACGCATTCTTTCCCATCCCTTAAAGACAAGGGAAGAGATTACCACCTACATCTGACAAATATTAAAAAGCGAGCTCACAATTTTAGAAAACGTAGGAATGCGGTACCTAGTATTACCAGCCCAGGAGCCGCTAGAGTCAAACACAAGCCCTAAATAACCAAAACTAGCCACACACTCTTTTCAAAAGTGGCAGTCACAGTTAAATGATACCAGTTATCCCTTCGGATTTCAATCTTCCATTTTAGCAGAACCTCTTTGTAAATTGTATATGCCTTCAAAACTTCAATGGCGTTCCTGGGTGTGGTGGTCAAGATCTAATGCAGGTTCCAATTTGCACGAGAGCAAAAACCATCGAACAAGCAATGAGTTTCGGAAACAGATCTGCACGCTGACTCGAGTAAAGATCTTTTTAATTGAATCACATAAAACCATATACAGAGATCCTAAATTACATTCCCGAATTATTATCGTGCAAGCAAGCCAGGAAAATGCCTACATTCGTTTTTAATTAAACAATCCAAACATTTATCAGGATGGGGCAAATGTCAGACTAACCTAAGGCAATTAGGCAACGGCTGAATAACATTATCCTCTAACACCTTTGCAAAACCCAGTAGGATAATAAAGGCGGCTATAGGAGGATTATGATACCCAAATCTATATTCAGTGATTCACTCTCCACCATTCTCTAAAACATTCCACAAGTTATAAATACATAATCAATAATAGAGGCACACCCCCTTCCGTGGAAAGGCAGAATCCTTGGCTCATTGACATATTTGGTCTCATGAATATTAATAAGGTCAAAGGGCAGAGCACAGAGGCCAAATTCAATGCCTCTGAGATGGGAGGAACCATGCATGAAAACAGCATCAAACCAATGTAATAGGGGTGCCTAAGACATAAGTGGGAAAAGTAAATTTAGTGTTAAAATCAACACATATCATGATATTACATTCTGATGAAAAAGATTTATGCATTGTAATACGTTTATCAAATAGCTTAAAAATAGCTAAGAATATTCTAATTTACAATGTTTAAGAAATCATTGTTCTAAACAGTAACAATGTAAAATGTAAAACTATGTGAGCCAACCACCTGGTTTACTTATATCTCAGTGCTAAGTCCAAAGGAATGAAATTCGCTCTAACCCAAACTCATATGCCTCCTTCGGGACTCCCAGAATTAGAAGGAATTGCAGGTATGGAATAACAAGTAAACACATTACACTCAATAGGAGCAGTAGCCCAGGTTTCTTGCATTATTACAAATTCATACTTGCCAATCAGCGATACGTAGTCTGGCTGAGTCAACTTATTATGGATCCCAGCAAGATGCCATGAGAGAAAACTAAACTCAGGGGCATTTTTCATGGTTGTAAGATCAGATACAGTCTCTATTACGCCATCAACCTGTCCAATTACACGGGGAAGGCACAAAACATCAGGCAGACCGGAGAGTCAATCAATCGCTGATAAACATTCCAATGCCGCAAACCTGTTGGAAAACGGCGAGGTATTAGGCAGTAGGCATGGATTGAATTTAATTCAATCTTGGCCCTAGTGGGAGACATAACTAGGATTGAAAGGATATGCAACACCAGAAGACTTATAAAAACAAAAATCCAAGCGGAATGGGATGAATATGCGAACGTCCTGAAAAAGAAAAACTGGGCATATCTAACAGACTGCGCACTATGTTGGGGTCTCTGAAGTTAACAATACAATCCCCAGACAGGACCTTAGGGACCGTTCCAACCCAATCACTCCTCTGGCCATAAGTATTTGCTTGTTGTGCATGGTGCTGAATCCCATATGCTTACATAACCCGTAAAGCACCTTGCATACCAATTGATCACTGAACTCATCTTGAACTAGTTTGGGCTTGGGAACATTGACCAAGGCTAAAACAAATGGCCTTGCAGAAGGGGTCAAGTTCAAAATATTCAACATTTGCCTCCTTGGAAACCTGCTGGGAAAACATTCCCAAGCCATTACTAGCAGTATGCCCAGTTAGTAAAAGTATGAACATTAGCTGGGACAACCAAAAGGGAATGGGGTAGACACGTGGGGAAAAGGAGGCGGCATAAGGGTTGGGTCAGTGGAAATAAAATTAACGGTGTTCAGATGCGGAGTGCCTAAGGAGGAGACAGGACTGCTGCACCTGCCGCCAAAGGCGACCACCCTATGGTGCACTTGGAAGGCCACCAGAAATATTACACGAAGTGAGTTTAATGACATCCAATCCATCTAATGCATCTTAAGCTGCACTTTTAATAGCACTTCCAATCTGGCACATAGGTCGTTCATCAAGTCCGGCTCACTCAAAGACACCAGAGTACTGCATTTACAGCTAACTCCTTCTTTGGTGCCAATCCCCCTCCCCATGGTTCCCCCTCTTTTCTGTTTGACTGGCGGTTCATTTGGCAAAGGGATCACATTACGCATAGGCAAAGTACTAGCAAAGGATTGTTATTGTCCACATAAACATATATATTTCCCAGCACAAAACTCAACAGTTTCTAAATGATTGTCCACAGAGGAAGAAACTGCCCCTTTAATCGACAGCCTTCTTTCCGTCAGAGCGACCTCTTTAATACTTCGTCCTACTGCATGCTCCAAAATGGAGTCTATAGTTGTCCCCTTGGCTGCAGGTGCAGATTTACTCAAAAGTTCTCTTCTTTCCCAGAATTGGAAGTGGTTAATCCAAAAAAGTAACTCATGAAGGGGGGTAGACCAGCCCAGCCTCTTCTGGGGAAAGACGTGCCTGCTCTTGGCCCGGTCTTCGCCTGGGCACATCTTGTGCACGTCCGTGCTGAGCATGGCAAGCTCTAATTTATACACCCACCCAGTGCCAAACAGCTCACTGCCTCCTGGCTGACAAAAGATTGTGGTCTCTGGAGTCCTGAAGACCCAGGAAAAAGCGTCCAGCACTTCAGGCGAGTGGCAGGCTCTCATTTATATGCCTGCTCAGTACCAAACAACTGCCCCACCTCCTGGCTGGCAAAGGATTATGATCTCTGTAGTCCTGGAGAAAACTTGTACTACTGCAGCTGCTAACAATCGCTGTATGAAGAACAAAATGTAATGGATGCAGCTTATACAACTTGATGTTGGTGTAGTGTTCCAAACTACTGAGAACCAGTTAAATCTCTCAATTTTCATGAGAGCGCAGGTTATGACAATGGACTGAACTGAGCTGCCTCAGGCAGGTCCTGCTCCTGTTTCCTCCCACCAGCTCATTATCACTTCTCTTCCTAACAGTTCTAGGCCTTTCTTTTCCCCATCATTTCTAAACTCCTATGCTCCCTATAGTTCCTACCTTTACCCATTTTCCTAATGCACTTGGCCTCCCCACTTTACCTTTTCTGTTTCCTCTGCTACATGATTTTTTTTTTAACTGCCTCATTTTTGTTTGTTCTTTGAATTGTTCCCAATTGCCTGATTCTCTTGCTTGGTTGCATGGCCACCAGTTAACTGGCATTCGCCCAGCACGATTCCAGGTGTTGGCAAGACCCACAAATTCTCAACAGGACATGCTACACTGTCCACTGTACAGGCATCCAGCACAGCACACATATGCAATGCAGTTAAATATCACTGTGCTCCAGAGGCGGCTGGTGTAATTATTAAGTAGTAGTTTTCACATGTGCGAGCAAAGCAGGTTTTCCGCCCGAGAAATTTTAAGGAATTGATGTATACTGGTGCAACTTTCAAGACTATTTCTGTGAGATATGGACCAAAAATGTAGTTCTTAAAGGTATGTATAAAGGAAAACTCAAAATATTTAATTGAATTTCTGGTTGACCCAGAAGAGGGATATGGTACCAGGCAAGAGAGCGTAGGATCGCCCCTTTACAATGCAAAACACATAACCTAGGATATAAATGTACACAAAGAGAAACTTGCAATTGTGTTCCTGCCTGTCCACTTTTGTGAGGTTCTATTGGAATCAAACATTACACAAATCATTGCACGGATCACCCATGCTTGGCCCGCGCATACCTTTTTGGTGGACTCCTCCAGCTGATCTTATAAGAACCAGTCCTGTGTATGATAGTGCCGAGATTGCTCAGTTATAGCGCCCTATACTGTAAGAATGGATGTCTCATTAAAAAATACACACCCTGATTTCACTGATGTATGACTGGCCTGTGATCCGACTGCAGATACATTATCTTGTATTGTATGAAGGGGACCTGACTGTACACAGAAATATATCTCTGCACTGCATGAGCAAATTGACGGAAGCTATAGCGACCTATACTGTGCAAAACTCACCCACATGCACAAGCTTAGCTGTCTGTATTATGATAATACAGACAAGAGGGAATCGGTTGCCACAAATATCGCTTTGTGCTGCATGAGGGAAATGAATGCTCAGATGTAGGGTAGTTGTGGAGTAAAACAATTGGAAGTATAACGCCATATCCTTTACGGGTGACCCTAGTGCAAATACTTTAGCCCGGCTGGTCCTTGTGCTGAATGGTACACTGTATGATACAAATAATGACAGAGGTGTCTCAGGCACATTGCTCTGGAGGGTTCTACATCTGAGGACTCTGGGTCAAAAACACCCATTGCCTGCTGTGACCTTACATGTTTCATTGCAAGTCTGTTCCTTCAAATGTAGTGACTCAGTTCTGCTTAGCTTTAATAGAACTGAGTCACTGCATTGGAAGGGAACAGAGATTCAAGGAGATATGTGCTAGACTGGAGCTGCTTCGAGACCTGGGTAGCCTAAAACCACAGCAAGGAATTATTATTTGTACCTCTGGAAATAATACTCCACTATGAAACCATTTGTGTTTATGTGCTGAATGTCTGAGGTGACGCTCAGTTTCATTTTCAACCCCTGACCCTGGAATTTCGTTTCAGACAGACTTCCAGTGATACCTTCGTTTGACTCGCCTTCGGGGCACAAAGGTTTGCGCTAACGATAGAAATACATATCAGCATGTTTTGTTCATAAAACAGGAGGCTTTTCTCTTTGATAAGAGCAAGTGGCACGAATAAAAAACAATCTTGATGACTGACAGCACATATGATATACAGATCTGTGACGTTTGCTAAACTGAGTACAGCCAGCGAGAATAACACAGGAATATTTTTTCTTAATATAACCAGCTGTACAAATTCCAACATGTGCTCAGACAAAGGCACCCAATATGAACACTAAAGTATACACAAGAGCCCTACATACTTAGAAACATAATGAAACAGGTGGAATCACATTGAAGAAAATAAACATAGGATTTAAAACGATGTTCCTAAAATGTAAAGTACTGAAATTGTTGTGTGGTGGTTTGAGACTAGCCTCTAAAAGGCTACTACACACAGATCTTTGACCAAGTAAAACAAGCATTGGCATAGCCAATAGGTCTCGCCTTTGGGACCTTATAAGTGTTTAGCCATGCAACAGTTGCATAACTAAACACTTATAAGGTCGCAAAAGCGAGACCTATTGGCTATGCCAATGCTTGTTTTAACTGCTGCAATCTATTGAAGCCTCACAGAGAACATCAAAGCGGCCGTGAAAGTGATCGCAATCGCGATCAAACATCGAAGCGGCCGCGAAAGTGAAAGTAATCGCGGTAAACCGCGACGCCCGCACACATGCACTGTAGCTCTAGGCTGGCCTGGTAGCACTTTTTGGAGCCCTCTGAAAATGTCTCGCCAGACCAGCGCATGCGCTGGCTCAGGCGAGACCTAAAAAGGAATTCATTTAGGCACAGTTCCTGCAAACAGAGAGGTTGGACAGAATAATAATATTAGAGGTTTCCCAATTCTGCAATTTCCTACCTTAATTCCGGTCAGCTCTTTCCACACCGACACAAAGAGAGGCGAAAGGGCAGAGACAGTCAGCACGCTGGTAAATCTTCTTTTAATGACTGCAGGGTGGTCCCTGAAAGGGCAAAGAAAGATTAACTTAAAACAAAGCAGACTTCAAAAGCCTTGCATGGAGTATCAGTGCAGCACGTCAGGCTGCAATAGGGCAAAGGTAGGAATCAGTGCCAGGGTGGGAAGTGGCGTTTTATATGTATATAGTTATACTGCTCAAACTGGCTGCAAAGCTATTAAGCATTATATAATGGGTCACAAGCCAACATGAAAATGGAGGGGGCGCTGTAGTAGCGTAGGGCTGCCGGAGGAAAGGAAGAGATGCCCTAACCAAAATTGTCTGTGACAGACAGGTTACACTGCGACAATGTGCTGCTGCTTGAAGAATAGGGTTCAGTACTCTTTCTTGAAACAATCTGCAATGTGTGTAACAAAGGCCTAGTCACATCAACGTTAGTTTCATAGGCATTCTGGAGCAATAGCATCTGCAGTGAGTACAAACAAAGTCCAACAATTCACATCTCTAAAAGTTGTACTGGGAAAGTCTTTCAAGTCAGCAGAGCTTCCCAACTGCCAGGCCCTTCACACAACTTACTGTTCTATCTCGATCTGAACGATATAATGGGATAAGGGATAATAAGGGAATGTGCAAATGCTTTTTCAAAATGAAATTTCTATTTGCCATGTTCTTATTGACTGTCCTTATCTACTCACTCGTTAAAAAAATGTACAATCTGTTTTTTTAAAATATCTGATTTGTTCATGGTATGAGGCAATTATCTTTTTGGCGAATATGTATTTTTTTGATGTTGCTGTTGGTACTGCACGTTTTTTAATGTTTGTTAAACATCAAGGGTTCGTTTTTAATGATGTTATGTGAAGATGATGGTTTATGTGATTGTCATATGATTTAATGATCCCGGTATTTATGTTTTATGGACATACATCTTAATAAACGTATTATTATCCTATCCCTTCAAAGGCTGGGTGTTTTGTACGTGAATGGGTTGATCTCTCGCCTGGATGCAGTCTTAAACAACGACGCACCCAGGCTGGCAGGTAAGAAAATCGCGGCAATAATGTTTGCCGACGATACTCTCTTATTAGCTAAGTCACCCATGGGGATACAGCGTACATTGGTTGGGTTCCACGAATTCTGTATTGATCATGGTCTACAAATCAATGTAGACAAAACTAAATTCATGATTTTTAATCCCCCACGACGCACCAGACCCCCTCCTATACTGGACACAGTTTCGCTTGAGAGAGTGCAGACCTTTCAATACCTAGGTGTCACGTTGAGCGAAAATTTTTCCTGGGTGCCTCATCTCTTAAAATCCCAGCTTAAACTGACTCAAACAGCGGGTGGAATATTGAAAATGAACAATGCCTCAACATATAGGCCCATAAGCCCAGGTTTAGAAATTTACAAAACCAGGGCTAGATCAGCGGCCCTGTATGGGGGTGAACTATGGGGGTATGTTGTGAGTCCCGAATTAACTAAAGCGGAGAACAGATTCTTGAGGCAGCTGCTAATGCTCCCGCAGAGTACCCCCCTTATTCCTCTTCGGCTTGACCTGGGCCTACTCCCAATCCAGGAGGAATTGTCTCTTAAACCCCTCAGATTCTGGAGGAAATTATGGCTAACTCCTGAACTCACACAATATAGAACCGAACTGCAGGAAGTATTAAACCTGAGCAAAGCTGCGCACATCCCCTGGCTCTCCTATGTCAAACAGGAACTAATGTTAATGGGTCTTGTGGATTTGTGGTACCAGCCAGCGATTGCCTGTAGTGTGATCTCAGGAAAACACCTTACCCAGTCATATAGAGCTAGATGCACTAGTGCCTGGCTGCATAACTCACACATTGGTCCTATGGTAAATTCTTTTTTAGAGTACAAATCTGTATACTCCTTTGAGGACTATTTAAATGTAATCTACCCTGTGCTGGCCAGAAAGTTATACATCCAATGGAGGTTCGGCTGCCTCCCCCTTGCATGTTTCACAAACAAGTGGTCTAGCTCCGGGGTTTCCAAATGCCCTGGCTGTGGCTCGGATCTAGAGAATGAATGCCACATCCTTTTCTTCTGTCCCATGTATAGCAGAGCTCGGAAGCACTGGATTATACCTGTTTGTAGGAACCTGGGCTTTCGTAAATATGCAGATGCACTTAGAGTCTTTAAATCTAACACAGCAGCTCACATTGTGTTTGCACTTTCCAAGTATCTCCATGCATTCTGGATAAAAAGGAGTTTTTTAATTCGAAACAGTGCCTAGACTTATCCGGGGTGTTAGCTGAAAAAATTTTGTCTTTTATTAACTGATGATGTTTTTATTCTGTATTTTATTGTATTGTGTTTTTATTGTTACTTGTATGGGCGAAATAGGTCGAAATAAAGTATTATTGAATTGAATTGATAAGGGATAATAAGGGAATGTGTAAATGCTTTTTCAAAATGAAATTTCTATTTGCCATGTTCTTATTGACTGTCCTTATCTACTCGCTCGTTAAAAAAATGTACAATCTGTTTTTTAAAAATATCGGATTTGTTCATGGTATGAGGCAATTATCTTTTTGGCGAATATGTATTTTTTTGATGTTGCTGTTGGTACTGCACGTTTTTTAATGTTTGTTAAACATCAAGGGTTCGTTTTTAATGATGTTATGTGAAGATGATGGTTTATGTGATTGTCATATGATTTAATGATCCCGGTATTTATGTTTTATGGACATACATCTTAATAAACGTATTATTATCCTATCCCTTCAAAGGCTGGGTGTTTTGTCATGGAACTCACCTGATGCTCCAATAGTCCAGTCTCTGTTTATACTCGACTGACTCCAGACACACATGCCAACATAAATCGCCGTGTCTTCCAGCTGACTTTAAACCTGAACCTAGAGACAGTTCCCTTTGAAAGAAGTCATGGACTGTTACACCAAGAGTACAATGCAAAGACTGAGGACAGACTTGTATGTCAAATATGAACAACAGACTACCAAAATATCGAGGCCAAAACATGGAAGAGCAAAAGAATAAGAAGGTAAGTGCATACACATAAGTAAAGATTTACTATTCTTAACTCCACGTCTACGTACCAGGAATATACCTATATTTTCTCTAGGTAATATATGTGGTGTTAATTAAAGTAAACTTACACATACCGAAACAATATTTTGGTCTCCAACATTTTGTCCACGATATTCTGGTACAACGATATCCTGAAATCAATATTAAGGTGGTATACCAAGGACAGTTGGTTGAGGGCAAGAATAACCTCCACCGAGAGAGAGATTGACGAGTTAAGAGCCAATGATGTTCCTCAGCTTTTATTCACTTTATAGAACAGGACTATCCTAAACAATCCATGATCCTTGCATATGAAACTGCCCAAACTACGAGGAATGTAATACTTGTGAATTCAGCAGCATTTGTGAATACTAGCTCTGGACTAATCAAATAATGCCTGATGTGAAGAAATTAAAAACGAACTGACTGAAAGTATTCAATGCAATTAAATTCTGGCATTTAAACAGACTGTACTTTGTAGATTAAAAACTGACTGATCAGCAGGGATTGTACATTGCCTGTTCTACCTGGATTGATCAATGCCTGGCCAGTCTGGATTAAATGCTGCTTGAGGTGCCTGGATTAAACACTCACTAACAGAAATGGGAGGAAGGGTTTAAATGCCTCATCTGGTGGAATTCTACGTTGCCTCGCCCGGAAGAAACCCTACACTGCCTGGTAAAGCAGAACCTAACACTGCCTAATCTGAGTGAAACCAAGCAGTGCTTGCTCTGGGCTGCAGCCAAACATTCCTGCTGAAGGGAATTAAACCATCTATGTCAGAGCAGAGGTGTTCACACAGGAGGATAGGCCCATATGAGGGCTGGAGGGGTTTGAGATGATCTCAGGGCATTGAGGGGCACGAAAGACCCTGGTTAGCAGAATAGTTTGGTATTCCTCTAGGAAAAATTAGCACTGAAAGCAGTGTTGTGATTTTAGTCAAAGAAAATAAAGTGGCTCTGAGCCACACTTTATTAGTCCTCTAGTAATCTTTTTTTAACGCCATGTCCAAGCTGGCACTAGATGTCAACGTGAAGTCTCCAAATAACTTTCAAAATCTTACCCCTTCATTTTAGATACATTATCACACTGTAGACATCTTTCCCTAATTTGGCTACACATTTAAGAGTTATATCTGGACTTAACGGTTAGAAATGTTATATGTGTTTTAATCTGCCAAATTGTCCCATATCTTGTGAAACACAATCAGTCAATCCTGATATTTTAGCCAATAGCACACTGCATTCTAAGACTTGCAGTTTCGGATTTAAATTTGCATGCCGGAACGTTTTAGCCCATCTTTACCAAGTGTTTTGTGCTAAAAGTCAGGACTGGATGGAACTGTCACACGTGAGTTAGGACCAACAGAAAGATAGGCAGGATATTATGTCAATATAAAGGGCAAGGAAAAAACAACAATTTTCAGTCACAATGGGTTCTAGAGTACCTTACACTTTTTGACCCATTTGCTTAAAATAATTTTCCAATCTCAGATATGGGATGTATTACAGTAAGATTTGCACTTAAAATGTTTGGCTTGCTGTCTATGTCTTACACTACATTAATTTTATGAAATAAATTGCAAACTTGCAAAATGTAACTTTTGTTTTTGTTTTAAATTTTATAGAAATGTATTGGCTAAATTTCTGTTGAAACTGTTTCACACAAGGAGGCATGGCATTAAACTGTTTGAAGATGAACAAACGCGAGGGAGTTGAATATGGACTGTTCTGTGCCCTGTCCTGTAGGTTTGTTTTTCTTGCTGCAGAGGCAAAATGAGTGCCACATCTAACACCTTGGAGAAGTGATGACAGTGTCAGCAGTGCAATGGAGTAATAATTACTTTGTACATGCTACGGTAGGAGTGGGGGATGATGGTGTCCCTATTTCACGGGTCAACAGGATTACTGGATCAGAGTACAGAAGTAATAAAGGACTAATGTGCCCTTTGGGGCAAAAATGAGGTTTTACTGCATCTGTAGTAAAATCAGTGTAGAATAAGCAACTCAGGCAGGCATTCTTTGAGCGCTCCATAGCATGAAGGGTGTAATACTGTATTCTCACTAAAGTTGGGAGGGGTGATTACCATGTCTGTACTAAAGCAGGACACAAGTACTTGTATCCGAACTACAGCACTGCAGAAATAGTCTGTCAAATAACAGTGGGGAGGTGGGACTACTCTGACTATGCTACAGGGGGGGGGGGGGGGGGGGGGGAGAGGAAATGCTATGCCCATATTACAGAATGAAGGAAGGTTTAATATTCTTACCATAGCAGGCTAAAGGGTTATTGTGCAAGTAAAATCATTGTGTTCTTGTAACAGAAGAAGGATTATAGTTTTCATTCTAAGGAAGGGAAGAAAGATTAATGTGTCCTTTGGAAAAAACAGAGGAAGAATTTAATGCCCTTGCTATAACTATGAAGGAGAATTATTTTGTTCTTTTGTCAGTGGGAGATCCGATTGCTCTGTTCATAGGACAGCATGAAAGCAGGCTTCCTCCATTTCACTATACGAGGATCGGATTATTGTGTCCCCAGCTAAAGGCCAGATGTGTTGTTCACATAACTGACAGAATTACTCCTTCTGTGCAGATACTGCACTTGCTATACCTAGCAGGCAATTTACACCAAGAGATATATTGCCATATGAGTCCCAACAGAAATGCTCTATGTAGCTACGCAACCCTCCGCTTGATTTTTGTCCCTCTCATTTGGCGCGTAATGCTACACTCTGTAACAGTTACCTAACAGAAGGAGTACTTCTCATCAAAACTGATTTGGTTAACCTCTTCAATGCCCGTGACGAGCTGGTCTCGTCATGGGCCGCGGTTGCGCTGTGCCCATGACGAGACCAGCTCGTCACAAACCCCGCCCGCTAATGAAACGGCCGGCACAGGGCGGGGAAAGGGGCGGGCACTGAAGGGGTTAAACACAGCAGTGGAGCATATCCATCCTATGGGATGCCTGAAGGCTTCAGCGCATGCAGGAATGCAACAAGTAAGGCAGGCCAGTGAATGTGATCCTAGTGCAGCAGAATGCATGCCGGGCATCTGGTGACAGAACAGGTTACTGAAGAATACAGACACGCCTGGGAACAGAGCACGTCAGTACAGAATACAGGTGTACACTTGGTATATTACGCCAATGTAGAAGGCAGAGGCATTCTGTGAAGGGAAACATTACTCCACAACGCACAGGCATACTTGCTGCAATATCAGAATACGTGGAAACAATGAGCTGCCGGCTAGTTCCAGTACATATCCAGAGTGACAGAACCGACCTCCTGGAAAACAGAGGGGATCTGAACAAAGCCCTGATATGCCACTCAAAACACGTTAGCTTAAATGAAAATTATACTCTGTTTTTTGTTGTGCTGGAGGCAGACGGTCATTTCATTGTGTAGCCCTTAGGTATTCAGAATGCACAAACTGTGCATCTCCTAGAACAGTGGTCTTGTTGTGTTTTACCCTGTGCAAAGGAAGCATCCAAACAGACATACTGAGTGCCGAAATGCCTTTCTCAGTCCTCCAATATGGCTAACATTTCAGTTATCTACTTTGATGATGACTACCAAACAAGTGAATCACTTTCCTCAAGGAACCTCTTCAACCAATTGGTCCCTTTAGACACAGAGAGGGTCCTGCAATTCTAAGACATGCACACTAGCGTACCTGTGTGATACTTAACCCTGACTGGCTGATCGAAATGTAATTCAACCAGGCCAAAGCAGTTTTCAAATGCAATCAAAGAAAACATCAACGGATGTTGTCTCCGAAGGGTTTCTGCACTGTCAAAGGCTATAGCGTTTGCTTTTGAAGGGTCCTATGGACAGAGGGATCCGTAGGTCTAATGATTGAACTAGTGTTCCATATTGTGGTGGTTAAAGACACAATTTGTTCTAAGACTAATTGTGTTGTAAAGAGAGGATCTGAAAGAACTGCATGTCGTGCTCAAGTCTCGCCTACAACAGCATGCATGAGCTGATGCGTGCGAGAGATATTGTTAGGTCTCACCTAAGACAGCGCACATGTGCTGTCTCTTGCGGGAGATACTGTATACAAGGGGCTTTGAACTCGCCCATTGCTTACCATTCGTTGGCTTCATTGTCACCCTTATTTGATGCTTCCTAATTAGTCAACACCTGCCGGTTTAGCAAATGCCGCAGATCTGTATATCATATGTGCTGTCAGTCATCAAGATTGTATTTTATTCATGCCACTTGCTCTTATCCAATGAAAAGAGCCTCTTCTTCTTTTATGAACAAAACATGCTGATGTGTATTTCTGTCTCGGGCGCAAACCTCTGTGCCCCGAAGGTAGCACTGGAGACCTATCTTAAATGAAATTACTGGGCCAGGGGTTGAAAATAAAACTGAGCGTCACCTCAGACATTCAGCACATGAACACAAATGGTTTCATAGTGTAGTATTATTTCTCGAGGTACAAATAATAATTCCTTGCTGTGGTTTTTAGGCTACCCAGTGCTCGAAGCAGCTCCAGCCTAGCACACGTCTCCTTGAACCTCTGTTCCCTTCAAATGCAGTGACACGGTTCTATTAAAGCTAAATCGAACTGAATTACTACATGTGATGAGAACACACTTGCACCAAAACATATATGGTCTCAGCATTAAATGGGCGCATTTGACTCAGAGTCCTCAGATCTAAAAATCTCAAGAACAGCGCGATTGAGTCACCACCTTCATTATTTTTATTATCCAATATTTCTTTATTTCGGTTGCTCACCATATAAGAGCAAGCTCAAGCATATACAGACAAGTTAAAATAATTAAATTAGTTTAAAAGAGAGAAGATAAAACAATTCATCTGACATAGTGAGTTTTACGTTAAAAAGCAATAAAAAAATCAACAACAATCGAGATCTTGGTTTTGCATGTTAAGGAAATTTCTCCTAGCATATCACATGAAATTTAAAAAGTGTGAAACCGAAAAGACTATATGAGACTCTGTGTTGTATTTTAGGATTCTAAAGGCTTCAATAGAATGGGTGGTGCCTACGTTTTTACATAGCTGGACTAACCATCTCATTCTTGCTGTGCGATATCCTGGACAAAAAAAGAACACATGAAGTTCAGACTCATCACAAATATTACAGGCTGGACATCCACCTAAATTACCCCCTGTCCATTTACATGTGAACGCACGCAGGGGGAGGCAACCGTGTCAAAACTGTACATATAATTTCCTGGCTAGTGCCGGGCGGATTGCATCCAGGCATGCCTCCAGCCTGCAAGTGTCTTTAACTTCCAAGAAGAGTGATGTGAGGGATCCATGAGCAGATTCTGTTTGAAGTTTTGCAGATAAGCTGCACCAGTAGCTGGAGATTAATAACTTGCGTGGTGTACTCAGGCACGCTGTATCAGGGTTATCCCATAGTTCTTTTAGGCCTATTTCATGGAGGCAAATCTAAACCATGGCAACTTCCCTGAGCCGGGAAGTCTCAGAATATCCAATAACTCTAATCTGTATACTTGAAGCTCCGATGTAACCCAGAGGCGCCGCCAAAATAATAATGGCCTGCAGCCAATTTCCTCAGAAATGGATCTCACCCCTAGGTCCATACGCAATGGAACCAGGGGGGAGCTGGTCGGTAGATTGAATAGTTGTCTAAGGAATTAGTTCTCGGTGGTAACCAGGGGCCTAAGGTTGGAGTGCCCCCAGAGTTCAGCACCATATAGGGCTGCACTCCTGGCCTGGGTTTTGTATATCTCCGTAACCGGGCTCACTGTTTTCTGGGATGTTTCCCTAAAGAACTTGGCCAGGCCACCTGTGGTTTGTGTCATTTTAAGGTTAGATTTGCTAATTGCAGCCCCCCCCCCCCCCCCCCCAAGTCATATTCTCTGTGAGAGTTAGTCCCAAATAGTCACATACAGAGACCTGCTCCAAAGAGCTACCATTCATGTGCGGGTTTGGACGTGTGGATTTACTGGGTTAAAAACCATGAATTTGGTTTTGTTGATGTTAATCTCTTGACCCCTAGTCCTGCAAAATTCGCAGTATCCATCTAATATTCTTTGGATATCCATTGGTGACTTAGAAAGGAGAAGGGTATCATCTGCGAACATCATGGCAGGCATTTGCTTAAGCGCAATTTTCGGAGCGTCAATATCCTTGCAGGCTCTCAGCGCATCGATCAGACCGTTTATGTATATGCAGAACAAGGTGGGGGCAAGCACACATCCCTGTCTGACTTCCCTGTTTACAGGGATGGGCTGCGTTAATTCCCCATTTTTCCCATATCTAATTTGGGCATAGTTTTCATCATGTAGCCTTCTCAATACATTTAAAAGGTAAGAAGGAAGTCCCAAATCACTTAGTACCTTCCATAGAGCATCTCTAGGTACCAAGTCAAACGCACTCTTCAGGTCAACAAAGACCAGATACAGGCTACCCTCTTCCAACTGGACTGTTTTCCAATAAAGAAGCTGGAGCCTGAAGATCTGATCTATTGTTGAAGTTTTTTCCCTGAAGCCAGCCTGCATGGGGGTCAAGATCTTTTGTTCTTCCAGGCAAGACTGCAAATGTTCTCAAAGAACCCTAGCAAAGATTTTCTGTGAGACATCGATCAAACTGATCGGTCTATAGTTTGCTGGTGACAAAGGATATCCCTTCTTGAATATATCGGGATGATCTTGGCACCTAACCAAGTTGCGGGAAGAGCCATTCCCAATAAAATTACATTAAAGATTGTCCAAAAATACGGGCCCCAGATCTTGGGTTCAGCCCGATAGAGGTCCCCTGGAATCTTGTACAGACCAGCAGCCTTGCCAGGAACAATTTTATTTAAGGCGCTAATGACTTCTGACAGGGAAATCTCGGGAGTGGCTGTCACCGGCCCCAAGTGGACCGGGGTTGCTGGGGTCTGACTACTCTCTATGCCTTCTAGTGGGGCATAAAGGGCTGAAAAATGCTCTCTCCAGCATTCAGCCGCAATGTTTGGCTCAAATGCAGTTGGGTGTTACTACTACCAGTGGTAACAATGTTCCAGAATACTTTCATATCTTTAGTTTCCAGGGCCGATTTCAGGCTGTCCCACTGATCTGTTTCCCACTGGGATTTGGCAGCTGCGGTGGTGGTTTTGTAGTGATGTCTGGCTGCTTTTACTGTGGTGTTGCTCTTTGTTTTAATGACCTCTAATATTGTCCTTTTGGCTGCCCGGCAGTCCCCATTGAACCAAGATTGCCTAGGTGTCCTACAACAACCCCTGGTGCGCGTTGCCCAGAACGTCTCCTCCAGCCTTTTTATTATGGATTTGTTGATCTTATCAACCTCATCAAGGGACGTGGCAAGGTCTTCAGATTTCACAATCTCCGATAAAGCCTCTATGTTAGAGGTGATGGAATTGAATAAGAGAGTCAATTTATCCTGCGATTTTTCCACCCAGGCCCACTTAACCTTCCGCCAATTGTTTGAGAGGGTCAATCTATGATTAACACCGGAAGATTTAACCGAATAATTCCCAATTGGGGGAAAATTAAAGTGGGAGCTTTAAGGCATTGTGGTCGCTATCTTGCCGCGGGCAGACAATAAAATCTTTTGCCAGGAGCCATAACTTAGTTTCAAGAAAGATGTAGTCTAAGATGGAAGAATGACCAGCTCTGTTGAAAGGTTGGTTCCCTGGGAAGTCTGAGCCAAAGCGACCATTACAGGCTTGCAGAGAATACTTTAGAGTAAGCACCTTGATTTGAAGTGCCAATGGTGTCCAAGCCCTAATGGGAGTAATGTTGGTCTCGGGGATAGACCACAACTTGTCCTCCTCAGTTACTGGTAGGCCCGATAGGTCTTTCAGTGGTTCAAATTGACAGTTTACATCGCCACCCAGCACTACCAGTGCTTTGTTCGGAAGACTAGCTAACAGGTTATCAAGATGTTCTAAAGTTGCTGACTCCTGACCAGTCCTAACCGGCCTTGAGTATACGTTGATTGGGCCATTGTCAGTTCTGATTTGAACGTTAGTACAAGGCACAGTATGTCTGGGGAGATATGCGGCACTAAGGCAATCCTACATCCAAGATGACTCCCAATCCTCGTGCATAGCCCACACGATGGCCTACCTCGTCCCTTAATTGCGGCCGGTATATGAAATGTACCAGGCAGATATCGCACATATCTATAACCCCCCCCTCCCCCCCCCTCCCCAATCAGGGCAGTCGAGCTTGTTTTTAATCATTACAAAATAGGAGCTACAGAGGGTAAGTGCCAAGCCGCCCTCCACTCAATGTCAATATATCAAACAAGGCTAGGCACCAAAGAGGGGTATAAACTTTAGCGAAGGACCAAAAAACTGTTTAGAGAGAAAACAATTTTTCTTCTACTACTGGTATTCTTATCCAGAAATTATTTAGGTCCAGCCGCCCTCAATTTATCAAACTTCAAACAACAAACAGCCCTTCACTACCCATCACCTTCACAAAGACAAATTAAAAGTATTTGAGCAAAAAAGAAGGTGAAACATGAGTGGGCCCCTCACGTACGCACCACCAGGGAGGCTACCAGCCGGTTCTCGCTAGTATGCCCACGTTTTCTCATCATCGGGTGCCCACTCATGGGAGAAAGAGATTAGAGTCCAGTGAAGAGAAAAGAGGGAACAGGTCGCAAGAGAAAGCTGTATTCCTGTTCCCAGCAGAAAGAGAAAAGACAAAACCCGTGAATTGCAAGGAACGACTGTTCAAAGCAATCTTTAAAATTGAGTTGTAGACTCACGTCACAATCACCCTCTTTATTCAAGACAGTGAGCCCACTCAAAAGTAAAAACACATAATGTTGTTACCCGTTTCAAAGAAGGCCAACATGTTTCATTGCCACTTAACTTTGTTCTGGCAAATTCATCAGGGCAAGGGTTTCAAAGGTTTCAATCACCTCACTGGAATTGTAATTTTGGGGTTGCAGAAGGGCATGTAGAGGCGGGGGGTATTCGTACCTGCCTCCACTATGCCACAGGGGGTTATATTGAATACTGTCCCCCGAGTAAATGGCAACACTATTATTTGCTCATAAACCGCCGCAACCGTAGGCTGACAGAGCCGTGTCTCGTCCCTGCTTCATTATCGCGGATAATGAAGCAGGGACGAGACACGGCTCTGTCAGCCTACGGTTGCGGCGGTTTATGAGCAAATAATAGTGTTGCCATTTACTCGGGGGACAGTATTCAATATAACCCCCTGTGGCATAGTGGAGGCAGGTACGAATGCCCTCCGCCTCTACATGCCCTTCTGCAACCCCAAAATTACAATTCCAGTGAGGTGATTGAAACCTTTGAAACCCTTGCCCTGATGAATTTGCCAGAACAAAGTTAAGTGGCAATGAAACATGTTGGCCTTCTTTGAAACGGGTAACAACATTATGTGTTTTTACTTTTGAGTGGGCTCACTGTCTTGAATAAAGAGGGTGATTGTGACGCGAGTCTACAACTCAATTTTAAAGATTGCTTTGAACAGTCGTTCCTTGCAATTCACGGGTTTTGTCTTTTCTCTTTCTGCTGGGAACAGGAATACAGCTTTCTCTTGCGACCTGTTCCCTCTTTTCTCTTCACTGGACTCTAATCTCTTTCTCCCATGAGTGGGCACCCGATGATGAGAAAACGTGGGCATACCAGCGAGAACCGGCTGGTAGCCTCCCTGGTGGTGCGTACGTGAGGGGCCCACTCATGTTTCACCTTCTTTTTTGCTCAAATACTTTTGATTTGTCTTTGTGAAGGTGATGGGTAGCGAAGGGCTGTTTGTTGTTTGAAGTTTGATAAATTGAGGGCGGCTGGACCTAAATAATTTCTGGATAAGAATACCAGTAGTAGAAGAAAAATTGTTTTCTCTCTAAACAGTTTTTTGGTCCTTCGCTAAAGTTTATACCCCTCTTTGGTGCCTAGCCTTGTTTGATATATTGAGCTTGTTTTTAATACCAGCCACGTTCCAAGATACAATCTTGAGATCGTTTGCTGTACTGTTAGTGGCTATAGTGTACCCCTGTGTGTTGGTAATTGAGTGGTCTAAAGTTTCTGATGACTCTGGATGATCTATGGTTTTTTTACCTGAAGCTCATTCGGGGAGTCTGAAGTGATTATGGTGTCTGACCCCACGCTGCATTTCTTCCCTGTTTTCATGTGAATAAATTGGACCATGCTGGTGTATATCGGTGCCAGATAGTAAATCCTTAGTAATGACGGGAGCTTTGAATTTGCCAGTAAAGGTAGTAGTATGGGAGGTTCAGGGTGAGCTATCACCACAGTGTGGGTATTATCAATGGTCTTGGGAGGGTCAGTTTCACGGTGGCTAAATGACTTCTTCTTGAGGTCCATGGTCCTTAACACTAGGTGCCCCCTTATGCAAGGAAGCCGAAAAAGGCTGCCTGGCCGGGAGTCAGTCTACCTCTTCCAGAGCCCCAAATCTATTCGTCAGAGGTAAGTTGAAAACGTGAGACTGCATTAGGAAAGGACCCTGACCTGTCAATGGCCTAGTCTGGTGCCAAGTGTTTGGACCGGCTCTAGGGTCAACCCTGTCAGCGTGAAAAAAGGACCTGGGATGCGCAGCACCTTGCCCTGTCAGTGGCCGAATCTGGCGCCATGTGTTGTGTCTAATTGTAAAATCATTCCTGCTGTTAATGGTGGGTCCTGGAGCATAAAAATGGGTGAGTAGAAAAAAACAAATAGCAGAACCAGTTAAAGGAGAACAGTTACTATAAAACAGATTTTGCACGATAGAGGGGTTTCTGAAATTCACTGTAACACAGTCCCCCCTGGCATCTTTGGGTCTATTACCCACCCAACCCACTCTGCGTGTCAATAGTATTTCACCTGCATTACCAAGGTTGAATTGCTGTGTTTATCAAACAGGTGTAGGCATTTATTCTTTAGCTCAAGGTGGGTTTCCTTCTGTCCTTCTGTGAGCGGTGGAACTCCAGTAAAAACAATGACATAAGGTGTTGAGGCTGGTGGCAATTTATTGTTGGGAGGTCCATCCCGTCCCTGCTTCTCAGTCTCTTCATGCCCCTCTGTTAGAGGATGCTTCAGAGGTGCCCTCATTGGCATGTACATTGCCCCATACCAGACAACCCTTCTTGCACTGTTCACTTTGGGCTTCCAGAGTAGCAGTTGGGACCCCACTAGAAGTGAAAGACTTCTCTCTAATTTCCGTTATTCCAGGTTCGGTGGAGACTTTAGTCGCGTTACTGGGCTCTCTTGGCATTATAGAGGGCTTATGCACTTGTCCTGCAGTACAAGTACAAGTGGTTAAAATTTGATCCAATCGGGGGGATAACTTGGCAAGTTCTTCTCTCATGATATCCCGGATTTGGCCTCGCAAGGATTCCAGCATGTTAGCTACCCATGCTGGTGGTTGCACATCTGTGGGCTGGGGTTCCCCTTCCGGCACGATGGAGATAGGCCTATCGCCTGTGCACACTGGTGAACCATCATTGGTTTTTTTCCGCTTAAATCCAGCCCTAGTCGTCTTGATGGGCTGCCTTGAGTTGATTGGCTTGGCAGAACCTCTAGTGGCTCCCCTCCTTCTAGTGGCCACTTTCGGGGTCGAACCTGTGTCCAACCCTGAGGTCAGGGTCGGATTTGTTGTTTCAGAGGTTTAGTCAAGGACAGATTGTGTATTAATAAAGTCTGTACTAGTGGTAAACTGTAGGAGGTCCGGGGTCAGTGATAGTCTGCGTTCGGTGATTTCAATTTTGTTAGCCACAACGCCAATGGCCCTTTGGAGCATTCTATTGATGGATTTCTGCGGTAAGGAGGGCGGTATAAGCCGCGGGGGTGCATGACATATGGCAACTGTTGTCTGCTTCCCCATATCGGCAATTTTAGGTATGTGCAGTGAGAAGAGCACTATAGTTATCACTTGATTAAGCAGATAGGTGCCCCACCACGCTAATGTGCCAAAGTACTAGGCAAGGGGAGTCAAACCGTCAAAGTTAATAACAGGTGCGGCTAAATAAACAAAGACAGGAGTTACTTACAATTTTGGTCCCAGAATTCGCCTCGCTATGGTCGTGGCTGCCCCCTTCCTAATTTTCCTTGGCTTGGGTAATTACAGCCAAGGCGTGATGCACAGTCCCAGCTTCTTAAAGATAGAGATGGGAAGGGGCAAGGCCAAGAGAGGGGGCCTAGCCCAGCTTTCATCAGCCGTAGACGGGTGCAGACGGGCCCGCCCTTGGCCCGGACACGCCCGCGCTGCGGTTGGTGGCCTGAGCCTTTTGTCCTGCCCCTGGGCGCGAGTGCAGCATCACTGGCGCTGGAGCTGCTGGGAGATGGTGTTCTGCCGTTTCCCTCACAGCGCGATTATATGCGTGCTGGCCATTTCCCTCACGGCGTGTTCTGGTGCTAGCAAGCCGTTCCAGTCACGGCACGCAGGTAAGGCCGGTTTAGATCTTGAGCGTCCCACGCTGCGGGAGGTGGCCGAGCCTTTTGTCCTGCCCCTGGGCGCGAGTGCAGCGTCACTGGGGCTGCTGGGAGATAGTGTTCTGCCGTTTCCCTCACGGCGCGATTATATGCGTGCTGGCAGTTTCCCTCACGGCGTGTGCTGGTGCTAGCAAGCCGTTCCTCTCACGGCACGAAGGTAAGGCCGGTTTAGCCCTTGAGCGTCCCGCACTGCGGGAGGTGGCCAAGCCTTTTGTCCTGCCCCTGGGCGCGAGTGCTGCGTCACTGGCGCTGGAAGATGGTGTTGTGCCACTTCCCTCACGGCGCGATTATATGCGTGCTGTCCGTTTCCATCACGGCGTGTGCTGGTGCTAGAAAGCCGTTCCCCTCACGGCACTAAGGTAAGGCCGGTTTAGCCCTTGAGCGTCCCGTGCTGCGGGAGTTGGCCGAGCCTTTAGTCCTGACCCTGGGCGCGAGTACAGCGTCACTGGCGCTGGGGCTGCTGGGAGATGGTGTTCCGTCATTTCCCTCATGGCGCGATTATATGCGTGCTGGCCGTTTCCCTCACGGCGTGTGCTGGTGCTAGCAAGGCGTTCCCCTCACAGCACTAAGTTAAGGCCGGTTTAGCCCTTGAGCGTAGTTTTTATTATACATTAATCAGCACAAGGACCAGTCGCGCTAAAGTAGAGGGCACTGTATTTGCACTGTGGTAACACAAAGGATACTGAGTTATAATTCAAATTGTTTCACTACAAAACTACAGGGCCCTACATCTGCACATTAATATCCCTCATGCAGCACAAAGCGATATATCTGGCAAGCGATTCACTCTTGCCCGTATTATCATAATCCAGACAGATAAGCATGTGCATGTGAGTGAGTTGTGTACAGTATAGGTCGCTATATCCTCTTTCCGTTTGCAATGCAGAGATTTATCTCTGTGCACAATTAGGCCCCCTTCATACAGTTCAAGATAATGTATTTACAGGTGGATCACAGGGCAGTCATTAAGTTCAGTGAGCTACATCAATGCAATCAGGGCACTGTATTTTCTAATGAGACATTCATGTTCACAGTGTATGGCACTATAACTGAGCAATCTCAGCACTATCATACACAGGACTGGTTCTTATCAGATAAGCTGGAGGAGTCAACCAGCAAAGTATGCTCGAGTCAAGCCATGGGTGATCCATGCAATGATGCGTGTGAAGTTTGATTCCGATAGAACCTCACAAGAGCGGAGCACCAGAGCAGAGAGAGCATGCTGCATACTGTGCACGGATTAGGAATACATTGAGTAGACAGGTAGGAACAAAACTGCAAGTGTCTCTTTGTGGACGTCTATTATCCTAGGCTATGTGTCTTACACTGTGTAAAGGGGAGATTACACGCTCTCTTGCCTGGTACCGTAACCCTATTTTGGGGTCAACTAGAAATTCAATTAAATATTTTATGAGTTTTCCTTTATAAATACTTAGAAGAACGACATTTTTGGTCAATATCTCACAGAAATAGTCCTGAAAATTGCACCAGTATACACTCATTTCTTAACATTTCTCGGCTTAAAAACCAGTGGCGTAACACAGGCCCCGCAGCCCCCCACGGTGTGGGGGCCCGCAAAGCTGTAGGGGGACCCCTGAGCACAGTACTTTAGACCGAGAGCTCCTGACTAAATCTGGAGCGGGGGCTCCTCCAGGTACCTTGCAGGGGGGCCTCCTCAAGTTTCGTTAGTCCACTGTGGAAAGCCTGCTTTGCTCGCGCACATGAAAAAAATTGTTAATTGCTGTTACGCCTCACCACTTTTTAATTACACCAGCAGCCACTGACCTCTCCTTGTCTGGGTTGCTTTTCCTCCTCTCACGCCCACCAATGTCTGTGTTGCTTCTTTCATCCCACCACCCACCCTGCTGTTGTCCGTGCTGCTTCTTCGCTCTCACCCTCCAGTTGTCTGTGTTGCTTCTTCCCTCCCATCCCCCTCATCCATGTTGCTTCTTCCATCCCACCTCCCACCTCTCACCCTCATGTTGTTGTGTTGCTTCTTTCCTCCCACTACCCAAACTCGGTTTGTCTGGGTTGCTTCTTCTCTCCTTCTCTGGTCAGTGTTGCTTCTTTGCTCCTACCCCCAACACTCCTGTTGTAAGTGTTTCACCCACCCGCAATATGAAAAAAAAGTGATATGACGTAGTCAATGCTGGCTGAGTCATAGCACTTTCTTTTAAATGCTGCCAATGTCCTTGCTGCTTGTTCCCTCCCTCCCGTTGTCCAAATGCCTCCCACCCTTACTCCTGTTGTTCAGGTTGCCTTCCTACCATAAGAAAAAAAGCAATATAACATGGCCAGCTCTGGTCACGTCACAGCACTTGTTTTCTAATGTTTAGCCATGCTGCACTGCAGCTGCACTGCAACACTGTTCAACGACATTAGCAAAGCCAATAGCTCTTGCATAGAAAAGACCTATTGTTTTTGCTTATGCTCGTTTCTCAAAGCACTGTAAAATGTTGTCTACCAAGGAATGGATGGCAGAGTGCCTAAAGGAGTGTTTGCACTTCAGTCTGTTAGAAAGAGGTCTTGCATAAAACACACTATCTGGAATCACCCACGGAAGCAGTAATATTATACAACTGGTGGTGGCAGAGAGGAATCTTATGGGCCACCTTGAACAAATGAAGAGTGGAGGGGCATAGCAACACCCACCCAGCAGGGCTGATGGTAGTGATTCTCCACATCTTAACGGACAATACAAATAGATACCTAGCGATCATCCAAAAGCCCAGTTAGCATAATCAGATACTTTACCCGCACATGATCTTTTTGGTCAGTCACTTTTCCAGGTACTACTGGCAGCTCATCTACTCCAAGATTAGAAGGGCTCCACCAAGCTCCGTGGCTCATTGTCCTGTCATGTGGATATGCTTCATGAAGACAATCGGAGATCCTTGGTACTTTCACAAAGAAATCCACCAAGAATTCCAAAAAGTATGACCACATAACTGCAGTATTAAGAGATGCTCAGTGGCTACACCTCAAGCCAAAAATAAAGTTCAAGATTTCTTGCCTCACCTTCAAACAACAATAACTGTCATAGCTCCGCTCTACTCTAAACATATCTAGAGGCACAAAAAAACCTCAGAAGAAATTAAGTTCTGCGACTAGAATAAAATTATCTCAAATTCCCCTCAGCTCCAACAAAATCTTTTAAGAGGCTATTCCTTCAGTTAGTAACTCACTACAAGCCAATCTAAGATGCTAAGAACACATTATCCACGTACTTACCTCGATGCTTACTATTGGTCTACTATCCCTATTCATACTTCCACGAGTCTTAACCTACTTCCTTAACTGAGCAGTACTTTGTTTTTGATTTTTACCTCTTTATTGTTGCTTTGACATTTTTATTTAGTTTGGAGCCCCAAGTCTATTGTTCTTTCATAAAATGTAAAGAGCACTGCCACCCTCTGGTGTAACAACAACAGTGTATTACAATTATACATAAATACAATAATGGCCCTTGGCCCCATTCCATGGAGGAATAGCTGGTGGATTTTTTCTCTCTCCAGTCAATTGGCTTTCTATTTGCACTCAATGGGGCACCTCCTTTTCAATCAGATTCAGGTGGAGTCAGCACAGAGCCCTAACTGCTCAAGGACTCTCACTGACCAAAAGGGGAAGTGTGCCAGCAGAGTGGCAATGACGTCCCAATGACTAAGATGCCCTAAAAAATGTTTGCCTCGAACATTAGGATTGCACCCCCGCAGTCTATAACTTGCAAGTTCAGAAGATTAAGAAGAACGGTGACGGTGTATGTCCCTCTATACAAAGAAACTATTAACAAATAAAGTATTTTGTAACATGGGTTAAGGGGAGAAATATCTTATTTAATTACAAGTGGATTTTTTTTAACGGATTTTTAATTGTTGTCTGGCTGATTTTCAATTAAGCATGTCAGATAAGGAATTGTTCAGGTGTGGCAAGGGAAATAAAAAACTCATCCCCAAGGAATAATACACCCAACAATGAAGTAATGCTCGTCTATTGTCTGGCAGGTCTAGAAGAACAATGACCATGGCTCTCCCTGGTACTGCTGTTTAGGTGGGTACTTTATTGCTCAAAGTGGGAGTGCTTTGGTTTGGTCTACTCCAACCAATGACAACAATAAGCCATACAGTCTGTTCATTGTGGCTTACGCCAAAAGCTACTCAGAAATTACATGTATACTCCGTTATAGGGCTGCTGTACCAGAGATGTATACTAGCAGTGTATGGACTGCTGGTTCAGAGGTTTCCATGAGAGGATCTAGTAAACGATATGCCAAATCCCATTGTCAAATATTAATGTACTTATTTTAATGTTGTCTGAGGGAGGTATTTTTCTAAACTGGACTCCAGGAGTGCATATCATCAGGTCAAACTCCATCCACACTTCAGTCAGACACCTTACATTATTTATGACGTCGGCTGGGACTTTCCAGTTTTACAGACTTCCGTTTGGATTATCCTCATCTGTGAGTGTCTTCCAGATAAAAAAAAAAAAACACTTACTTAATCGCCGCGTCTCTCCTACGCGTTGGACTAGGGCCAGGAACAGAAAGCAGGAAGTTCCCAGGCTCCCTTAAGCCAATCACAATGCTGCAATGGTCTGAGTGCCGTGGTTCGGCGCTCAGACTGGAAATGGGAGCCTGAACCTGTTCTCCACCCAGTCTGTAATGCAACCTGGGTGGAGAACATGCAAAGTGTGCATGACTGTTTTGCCGGCACGAGACAGCTGGTCAAACAGTATTATGCACTTAGTGGGCCCACCACGCATCTCTCTGCTCTGTGAGAAGAGCAGCCCCACCCCACCCCACAAAGCTGCCGCAGCAGGACGAAATAAAATGATCATAACATTAAGTTATGATCATTTTATTTTCTCTTTATCTGACTGCTGCAAAGCAGCAAGTGGGGTGACGCTCCTCCGCCTTAGCAGAGGAGCTGCCACTGCACATGATAGAGACACACTGCAGTCCTTCATGGGTTTTGTGGAGTGCTACTACAAATTTGCACAGGATTTTGCCCATAAAACGCAGCCTCTGTGGGAGATACTGAGGAGGGGTAGGAAATTCATTTGCAGCGAACAACAAGCTGCGTTTTCTCTAGTCAAATACAATATTGCACATGCTGGTGTGTTAGTACCATTTCAAAGGGATTTGAAGACCATTGTCATTGTGGATGCCAAAGCTGTAGGAATTAGGGTTGCCTTATCATAAATGCATTGCAAGAAGGAGAAAACCAGAGCATTTGCCTCGCATTCACACGGATGCGGAAAGCAATTACTCCATTAATGAATGTGAAGCAATAGCTGCTGTTTGGGCCACAGCCCACTCAGGATGTTTATATGAGGAAGTGTGGTTATCCTCAGAATTAATCACAACCCCCTACTCAAAGTGCTGGGACCTGGGGGGACAAGAAATTGCTCAGGGAGGTTAGCAAGATTGCCTGTTAGGTTGCAGTATGAGTGTAGGGTGGAATATGTTTCGGAATGAAGAATAGGGTGGCAGATGGTCTGTCGACATTGCCCGACAAAGCTGCGGAGATGACTGAGTTAGTTACTGAAGAATTTGGTGCTAGTCTTGAGGATGTCACAGAAGGCTTGGAGAGATCCATTTCCAAAGGGGACTGGGTGGGAGCCATGGAGCAAACATTAACACTTAATTGTGTGCCAAAGTTGGTCAAAGGGTGTTCATGAGACATAGTACTTTGCCTGATGGCGTATAACCATTTTTTAAGGTGGTTGGTTGGGTTCTCCATTCAGGATGACTACCTGCGTTTGAGAAATGAGAAGTTTGGGCCATCTAGTGCACTCAGGCCTAGGTTTGGCACACAAGGGTCACTAATGTCAAACGTTAACCACCAAAGGGTCAGAGAAAGGTTTTGGTAGCATCTCATGAACAACCAGGTAAAAGAATGGGTTGAGAAGTGTGGCATTTTTAAAGTTTCAGAAAAACATTTGAGAGTGGGAGTAGGAAAATTCCACGAGGAACAACATGTCTGAAGCGAGGGAGGTATGGGAGAAAGTTTGCTTAGACTTTAATGGGCCTTTTTCATTTTATTCTGACCAGGATAGGTTTGCAGCTATTTTTGTGGAAAATTCAAGTGGGTAGAGGTAGCATTCATGAAGTAGGTCACCACCACTTCTACCATTGATTTGTTTTTAGAGAGGAGTTCAGAAGGGAGGGCATACCCTTTGATTTACTCCCAGACAATGGTACACAACTGACGTCACACAAAAGTTTTTTTGGACTCCCTTGGTGTGAGACATGAATGTTCTTCACTGTATACTCCCCAGGGTAATGGTTTAGTGGGGAGGGTCAACAGAATGATAAAGGGAACAATGCAGTTGGCATGTAGTGTGGGTTTGTCTGTGAAGGATGCAGTTATTGACATGCTTTGGGCCTATCACACCGCAGTCAACACCAGTACAGGGAAAACCATGTTCAAGATGATGCGAGGCAGGCAACCAGGAACCAAATTGGTTCTGTCTTGGATGCGGGAAGGGTTGGCAAGGACAGAAGGGTGATCAAAAGAGAGTCTTGAGAAACGTTTTATTGCTGTGCGAGATTGGGACATGGTTAAGCCTGGGGCGATGGAAAAGGTTTAACCAAGTTTCGAGGCCCCTAGGAGGTCAAAATGTTTGGTGGCAATTGGCTCAAATTAGACAACGGGCAAACTTGGAATCTCAGAAGAGTAGCCCTATACCAGGGTCAAGGGGTGTTGGGAGAAGAGTTTGATGGATGTGGCGGGTATGCTGGGTCTGTGTTCTAAATGGTTATTGATGAGGGAAAGTAAATTCACAAATGAGCTGGGAGGGGACAGGTTTCAGGAGATACCAAATGTGCTAGGAAGAGGAGATGAGTCAATGGTAGCTTCACGAGTGAGGATGGAGGTGAGAGTGAGAAGGCCTTCCGGCTATTTGGGGGAATATGTTAGTGATAAAGCATTCAGTTTTGTTTTTCTGTGGCGCGAGTTTATTTATTTATTTTTAAAGAGTTTTATATAGCGCAAAGTGGACCCGAAGGTCACATGAGCACCAGTTACGTTACAGACGGACACATTCATTTTTGGTAGGCACGGGTAGAGTAAGTGATTTCACCAGAAACACAGGATGTTGAGCATCCCTGTCGAGACTCAAACCTGGTTCCCCAGCTTTAAGGTCGAACGCTCTAGCCATTAGGCCACACTCTCTTCCCTTGCTTTGCATCTGTGTATTTGTTTGCGTTGTTGCCTGTCATGTCTTTTTCCTCAAGGGTGTTTGTTTCCCTTAACTACCTTGTCATGTCTTTTGCTCTTATCAGTGCGCATTCCGTTGTTTTTATTTTATCAGCAAGATGAGGAGATGTGTTATAATGCTTTAGGCAGTTTCAGGCAGGCTGAAACTGCAGACTGTATTGTGACATAGGTACATGTAGAGAGCCATCCGGGCTCTCTCATACAATGTAACACGATATACTAGTGTGGCCTACCTTGTGCTATCCAGCGCTACAGCGGCCTTCGGTGTCCAGGCCCCGCCGCGCTACATTGGCGACGAGGCCGGTCGCTTCCAACGCGCGCACTGCCTCCTCTGTGTCACCCTGCTGGGAGCACGCGGAGCCCACCCACGACACTCCACCATCGTCAGCGCGAAGATCCTGCCCACGCCCACGTGCGCCGCCGACTTCAGCCGAGGCTGGCCCCCCACCCCCTCGAGCGCCACACTGCTGCTGCTGCTGGGCCCACACGCCGCTGAGTTCCGCGGCTCCTGCTGGCGCCTTGCACCCGCCGCACACCTCCCCAAAGCCGTGGGAGCATTCTCAAGCACACAGTGTGCTTGTGAAGAACGAAGCAACCGGTGAGTGCCTGGCCCGGTGTGTCTGGCCCCGCTGTGGTGCATTGTGGTACTGCAGGACTCCTGCACTGCCTGGGAAGCGCGAGAGGCCCCCCCTGTGACTGGGACATTTTCTATCAGCCACGTTCTACACAGTGCTGTGGCCCACCATTAAGAAAGGGGCTCAGGAACACGATCCTGCCAGTAGGTCCCAGGCAGCCAGCACAGCCCTGAAAATTCCTGCTCACACGCTGGGGAGGGAGATCTGTGAGCCCTGCACCATTCACTAGGACCATTCCTCATCTGCTGTCCGGCTGGCGAGTAGGACATCTTCTGCCCCAGAGCACGTGGAAGGACAGAGCCACCGCCCCAGAGGATCTGGCCAGGAGACCTTCCACTCCCACGTGGCCACACGCCAACACACAGCTTGGCTCACAGGACCCCTAGTGTCAGGACCGCACCACCACACCCGTGGACGAATGTACCAGCGTCATGAGCAATCAGGCCCAAGCAGGCGATGCAGGTCAGCAGGCCGCTGTGGACAATCCAAATGTGGGTGCCAACGCACCACTCCCCGGACACAGCCATTCGGCTGTCGCCCCACTGCCGCCATTCAGCGAAACGGCAGATCCCGCAACTGCGGCCCCTCGGTGGAAGGCATGGGTCAGACAGCTGAACCACTACTTCAAGGGCACCAGGGAGACCAATGGCACCGTGAAGAGGTCGCTACCTATCTATTATGGAGGCTCCGAAATCTACGATCTTTTCGAAACGCTCCCCAACACAGGCAATGATGATGACTACGAGGCGGCGGTCGCCGCGCTCAACAAGCACTTCGACCCTCAACTTAACCCCGATTTCGAGAGGTTCAAGTTTAGACAGGAGTCGCAGTTGGACACCGAGTCCGTGGACATGTTTTACGGGCTACTGCGCAGGCTGGCCGCCACGTGCGCCTTCCCAGATCAGAGAGAGGAGATACGTGGCCAAGTCATCCAGGGGTGCCTCTCAAAAAAGCTGCGGAAGCTGATCCTTCGACAGCCGGGAATCTCCCTGGACGAGATCCTCATCTTGGCCCGGTCCCACGAGTTATCGGACGTCCGGACTGGAGAGATGGAAGCTGCTCTGCACAAACCCATCGTGGCACCACACGCATCCAGATTTGGGCCCGTCAAAGAAGAGAGGGTTGAGGCAATCCAACGGCGCCCCAACATGGCTCGCCAAGCACCAAGGACGACGACCGGAGGGCCATGTGGCTACTGTGGAGAGGACCACTCGGCGACGGCCGTGTGCGGAGCGAGAGGAAAGACGTGCTCCCGCTGCGGGAAGATAAACCACTTCGCCAAGGTGTGTCGCAGCGGCCAGTCCAGGCAGGCTCCTCCGAGGTTACGAGGAATATCACAACGCCTGCACCAGGTCTCACTCAATGACGGGCCGTCAACAGGGAATGAACTGCCACAGGAACGCTGTCCCGCCCTCGAAGATGATGACGACGAGGTGTTTGTCGTCTCTTTTGTCAGCAGGTCCGACAAACACCGGAGGCCGCCACCGATGTGCTCTGTCCTGGTAGACGGAACGGCTGTACGGGCACTCATAGACACGGGTGCATCGTCAACGTGATGGACTCGGAGCAGTATGACCGTCAGTCGCCACGGCCCCCGCTCGCACCCACCAAAGCCCCGATATACACTTATGGGGGGACAGATCCACTTCCCCTCCGAGGAGTCATCAAAGCCAGTATCGCCAACGGAAAGCATGTCACGGAGGCCCGGTTCCACATTACGGAAGGGAGAAAAGGCACGCTGCTCAGCTGCCATACGGCAGAAGACCTGGGTCTAGTCTTCTTTGCCCACCAGTTCCATGACTCCCACGCTGAGGCCATTTTGAGGGAGTTCCCAACGCTGTTTACTGGATTGGGCAAGCTAAAAGGGAAACGGTTTGGGCTCCTCATCGACACTACCGTGCGGCCAGTCGCCCTAAGGCACCGGAGGGTGCCAATCAATCTCTGACTGCAAGTGGAAGAAGAGCTGAAGAAGCTGGAGGACCTCGATGTGATCGAGAAAGTGTCCGGTCCAACGCCGTGGGTGTCCACGCTGGTCGTGGCTCCCAAACCAAAGCAGCCCGGAGCCATCCGGCTCTGTGTGGACATGAGGCTACTGAACATGGCTGTCAAGAGGGAACGCCACATCACGCCCACTATATACGACATAGTGGCCGATCTGAATGGAGACAAGTGGTTCTCGAAGCTGGATCTGAACGCGGGGTACCACCAGCTGGAGCTTGAACCCGAGAGCAGGTACATCACCACCTTCTCAACACACGTTGGCCTCAGGAGGTACAAGAGACTGTGCTTCGGGGTGTCGTCGGCAGCCGAAGTCTTCCAGAACGCCATTAGGGAAGCACTGTTGGGTCTGCAGGGTGTGATCAACCTGAGCGATGACATCCTGGTGTTCTCGAACACCCTAGAAGAACACCACACTCACCTTCGGGCCACCCTCCAGAGACTCGAAGACTGCGGACTGACTCTTCATAAGGCAAAGTGTTCATTCTACCAAGAGTTGGTTGATTTCTTCGGGTACACTTTCACCAAGGGCGGCCTACAGGTGGACCCCAAGAAGGCAGTAGCCATCCGAGCAGCCAGCACCCCGAAGAACCCCACGGCGGTACGAAGCTTTCTTGGCATGGCCAAATACTGTGGCAGAGTCATTCCAAATCTGGCCGCCCTGTCAGAACCGCTCCACACTCACACGCAATGACCACAAGTGGGAATGGACTGTAGCTGCCAACACGGCATTCAACCGCATCAAGGCAGCACAACTGGATAAGATGATTATGGCCTACTTCCACCCCGGGCAGCGCACCAATGCTGATCGTCGACACCAGCCCGGTAGGCCTGGGGGCTGTCCTCCTTCAAGAGCATGGTCTGGAAACTTAGAGACCCGTGGCGTACGCCAACAGGGCATTTACGGACACGGAATCAAGGTATGCCCAAATTGAGAGGGAGGTTCTTGCGATAAAATGGGCGTGCCAACATTTTCACTTATATCTATATGGACAAGAATTCCAGGTGGTCACCCACCATAAACCGTTACTCCCGCTCTTTGCAGGGTCGTCTAGACTGGCACCCCCAAGAATAGAGAGATGGGCTGTGCAGCTACAGGCATACAATTTCAAAGTTGTCTTCCGCCCTGGGGCACACAACCCGGCAGACTACCTATTGCGATGCCAGGAAGCCATGCCGCCTCGAAGATCACCGGCGGATGTTGAGTACTCTGAGGCGTTTGTCAGAATGGTCTCGCAGGAAGCGTGTCCTGCAGCCATGATGCTCGAAGACATTGGCCACGTAACGGATGAAGACGAGACACTGTCCCAGGTGAAAGCTACCCTTCTGAGCAACGGTTGGGCACACTTCATGGCCGGGGCTCCGGCACTCAGAGCGGAGGACAGTCACGCCCGGCAACAGATCTGGCAAGTACGCCATGTACTAAGTGTGGGAGAGCAGGGAGTCGTCTTGAGGGGACACGTGATCATCATCCCAAAGAGGCTACAGTGGAGGATCCTTCAGCTGGCACATGTCGGACACCAAGGGATGGCAAAGACAAAAGCCTGGCTAAGGAACAAGGTCTGGTTCCCAGCTATGAAATCCATGGTAGAGGAAATGGTGAGGTATTGTCACACCTGCACAATTACTAGGGGAGACCCGGCGCCGGTGATCACTGAAGAGCCCAGCGAAACCCCATGGACCAAGATAAGCCTTGATTTCGGGAGTTTTTCAGATGGACGCATCATGCTGGTGATGGTCGACTCGTACTCAAAGTTCCCAGTTGTGGAGGTGGTGGCATCAACGGCGTTCACGCGAATATATGTCGTTACTACGCATTCCGTTGCAGCGCATGCCTTTACCACGCATGCGTTACAACGGAATGTGTTTTCCACGCTTTTCCGTTACCTCGATTTTACCTTTACTCCGATTTTTCTTTTTTTGGGGGGGGGGGGGACCCCCCCCAAGCCCCCTTTCTTCTTTTTTTTCCTTTTTCCGCAGGTCTCCGCCGACACTGAAAACGGACTGATGCTTTTTTTGGGATTAGGATGACGCTGTCCCGTGATGACGTTGCTTGCGTGGCGAAGATGGTCCTTGAAGCATTACGCGTTGTGAAGACGTTTACGAGGTAAGTGTATCGTTGTAAACGTAATGCGTAGAAAATGCTTCGTGGTAAAGGCTGTTTCCCCGTTCACGCATGTCCAAAGAGTCCTAAACAAGACTTTTGCACTCATGGGTCTGCGGGAGGAAATTCGGACGGACAACGGGCCCCCGTTCCAAGGCCGGGAATTCCAAGAGTACCTGGAGAGAAAAGCAATCCACCATCGGAAGATCAACCCTCTGTGGCCTCAATCCAACGGGGAGGTGGAGCGCCTCATGCGAACACTGAAACGGGCCCTGCACATTGCCGCGGACCAAGGTGAAGATGCAGAAGCGGCACTTGATCAGTTCCTTGATGCCTACCGGCAGACGCCACACTGTACCACCAAGTGTGCTCCCTCTCACTTGCTCTTCAAGAGGCCCCCGCGGGACAGCATCCTGACAGATCCAACATGGAAGCCCCCAGAGTGGGACAACTAAGCTGTCCAAGCGAGACGAACCAGGACCAACCAGAAGGCGCGTGAAGCCCGCCGGGCACAAGAGCCGCAGCTGAAAGTAGGGGACCGTGTTGTGGTCAAGGACAGACACCCTGGCTGGAAGTTCAGGACACTATATGAGCCAAAAGGGTGGACTGTGGAGGACTTTCAGGGAACCACGGTCACTGCCCAGAGAGGGCAGCAGGTCATCACAAGGAATGTGTCCAGTTTCAAGAAGATCTTTGATCAGAACTCTGGCCAAGACGAGTCGGAAAGTCCTGACGATGTCCCAAGTATCACCCCACCTGGCTTGCCAAAGCTGATAGTTTCTGCACCGCGGAGCTCGCAAGTGGAGAGGGAATAGGCTGTCCCTGAGGCTAGCAGGCCTAGTCGGGATGCGGTGACTGCATCTCCCCCGAACACATCAGCGGATGCAGTGGTCAGTTCCAGCTCTGGAGCCAGAAGTATGGTCTCCGGCCGAACCCTGCGCCCAGTCAAAGACTGAAAGACTTTGTGTGCACCTCCCCGTGAACCTGAAGAACCTGATGGTCGGTCACTAAAAGAAAGGAGGGATGTAGAGAGCCATCCAGGCTCTCTCATACAATGTAACACTAGTACACGCATGCATACACCCCTCGGGGCGGGCTTGACCCGAGGGGATAAATAAACGGCAGGCGACCGCTCGGGGTCTTCCGGCCAAGTACGATATACGAGTGTGGCCTACCTTGTGCTATGCAGCGTAGCAGCGGCCTTAGGTGTCCAGGCCCCGCCGCGCTACAGTAAATTCCATGATGCCATGTGGGGAGTTTGGGGTTTGAACATGGGCAGTCAGATGCTAGCTGTGCCTGGCAGGACTGCACTGTGGGGTTTCATATCTCTGCTACATTAAATCTTCTACAAGTACGTGGTGTGTGGAGTGTTCTTTATTTACAACAGTGACCATGCACTTATCTGCAAGAACAGATAACTAAAGATTATAACAGTTTACGTGCCCAGCGTTAAGACTGCAAAAGCAGAGGTGACAGCAAACTAATAAGGCAATCAAGCGTGGATTGACCATTATGTAATGTGCCCACAGCATGCTTGATATCTCAGAGTACGCAGAAAGTGTTTTAATACAACCTTAAATAGCGAGAGCGCAATGTATATATGTACAGAGGCGGAGGGCCCTTACCTGGGCAGGTCGCTCTTCCACACATATAGGCTGCCTACGTAGGAGCAGGCCAACATGAAACATGATGCCAGGGACATCCAGCAAAGTCCAGGAGCATAGCCGAGCTCTCCGGCAGCCCTGCGCAGGTGGTCATCCTCTTCTTCGGAGAGCGACATGATTCCCACTCTGTCCATTGACCGAAGCTGGTCGTCTCTATGTCGTTTTCAGCACCCACTAGCTTATTTTCTGCTATCTAATCGTGGTGTCTGACTTTATCGGACCCACTGCTACTGTATGATGTTGCCTGGTCTTCTGCAGTTGTCAGTTCTTGCTGGCTCCTTGGGCTGTTGGTGCCCGTTACCTGCGCCTCAGCTGCAATTAGTGCCTGCTACCTGTTCTTCTATTACTGTTCTATTGGTACTGCAGGTCTGCCTCTGTGCCCACAGCCTGCTGTTGTATTGCTGCCTGTATCTTCTGGGTGCGCTTCTCCTGCTCCAGCCTGGGCATAGTCCTCTGTAACCTGTGCCTGCTGTATCAGCTGGCTACTCCTCTCCTGGTGCAAACTCCCATGCTGTGCACACTACCAATTTACTGCTCTACTACTACAGATGATGCCTGCTCCTCGATTCGTGTTTGCTCGCCTGCTGATTACAAACTGGTGCCAGCCGCATTCTTCTCTTTACTGCTACCTATGTTGCTTATTTTGTTGTTACACCCTGTGCTTCCCTGTTGCTGCAGATTACAATCAAACGGGGTTGCGAGATCTGACATCCAAAACAAGCACAATCTTCTACGAAAAGAAGCCTTAAACAAGCTCACGTCCTGCAATTACTCCAAAGATAACCGCACATATAACAAAATTATTCTAGGGATGAAGATTACGAACAATAAAACACGAGGTATCCCAATTAAACTATCTAAACGAAAATGTATGTGTTTCCCATCCTTTGAAGAAAGCCGTTCTTGAATGTAAAGTAATCATTCCCATTGCAAAATGGCCACCGGCCGACGAGTTTCGTTCACTTTCCACCTTACAAAATTTGGCTGTATTACTAGTGCTTCTTACAGATAGCTCCGCCCACGTAAATACAACCAATCAAAAAATTACCTGGGACGTCCTAAACTTCCTTTCTATTCGACACTACACTCACAACAGTCGCTGGCGCTTGAAAGCAGATGACGGTGGATGAGATATAAAGACTCCTTAATAAGAAGCTTTAGGTGCTAAAGAAGCTCCCAAACCGATTGACTTAACTGGATATAATTATTAACAACAAAGGTCAAAATGAATTTCTGTGACGTTTATACAATCGCACATGCCAGTAGTAGGAAAAACTTCACTTCCGATACGCGTTTGTTTCGAATCTCCTGATTGGCATTTTGCAGAGCATGCGCATCAGGTTAGGCAGTTGAGTCTCCATGCTTTTTTTCTATCCGTGCTCTAGTGTTAGTCCTGGCGTTACAGAGCGTATACATATCTTATGCATACATGCCAACATTTCAGAAGAGCAAAGTGGGAGAATTTAAAAAAAAAAAAATCGGGAGAATGGGGCCTTCAATCGGGTTTCTGTCATGTATGGACTTTGGAAGTGTGCTGCTGCAGGATCGGACATTTGAAAGCAAATTCACGTGTTTTTTTGTATCACCTTTCAGAAGCATGGAGCGCAATGGTAGGCAGAGAAAGAGGGGGATGCAAGAGTTGTGCACTGGCCTGGCAGGTTGCGGTCAGTGCATACACCCCCCCCCTCCCTCCCTCGTCAGCCCGGGCTGAAACAGCTTCCTGGCACACACACAGTCGCTCCCCCCCCCAGTACTTCACAGGTGTTTAAAAGACCATTCGGTTGGTAATGGGGCTTTGTTGGTTTTTCACCCCTTCTAGAGCCCCTGCATCGCCATTCTGACTATTGCTGGAAGAATTAGCACGTTACACATTACCAAGCCCTGTCAGCTGAAACCCCGAGGAATCGGGTTTTTGCTTGCAGGAATCGGGAGGCGGGAGACTAGCCTTCAAATCGGTAGTCTCACGCCTGAATCGGGAGTGTTGGCATGTATGCTTATGTGATCAACAAGTAAAGGTTTGCGAAGCACAACTGAGAGAGGGCCTTAGCTCCGATGAAATGTGTTTTTTCCTAATGTTCAGAACATAATATTACAACAGTGTGATATGTTCATAATTTTAGTGTAATTATGAGTGACATTCAACGACTATGACAGTTTTTCAGGAGCAAACACACGCAATGAATACGAGGGTACATGCATAAATAGCACCTATTTGAGCAACAAGAAACCGAAAATCTTAAACTGCTGCAAAGCACCAGAAATGACAGGGTCGCATTGGTAAGGCGGGCATTCGGGTAATATGCCGGTATCGAAGTTGCAGCTTTGGGCAGCCGCGCCCCGTGGAGGGAGTTCCGTGGGTCGGAAAGGCGGGGGAGGGGCAGCGTGGGGGGTACTAAAAACCGGAATATGGATAATTGGAGGTAAGAAAACAATTAAATAAAGGAAACTAATTCCGTAGTGCGCCCTGCATCGCAAACTGCGATGCAGCGTGCGCTACGAAATTCGTTCTATTTATTTAATTGTTTAGTTACCTCCAATTATCCATATTCCGGTTTTTAGTACCCACCACACTGCCCCTCCCTGCCTTTCCGCCCCACGGAACTCCCTCCACGGGCCGCGGCTGGCTTTGGGCCGTTTTTCCAGGCAGCATGGAAGCCGATTTGGACTGTGTCTGCGCTCTTCAGATGCTGCTAGCGGCCCAGTGGGGGTCTGAGCGGCCTTTCCGAAGGCAGATTGATCTCTTATACCAATGGGGAGGAGGTGTCACTGCTGCAGATCGGCGCATATAAATTCTCCCTACTTCCACAGACAGAGTAAATCTACAGTCACACGCACATATACTCATCATACGCTAGGGCCCATCACACTAAAATTCACACTATTACTCTATGCACACTGAATACAGGAGAGGAAACCTAAACCAATCTGCATCTAAACGAGGCCAATGTAACCATAAAGAAATTGTCCTGAGTCATGATTTTAAACATAGGAAATACATTTGAAAACTCAATAAATGACAAAGAAATAACAATCCGACACAGATATTCAAACAAATGCTTATTTATCTAAATTAGTTCAAATTGAAAGTCAATCATTAGCAAAATCGTTATTCTCATAGTTACCTATTCTAGCTAAAAGGGGTCAGGACTGGTTTCTCGGTAAAGTCTCTCGAGCTGCCGTCCTCAGCATAGGAAGTCCAAGACGCGATGACCGCAAGGGACGCGATGAATGTAATGAGCGCAAAGAACACGGACCCTCTCTAGTCTAACATATTTATAGGGAAAATAACAAATAAAAGTTACAAACAATCTTTGGATATCCGTTGAGCCGCTGAGCAGAGCGAGCAGGATAGGAAGTCTCTTGGTTACATTTAGAAAGCCTCCGCTCAGGAAAAATCACAAAAATAAAAATACGGAAGAAGGAAACTCGAGTTTGCAAATGTTACTTTCGCGAATGCTCTTCCTTGGTATCATAGCAGAGCCACCGCAGACTGGTCATTGTTCATTGTGGCTTTATCCTTCACCAAGGACAATTGGAATCATTCCCAGAGCTACTGTCCTCACGGAAATTTTCTACTCAGGCAGAAGCTGTGGTCAGGTGACTTTCGACCATGTTCAGCAAGGCCTCTCATCAAAATTCAATCACTCGAGCGCAGGCTGTAAATGGCAGCCATATTGTTTTAGGCCAAAACGGACCATCTTAATTAAAAGAAACACAAAACAACGTTACTACAGCATAATGATTATACAGTGTTAATCCCCACTAATACCCTTATTGTATGTAATTATCTAGCCTTCTGCAACGCAACAAAGCATTAGCACACGTTATTTTAAAAAAACGTTTGTGCTTTAATCAAACAGCACTTTTGTGACATTCATTTAATTACATGCACATTATTATTAAGCAACATATATGCATTCCCACGTGTAGTTTCTCTCATTTGTAATGTTGGTTAATCTGACTTTAACAAAACAAACTATTAATTAGTGACTACAAATTAGTAATTTTAATCATAACATATAAACAGAACTGGAGCTTAAAACTCAATAAATTTTCAACAGAAAACTCTGCTCCAGCAATCCCACCTTTGGTGATATATTATCACCACAAAAACCAACCCAAAAAAAAAAAAAATGTCCCAATTTTTAGGAGAAATTGAAAATGTCTTTTATGACACAACATTAAACACCAGACTCCCTCACATCATCCCTCTTCGACTCCAAGTACACACTCTCCCTCAATTCTTCTAATTCTATTTCTTGTGGGTCTCTCCTTGACCTTTTTTGTTTCTTTTCAGCATTTCCTCTAATTATTCTCTTTTTCCCTCCCCTGTTTTTACAACACAAACACCCCAATCTTAGTATCAATAAAGCAACAATTACACATGTCAATGGAAATAATATTTTACCAATAATGGTACTACCTATTTTAGCAATAAAACTCTTAACAGCTACTAACTTATTAACTATTTTAGTCCAGATACTTTCAGCTTCCAGTGGTACTAATTCTTCATGTAAATCAGTAATATTTTTGATATAGACCTTTAGGTCTCTGCTTTCGTCAGGAATGAAAGTGCAACAATGTTGAACTTTCAGCATTCCACAGACTCCACCCTCCTTGGCTAATAGAATATCAAGGGCAAGTCGATTTTGCATAGACATGGCACGTACGGCAATCATCTCCGTATTTACCAAAAGAAACCCTCCAGCGGTACTTGTCGATAAGCGATCCACCACTGTTGACAGTTTCCGAATTCCATATGCATTTAAAGAAATTCCCACTGCTGGAATTAAAGCTCCAAAGATATCACCTACAATTTCTGACCAAGTTTCTCTCTTAAAACGTGTTTGTAAATTAATGTGTTCTACATCTTCTATCCTATCTATATGAAAAATCTTTGGAAAGACCAGGCCCACATAACACGTGCCATACCAATGGTCAGGCAACTTGTAATAAGCCTTGCTCCCACAAACATAATACACTCCTGGGAAAACTGGATCCTCTCCACCTTTAAAACCCCATCCTGTTGCAATGAAGTATGTATCATGACATTCACTAGTCCCAACAAAATATGTATCATATTGGGATTTCTTTCTGGTAATGCATAGTTTACCCTTCTGTGGTGCATCTAAAGCCAACGTTGGACTGGCCCCATTCCTCAATTCCTTTCCCATCTCAATATCCCAAATTGTCTCACTCACTTTATATTTCCCTGCCTTTTCATGCACGCTCATTCTCCTTTCCTCTACCATGTTTAGGAAAGCCTTCTCTTCTTCTTTCAGACTGCAAGTTAAATTGTTTCTAAAAATGTAATCTAATGTTAATTCTTCTTTCTCAATAAAAATCTCACCAAAAAATATTAGCTTCTTTAGCTGGATTCAGCTTCTTATCCATAGGCAATTGCCCACAAATGTTATCTTTGTTAGACATCTCATAATCTATTTTCCCTAACAAATAAAAAACACTACTTAGCACACTACATGAAATTCCATACGTAGCTGGTAAATGGTGATAAGTAACACCCTCCGAAACGGATGCAGGTAATTGCATACAGACGTAGCAATCCCTAACTTCCATTGTCTTTACGTATTCGTACAACAACTTTGAAAAAACATTGCTAGAAAAATCATTAATTGACCTATCTTTATGTATGTAAATGTTACTACTTCTAGTTGGAACTACTTTCTGTGAACTCTTCTCTATATTAGTCACATTCTCAGTATGTATTCCAAAAGTGTCTATTGTAACTCTAAAAGTAACTAATAAAGCTAGTACACCCTATAATAGCATTAATAATCCAGTACAGCAGCAGCACATTCTACACCATCTCTTCAAAAAGGCACATCTACTTTGATTATTCTCTGTGTTAGCCATTTTACTACTTTGGCAGTGTCTTTTGACTTAGCCTCTTCTACTCCACTACTGAGTTATAAAACTCTAGATTATTTCACACAGTTAATTCAGATTTTCTCTTTCCACTTTTCTCCAAGTGACTCCTTTAGTTTACTCAGTTTGGATTTTCATCACTTTTCACTTCTTCTTCAGCAACATCAAATTGTATCAGATCATCAACAACATCCTGTGCATCTGACTCTTCTCCAATGTCAGTCAAGATTACTTTCAGGATTCCAACAGTTTTCTCCTCAACCACTTCTCGTACAGTCCCCTCTGGATTTCCTTGACTTTCTGCCTCTTCACCTTCAGACAGTGCCACGCACGTCCATTCCGGTGACCTATACTTCTGGTTAGGTTTTCTGATTCTCTTGATCTCCTCTGGTTCTTTTGAGACTTTTTGTTTTTCACCTTTCGCTTGATTCTGACTCGACACCTCATTCACCTGTTCAGCTTTCGATAAATTCGCTCGTGTCAGTCTGTACCTTAGCCTCTTTATCCTGTTGGGCCAAAGATCTCCTCTTACAACCCTTTTCGGTCTCACCTCTTTATTATTTCTTTCTCCGATCCAAGTTCTTTTTCTCAGAACTCGACCCTCTGATTTCTCATTTTCACTCTCATCCGATTCTGTCTCATTTGCCTCTTGTTCTTCAACAATTTTCTTTCGCTCCACACTCTTTTCCACCACCGATTGAGATTTCCCTATTTCTGTCCCTCCTCGGGTCTCCGACACGCAATCTTCTTGCTGTCTACTTGTCCCTTCACCTAGCTTATCAGGAATGTTCCCTACACCTCCTCGGGGGTCTTCCGCAATCTGTCTCTCTCTATCTTCTTCTGACCTTGCTTCTTCAGGTGTAATCTCAAGTGGATTTTCAACCTCCTCATCTGATTCAGGTGTAGTTTCTGTGGAATTGCTCTTTTCTCCTCTACTGCTTGTTGGAACTTCAGGCACTCTTACAGAATCTGATCTCTCCTCTGAGACTCCCAATGTTTCTCTTGAAGCCTCTCTCGGAAAGGGAAAAGAATTACCCAACACCCTTTCTCCTTCACCCCTTTCGGGATTTTTCCCCCTTCTCACTGGTTCAGTTTCTGCATCATCACTGGAATCTGACTCTTCAAAATACTCTTTACCAGTCCCATCCTTTGGATTTGGAACTCTCAGAGTATGACTCGCATGCACCCAGTTTTTCACACCAGCACACTTTACTGCAGTTGTCGTAGTCAGAATGACTTGTCTTGGCCTTCCCCACCTTGGAACCAAGCAATTTCTTCTTCTGTGCACCTTAATCCTCACCCAGTCCCCTGGACTCAGATCATGGGCTTGCTTCTTCTCAAGTGTGATAGCGTCTTCTCCAACCTGGTGAAACACAGAATGAACTGCGTCAGCCAGGCCTTTACAGTAATCCAAAATCATGTCATCAGTTATTGTCATCAACTTGTTGACAGGCACAAATGCATGTCTCATTGCACGTCCCATTAATATTTCGTGCGGACTCAAACCTGTGGTTCTATCTGGAGTAGACCTAATAGTCATCAGCACTAGAGGCAAGACATCAGGCCATTTCATTCCAGTGGCTAAACACATCTTACCAATTCGGTTTTTTATTGTGCCATTCATCTGTTCAACGACGCCAGAAGCCTCTGGTCTGTATGCACAATGTAGCTTCTGCTGTATACTCAATGTTTCACAAATTAAACCCATGAGCTCATTGTAGAAGTGTCCACCTCTATCAGACTCAATTGTCACTGGGAACCCGTACCTAGGAATCAACTCTCTTAACAGTAACTTTGCAACTGTTATTCCATCATTTCTCCTAGTCGGATAGGCCTCCACCCATCTTGAGAACAAACAGACTACCACTAGAACATACCTCAATTTATTCACTTGGGGCATTTCAATGAAATCTATTTGCATTCTGGTAAAAGGACCTCCTTCTCTGCCTATAGTTCCTAGGCTTACCACCGTCTTTTTCCCAGTATTGAACTGCTGACAAATCAAACATCTTTGACAGATGCTCTCTGCAATCAACCTGAACTTTGCATTGTACCAGGTTTGTTTAAAAGACCTAATCATTGCATCCCTTCCCAGATGTCCCTGGCCATGATACATTCTTGCCATTGTCGACAGCATTGAGTTGGGCATGACTGGTCTACCATCTCTATAGATCCAAACATGATCTGTTTCTCTTGGGGCACAACCTGCCTTGATCCAATCTCTCATTTCCTCATCTCCTGCCTCATCCTGCAACTGTTTCACTTCATCCCACGTCTCTAGGACATTAGTAAACATCACAGAACAAAAAGACATTTCCCTTTCTAGTGCCCTATTAATCGAATGATTGTTCTTTGCACAATACTGTGCTATGTCATTGGCAAAACGATTACCAAGAGTAACAAAATCATCTCCTTGTCCATGAGCAGCACACTTCACAACTGCTAACTCCTTAGGCAGCTGTATCGCCTCAAGCAACTTTCCAATCACTTCAGCATTCTTTATTGGAGTCCCACTCGACGTCAAGAAACCTCTCTGTAGCCAAAGCTGGCCGAAATCATGAACAACTCCAAATCCGTACTGACTATCAGTCATCACAGTCACTCTTAGATTCTTCCCAATCTTGCAAGCTTTTGTCAATGCCACCAATTCAGCCACTTGAGCAGATCTCACTCCTTTCAAAGGCGAAGCTTCCATAACTTCTGAAACCTTGCACACCGCATATGCTGCACTCAGCACACCATCATCAGTTCTTAAACATGATCCATCCACAAACAACACATGATCACTCTCAGGCAATGGCAAATCTCTTATGTCTGGTCTTAGTTTTGTGCAGTAGTCCAGCACATCCAAACAATCATGATCAACATCATCTCCAACATTCACATTGTCAGCATCCGGTAACAACGTTGCTGGATTCACATTCGCACATCTCTCAATAGTCACATTTGATGCTCCCAGAATGATTTTCTCATATTTAGTCAATCGACTATGTGACATGTACTGAGTCCTGCTTCTTGTCAAAAGAATTGCCACATCATGAGGTACGAACACCCTTACAGGATATCCCATTATTATGCCCTCACTCTGTTCCAAGCTTCTGCATGTAGCAGCTACTGCTTTCAGGCAACCTGGCAAACCCACAGCTACGGGGTCAAGTGTCGATGAGAAGTACGCAATCGGCCTTCTCAGTTGTCCGTGCTTCTGAATTAACACTGAAAGTGCACAACCATTTCTCTCACTGCAATACAACTCAAACTCTTTCTCATAGTCTGGCATTCCCAAAGCAGGGGCTTCACACATTCTGCTCTTTAACTCTTCAAATGCCGCCATTTGTTCTCCATCCAGTTCCAATGGTTCTCTCACCTCACTTTTGGTCAACTTAATCAGTGGCTTTGCTATCAGGGAGAAATTACTTATCCACTGACGACAATAACCCACCATCCCCAGAAACATCCTCACTTCTCTCTGGGTCATCGGGGCTCTCATTCCTCTGATAATTTTGATCCTGTCATCGGTCACCTTTCTCAGACCCTTTTCGATATTGTGTCCAAGATAATGCACCTCTTTCTTGCAAAACTGCAATTTGGCTGGAGACACCTTTAACCCTCCATCTGCCAGATGATTCAGTAAAGCTATGGTATCTACTTCACAAGCTTCACGTGTCTTCGATGCCACAAGTAAGTCATCGATATACTGCACTAGCACTGAGCTTTCAGGCATGATCAAACTCTCCAATGACTTTTTCAACAACTGATTGAATATCGAAGGACTCTCTGTATACCCCTGTGGGATACGACACCATGCTAAAATACGCTGGCCAAACCGGAATGCAAAAATCGGCTGGCTGTCATGATGCAATGGAATTGAAAAGAAAGCATGACACAAATCAATCACTGTGTACCACTCAGCATCATGAGGAATCTGATACAAAATTACTGAAGGATTTGGCACAATAGGACAACATGCCACCACAATTTTGTTAACTTTTCTCAAATCTTGCACAATCCTGAACTTTCCATTAGGTTTCTTCAGCCCCATTATCGGTGAATTACACGGGCTACTCAGTAACTCTCTCAAAACACCCTGTTGAATCATTTTGTCAATTATGGGAGTTATTCCCTCAATTATCTCTGGTGTCAATCTGTACTGAGGAATATTAGGATAAACAATCCCCTCTTTTACTGAAATCTTCACTGGATCCACATTATTCATCAATCCCACATCTTCTCCAGTAAAATCCCAAACTGCCGTTTTCACTGTGTGTCTCAACTCCTGTGGCAAATCATCTGGATTAAACACAGCATATGTACCAACAATCTCACTCTCCCTATTATCTAGAGTCATTCGGTACAAAACATCCTCATCTGGTGTCTCAAAAGCTATTCCATGTTATGTTATGTTATGTTATGTTAACATGGGACTTATATAGCGCAACGGCTACTCCAAAGGAGTGTCCCGGCGCTTTGTACTCCAGACCTAAAGAGAGAACTAGAAAAACATAACAATAACAAGACAGGAGCCTACAAGAGGAAGCAGACTAACCAGAGAACAGCCAAGTTTGTAAGTCCTTCCTGAAGGCAAGCAAGTTCGACGTAGCCCTCAAGGACACCGGTAGAGAATTCCATAGCTGAGGGGCAAGGAATCTAAAGGACCGGCCACCAAGGCGGGCCCTTTTGATACGTGGTACCCGAGCCAGAGCTAATGTTTCCGACCTAAGGGATCGTGTAGGTCGGTAGAATTCCAGCCTCTTCTGGAGATATTTTGCACCATTACCATGCAGGGCCTTATGGGCTAGGGTCATGGCCTTGAACAATATCCTCTTCCGTACAGGAAGCCAATGGAGGGCAAGAAGAAGATTAGAGGCACTAGTACGACGGTGCAGACCAAAGATCGCTCGAGCAGCAGCGTTCTGGGTCACCTGCAGACGCTGAAGGAGATATTCTGGCAGACCCAGATATAACACATTAGCGTAGTCCAATCTGGATCCTATAAGTGCCTGAACAGTTATCCTCCGATGTTCCTCAGATAAAAGGGGAAGGAATTTACGCAACATTCTAAGGATCCCGAAACATGTTCCCGTCAAAGTAGAAACCTGGGATTTTAGCGAAAGCTCATTGTCGATTTTTACTCCCAGGTTCTTAGCCCACTTAGATGACTGACTTGGAGGGGACATGTCAACAGGCCACCATCCATGCCAATCTGGTTCCGATGGACATCCGAAGAATAGTATTTCGGATTTGTCCGAGTTGCACTTGAGGCTGCAGAGTTGAAACCAATTAAAAACAGCCCCAAGGCACTCGCGGATCCTTCCTCCATCGAACTCTTCGCTCTTATGGCAGGTGAACAGAAGCTGGGTGTCGTCAGCATAAGAGACGATCCGGGCCCCATAGGACTCTGCCAGTGTCGCCAGAGGGGTCATAAGGATGTTAAATAGAGTGGGGCTCAGTACGGAGCCCTGAGGCACTCCGACTCCCAATGGCGGCATTTCGGCAGATCCAGGTGGGACCCAGACCGTCTGCCGGCGGTTGGCTAGAAAGGAACAAAACCAATTGAGCACCGTCCCCCCCAGTCCGATGTCGTGTAGTCTAGTGAGGAGATCCTCATGGGGGACGGTGTCAAACGCCGCCGACAAGTCTAGCATAACTAGCATCACCCTGCCTCCGGTATCCAGCACCTCTTTCACAATCTCAGATACTTCCAGGAGCACCGTCTCGGTGCTCAGGTTGGAGCGGAAGCCCGATTGGGATTCATGAAGTATCTCGTTCGACTCCAGGAAGTTAGAAAGCACGCTATGAACGTGCTTCTCCAGGATCTTGGTGAGTGCTGGGAGGAGCGAGATAGGCCTATAGTTGGAAGGCACTTCTGGGTCAAGATTCGGCTTTTTAATAAGAGGGATGACCATGGCCTGTTTCCAGGACTGGGGCAAAGATCCCTGACTCAGGGAGAGATTAAGAATGGGATTAGCTATAGGGTTAACTATATCTGCCATTCTCGCTAGAAATTTAGCTGGACAGGGATCTAGCGGTGAGCCCGATTTGAGGTTCCTCATCAAGGCTAAGGATGCGTCAGCCGAAAGGGGCGGAAAGTGTAGCAGAGCTGGGCCAGAAGGCAACGGAGGAGTTGTCTCGGTCGGCAAAGTTGACGAGTCAACTATAGGTCTCCGAGGAAAAGAATCCTGAATTTGCCTGATTTTAGCGGAGAAGAAATTAGCAATGGTGTTGGCCCAGGTCTCCACCGGAGCGTCCTGCGCCGAGATTGACCGCGGGCTAGTGAATTCTCTCACAATTGAGAAAATCTCCTTACAGGAGTTTGCCGCATCTTCGATCCTTTTGGCAAAATAGCGTTTCTTGCCCTGAAGTATTAAATCATGATATGATTTCATCATGGTTTTATAAAGTTGTTTAGCATCCGGTTCGTATTGGGCTCTCCAGGCCCGCTCAGCGACTTTGCATTGCCTACGATGATGGGCCAATTCCACCGTAAACCAAGGGGCCGAGACCCGTTGGGCGGCAGACCTGGGTGTCTGTAATGGGGCGAGCTCATTTAATCTAGCAAGAAGCCAAGATTGCAGGCTCTCCAGGTCTTTCTCCAGGTCACCCGTATGTGGCATGGGATGATTCACCTGAGCCTGCGCTAGCAGTTCCGGAGTCACCCGATGGAGTGCCCTATAGCTGCTACCCTGCTGTCTCGTAGCACTGGCCGTAGAGGTCGTAATAGATGGTATTTCAAACTGAACAAGACAATGATCAGACCATAAAACTGGCAGAAGTGTTACAGCCGTGATAGGTGAGGTGGAAAACACCTGGTCAAGTGTATGGCCTTTATCATGAGTCGGGCCAAAAATATAGGGGGAAAGACCCAGAGTAGATGTAACGTCCAGCAGCTTGATAGCATCCTGGTCTTGATGGTCATCCAGATGGAAGTTAAAATCACCAGCCAATATACAGCGCTCCGATCTTAAAACAAGGACCGACATAACCTGCTGGAGATCGTCAAAGAAGGATCCCACCGGGCCCGGAGGTCTGTAAACAACAAGACCCTTCAGCGCTTGCTGAGGCGATAAAGAGATGGTGAAGGCAAGAGAGTCAGCACCAACGATGGTAATTGGGCGCATAACCATACACGGCAGAGATTTTTTCACAACCAAAGCAACTCCTCCCCCCCTACCCTTGTCTCTATCTTGTCGATGGATGATATAGTCTGAGGGAATGGCTAATGCGATGTCCGGGTGGGAGGATTCATTAAGCCATGTCTCAGTGAGCATCAGACAGGTAGGACTGGTCGTCGAAAGGAGATCATAAATCTCTTGAGTGTGTCGATGCAACGACCTCGTATTAAGGAGTAGACACTGATGTTTAATGCTAAAATCCTTAATAGAGCGGGGGGAAGGGAAATTGCGAATAGGACGCCATTTACAGCCAGGGCATTTATGTTTACCCCTATATCGGCCAGGAAAGACTGAGCGACAGGACGCATCCCTGTCGCGCAAGGAGTGAAGGTCCTGAGCAGAATAGGAAAACATAGTAGCCAGAAATACCTGCCATGCCGAACGCCTCCGGGACGCTGACGGGCGCAGACGGGCTAAACTCAGGCGGAAACTCCGGCGATCCACTGCGCGTATCCGCTGCGCGGGAAGTAACCCCTGAAATAGAGGTCGAGCGCCCGAGTGACGTCAGGACCGTGATAGAAATAGGCGCCGTCAGGTGTACCACTCACCCAAGATGGCCGCCAAAACGATCTCTGGGGACGAGGGCCCGCAAAATGCGGTGAATCTCCAATTTATAGTGCATGTGGGGGGCCTACAATAAAACCAGGGGCAAAAAACATAGAAACAAACAAAAATAAGCAAAACAGGTAATAATTAAAAGTTAGAGCGCAAACACGCGAAATATCTATTTCTGTAATGCACAAAACAGTGCAGGTAGCGCGTACTAGGTGGTTTACCAAATGCAGTTAAATGCAGTTAAAATAAGGTCTGTAGGAGACCGAGCACCAAATTAGTTCCCTTAAATAGGGGTCGAGGTCGAGCGCCCGAGTGACGTCAGGACCGTGATAGAAATAGGCGCCGTCAGGTGTACCACTCACCCAAGATGGCCGCCAAAACGATCTCTGGGGACGAGGGCCCGCAAAATGCGGTGAATCTCCAATTTATAGTGCGTGTGGGGGGCCTACAATAAAACCAGGGGCAAAAAACATAGAAACAAACAAAAATAAGCAAAACAGGTAATAATTAAAAGTTAGAGCGCAAACACGCGAAATATCTATTTCTGTAATGCACAAAACAGTGCAGGTAGCGCGTACTAGGTGGTTTACCAAATGCAGTTAAATGCAGTTAAAATAAGGTCTGTAGGAGACCGAGCACCAAATTAGTTCCCTTAAATAGGGGTCGAGGTCGAGCGCCCGAGTGACGTCAGGACCGTGATAGAAATAGGCGCCGTCAGGTGTACCACTCACCCAAGATGGCCGCCAAAACGATCTCTGGGGACGAGGGCTCGCAAAATGCGGTGAATCTCCAATTTATAGTGCGTGTGGGGGGCCTACAATAAAACCAGGGGCAAAAAACATAGAAACAAACAAAAATAAGCAAAACAGGTAATAATTAAAAGTTAGAGCGCAAACACGCAAAATATCTATTTCTGTAATGCACAAAACAGTGCAGGTAGCACCATCCGGAGTACAGAAAATTGTACAATTCATCTTGCACAATAAGTCCCTACCTAGCAAGTTCACTGGACTAGTGTCACAGACTACAAATCTGTGCATGTCTGAAAATTTCCCTATTCTTACCCTTACTGGTTCAGTAAGACGAGTCTTAATCTGTGTATTGGCTACACCAACTACTTGGATTGCTTCGTCCGAGAGAGGAAGATTTCTAATATCTGCTGACCTGACAGTTGATCTCGTCGCTCCTGTGTCTACCAAAAAAGTAACACTCTCCCCATTTATTTTCCCATCTACAAATGGTCCTGCCTGGTCTATTTCTAGAGTTGCACCAAGTATGCACTCTTCCTCCTCTCTTCGGCACCGTCAATAGTCCCCTTCAGACTCACTCCCCTCATTCTTTAACCAGTACTGTTGTACCAGGTTAGAACGTCTCGGTTTGTTTACCTGCTCATCATTGTAGAATCCTGAGTCCTGGTTATACTTTTGGGACCCTCTATTCTGCGGCAAGGGCGGTTTTGGCTCTTGACTCTGCTGTCTGACAACCTTCTGCTGTTGCTGCTGTTGATTACACCCCTCGTTCTGCACCTGTTGATTTAAGGGTTTACTCTCATTACTCACTAATGGTGGATTGGTACACTCGGATCTCCAATGCCCCAATTGTCCACAGTTGTGACAAGGGAACTTTTTCTTGGCCTCCTCTAGATTCCCCTTTCCTTTTCCCACATATCTGGGTCTAATTCCTGGATTATTTGCCTGTTCCATCAACTGTGCTTCTTGTCTCTCAGCAACTTTCACCTGTGCCCACATTGCTTTCTCTTTCAGCTTTCTCTGTTTTGCCTCAATCTCATCACTGAAGTACTTTGCATGTCTCAAGATTTCATCAATCTTTTTACTCTGCCAATCAACTGTATGCTCACGTATTCTTTCACTGATTTCAGGTCCCAGGCCACATACAAACCTGTATACAAAATGACTCAAATCTTTGTCACCCAGGTGTTCATCTCCACTGAACTGTTTAAAAGCCAGTATCAGCCTTTCGTAAAAAGCCTGAACTGATTCTTTTGCTTCCTGATGTGTTCGATCTATCTTAACTCAGTCTGTCTCTTTCGGGGGTACCTTATTTTTCAGGAACACAATTACCTGATCGTATTTCTTCATTACCTCTGGATCTGGTGCTCCTGTTTTCGGATCTCTTGGATACTCTTTAGCAGGCCAATCTACAACTATTTTACACTCTGCCCACAAGTCTGCTGGAACAATTATATCAAACAGACTATTCAGGTCAATCCACAGCACTTTTGACAATTTCACAAACCTGTCTACCTGCCTATACCACTCGACGGGCTTTTCTCTCAGTCGAGGGAAATCATTCGTAAATGACAAAATATCCTGTCTAGTCCATGGGACATGTATGTATCCCCCTCCAGGAATCTCTCTCATAGGATAAGCATCCACTGTTTTCTCTTTTTCTCTCATGGGAAAAGCTGAGTAAGTCCTGTCCACTGAATCTTCCCTTTTCTTGTACCACCTATCCTTCCACTTTTCCACATCACCCCATTTTCGCAATAAGGCAATCATTTCCTTAATCTGTCCTGTTCTGCCAGCACCATTTAGATTTTCAATATCTTTGTCAGAGAAATCCACCCTGTAAGGCTTCTGCAAAGCTTTCACCTTATCCATGTCAACTCCCTGTTCACTCGCTATTGCTCTTAACCTGTCATGTGTACTCTTAGCCCTCCAGGTGATACTCTTACACATAAATAACAACTCTCCATCATGATGGGTTTTCAGTATATCTGTAGGAATTGTTCCTGAAATAAGCTCCTCCAATTCTATGCGCAACCTTGCTACATCAATTGCCTGTGAATCTTTATCCTTCTTTTGAAGAACTTTCAACCAATCATTCAAATCTTCAGCTGTTATTTCAGTAGACTTTTTCACTGCACCCACTTGTTCTGCCATCCTTTGTGGTTCCAAAATCGTTCCTCCTAAACAACCAGTATTCAATCCTGAATTAGACTGTACATCTAATCCTCCACTACAGGTGTCATGTCTCGACTGCCTCAAATTATTTTCACCCGTTCTCATTCTTGATTCCTCCAAACTGCAAGTGCCAACCAAACCATTACCAACATAGGGAACTGTCAAACCATTTTCACCCATTCTTTGTTTATCAAAAATAGGCACAACTGGAACAATCATTACAGGCACTGTAACTGCTTCAAGATTTTACGTCAGCTCTCGGATTTTCTCAGTCAGCTCAGATGTGGTTCTGGCTAATTCTCTTGTTTTTTCGTCACTGACTCGATTCTCTCTCTCTCGCTCTCTCTCTCTCTCTCTCTTTCCATGAAAGAGCTACCACTTTTCAGATCAGGTGTCACAACCTCAGTTTTAATAATTCGCAAAGTATCTCTTACAGGAGTAGCAACTGGCGTGCTCTCTTCTGGTTCTGGTCTATACGGAGGTGGTCTCTTGTAAATCATGTCATCCAAAACCTCATCCTCGTAATCATTAACTCCATACCTTCTCACTTCTGTATCAGGCACCTTTTCTACACCTTTCCTCCCTTCCGCTTCTTCAACAGTCCTCATAGGATATAATCCCTCTGACATACTAGCATCTCGCCATCTCCTCATTCGATCATGATGAGTCTCACGATCATATTTCCTCCCAAAAATGTATCTATAGTTGCCTCCACTCCTCTGCTTTTCTCGCTCATGTACCTCATCTTCCCATTCCACCAACGCCTCAAATTGTGTCGGCCTTGGTCTAGGCTCTAGACACATCATTTTTTCCCGTAAATTTCTCAACACAGCCAGATTAAATGAACCATGTTCCGGGAACGCTAAGGCACCATCTTCCCTAGTATACTTAGCCCAGTTATCCAACCATATACAAGTATGATACCCATATTTCGCAACCATGAAGGATGCAGGAGTTCTCGTCGGAGGTAGCAATTCACCCTCTCTAGTTATTACGTTTTTATCCTTGTCGAACCACCTTTTTATTTTACCGAACAAGGATTTTTTCTCCTTTTCCTCCGGTTGGTAATACATTTTCACGTTTACCAATATTCTCTGGTCCCTTCCGCAACTGTACGATCTTTTGTCCAATAACAGCGCGATTCACACCAACGCACAAATCCTGGAGCGTCTACGTCACCCTGTACTCCTTCCAATCCCTGCGCGGCTCACACCAACGCACCAATCCTAGCGCGAGCACTGTTCTGATCCACTACCCAATCACAGCGCGGTCTGTATGACGTCAGCAGTTGCTGCAGTCGCTTCTGCTCTGTCTCCTGTCACTCGTCTACCCCTCCTTTACAAAGCCTTCTCAGTAGACTTCGTTTCAGATTCTACAAAATCTATTAGTTACAACGTATAAACATCTCCATTGTCTGCTTCGCTAACCACAGAATAGTAAAGAAAATTCCCACAAGAATCCCGCTTCTCTCTAGAACAGCGCTTGCCTCTGCTCTACTACGGAATAATTATTTCGTTGACACAGTAGCACATCCCTCTACTCTGCCCTTCTAACATGCATCCAATAACTGTTTCCTCTAGGACTGCTCCTAAATGTCTCACAATCAAATAAATGCTCATACATTCACGCACTTTCACACTAGAAAATGTAGTACAACCACACAGAATCCTGCCTTTCCCGAGAACAGCGAACAGTCTGTCTCGCTACAGAATTATAACACGCATTAACCAAGCAGCGCTTACCTCTGCCCAGTCCTTCAGACAAGCTCAGAGAATACCTGTTACTTCTCCCGCGATAAGCTTTAACGGCGAACCTTACGGATCCCTGGGACTTAAGACCAGAGTTTCGCAGATAACCTTCGCTACCATTCACACTCCTTTTATACCGAAAATATGTCCCTAATAGTAACACACGACGATGTCACTGATTCCGAACCCAGACAATGTGACGCGCAACTTCAATTGTCACATGTTTTTCCCCGCATACGTACAGGGCCAACAATCCCGTCTTTCCCGAGAGCAGCACTCACTTCCCTCTGCCCTACTACAGAACCGTCACCAGCTCCCAAGTTCCAGAAGCCGTACACACTACATAGAACTCAACACGACGACTTCAACATATAGTATTAGTACATATACCAACATCAATCAATAATCATTAAATCAAAAGCCTATGTACAAGCAATCTATCAGATCAAGACAATAATCTTAACCATCCTCTGCTACCAGGAAACTGCTGCAGATCGGCGCATATAAATTCTCCCTACTTCCACAGACAGAGTAAATCTACAGTCACACGCACATATACTCATCATACGCTAGGGCCCATCACACTAAAATTCACACTATTACTCTATCCACACTGAATACAGGAGAGGAAACCTAAACCAATCTGCATCTAAACGAGGCCAATGTAACCATAAAGAAATTGTCCTGAGTCATGATTTTAAACATAAATTAGTTCAAATTGAAAGTCAATCATTATTCTCATAGTTACCTATTCTAGCTAAAAGGGGTCAGGACTGGTTTCTCGGTAAAGTCTCTCGAGCTGCCGTCCTCAGCATAGGAAGTCCAAGACGCGATGACCGCAAGGGACGCGATGAATGTAATGAGCGCAAAGAACATGGACCCTCTCTAGTCTAACATATTTATAGGGAAAATAACAAATAAAAGTCACAAACAATCTTTGGATATCCGTTGAGCCGCTGAGCAGAGCGAGCAGGAAAGGAAGTCTCTTGGTTACATTTAGAAAACCTCCGCTCAGGAAAAATCACAAAAATAAAAATACGGAAGAAGGAAACTCGAGTTTGCAAATGTTACTTTCGCAAATGCTCTTCCTTGGTATCATAGCAGAGCCACCGCAGACTGGTCATTGTTCATTGTGGCTTTATCCTTCACCAAGGACAATTGGAATCATTCCCAGAGCTACTGTCCTCACGGAAATTTTCTACTCAGGCAGAAGCTGTGGTCAGGTGACTTTCGACCATGTTCAGCAAGGCCTCTCATCAAAATTCAATCACTCGAGCGCAGGCTGTAAATGGCAGCCATCTTGTTTTAGGCCAAAACGGACCATCTTAATTAAAAGAAACACAAAACAACGTTACTACAGCATAATGTTTATACAGTGTTAATCCCCACTAATACCCTTATGTGTATGTAATTAGTGACTACAAATTAGTAATTTTAATCATAACATATAAACAAAACTGGAGCTTAAAACTCGATAAATTTTCAACAGAAAACTCTGCTCCAGCATCACTCCCAGACTCTAGCTGGGCCGGCCCATTAATGTATGCAGATTGAGCAGGGGGCTTGAGTAGAATTGGCCTCACTTATATTTAGGTGTAAATCATCAGTGTGAACTAATCCATGCACAAAGAGTCCTGGCAGCAGTCACATTTTTTTTTATCTCAGTGAAGAAAACATGCCATTTTTGGACAACCTTCCACCTTCTTTTCATAATACTTAAAAACACTGAAGCAGTGATTTATGAAAATGTGTGTTGCATATACCACACGAAGATGTAGGTTTAAGATGTACTTTATTTCAGTATACGCCAACACAAACTCCGGAGGCGGAGTAGAAGAAACATCCGTTGGGTCAAGTGATCAGCTGTCAACTGTCAACGACAGATGGCAGCTGATGACGTCACAGCTGATACGGCGTATCAGCTGGGACAACATAGAGCAGAACTACGGTGTCCACGCAGGGACACAATATGCAAACACAACACATCCTTCACCTTAGGGAAAAAGAGGAAGGAGGGGAAAAGATAAACGTGGGACAAATATTCACTCACAAATATAATCTCTTAAATTAGCAGGCGGACCAAGCAGTCTACCAGCCCTGCTAGTCGCTACCGGTATGTCATTGTCCAAAACCGGTGGCACTGGCAACTTACGTCTGACCCTGTCATGCTGGGGACTGGGTATCTCAACCTGTCCAGAAGGAGCACCCTCACCCTGGTCGGCACTGGATGTAGGATTCATTGGCATATCGCACTCAAAGTCACTGTCATGTGCCCGCTTGCGCAGGGCTGTGTCCACAGGTTCCAGGTCAGATCCACTGGCTGGTTCTTTAGAAATGTAGGTATCTGAATCATCCCAAGGATGTCTAAATGCTGATAGATTGGAAAAGTGCCACACCTTACCATCACTTAGGAGCGCTGAATTGCAATACACCTCACGGACTCGCAAAGGCGGGGTGTATTTCTCTTGACCTTTTGTGATATGTCCACTCCTTTTCACTTTGACATAGTCACCTTCTTTAAGAACCACAGGTTTGCTTCGATGCGTTTTGTCGTAGTATTCTTTTGTTTTAGCTTGTGACTTCACAAGCTTATCATGGACCTGTTTGGATGACCAGTCAACTTTCCTGGCTGCTTTGATCCAACCCACATTGTCCCTTGACCACGGTGTCCTTCCACGCATGAGTTCAAAAGGACTGTGTCCCGTTGTCTCACATGGGGTGATTCTATAAGCCCAAACAGTCTTTAGTGTTTCACACCTCCACGGTAGTCCGTTGCTATTCGCAATTTGTATTATGCCTTTAATTACCCTGTTGAATCTCTCAACAGCCCCATTACCTGCTGGGTGGTAGACAGATGTTGTCTTGTGGTTAATATTGTTTTTCAAAATATAATCTTTGAAAATGACTGATGTAAATTGGGTACCATTGTCACTTATGATTTGTTTTGGTAGTCCTTCACGACAGAAAACACTATCCATAAACTTTACAATATTCAATGCCTCCGGGTTCTTGCTGAATTTTACTTCTGGCCATTTTGAAAAATGATCTGTTATGACAAAAACATACCATTTTTCTTGACCTTCAGATATTGGTCCCATAATGTCTATACCAATTCTTTCCCAAGGCATGCTTGGGCTGGTTAATGGTTGGAGAGGCGGTCTGAATGTTACCTGTGCTTTGTCTGATGTCATACAAAGAGCACACTCTCTCACTGTACGTTCAATTTCCAGATTGACTCCTGGCCACCATTACATGTTTTTAACCCTCTCCTTCGTTTTGATTATACCTAAATGTCCTTCGTGACACAGTTTTAAAAGTTTACTTCTGATCTTATGGGGAGGTACAAATTCACCACTCCTGAGGAGGAAACCATCCCCATAAGACAATTCATTTTTAACCTCCCAAAATGCTTTGAGTTGTTCTTTAAGCTTATTTGTGCACCAGCCTTCTTTCATAAGTTGTATGACTTGCATTATGGGGCTGTCATGTTCCTGCTCGATGAACCATTCATCCCTAGATATGCCACTGTCCTATTCCAAAACGGCTGCTATTGCATTCTCTTCCACCTCGGAAAATGTTTCACTAGTAGGATGATTTACAGGCATTCTACTTAGGAAGTCTGCAACAACGTTTTTGATTCCAGGAACATACTCAATTTCATACATGAAGTCGAAAAGGCGTACAGAAAGTCTGGCTAGTCTCGGGGATGCCGTATACAAACCCTTGGTGGTGAATACTTTTGTTAATGGTTTGTGGTCTGTGCATAAGGTGCGGCCCCACACAAAATGCCTGTAGTGTTCCAAAGCCCACACACAAGCCAGGGCTTCCCGCTCAATCATCGCAAAGTTCTCTTCAGAGGGAGTGAGAGAGCGTGATGCGAAAGCTATGGTGTATTCTACACCCATGGAGTCTTTTTGTGAGAGCACAGCACCTAACCCTTTGTTGCTTGCATCTGTTGTCACAAAGCTCCTAAGTGAAGTATCAAAACCTTTTAGTGGTAGAGCAGAGCACATATCTTTTTTTATATTTCTGAAACTCCTGTCACAGTCATCAGTCCATACAAATTTATTCTTCAATTTGAGGAGTTGTCTCAATTCATAAGTTTTGTGTGAGAAATTTCTTATAAACCTTGCATAGAACTCAACCATTCCCAAGAATGATCTTAATTCATCTTTGTTGGTGGGAACCGGCGAGTCCAAGATGGCATCCATCAACTCTTTTTTTGGGCTAATACCATCACCAGTAATTTGATGTCCAAGGTAGTTGACCGTGTTGCATCCAAATTTGCATTTGTGATATTCAGCAGTTAATCCTTTTCCATTTAATATTTCAAGAACCTGCCTCACTTTTTTGTCATATTCCGTTTTTGTTCTTCCTATGACCAGAATATCATCTTGAAAAATTAAGATGTCCGGGATTCCATCAAACATATTATGCATTAACCTTTGGAACATTGCGGCTGCAGGGGCCAAACCAAATGGGACTTGTGTGAATCTGTAACATCCGAACGGTGTAATGAACATTGTGAGTTTCTTACTGTCTTTATGAAGTGGCACTTGGTGGTATGCCGACTTCAAATCAATCGTAGAAAACCATTTTACACCCTTTGTTGTAGCCAGCATCTCATTGATCTTAGGTAGAGGGTATTGCTCGACCACTATGTTTTTATTTAGATCACGCAGGTCCACACATAGTCTTAATTTGCCATTGGGCCATTTCGCGACTACTAAAGGAGCGACCCACTCTGAAGCCTCCACTCTTTCAATTATTCCTTCTCCTAGCAGATTGTCGAGTTGTTCTTTAACTTCTCTTTTTATGGCAAAAGGAATGTTTCTGACTTTATGTACCACTGGGGTGGTGATTGGTTTAAGTTTAATTTTGTGCAGGTACCCTCTTAAGACACCAATTTTCTTGCTGAAGACACGTGGAAACTCATCAATTAGGTTTTTACTAAAGTCTCCCTACTCTGCTATGACTAGCACAGGATCTTCTTTTCTTGGATCCAGAATAATTCCGAGATTGCCCTGGTCCATCCATCCCAGAACAGACGGACCAACCTTTGATACATATAGTTTTCCAATGGATTCCCTTCCTTTGTAATTAAAAGTGAGGGCTCTGTAACCTCGCACGTCAATTGGCTCACCAGTGAAAGACTTTATTACTATGTCAGGTTTATTTAGATTATCTCCAATTTTTTCCTTAAACTTTTCTGACCACACCTTTTCATTTACAATGGTATAGGGTGAGCCTGAATCTGCCACTATACTTATGTTTATACCACCAATGGTCATGTTGCAGATAGGTTTTTTTGTTTTGGTAACATTCTCATATGCAGATTTTCCGTTTTTTCCATCTTCAATATTGAGGACAAACATATTCATATCGTCCTCTTCAGACAAATCTTGTTTGAATTCATTAGCTTCTGAAACTATTTTGACATGTTTGGTTTTACGTCTGTTGCATGCTTTTGAAAAATGTCCTTTTAACCCACAATTTGAGCATTTTACCTCGCATGCAGGGCATTTTAAGTCATTTGCCAAATGCGTCGCACTTCCACATCTGTAACAGCGCCCCCAGATTTTTGTTTCATACTTTTGGTTTTGCATTTTTAGTCCACCTTTATTCCAACTCTGTTTTACAGTTTTCTGATCACTAACTTTATTTACTCTTTCACTGGTCTTTTTGTCTTTTTCTTCAGAAAGGACTGCGTTGGCACAGCGTCCCATCAGTTCAGCCTTGCGTGCTATGTCTATGATATTTTGCAATGGGTATTCGCCCTCTGCTCACAGGTTATCTTGGATATTTTCATTTGAACCCTGCATTACAATTTGATCCCTGATGAACTCATCGTGGAGTGCACCAAACCGACAATTTATGGCAAGATTCTTTAACACTGAGACGTAGTCATCAATTGATTCATCTTTTCCTTGCTTCCTGTGAAAGAATTTGTAGCGATCCACACCTACGCAAACTGTTGGTTTATAATATGTGTTTAAATCATAGATTGCATTTTGAAAAATGTCACCTTCATTTTCAGCCCTTATTTTTTTGTTAATGGAGTTATACACTTTGATACCACCAGCACCAAGACAATGCATTAGCATCTTGTATTTTTTTCTGGTTTAACCTCATCATCCTCCTCCAATGTAGAAATGTAATTTAGAAAATACTCCCTCCATTCCTCCCACTTTAGTGTGGGGTCGCCCCCACCGCGTAAAAATGTTTCAGGTGGAGATAAATTCCAAACACATCCAGATGCCATGTTGTAATGTGCAAGGATATAATATGCTAAGTATATGTACCAAATATAGTTATACCCACAAGCAGAGCTGTCAACAGTGTAGATTTGTATATATATATTAAAGGGGAACTTCAATTTACTCCTAGTATTTGCACAGAAGGTTAACTTTTCTAGGATGCAAGCACAGTGGTGATTAATGATATGCGCGCTCCGTTAGAACTTTTTTTTACCTTGAATTATTCTCGAGCGCGATGACTGAAATGCTGGTGGCGTCACAGAGTGAATCATCAACGCGCACACGGTGAAAAATAATTGTTCAATATGACGTCCCACGTCGAAGCACGTAAACTAGACTGCTGACCTAGAAGGTAAAATGGTGTCTTGACGTCAAGCACGTCACCACGTAAGCTACGAAGGCATGCCAGTCAGCTGTGAATTTACCGTTGAACTGCCTTGCGTCCGTTGGTGAGTGACAGTTGTTTCCGTTACACAGAAACTTCCACAGATCGTTTTTTAGCAACCTTTGATGTCGTTTATCCAACTTCCTCTGCAACGCTGCATAAAATTTGGAGTCTTTAATTTTGGCACACTTAAATTCCTGAAATCCGGCACACCTCTGTTGTTTTTACGTATGGAGCCCATCCTCGTCACCAAATTGTTGCATATACCACACGAAGATGTAGGTTTAAGATGTACTTTATTTCAGTATACGCCAACACAAACTCCGGAGGCGGAGTAGAAGAAACATCCGTTGGGTCAAGTGATCAGCTGTCAACTGTCAACGACAGATGGCAGCTGATGACGTCACAGCTGATACGGCGTATCAGCTGGGACAACATAGAGCAGAACTACGGTGTCCACGCAGGGACACAATATGCAAACACAACAATGTGCAATCCGTAAATGTGGTCCACTTTTTCTTTTGAGGGTGCCCGGGCCTATTATGCTTCTCAATTCAACCCTGCCTAGTGTCCTTATATAGGGGTGCTGCATGGAGGCTGTGCGTTGCTGTAGCCAGGCCCCAGATTCAGGGGTTTTGAGTGAAGCGTATAAGTGTGAGAAATCTTCATACACATAGCTGCCAAGTTTTTAGCTTGTGTGACATTTCAATGGTTTCAGTGCACTCATGAGTGACACTGAACTGCCAAATGTGTAACACTTAGTTTGACATTTTCTCGCAAGTAAAACCAAGCAATTAAGTGCATGGAAAGAGATAAATAGTAGAAATTATACCCTTTCGATCAATGAGAAGCCCTAAAATATCTTGAAACTGATTCAAACCCTCGAAATGAAAGGTTAAGATACTGATCAAAACGATTTTGTGCCCAGAAGATACAAAAATAAACAAATCATCATAAAACATCTCACCCCTCCCATGCCATTGCACTTTATTGTGCCCTAACAGGTCCTTAGCTGCAGAGATCCAATGAACACAGGGCAGATGATTTTCCAGTGACTACAAAAAAAGGCAAAATCACTTAAAGCTGGTAAATATTTTTCCATTTATCTCTACATGCTTCAAAGAACAAATATAAATAGAAAGCACTTTTTTTATTGTGTTCTAGAGCTGATCCATGACTGTTACTTAAAAGTAAACAAATACAGAAATGGCATGGTACAAATGAATAAATACGATTTGGTTTTCAGTTCTTTTTGGTATCACGTCCATCCATTTGCAGACTCTTTAAACAACAAGTAAACATCTTTTGTAAAGGTGTCAACACTAGCCAGAGTGTTTGACTCACCTAACACCGCCGTTCCAGCGGCTGGTAGTGTGTCCCAAAGCTGAGCGCTTCGCCAGCTAGCTTTTTTTTACACAGCCGCAACAGGCCACCCTCCCCCAGCTGATGCTACCAGTCACCCACAGCATCCATCATTCAACCTAATAATTCATAAAATGCTTTCCCTGGGTGTGCTTTCCTCATGACTCATCACTAGCCATGAATGGGGAGGAAGTCAAGGGATGGAAAGAGAGTGGGGGGGGGAATGTCCTGAAAAATGATGAGTAAATACGCTGCTGATTCTACAGTGCCTGATGTTCAGTTTAACACAAAAAACTTGCTTCCTTTGCACAACCAAGGGGCACTGCACTGAGGTTGGCAGGCCACGCATGTGGCTCTCCGGGGGTGGCTGACACTGTTCCTGCAGCAGTGTTTCATATCATGGGAGTTGGCCACTTGTGCTCATAATAAACCACCAACTTTGGTACCTGCTCCACTCCCTGAATGGAGAGAGCTTGCACTGGCTATGCCGCTGCCACTTGCATAGCAACTTGGCTTCCCCAGCCACCCCAATATGGAATCATCATGTGCCCCGCCTCGCTGAGCCTACTGCACTCGAGTAACATCTGTGAATGTTGCATGACGCCACCTTGTCTTCTAATTGGAACTGCGCTGGGGAATGAAAGAGGTCAGAAGGCAGATGCCGGAAAGGTGGGCTGGGCCCTAAAAACAGTGTTTTTGTTTTGTGTGGAGTAAGTCGGGGAAGGGACCGGAGGTAGCTAAATTAAAAAGTTTAGGTTAAGTAAACAAATTTCTGTGCTCAGGCCGTCAATCACAATGGCAAACAAATCCCCTCTCCAAGACTTGGCCCGACTGTATCCATTTGAAATATAAGTGACAGAAAAATGTGCTTTTGGGTTAAGTGTAACTAAGTGGAAGGGTGGCCTAGTGCGGTTAATGCACTTGCTGCAGAGATCAGACCAGTGCACTTCAATGGGCTGCAGTAGAGCACCAGTTCAAAGCTTCTTTCGAGTGGGCAGCGAGTCAGTCAGCCCTCCTCTCAATGCTCGGGAGTGTCTTACTCTGACTGGCAGCAGTGGCGCTTAATATTTAATGCGAACAACAAACATGGCATTACTTTTTTTCTGCTTGGAGGCCATCTGCTCCTGCCAGAGACCCTGCATGCAGTAATCGGGAGGCTGGAGACTAGCCTTGAGATCGGTAGTCTCCCACCTAAATCAGGTGAGTTGGCATGTATGTTACTATGAAACTTTATGGCACGCGATGAAGGCTTCAATCGCACAAAAGGTAGTGAGAGGAAAGCTTGCAATAAGGCAACCAGAAATGTGGTTTTTCTTAGTCAAAGTTTGAGGTTTGCAAGGGATTCTGGGTGAAACAAAGTGGTGAGGGCCATGCAAGTCACCCTATCCTGGATTCCCCTAGGTGTCTGGTTCTCAAAAATGTACAGGAGTGCTAGGTTTCCCTACGTGCTGGAAGAGCTAGGGCCCAAATTCCACAGCTGACCACTTTCCAAAAAAGGGTCATATTTCAATGGAAAAATATGATGTGCCCATGTTGCATTTTGGGTAATTTTCTGTTGCAGACACTAGGCCTACCCACAGAATGAGATACCATTTTTATCAGAAGACGTGGAAGCATAGAATAATAGAATATTTTTTAATCCCAATTGGATTTTGCTGTAGTTGTGCCTTTAAACTGTAAGCCAATGTGTGAGAAAGAAAACATTTTGAAAAATACCCTCTAAATCATATGCTTATAGGGTAACCACAAATACAGAGATGTACACATAACCACGGCTCCTAAACTCCATATCTAGTGCCCATTTCAGAAATACATAGGTTTCCTTGATACACATTTTTCGCTCTACATATTTCACCATATGAATTGGTGTGTACTCGGTACACAATGAAAAACCATTGTTCAGTGCAGCTCATTTGTTGGTTCTGGGTACCTAGGGTTCTTGGAGAACCTACAAACCCTATGTATCCGTGCAATCAAAAGGGTCTAGCAAATGTAATGTTAAATTGCTTTTGAAAATGTGCAGTTGTAACAAAAAGTTACAGATTAAACATTGTCACTAAGGGCTTTTTTTTTCTTACTCATTTTCAATATGTCTTTATTTCAAAAGTTAGTTTCTTTACAAATACCTTGAGGGAATTACAAATATGACCCCTTGCTGAATTCAGACTTTTGTTTACGTTTCAGGCATATATAGCTTTTCTGGAACACCCAGGGGTTACTTGTTTCCTCCGCAAACTGGAAATAGGTTGAAAGCACAAAAAATAGGAAAAATGGGCTACCTCTTTGAAAAATGCCAAATATGTAGTAAAAGAATAGTTTTTTAAATTCAGCTCTGCTGTTCCTGAAAGCTGGGAAGATGTTGACTTTAACACAGCAAACCATTTGTTGGTGCATTTTTAGGAAAAAATGACACTTTTTTGCTATTTGTTCCCAAAAACTAAAAATGTAGCTATATTTTGGCGAGTTTCTAAGCCCCCTCCAGCAGAACCCACAAACTGTGGGTACCTTTAGAATCCCCAGAATGTTGGGAAAGAACGGATGCAAATTTGACGTGAATACCTTATGTGAACAAAAAGTTATGGAGGCCTAAGCATGAACTACACAAATGGCCAAAAGAGGGCTCAGCACTAGGTGGAGAAAAGGCCCAGTAGTTAACGGGTTAAGGCTGCGAGTCAATGATATGGGGTATTTAACCTTGTTGGTTCATGAGGGAAACTTTTGTCAGATGCCACAGGTGTAATTTGTTTATTATAGAAAAGTACAACAAAGGCTGTAGGCCTGACATATTTATAATGAAAATCATACGTTAAAGCCAATAAAACCTTTTTTGGGCAGATTGGTATTACAGTGTGTTAAATCATGGAGAAAGGTGTTTTTAGGTCGAGCCAAGCGCAGCGCTTATGCGCTGCTCTAGGAAATCGGCCTAGCGGAATCACTTCAACTTTTGTAAAAGCTCGCGCGTGTGGCTATTGGCCTTTGCGTCTGGCTTTAGCACGCAATTGGCCAAAGGCGTGTGGATGTCCCAGCTTTTTGGGAAATATGTACTCCCAGAGCATTTTGCTCTCAGGAGCCAGCAGCGGCGCGCAGGGGCTATCTGTTTTGTGTCAGGTTTCCTTGGTTGGGAAATGTTTACCCCCAGAGCCTTTTGCTCTCGGGAGCCAGCAGCGGCGCGCAGGGACCATCTGTTTTTAATTAGCGTGGCTGCACTTATCTCCCACGCAGTCTCTCTCCCCCCTCTTGCAGCATCTCCCTCATTGACTTGAGCCGCTTCGTCTTTCCCCTCATTAACAGCTCGTGGCCGTGCTGTGTTTACCTGCTGTGGTCAGGGTTTGCCGTTTCTGCCTTCCCTCGCTGTATTAGCCAGAAAGCCGGTAAACAATACCGCACTGAGGAACTCCAAGACATAACTCACCTCGAAACACCTGTCTCAGAAGTCTTGTTTAAAGTGACGTCACTCTAAGCTTTTAATTGTAGCCCAAACAGCTATAACCAGGCGTTTCTCACTCGGATCTTTTTTTCTGTAGCTTCTTCCACTCTTAACCTGAGGTGATCTAGTGTTTTTGCTTCAGTTGAACCAATACGCCCCACACAACCCATGAAAATGATGTGTTAAAGAAATGGCCATGACTGGATATAGGATATGGAGTAATCTGACAACACTTGGAATTCCTTCTGTTCTTTGCCCACTGCGGGCGCTGTTAACAGAGCTATCTTTTTTCCTGGGAGTACGTGCGACCGATCTCTGAAAATGTATGAACAAGGGACATCTTTTCACAGAAACATCTTTCTGAATTGGCCTGCCATCACTCTTTGGCAAGCGCAGGGTAAACACAGCTTTGTGTGGGGTGGTGAAAGGGTCAGACTTTGAGGACACACTCACAAATTACCAAGTCCTCAAGTTGGTAACAAAAAGTAGAATGCTGGGATTTTGTTTTTCATTTTTCTTTTAAATTCTTACCACTGTTGTTCTATGACATCACGATTGCCTATGGAGCGTGTTTCCTTAGTGCAAGGGACAGTTTGACGAAAACAAGCTGGACTCAGATCACTGCTTTTCTAATCTTGCTATTAGAAAATTTGCCTTTTTAGGTGGCTAGAAACTGTTTCATAGCTATATATATATATAACTCCCTTGTAACACCAGTGCTTAATTTGTGACGGTATTTATTTTTTATGGATTAGGAGGTATTTTTCGCCTAGAGATAGTGAAAAGCAGAAACGAAGGCAAAGAATAATTAAGTGAGAATTAGGAATCCAGTGAAGAATGCTTGAAAGCTGGGGTGAAAATGCCTTTAAAGAGTGAGATAAAGAGGAAATGGAGGGTCAGGAGGAAAGAGGCAGTTGTTTAGGACTAAGACTAGGCCGCCTTTGTATTCGGCAAACACGAATTCACAGCCAACGGCGAGTTGCCAAGAAAATCGTGGGCTCTCCACGTACTTTATTTTATTTTATAACAAACCGAGTAACTCACTAGCTAACTTTCTGAGAGGAAGAGGCAGGGCCCAGAAGGCCGAGGGTGCTTTTCAGATCCGTTACTGAGGCCTGGGCCCAGCCCCTTGACAGGCAGGTTGCCTGCTCGGCTAGTTGCAGCCTGAGGGTGAAACACATTACCCTGTCACAGCAATGACAGTTGACATCTGCTTTCAGGTTTCTCCTTGACCTTCTACACGGCTCCTCAAAAAACAACGCACCCCAGGAGTAGCAGACCAAGGCCGCCTCTGGAAGGTTCAACACTGCTAGTGAGGCACATGCGCGTTTTCAGTTTGAATGGTGATCGGGTGAAAACGTTTTATTTATTTTTTACTGCTTATTAATGACCTGTAGAGCATATAAACAAAAAGTCAAAGACCAAAATCCTCTAGCTGACATGAATATTCACCTTAACTGACGTAATAAAGCTAGCTCACGTTTTAAATATTTTAAATCTATTTCTGGTAGGTAATAGAACTGAGGAAGGAAATATGTTGTATGTGCCCAGGATCACACACCTCATGTGGGGATAAGCGCAGGATGAACCATTTCTTCAGCTTCCACTGAAAGAATTTCTGATAAGAAATCACATTTCCTCCCTGGGGAAGCGATAATTCTTGTATTGAAGGCTAGGCTACTCTGAACGATTTTATGTTACTCTGTATTATATTGGTTATGTTATGTTCTTTTTCCTGCCTGGAGTGCACAATTATTACTGGTATTGAATTGATTTAAGATTTACCCGTTTATATTGATACAGATCAACAAGAGTTTTATGTTCCGTTATCTTACTGCATCTCTTCTCTGATGATGTAAATCATGGGTCTCTGTCATATGCCCATGAGGGTTGGATCCATTCCAGAGCTTTAGGAACACTTGTAAATATAGAAATGAGTTGCATTCAGACTATATGCATGTATATTTTACATTATGTTGGCACTGTGAACATCTGGGGTGTACTTGACCCTTTTGAACATAAAATGCCCCCCACCCGTTGAAACCTCGGATCTTTCTTTATAAATCATATCCAACTCCCTCCTCTCCACTTTCCACAAACCAAACAAAAAAAAACAGTAACGCTGCATGTCACACTCCCTAAATGTAAAAGTCTAGAAGGAGGGTGTTATATAACCAACAATATTAAAATTATCACAAATTGTGCCCCACACAACTGCCCTGGGTGAATCAGATTAAACTCAACTCACCAGAATTTTTTTTGGTTCTCCAATTTCTTGGAGGTTTAAGTTAGAGGTGGCTCAAGCCCTCAGTCTGCATTCCTAAATTGTTTTAATCTTGCACAGACTTTTTGAAAAACAGTGCTAGAGGGTCACACAACTTACAAGAAGAAATATCTATGGGTCGAACACATTGTATCTGAGCGTATGTTTATGCATCTTACAATAAATTGCTGGGCAATTAAAATGTGAGAGGATTACAGGTGGTTCATCCTCCTTGCTTTGTGGGACCCATTCAATCACATACATTTTAGCCTTTAAGTTTTGCAAAGTATGCAAATTATACAAAGGTTTATTTCTTCAAATGCATAAAACCTTTTCTGTGGGGAAATCACCGTTCAAAATATATGCATTAACAGAAACAAAACAACCACGATGGCAGATACATACTTTCTATACAAAGTCGAAAAGGCAATAGCAAAGGCAAAAGACCAGCACCCACCCTGGATAAAAAGAAGTAAAAACAACCATTGGCGTAGCCAATCGGTCTCGCCTTTGGGACCTTATAAGTATTTATTTATGCAGCACAATATCCCTGGTGCAACAACATCAACTGTTGCATGGCTAAACACTTATACGGTCCCAAAGGCGAGACCTATTGGCTATGCCAATGCTTGTTTTATATGCAATCTCACAAATTACTGTAGTAAGCAAGGATTCTGGTGGCGGTTACTTCCTTTGACACACCCTGGAGGTGGAAGATTTGCACTGTGATAATAATTTCTAGACTGTCTTAGGTGGGTCTTGTAGTTGTAGTTGTCTGCCAGGTTCTCGTAATAAAACATAAAAGCTCTGCAGAAATATACATATATAAAGGATCTTGGGGTCAGCCATCTTCACTCTGTTAAAGTGCCATTCACGTCCTGCTTCTCGCGACAGCATAATGCATGGGGTAATGGATTCATTTATTTTATTGGCTCACTTGTCCGGTGAGTAACAGCATTTACCTGATCAGTTTTGCATCTACCTGGAAATTAGTGCACTTCATTGTTTGGACCCGTGAGCAGTCCTTTAGTTTTCCATTTTTTCCTTTTATATGTTCTCTTTCATGTCTTCTCTTTTTGTTTATAAGCACCCTGTAACTCTTCAGATAGTACAGCAGGAATGCCTGCTTGCCACTCATCTCATCTCCATTGTGCTGTGTCCTGGGTGGCCACTGTTTTTAAACTGAGTGGCCATCTTTGAATGGTATTGTTCACAATGTATCAGTGTTTACCATTGCAAGATGGCAATTGTGTTTAGAAGCATTTTGGCCATCTTAGATCAGTACAACAGTGAATTACTATGCACTTTAGAAATTGAAAATGACTGTCCAGTGCAATGTTTCTTTACCAGCCACTTTGGAATGGTATTTGTTAAGACAGCAAAGTCCTCTGCATGGTAGAAGATGTGTACTCATGAAATGAGAGCCCAACTGTATTGTTGTCTGGATCCCTAATGCTGATTTTTGTTGTCATAGGCAAAGACGGATAATGCATGTGCGCCATGACATAGGCCTAACTCGTGGATTGCAGGCTTGTTAGACTTGGAGGGGCCCCAAAGCGCTACCCTCAAAGTGGTGTAGCACGAGCGCGGTGGTGGCAGCATACCATGTAGTGATTAGTAGGAGTGAACAGGTCCTTTTTACCCTGTGTCACTGGAGTGAGGCCTACAAGCTCACTTAACTTTTAAAGTCCAGCTGCTGTGTGCTTAACTCATCCGTGACCTACATCAGGTAGATGTAGAGTGTTGCGCACTGTAGGAGTAGTGACTGTTATGGATGTATGTGTGCCTGGGAAGGGACCAATACAGTGACAGAGCAGTGCTGTACATTGAATGCATGGTTAGGGCATGTATAGAGTGTATGTATGCCTGCAAGGCATACAGTACATGAAAGATAATAGTTTATCCCAAAGCACCACCACAATTTCACAGTCTTTGTCTGTTAAAAGCAACAGTTCCAAGTGGTAGTCAACACATACACAAAAACAAGTTGGAATTAAGAAAAAGCTAATCAAAGTGCAAGTACAAGAAAGTCCTTTGTCTGGGGTAGCAAATGTTTTTAATTTCCAAGGATGAACAATTTGGATTGTAGTCCACAGATGAGCAAAACCGAGGATGAATACAGCAGACACGTGTTTCGTCGTAAGACAACTTTTTCATGGCGGTGAATTACAAAATATTCAACCTATAAAGGTTTACAGGAACACAGCAATCCAAGACATTCCATAATAACATAAGACATGGCTACATAAACGGAGAATAGTTACAGTTAACACTTTTGAAATACTGAAGTTTAATCATAATAAGGAAAGAAATAAGTGAAATATCAGACCCAGTTCCCACCTGAAAAATGTTGTTAAATAAATAAAGAGGTAGGACTCATCGCTAACTCATACACATGAATATCAAGAGTCACACACCACAGCTAAGTGAAAAGAGCAAAAGAATGGTTATCGTCTCATCACCATCCTGGTGTTGAGGCCAACAACTGAGACACTGTAATATCAGAAGGAAAAGGATAAAAAAAAAGGAATTGTAAGCCTTAAATTTCAACCCATACAACGTGTAAAAAAAAAAGGCCAAAAAACTGAAAGGTGAAACCAGTACTAAAAGACTAAAAGAGGTCAATAAGTATAAATACTTCAAAATATTAAAGGATTTTCACCAAATTTCCCTGAAACCACTGGAAACGCCTCAGAGCCCTATGGATGAAAGTCTGTTGGTGGTCCCTAGTCTATAAAACCCGTAACAACTAAAACAGCACGCATCATTATAATGCAGCCTTAGAAAGGAAAAAGAAAAACGAAGATAAATCGGTCAGAGTTGGCTAAAGCAAGGCAACCAGCCCCTAACCCGAAAAACAATATATGCGTGAAATACAAATATCCTCAAACTATCTTTCTTCTGGTCGATATTTTAATGCCACGATAATCTGTCCAACTGTAAGAAGCCTACTGTTATTCAAAATAAACAAAAGGCGGCATTTAGCTGTGTTGAAAATTATATCCAGTCTGACTCGAAATCCAGTCAGTGTATAGGTGTTAACCAAACAAGTTATTCAACATGTCGCCTAACCTCATTGTCTGAGAGAGTAACGCAAACTACGGGACTATAACGTACCCCTCGCAAACCTACATTCACTATAAAATATAAAATACCAGCCCTATTAAGAATGGGTTGGTCAGTGTGCATACCAAACAGCATTTGTTCAATCAAAATTAGAATGAACATGTCTTCTTACCTCACGCTAAATGTTGTAAGCATGCTTCAAGAGAACAGATTGAACTATGATAAGTTCAAATATAATAGTCCAAAACCACTACAGAACACAAGTGTAATAGCCATAAGATAAAATCAGACAGACACGGGGGCGTGGCTTGAGCGCCGACGAGGATGGCAGGCTGGTTGATCTCGGGTCCGGACCGAGGAAACCTACGAAGGGCGGCCAACGGAGTGCCTTGTGGCGGCTCCTGGTTATAGATTCCACCAGCGGAATGTTTGCTGATCCAGAGGACACTTTTTTCATGTTGCAGTGAGCCCGCAATATGCTAGGGTTCGTCTTCGAAATGCGGCGCGCTCTTTGTGTGGACCGCGGCCGCAAACTTGTGCTCATCACGGCTTTGCCTCAACGCGGCAATCAGCCTTCTTCAGGTACACATCTTTTCCTGCAATTCATGTGAAGACGACAGGTGCGGTCCAATTTTTACAATCACATTTTCAATCTTCTGGAATTCAGTTTTGCTATGCGGCGCACTTCGTGTATAGAACGCGACCGCCATCTTGTGTCCTTCACAATGACTGAACCTGAGTAACTGTTCTCTCCTCATAGTTGTTCTGTCTGAGGGGATTATATGCTTCACTCAAAAAGACACATTATTTTACAAGATAAAACATGGGTAATTGTTTTATACTCGGTTTTGCCTTTGCGGTGAACTACCTGACTGTATTGTGAATATTTGGTCAATGTTATCCCCTATGTCTGCTTTTCGACAACATTTCTCTTCAGGAAAATACCGCTCTTCATAGAAATGCTTTATGTGCATCATCCTACAATAACTGCTATATTTTTAAATCACCTCAACGTAATGAAGACTTCTGATATGCCATGCCTCAGTGAAAAATATGCCGGTTACACACCTCTTTTGAAGTTATTTTACCCGAATTCTAACTTTATGTAGGTGAGCTCCCTTTTTCATGAAACGACTCTAAAATTGCTCAACTTATATGCCGCATCATAGTCTTCACATGTTTATTAAACCGAATTGCTGTACCTACGGAGCCTATGTTTTGCATCTGCTTCTCTACGTGAGACACCTTCTTGTGACGTACTTCGGATTTCCATGTAGAACTGGTCGCACTCGTCCAATTGAAGTCATTTGGTGGCGTAACTTGCGCAGTACCTCTTGGCTCATGCTCTTTTCTTCACCTTGTTTTCCCTCCCAGGCAGATGACTGACCAAGGGTCTTCATGTTCTGAGTGCTTTCTTTATTAATTGGCTGATACCTTCCAGTTCAGGGTGGATGCGATCAAGTCTGGTAGGTGTGCATTGATTTTGTTCCTCACCATAGTGCTGACTAACTCAGTTATCTCGCTCCTGTTGTCTCGAAGCAAGGAACAAAAGCTTGATGGCTTCTGTAAGATTCATAATCTGCTCTTTTACGCGGTATATTTTTGTAAACCTCATTTTTTCAATATATTCACCTATATGGAGCCTTCTTTTTCTCTTGGTCAGAAAGTCACCTCAGCAAATATGTCTTCCTCTCGTAAGGAACCCAATCTGGCCGCTCCTTCTAAACGTCATAAGACGGAACCTAATTTGCCTACCAAGTCGCCACTACCCATAACAATGGAAGACCTTATGGAAGAGATAAAGTTGATTAAACCTTTTGTCATTGATACTAATGCTACCCTTCAGAGGTTGGACGAGAAATGGTCTAACTTGGACTCAAGAATGTCTGCTGTGGAACAGAGGATCAGTGATACTCAGGATGTGATACCTCAAGTTGCGGCTATGTCTAAAGAGATTGCTCTCCTCAAGACGCAAACAGAAGACTTAGAAAATCGCAATAGACGCAACAACCTTCGAATTTATGGTATTTCTGAGGAAGATGAGGTGTCCGACATGCTTGCCTTCTTAAAAATACACATTCCCAAGATTGTTGGTCTCAAAGATGGCACAGCTCTTAATTTACAGCGTGCCCATCGCATCGGCCCTAAAACTGAAGGTTCATCTTCTTTATCGTCAGTAAATCGTTTCAGAGGGATAATCGTTTTATTTCTGGAATTCACTGAACTGTTAATGGTCCTTACAGCGGCAAAGTCAAGAAAGCAGATGTTGTGCTCCGGTCAAAAAGTTTTCTTCTCTCAGGATGTGGCCCGTGCCACCGCAGCTCGTCGCAAGGAATTTCTTTCACTTCGCCCGGCTCTTCGATCCATGAATGCCAGATACGGTCTAGTTCATCCTTGCTTCTGCAAGGTTACCTATAAAGAGAGGTCCTACTCCTTCGATCGTCCTGAAGGCTTGAGACAACTCATCTCTCGCCATAAAGGGGACAAGATGGACTTTGGAGGGACCTGAGTTGCATTGTCGAGTATGTCTTGTGTTTTGTTTCTAAGATTAGTGTTTCTATTCAAATGTTCTGAAGATATTTATCTTTCATGTTGTTGTCGTTTATGGTCCGTTGTTGTTGTTTTCTTTTGACTATTATGGCCCGTTAACTTTTTCAGTGGCCATTTCATATTGTGATTTTTTCTTTGTCTCGCTTCGTAGCTGTTTCTTCTCCTGTGCCGACCTATTTCCCATATGTCTCCCTCCATCCTGCCCTCTAATCCCGTCCCCAAGGTTCACGGTTACCCCTCATGTCTGGTAAGTGTTTAGTATCTCATTGCTATTGTGGCCGCTGCTGTCCGCTTGTTTTATTTTATGTTATGTAGTTGGTCTCCCTCGATTTGTTATTGTATATTAGACCTCTTCTTTCTTTTCTTTTTTTTACCTAGTGGATTCGATTGATCTCGGTTGTTCATGGTGGTTCTGCCGTTTGTCTTCTCTTGCAGCTCCCCGCCTCCGATGTCATTTTCTTCATTCTGGATATCTATTCCGTCTTTCTTGACTGAAGTCCCTTGGCTTCTAGTCAACTGTTCTTTCTCTATCACTTATTCCTCATACCCTTTCATTCTTTCCTCTCTTTTCTTTGTATTTTTTCTTTTTTCATCCTCTCCTTCTTATCCTCTGGATTTACTTATCTATTTTCGTACATGTTTTTTTTTTCTTCCTATTCTTCTCTTCCCCATTGTAATCCTGATTTTTCTCCTTTTTCATGTTCTTTTTCATGCCTGTTGTTTTTTACTTCAATGCATTAACACTACTGTTCATTTCCCTTACCATCACCTTGCAATTCATCTTTCTTTCCACTCTTCAATTTGTTTTCCTTTGTATTTTGTACTTCATGTTTTTATGTGTTTATTATATAATTACACTTCTGTTCAGCTTTATCATTTGTCTCAGATATTTCTCATACTTACACATTTCTTATCTTGTTGCTTGATTTTTCTTTTTTTCTGATTATGGAAAACGTTCGCATTATTTCATGGGATGTTAAGGGACTACGCAATCCTGTAAAGAAGCAGAGGGTTCTCACTCATTTGTTATGTTATGTTATTCTGAATTTATTAAGCGCAGGGCACCCAGAGGTTTCATGGCGCTAATAATGAGGAAAGAATGAAAAACAGTTAACCTATCCCGAAGCTTGCTTGAATAGCCAGGTCTTCAAGGCTCCCCGGAACTCCATAAGCTTGGTACATTTCCTGAGCGACAGGGAGAAAGAATTCCACAACTTTGGGGCAAGAAAAGCTAATCGACACCCGCCTTGGCGCTTCCGTTTGAAGGAGGGTAAAGTGAGAAGGGACTGATGAGCAGAGCGAAGATTACGGGTAGGCTCATGTTTGATTATTAGGTTGTTAATGAACATGGGACTTTTCCCGTGAAGAGCCTTAAAGGCCAAACATCCTACTTTAAATATTACCCGTTGGGCTATGGGTAGCCAGGGAAGAGTGGCCAGCAGTGGTTTCGCCGAACTCCCACCACGGTTCTTGAAGATTAATCTGGCCGCTTGATTTTGCACAGTTTGCAAGCGTTTAAACAAGAACAGGGGGAGGCCTAAATAAATAGAATTTGAAAAGTCTAATCGGGACAGGACCAAGGCGAGTACCACATGAATGAGGGCAGAGTGAGTGAGTAGATGAGCAATGTAGGAACCTCCTTAAGAAGAAATCAGAGACTCTGGCACAGGAGATCCATATGATAAGTGCAGGTTTATTCCAAACAATAGGACCCATCCAATCCTACATCCAGCTCATCAGGAATACAGTTGTCTTTTCCCAACCGTCCCTGGTCCCAGAACCCCACCTTCAAACCAATACATTCCTTAACCTAGGTAACAGCTAGAACATTCCTACATCATAATGACAAGCTAGAGAAACCAGATGACACATGCAAGACATCGCTGTGACAACCAGAATCCCACACACCTCCCTCCGATAAAACAAAAACAAAAAAAACAAAAAACTAGATGAATACATATGTTCACAACAGTTTCAAAAACATTTTCCACCAAGAATCCCAACACATTAGGAAACGTAGTCTTTTAAGTATTCTGGTTTCCTTTGAACCCTAGAAGATTTGCGTGAGAACTCAGACAATCCAGTATCCTTTCTTAAAGTATTCTTCGAATTCACATTCAAATCTGAACACACACAAATTCTTCCTAAGTTCCAAATCTTATGGTCATTTGTTCTAACAGCATTATTGAAGACCTTAACAACATGCAAAGGTTTGGAGAAACTTACTTTTGAACCTAGAAGCCTTACAACAACAACATCCCCAACCTTGACTTTCGTATGCTTGGTAGATTTTCTCACATCAATGTTTTCCTTCCTGTAACAACACTTGCTCTCCTCTCTTTTTCTCCACTCTTCATTGTTCTTTACAACAGAAGAACCACACACCAAGTCTCCCAACCATCGAACCCAAGAAGGTTCAACCTGAGTGCAAGGAGCCCTTCCCTTAAAAAGAACAAAAGGAGACTGACCCGTTGAACTGTGTGGGGTCATTCTATACTCCTCAATTCTTTTTAAATCTTGTTCCTTCCAGTTTTTCCCAGAGGTTTTTGCTAAAGAGATCGTCTCCTTAATCACCCTATTAAACCTCTCCACCATCCCATTGGTTTCTGGATGGTATAATGAACATTTCTTGTGTGTAATGCCTCTATCCTTAAGAAACTTCTCCATTTCTTTAGAAACCAGTTGCACTCCATTATCCGTTAGAATTGACTCTGGGAATCCCTCTCTACCCATGAGATTTTCAAGAAAACGAATCACATGAACAGTCTCTATCCCAGAAGTGAACTGTATTTCAGGCCACCTTGAGAATAAGTCCAATAACACAAAAATATAATTCTGTTGACCATTGAAATGAATGGGACCCACAATATCCAGAGCCACCTCCTTCCACGGACCACTTGGAAGCTCCCTTATAACCATGGGCTGAACTCTAACTACTTTTGATTTTTCACATGCAGCACACACCGAACAATCTCTAATAACTCTCTCAATGTGCAAATCCATATCAGGCCACCAATAAGAAGAGCGAAGTCGCTCCTTGGTCCTAGACATGCCAGAGTGCAATTCATGTGCCATATCAACCAACATTTTCCGTAACTCCAATGGAGGTACCAACCGTGTTCCACGTAACAAAATACCATTAGACACACCTAATTCATCCTTCACACCCCAAAATTTCATAGCTTCAACTGACCCAGTTTTCTTTTTACACCACCCTCTCTGAATCAAACTCATCACTTCAGATAAAACAGGATCCTGAGTTAATTTCTCCCGCCATTGAGCCTCATCAATAATGCCAGTATTGACCAAACACACGTGCGAATCTCCCTCAGCCCAATCATCAGTATCTTCCTCTTCACTATAACCATCTACCATCCTAGAAAGAGCATCTGCCACTGTGTTCTCAATACCATGAATGTACTTAACCTGAAAATCATACTCCTGAAGAGCTATGACCCACTTACTGATCCTCCCAGAAACTTGGTCAATTCCGTTCTTCTCAAAAATCTCACATAGTGGCTTGTGATCTGATTTAACAATAAACTTAGTACCCCATAAAAACTTCTTCAATTTCCTGACCGCCCGAAATACTGCAAGCGCTTCACGCTCAATTACAGAATAACGCGATTCCATATCCTTAAGGCCTCTCGAAATAAAAGTAACAGTTTCCAAACCATTCTCACCCTCCTGTTGTAACACTGCACCCAACCCTTTTATACTTGCATCAGTAGTTACCACAGATGTTCTTGATGAACAAAACCCTTTTAGATTAGGCGCATTACAAAGTTTTTTCTTTATCCCAATAAATTCCTCATCACACTCCCGAGACCAATTAAATTCCACACCTCTCTTCAATAGTGCTCTCATGCTCGAGCAATGTTCTGCAAAGCCCTCTACAAACTTATTATAATACTCCGCCATCCCAAAAAACTTCTTAAATTCTTCTCTTGAAGCAGGAGGCGGCATGCGTGAAATTGTATCAACCAAATCAGGCTTCGGAGAGATACCCGCACCAGAAATCGTGTGCCCTAAATAATGAATGGATGAGGTTTCAAAATGACATTTCTCAAGTTTTATAGTTAAGTTGGCATGCTCCAGTCTGTTCAATACATCAAAAAGTACCTTCCTATGCTCCCTATGATCCTTCGCAAATATCAAAATGTCATCCTGATAGACACACACCCCATCACATCCTTCAAGTACTTTTTCCATAGCGCGCTGAAATACAGATGCCGCTGATACTAAGCCAAACGGCATTCTAACAAATCTGAACGTACCAAAAGGTGTGACAAATGAAGTCAGATCCCTGGAGGACATATCCAACTCAATCTGGTGATATGCAGATGCCAAGTCAATAGTACTAAAAATTTTAGCACCCCCTAACAACATGAGTAATTCTGAGATATTAGGCAGTGGATATTTATCAACAACCACACATTTATTTAGTTGTCTTAAGTCCACACATAAACGAAGAGACCCATTGGCCTTGCGTGCAGCGACAACCGGAGCAAGCCACTCTGTGCTAGAGACCTCTTCAATTATACCCCCATCTTTCAGTTTTTCCAATTCCTTCTTCATTTCATCTCTCACCGCTAAAGGGACACCCCTAACTTTACAAGTTGAAGGTTGAGAGTTAGGACGTAAGGGTATATTCAATTTAAAGTCTTTTAGACAACCTAAACCTTCTCTAAACACTTTGGTAAATTTACTTTTAATGTCACACAGAACACCCCCTTCAGATTTTAGATGAACAGTTTGAATGTTCTGTTTAAGAATGATAGGAGTGGAACTCCCTGGATCCAACATAACCCCTAAATCAGCTTTATGGAACCAGCTGATAATACTGTCGCCCTTCTTGGAGACATACACCTTCCCTGATAGATATCTACCACCATATTCAATCAAACCTATGAAATACCCACACAGTGGTATAGGTTCACCCCCATAAGGCAAAGGACGTATATCTGGTTTAAGTAACTTTACCTTCCCAGCAAGCCTCTCCTGATAAAATGTTTTTGAGACAATGGTAATTTTTGCCCCCAGAATCAAACAAAACTTTTGTCTTCTCCCCCTCAACTTGAATTATATCCAAAGGAGAAGATCTATGCTCTCCAGAGTTATTTTCTTGTACATCAGCTTGAACTTGCACTACAATTTGACCACATACAAAGTCTTCCTCCTGAAGCCCAGTCTCAACAGTTCTGACATTGCTGGTAGAATTCTTTGTTTTGCACACAACCGCAAGATGACCCTTGCGCTTGCATTTCGAACAAGTTGCCTTCAGCGGCGGACATTTTTTATCATTTGCATAATGACCAAGTTTATCACACCTAAAACATTTAGGAACAAATGATCTTGTTTTACTCTTAGCACCATCAGCGTCTTTAGACATGTCTTTAGTACCTTTGCCTTCTTTTACAACCTGAACAGAGACTTTCACATAATTTTTCAAGGTGTCTACACACTTTAAAGAATGTTCAATTCTTTTCGCAACTTGCAATACCTCATCTAAAGAGGGTTCATCTCTTAACCAGAGTTCGTCACGAACCTTCTCTAAGTTGCATCCTAACATAAACTGATCCCTTATCCTTTCCTCCAAAAGCTGTTCAAACCTACAGGAAGACGCAAGCTTCCTTAGTTGAGTAACATATACCTCTACAGATTCCCCTTCATTTTGCAGTCTCTTGGTAAACTGATAACGCTCTAGTATTGTACTAACTTTTGGGAGGTAATGATTATCTAATTTTTTAATACACACTTCATATTCATTTAACCCCCTGCTTTCAACAGCCGAGAGTTCGGCTAGATGATCAAAAACATCTTGCCCCTCCGAACCAAGACAGTGTAAGAGAAGAGCAGTCTTTCTCTCCGCACCAAGATTATTACCACAGACTTTAGCATATCGCTCGAATACTTTCTTCCACTTCTTCCACCTGATAGAAGGTTCACCAGGCTCTGATAAAAAGAAGGGAGGAGCAGTCACATTCTGCATGGTTTCGGCTTGTAAACAAAAACCCAGCTACAAGCAACACCTTAACACAGATCACTTAAATAACTGTACCTCCCACTTTACTGCAAGATTAAGCACATTTCCATATTAACTGAATACATTTTCCCCAGTGCAAATAATCAGCCTTGAAAACATATGATAAAACAAATACAGCAAAAGGACAGTAGATGGCAGTATTACACAAAGGAATGATGCACTGTACTATTATCCAAACCAAATCTCCACAATAATACTTCACCAGCAGTATAAAGGAATCTCTTTCGTAAAGAGACTAAATCCGGTGAAACTAAACTTTATAAACAAAGTAAGAACACCACTCTGTGCCTCCCCGCATAGATGCTTTGTTCACCGTTGATTCAGACACACAGTGCCAAAGCACACGCAAGCAGAAGAACGATGTTCAGCTCATAACACCTTCATGCCGATAAAGGAAAATAAAGTCAGAGCCTCAAGATGATCTTGCTGCTTGGCCTCCTCATTTAAGTTCCACCAATCACTTACTTCAACTTCTGCAGTACAAGCTTTATAAAATAAACACCATGGCTTCACTTCCTCACACCCGTGTGACGAAACTGCTTCTAGCGAGCCACACACATCTATTCCAAACTCCGTTCCCAACGTTCCAACAAACACGCTAATGATGACGCTGGTAGTTCACCGAATCCCCTAGCAGGATTCCACTACGTCATCATTAGCACTTAACGATCGTCGAGTGAGGAGCTCCTCTGAAGGCAGTGATCACGACGTGAAGCTTGTAACTACACCCGCAGACTTGCCCACAATACTTGAAACTTCACCAAGGACACCACGAACACCTGCAGCTCCAACCCCAGATCTTCAAGGTAGATTGCGCTGCGAAATTCAGTACGAGGGTTCTTGTTTAAAACGTTTTTTTCCTTCTTTTCCAGAAAGTGTTAATTTTTTTTTTAAAAAAAAGAGGCGAGCCCGTGACGAATACTTAGCCTAACTTAAGACCTTCACGGCAAAAGCTCCCAGCCCCACAATATAAACACAGAGTACCTTATTCAAATGGCAAAACAGAGCGTTGCGGATGTTTTCCAGAAAATGTTAATTTAAAAAAAAAAAATAAGAGGCGAGCCCGTGACGAATACTTAGCCTAACTTAAGACCTTCACGGCGAAAGCTCCCAGCCCCACAATATAAACACAGAGTACCTTATTCAAATGGCAAAACAGAGCGTTGCGGATGTTGGGTCCTTCTTTGGTCCAGCTGCCGACTACGCCAATGTAGGAACCTCCTTAGGAAGAAATCAGAGACTCTGGCACAGGAGATCCATATGATAAGTGCAGGTTTATTCCAAACAATAGGACCCATCCAATCCTACATCCAGCTCATCAGCAATACAGTTGTCTTTTCCCAACCGTCCCTGGTCCCAGAACCCCACCTTCAAACCAATACATTCCTTAACCTAGGTAACAGCTAGAACATTCCTACATCATAATGACAAGCTAGAGAAACCAGATGACACATGCAAGACATCGCTGTGACAACCAGAATCCCACAAGCAATTTTTCTAATTTTGCGCAATTGATGGAAACTGGACGAGATCACCGCTCCTACCTGGCTATTCAGGGAGAGATCAGAGTTAATGGTAATCCCGAGGCTTTTCACCGAGGGAGAGGGGAAAGGAGGGGAACCCATTATTGACGGCCAGAAATGAGGGCCCCAGCTGATAGAGCTTTTGCCTGGGAGTACCAGCTCGGTCTTCCCGGGATTAAGTTTTAAATGGTTCATCTCCATCCACCGTTGGATGAGTAACATGGTTGCCTGGAATTCCACGGCGGAGTCAGTTGAGTCCAGTCGGAAAATTAGCTGCAGGTCGTCAGCATAGTTATAAATCGTGACCCTCCTGTTTTTTAAGGAATGTAAAAGGGGTTTGAGATATAGATTAAATAGGAGGGGGGACAATGACGAACCTTGCGGGACACCACAGGTGGTAGATAATTTGGGCGCTGTAAAGTTCCCAAGTTTAACTGCCTGGGTCCGGTTGCTCAGGAATGACTTCACCCAACCGAGGACCGATCCTCGCAGACCAGCTTGTTCGACACCGTGTAATAAGATGGTATGGTCCACCGTGTCGAACGCTGCCGACAGGTCCAGAAGCACCAAGGCCTGATGTATACCCCTGTCGGCGTTAGATCTCATTGTGTCCAGAACTGCGAGGATCACTGCTTTGGTTGAGTGCGCCTGGCGAAAGCCGGCTTGGTTAGGCTCCAGATACTCCGATGTTTCGATAAAATTGGAGATGCAGCTAGCCACGTGGGCTTCCAGGATCTTTGCTCCAAAAGGGAGGAGAGATATGGGCCGGTAGTTAGAGAGATTAGTCGGTTCGGCACCCGGTTTATTAATTAGCGGGACCAGCGTTGCGTTTTTAAACGAGATGGGGACTATTCCCTGAGCTAGGGACTCATTCAAGAGGGGGAGTATGCCTAGCGGGAGGGCTGAATAGACATCCCTCAGGACGTACGGGGGCAGCAATCATTAGGTGAGCCGGACTTCACACGATTCATCAGTTCCCCTAACCTAGATTGATCCATCGGGGGGAAAACCTCGAATTCAGATGGATTTCTGCAGATGTCCTCGGTGGCCACCATGCTAGGCCTTTCCGGGATGCTTTCTTTTATGGTGGCTATCTTATCCATGAAGAAATTATTGAGCTGATTGCAAAGCTCTTGCGTGGGGGCTTGGGGGGGGCAGGTTCTTACATCATTGCAGAGATCGTTCACCACCCTGAAAATTTCTCTAGATTTATGGTGTGCATTCAAAATTTTGTCGGAGAAGAATGCTGCCTTGGTAGTTAGAATAGAGTTCTTATAATTCCTACGGGCAGTCGTATATGACGCTCTGTCCTCATCTGAGTACCCGTGTCTCCATTTCCTCTCAATTTGGCGCAATTCCAATTTTTGTTTTTTAAAATCTGCTGTGAACCACCTATGGGCATCCATGCGACGAGCGAGAGAGAATTTGGAGAGCGGAACATGCTCATTGCAGGCTGCCAAGAGCCAATCAGTGAGATTTTTTTCCATTTGTCTAGGCTGCATTGTAAAATAGCATTGCTCTAGGAGACTCATCTTACTGAAAATGAGATTAATTCTCTTAAAAAGCAATGGGTTGGCTATGTCTTTGGCTCCCCGTCCAAAAATAGGAAAAATTGAGTGATTACTTTGATCCATAAATCACTTTCCCTTGTTGTGGAGAGCGAGGAGAGGGATGTGGATGGTAGATGGCTCCTATTACACCTCTTTATAAATGGCTCCCCCATCTCCCATCTTAATATCCACGGCCCTACTGGTGTTGATGTACAATTTTGGAAGGATATGTCGCAAACCCTTCATTCCTGTCCTGATATCAATCTACTGTGGGTGGGGATTGCAATCAGGTTATGGATCCTTTCACTGATAGAAATTCTAATACTAGATACATTCCCAACAAAATGCAAAAATCCTTTTTGAATACAATTCACTCGAGGGGTTTGGTTGATGCATGGAGAATATCTCACCCGGACACGTTAGAATATACTTTCTATTCCTCTACTCAGAAATCTTTGTCTAGAATTGGCTATATTTTTTGGAGTCCTTCACCTCTCCTCACTAATTTGACTCATGCTGATATTGGGTCTATTCTTGTTTCCGATCACGCTCCAGTGTTGATCAATCTACATCTCGCCTCTGAATCCTCCAAATCTCCCGGTGGCGCTTCAATAATTACTTTCTTAAGGACCATACCTTCCTAGAGCGTTTGAAAGAGTTTTTGCCTGAGTTCTTCCTTAGGAACGCCTCTCCAGATATTCCTTTTTCCAACATATGGGATGCTTTTAAGGATACAGCCAGATATTTTATTATTGATTATGTTGCGGCAAAAAAGTAGCAATGTAGTAAAGACTCTGCTTCTCTATTAGCTTCTAGCAAGCGTCTCGAACATTCCTACTTTACTTCCAATAATGAGGATCATTTTAAAAAGCTTGTTCAAGCTAAGTTGTCCTTTAATAAAAAATCAACTGAGGAGGCCTCTGGCACCTTACTCAAGATTAGCTCTAAATTCTACGGAGGCCTCAACAAAGCTGGCAAGCCACTGGCAAATTATTTAAAGGTTAAATCCCAACGTTCTTAGGTTGTCACAATTACTGACACTAGCGGCGTTGACCATTTTAAGGATGACGAAATATTAAATTGTTTTACAAATTTTTATAAGACGCTATACACTCCAGAATCCTCCCCTTCTGAAGCGGCGTTAGATTATTTTTTTGAAGCGCTCCCCCCACGTTCCTCCGAGCTTCCCGATTGTTCAATATTAGAAGAGGATCTTTCTCTCTCTGAACTCAAGTCCGCCATAGCTCTACTACCAAAGGACAAATCTTCTGGTCCAGACGGCTTTTATTCCTGTTTTCCCCAATTTTTACTTCCTCATCTTTTATCTTTATTCCAATACTTTTTGTCATACAAGGAAGCCCGCGGTTCCTTTCTTGAAGCAATGATTTGTTTAATTCCCAAAAAAGGCAACGATCCTTCTTCTTGTGCTAATTATCACCCTATTTCTTTAATTAATTTAGATTGTAAGATTTTCGCCAAGATCCTTGCACTTCGTATCAACAAGGTCATTCCCGATTTAATTGGTTCTGAGCAAACAGGTTTTGTCAAAGGTAGAACGATTGCGGATAACTCCAGAACTGTTTTGAACATTATACATCTTGCCTCCAAAAGCTCTACCCCGTTTGCAGCTATCACCCTAGATGCGGAGAAGGCTTTTGACCGCGTTCATTGGCTCTTTATGATGCGTGCTCTTAAGTGGTATGGATTTGGTCCTGCTATTCTATCTCTTATTAGTTTGCTGTATTCCTCTCCCACCACTTCGGTTTTTGTTAATGGTTTTCAATCTCCATATTGTACTCTCCCACGAGGTACTCGTCAAGGTTGCCCCTTGTCTCCTTTGCTTTCTATTCTGTCTCATGAGCCTTTTCTTCATTCTATCAGCAACTCTACCACCTTTCAAGGTTTTACTCATAAATCTATTAAAATAAAGTTCACTGCTTACGCCGATGATATTTTGTTATATATATCTGACCCTTCTACATCTTTACCCGCTTTTGTTGATCTTCTGTCTTCATATGCTGCCATCTCTGGATACAAGTTAAATTTCTCCAAGTCTGAGATACTTCCGCTTAATAAATACTGCCTTAGAAGTATGTTTGAAGGGTTGGACTTTAAATGGAATACCAACTGTATTACGTGTCTAGGGATAAAATACTCTGCTTCCATTGCTAAAACTGTTCAATTGAATTTGGGTGATGTTTTATCTAAAATCTCTTCCATGGCGGAGAGGTGGTCCCCTTTATTTCTATCCTGGTGTGGGGTAGGTTGGACACCTCGAAAATGATGCTGCTGCCGGTAGTTAGTTTTTATCTTTCCATGTTACCAATATGGCTTCCTTTAAAATGTTTCAAAAACCTTAACAGTATACTGAGTAAATTCCTCTGTAACAATCGGAAAGCTCGTATCTCTCTTTCTGTTCTTTCCGCTCCTAAGGATAGAGATGGGGTTAACTTTCGCCAATATCATTCCTCATTCCTACTTCGAAAAGCCTTGCCCTATTTTTCCTCATCAGATGATCCTCCCTCATCAGTTTGGCATAAATTAGAGGAATCAATTATTCATCCATTTCCCTTCTCTTTGTTAGATAACCTTGCTCATCCTCCTCGTTCTTTCAAATCTCCTACTATTTCATATCTCATATCTACTCTCTATCCAATTCTTACCAAATCACGTTCTCCACTTCAGCTATTTTTGGACTCCTCTATTTGGTATAATTAATCCATTACAAATTTCCAATCGCACTATTTTCTGGAAGGACTGGATTATCAAAGGTATTCTACAAGTTAAACATTTATTGCATAACAAGCGGCTTTTATCTTTTCAAGAACTTCAGTTTAAATACAACTTACCTGATACATCTCTTTCTAAGTTTGATTCTTTGAAAATGACTGTAACTCAACAGCTCTCTCTTCTTTCTGATATTCCTTCTTCTCTCCCTGATTCCTCTATTCAATCGTTACCTTCTTCTCCTTCTGTTCGGGCCTCTCACATTTACAAATACCTCTTCTTCTCCTTATCTAACCGTTCCAAAAGCAAGACTGAACTTCTATGGGAAACAGACTTGCAACACACTTTCTCTATACACACTTGGGACTCCATTTGGGCTTGTATAAATCTCACTTCGTGCAACGCCAGTACTACTCAGACACTTTATTATTTTTGTCAGAGACTGTTTTTAACTCCATTAGCTATTTCTAAATTCAGTACTGCCTTATCCCCTAACTGTTGGTCATGTAAAAATACTCCTGGTACATATCTTCATTCCTTTTTTCTTTGCCCTAATATTTTCACTTTTTGGACCTAAGTTTGCAATACTATTACCTCTATCTGTTCAACTAATTTCCCTTTTGATATCACTTCTATATTTTTGGGTAGTTCTTCCACACGCTGGTTGGGTGCACGAAAGCTAGGCTCATTTATAGATTTATCTATTGCCATTGCCTTTCAGGTTATTACTTCGAACTGGAAAGACACTTCCAAAGTTTCCTTCCCTGCATGGTGGAATCTCTTATATCACCATCACAGGCTAGATAGAGCCTTTGTAACCACCTCTCAGCAGCTTATCCCTAAAGAGGCCTTCTGGTTCTCCTCTCGCTAATTATATTTCTTCCTCCGCACTACATGCCAATGCCAGCAACTTTGCTTTTCAACCGCCATGAATGCTTTGCTTACTCCTATTTATAATGTGTTTATTATAGGAATGTTTATTGATAATTGCGTTTTTTGTACTTCTATATTATGATTCATTGGAAAGCTTTACTAGTTTATTATTTATGATTGCTGATACCCTTTTCTTTTTCTTTTTATCTACCTTTCCCTTTTTTTTCTCTTTTCTTCTCTTTTCCTTTGACTTTCTCTTCTCTTTCTTCCTTTCCCCTTTCTCTTTTTTTTTCTTTTCCCTCTCCTTTCTGTCTCTCTTACTCAAAAAGCAAAAACAAAAATGCAAATTTTGTTATGGTACTCTTCGACTTTGTTTTCCTCCTATATTGGTTGTATCCTGCTATTCATGATGTATCAGATTTTTCACCTTTTGCCTTTTAATTTGTATTCTCTGTTATCCGCAGGGATTTGTACTCCATTCTCCTTATTATTTTTCTGTACCATGTTCTCTATTTATATTTTAATAAAGCTTTCTAAACAAAACAACAACAAAAAATCAGACAGACACGTAAAGTGTACTGCTAGCTCTAAGATAGGGCAGACCGTTCATCAAAAAGCTTACCGGTACCGCGTCCTGTTCCGTGGTGAGAAGAACAGGTGCCGTATAGTCACATGGTCCATTTAAATATACGCACTCCTCATAGATGGAACGTGAGGACGGACCAAAAGATTGGAAAAGTCTCTATAATGGCGTTCGGTCTCGCCATTTTGAAAGTGCCGAAAAAACTTCAAAATGAATTCAAATGTGTTAGTAAGCTCCAACATGACCTTTAATAAAGATACTAGTTGTAAAAAACATCAGGTCAAAGTTACACCAGATATACAATAGATGAAACTACAATCAATATGAGGTAGAAAAGATTGTAATGGTATAAACTAGCGTGAGAAATTGGTAAAAAGTATTGAAGAACAAAGTCCTCTAATTGGGCAGAAGACGATCTGTGGATTGACCATATTAGTTAGCAACGTAAAGACAAAGTACCAAAGCCAAAAAGCCAGGAAGAAAGGTATAGTATGATAGAACATTATTCGGTGAGTTGTTAGCATCATCAGTATGAGATACAGCATAACATAAATGTACAAAGAAACTATAACAATGGTCCCAAGGTAACAACAGGTGTACATACCGAAATAGCTAGATCACAGTCACTATAGTAGCATATTTGGGACATTTTACTCAGAAAAAAATGTATCAAACAAATGTGAGAATACATTTGCCATGATTAATTAGGATATATTCCTGATCATATTGAAACACTAATAACAATTATTCATGTAGAAAGACATGTAATTCCCTGTCCATGTTGAGACCAAAGTCCAGAGCACGAAGTTTAATTATCTAACTGGTTTCCATTTTTCTTAGCATGTATGTTCTGTCCCTTCTCCGTGGATGAACTTGAGCTACCCCCACTCAATGAAATCTTAGTAGTGAAACCTTGGCAGCACCACGACAGATATTGAAGTGTGTGGCCAAAGGATAGTTCTTATCTTATTTTTAATAGCCGTATGTGTTTTTGTATCCTTTCTTTTTTTTTCTTTTCAAAAACCTTTAATGAACATTAAGGCATGTTACATGTTACAGATTTCAGCAAAGATCATAGCTTCCAGTATATTTTTAAATACGATTGACAGTGTTTAGTGCGTCTCCCAGCCCGTTGTATCAGAAAAGAGAGGTAAAGCCAATGCAATAGCATTGTGTAGCAGTCAATGTTTGAGCTCTATGGGTCAGTCTAGTCAGGGCCATTCTCCGTGGTCAGTGGATCAGTGGTTTGGGAGTTGTCAGTATGCATCAGGGTTTGCCAAATATTGAAGGTAAGAAATGAGAGGGCCCCATATATCAGGAGGTCTATTTGCCACAGGCATCAAGTCCCAGAATTCCCCTAGGAGCGACTGGCAGTGGGCAGCGTCAGCCATCCAATGTTTGGTTAGCGGCGCTGGCCTGCGGCCCCAATGAATTGCCATCCGGTGCCTGGCAAGTACTAGTAGCATGGCAGTTAGTTTGCAGTTAGGATCTGAAATGTCTTTGACATGTCCCAGCAGGCACAGAAGGGGATCAGGGTCTATGCGCTCCATAGTAATGTCGCTAATTGCGGAGCACACCCCCACCCAAAATCTGGAAATCTTGGGGCACAGCCAAGCCAGGTGCCAGGGGATGAGCAGCGCGCACATCTGTCATCGTCTAGTAACCCCATCTTATGTAGCGAGATGGGTGTGCGGTAAAGTCGGTGAACATATTTGAAATGAATGAGTCGTAGTCGATAATATGGGTAGAGGTGCTTGGTTTGACTGCAACAGTATTGCCACTGCGTGGGAGAGATGCCATATCTAAGTCCGTGTCCCATGCATTGCGAGCACGCTCCGTGTCCATGGGGGAGGCCATCAGTGTGAACGCATATAATCTTGTGACTAGCTTGCACGGGGAAGCAGAGGAGTGAATATATTCAAGCACTGCATTAGGCTGGGGAGCGAGTGGGAAGGTCGGATGGATACTTTTACATGTGGCCCTGATCTGATAATAAATCAATTTATTGAGGGGTGTAGCGTCATCGGGAATAGTGAATCAATCAATCAATCATAGCATTTATAAAGCGCACTACATACCCGTGAGGGTCTCAAGGCGCTGAAGAAGTTATTATGGTAGAGGTCAGCGTTGGTGCGGACACTCAAGTCTGCGACCCAGCAAGCCATGCCAGCAGTCTGCAGAGGGGGGAATGAGGGGTTGTTGTGAGCTGCATTGAGGGAGAAAAAAGTTTGTTGGTGCTAGTCAACTGCTGAAGTCCGTCCCAAGCCCAATGCACGCCATCCACCGTGTTGACTTCGTCGCGGGGAGTCCTGTGCGGTAAAAACAGCGCAGTCTGCTGTGGGCAGAGTGAGGCCAGGTCTGTCTCGACTGCCAAGTGAGGCTGGAAAGGCATTGGGTGGATCCAGAAGTGGAGAAAGTTAGCTTGGGCACACAATGCGTAGAGTCCAGCGGCAATGTCAGGAGTTCATAGACGATGCGAGGCTGGTGTCCAGGCCAAATCAGTGTGATAATGGCAGAGCGTACCTTTTTGAAAAATTGTGATGAAAGTGGGAAAGAAATGTTTAAAAAAAGGTATAAAAATTTCGGGAGCACAACCATCTTAGCAATTGCAATGCGCCCGGCGAGCAAGAGGGGGAGTTTATGCCAAGTTTGTATTTTAGATTCGAGCCAGTCCATAGTCCTACCGAAGTTGGACCTCCATAGGTCGTCCACATCCCTGCTTAGCCAGATGCCCAAGTATTTAGTGGGACCCGATGCCCAGACAAACGGGTAGTCAGTTGGGAATGGCTTGGTAGCACCCGTGAGAGGAAAAAGGACGGATTTGCTCCAGTTGACCTGAACCCTGGAGAGGCAGCTGAAGCGGATCACTTATCTTGTGGCTAGGTTTCCCTGTGGATTGCGGATGTATATTGTGACATCATCAGCGTACATAGAGGTCACTAGGGCACGAGAAGAAAAGCCAATGCCCCAGTTAGTGTGGTACTGGCGCAGGCCCGCCGCCAGCAGCTTCATCATGATGGCAAATAACATAGGGAATAGGGGGCATCCCTGCCTGGTGCCCCTGGTGATCGCTATAGGGTCGGTAACTTGCCCTTTAATCCTGACTTGTTTGTTAACAAACGTTATTGGTTTTCAATTTACTCACATTAGGTACAGATTTATGTCAATTCTTGGTGATAGAAACCTCAAGTCCCAGCTCTTTCAAACACTTCCCCAATTTATGGCGATCTCTCTCCCACCTCCCAACTCCCCTCCCTTAACCCATAATTCAAAGCGAAGCAACATCCAATAACCTGACCCATCACAATACTATACATTGCAGTATGCAGCAACTGTACTTTACATGCTCAGCCTAACCATACTGACTCAAAATAATCTAAAACCAATCCCAACTACCCTCTCCCCCTCCCTCCCATTCCCGTCCAGTTATGTCGCTTCCAGGATTACACCTTACTTTCGGTAGTCTGTAATCATAATAAAAGCTGGGGTATAGCTGTGACTCAAAATTGTGGACTTGTGCATACGCATGACCCCATCCCCGGCTGACCAGTACTGGCTATAAGTGGCCCCCATTCCATAGTGTTATGAATCTTCCTGGTGCTGTTCTAGGTCCTGCACGCTCAGCTCTGTGTCATCATCATTATCAGTATCTGGGTCCCGTAGTGTTCCTACCAAATGTTCCCATGCTCTAGCTGCTTCCAGTTCCTTTTCGCTCCCGGATCTTCTGGCTGATTGGAGCCGAACTACCCCATCACATTCCGCCCATTTAAGAACCTCTTTCTTCCACCTAGCCACTCCAGGGGACATTCTCGACTTCCAGTGCATCGTGATTGCCCTTTTGGCCAGCAATAGCCCCAAATCTATGAACTTGCAATTTGCTTTAGTTTTAGCCGTGTGAGGAAACCAGTGTAAGATGCATGTTCCCAAGGCCGGTTCCACCCCCCTGTCCGTTATAACATTCAGCAAGTCAATTACCTCCATCCAATAAGTTGTTAATGACGGACATCCCTATACCATGTGAGGGAAATCCGCACCCTCCCTTCTACAGTGCAGGCATTCATCTGTCTCTGTATGAAAATATGCTTTGATCTTCACCGGGGTGAGATAAGCCCTGTGCAGGATATAAAAATGGACCAACTGAAACCTAGCGTTTCTAGTGCTCTTCCACGCCCGCACTACTATGGCAGCCCAAGCCCTATCCGGTAGCTCAATACCCACATCCGCTTCCCATTTGTGCTTAAGTCCCTCCAAGGGGGCCACCTTCTCCAGTGTGATTTGCTTATGGAGGCATGTGACTGCCTTATATTTCCATGCAGCAGTCACAACATATTGACAACCCAAAGAGGTCCGAGGCTCAATGTAGCCCTCCTTCCAGTGCACCCGAATAGCCGGCGTAAGGGCCGCATGTAACAAAAAGTCTCCCCCTCGTAACTCAAAACGCTCCTGCAACACATGGAAGGGCAGCATAGTCCCGTCCTCGTAGAGATCCCCAATGGTAGACAGCCCCCTCTTATCCCAGTCGCTCAGATCCCGCCATGAGCCCCCTTGCGGGAGCGCTTCACGCACAGCTAGCGGAATATTGGGAGCATATGGCAATGCCATACCCGCTCGTTTAATACTCCTCCTCCAACACAGCCTCACTGTCTTAAGGTCATCAGGCAGGTCACACTGCCGAACGGGAAGGTCCAAAAGGATTTGGGAGAGCAACTTCAGCTCAGGCACTCTCCCCCTTTCCTGCTCCGGGCCCCTCAGCCTCGCCGTCAGAAGCTGTGTCAGCCACTGTAATTGCGCAGCCAAATAATAAGTTTCGAAATCCGAAACCGCCCATCCACCCTCCGAGCACGGGCACTGTAAAATAGATAGGGCTACCCGACGCCTTCCCGTACCCCATAAAAAGCTGGTGATCATTGATGTAATTTGCTTAAACACCCACACCGGTATCCAAACCGGAAGGGTCGTAAAATAATAAAGCAATCGGGGAAGAGCCACCATCTTAAGTAAGGCCACTCGGCCCGCTACCGATAGTGGCAGCGTACTCCAAAACTCAAAACTGCCCGCCAGTCCTCTCTTAGCTCGAAGCACATTCCCCTCTAACAGTTCCGAACCGTCATGGACCATGTCTGAACCCCCAAGTACGGGAGACACCCGGTTTCCCACCTCACTCCTGCCACTCTCTGCAAGTCCCCTTTGATATTGTCTGTCGGGAATAGACAAGATTTGGACAAGTTAACCCTGAGGCCAGATACCTCTCCTAGTGCATGCAGTAGTGCCTTAGCCCCGTCTAGTGGTCGCTCCGTAACCACCAGAAACATGAGTAAATCATCCGCATATAAGGCAATATGATGTGTCTGGTCCCTTATTTGGAGCCCCCGATAATGCCCCCCAGTTCTAGCCTTCGCCGCCAAAGGTTCCATAGCCAATGCGAATATGAGCGGGGACAGCGGGCATCCCTGCCTCGTACCCCGATTCACTTCACACGCTTCAGATATCACCCCGCCCGTCCTAATTCGTGCCGTAGCGGACTCATACAATAACTCCATCCATGCGACAAACGCATCTCCCAACCCGAAGCCCGCCATGACATGGAACAGATACGGCCATTCTAAAGTATCGAATGCCTTTTCTATATCAACGGCAAACACTGCGGCAGTTTCCTTCGCATAAGTGTCCGACTCAAGCACCTGCAATAAGTGCCGGATATTTAAGGCTGTGTTTCGGGCCGGAATAAAGCCGGCTTGGTCACGATGAATTAAGGTCGGCATGTGCGGCAGTAGCTGAGTGGCCAAAATACGGCTGAGTATCTTATAATCCTTGTTTAGCATGTAGGGCGATATGCTGCTCTGTCCCACACTGGCTTTCCTGGCTTAAGTAGCGGGATGATAACCGCTTCCCTCGTATAGGTCGGGAGGTGGCCCAGACGCCTGGCCTCGTTATATAGTGCCACTAAATGCGGGGCTAGGAGTTCAGAATAAGTTAGATAAAATTAAATCGGGAGGCCATCTGACCCCGGCGTCTTATTCCGTGCCATGTGTTTAATTGCGCCCGCACCTCTCTTAGTTCAATATCTCCTCCCAGTGCCTCCGCCTGCTCATCATCCAATCGCGGGAGCTGTAGCTCACGCATAAACTCAATTAGGTACCCCTCTGTAAAGGGTGTCTTACTCCTGTACAGTTCCCTGTAAAACTCATACAACAGCCTATTGATGCCCTCTTGAGTAAAACAGGCTTCCCCTCGATCATTCCTGGTCTCTAATATCGGCGTCCCTCTTCGTGACGGATTGGCTAACCATGCCAACAGTGTTCCCGAGTTGTCCCTCTCCACATGGGTGCGGGCAAGGTAATCTTTATAGTCAAAGCAGTGCAAGCGCTCTACCTGTTCTGCAACCCCCTCTTTTGCCTCCGATAGCTCTGCTTGTTTGTCAGGCCTCCCAGGTCGATCCCATTCCACCTCTCTCAGCCGCCGTTCCGCTTCCGTTACTTCTGTCAACAGTACCCTTCTCACCCCCACTGTCTCAGTGATACAGCGGCCCCGGATCACCGCCTTAAAGGCATCCCACTCCACTAGGGGTGTGTAAGCAGTTCCTTTGTTATCCCCAAAATACTGTGTGATGGTTTCTCCCACAGCTTCACGGTATACCTGATCCTCCAACGCCTCAGGGCGCAAGCGCCAGGTCGGTGTCTTAGCTCGGACTCGCGACCACTGCATCCAAAGCAAAACAGGGTTATGATCAGAAAGTGTCCTAGCCAAATATTCGCTCCCCTGCGCTCCCGCATGTTCATCAGGTGTGCACAAGAACGCATCCAACCGCACATGAAGGTCGTGCAGGGCAGAAAAGTAGGAATAATCACGCTCCTCCGGATGTTGAGCCCTCCAAGTGTCCAATAAGCCCCACCTTTGCTGCCACTTATGCCTAGCCTCTGCAATCTTTTGTGTGGGGGCAGTGGTAAGCGGGTGTGTGAGCGATCCAAGTAAACATCTGAGATGCAGTTAAAATCCCCCCCCCCCCAATAATACCGAGCCCGTGAGGTAAGGAGCCAGTTTCCCAGACAGATGCGAGAGAAATAACGGCTGTTCCGTGTTAGGTGCATAAATGCTCCCTAGAGCTATATCTCATCCATCCAGTTTCCCAAGGACCACAATATATCTCCCTTCCGGGTCTATGAGCTTTTCCCTGCATAAAAAGGGCACCCCCGCTCTGATCCAAATTAATGCCCCTCGAGCAAAAGCAGAATAGGCTGTATAAAACAATTGACCACGCCACCTTCGCTGCAATGCCGCACCCTCTTGCGACTGTAGGTGTGTTTCCTGCAAGAACGCTATATACACTCCTCTCCGCACCAGAAAGGCATGCAGCCTCTGACGGCGCCACATAGAGTGCATACCCCGCACCTTCCATGATAAACACTTCAAGTTATTGGTCGATCCCATCTCCACCATTCAATACAATCAATAATAAAAGCAATTGTGACAACATGCCTGGCCCCATCTCCTCCCAAAACTAAGTAACATCCCCAACTCCCTCTCCCAAGGACAGCTAGTCTGAAACTAGTATGCATCCAAACCACAAAAAAACACACAAATTCCTCTGTCAGCTACAGAGGAGGTGGGGCACGCAGCTGCCTTGGAACCCATCCCCCAATGCGCATCAGCCCCCTCTTAAAGAAAGCATCCCTAGCCCAACCTCAGCCATCCGTTATGGTCAATAAACAAACAAGACTTTACTGTTCATTCTCGACAGTCCATCTTCTCATCCAATGTAGCCATCCGCCATCTGTGGTGTCAACTCTGGCATTCCTCCCGTGCTACCCATTGAGGTGTCCGAGTCATTGCCCGCTGAGCTCACGGTTGTTCCCGCTTCTTCAGTTGACACACCAGCTCGCTCTTACGCCAGTGCCACCACTGCCTTTAGGGCATCCGCTCTCTCCCATGCCCGGTGCCTCCTTTCTATAGGACTCGAGCCAGTCCCATGCCTCCCTCGGCGAGTCCATGTAATGCGTGGCTCCATCAAGGATTATGCGCAGCCGAGCTGGAAACATCAAAGAGTATTGAAGGCCCTCATCTCAAAGCGCTTTTTTCACTGCCAGATAGGAGGCCCGTTTGCGCTGCACCTCCAACGTGTAGGCGGGGAACAACGTGACCTTAGCATTGTCCACTGCGAAGGGCCCCCCCCATTCGAGCTTTCTGTAGGAGCAGGTCCCGGTCCCGAAAATGCAGAAGGCGTGCCACCACCGGCTGCGGCGGCCTCCCTGGAGCCAATGGCTTAGCCGGCATTCTGTGCGCTCTTTCAAGTGTATAAAAGGCCGTGTGTCCCTCTGGGGCTATGACTGTTCGAAACCAATCTTCCAGAAAGGCCACCATGTCATCTTCTTCCGCCCCCTTGGGCAAACCCACCACACGGACATTGTTCCTGCGGTTGCGCCCCTCTGTATCCTCGGCTCTGCGTTCACGCACATTCACTCTGTCCGTCAAAGCCTGCAACTGCTGTGTCACCTCAAGTTGTGCCGGAGCCATTTCCGAGATGGCGGTTTCATTCTTCTTCACCTTCTCTGACAATTTCCTATGCTCATCTCGTAGTAGGCCAAGCCCTACAGCTACTGTGCTCATGTCTTGGTGGAGCGTCGCTTTTGTGTCCGCTATTGCCTCAAGTATTTGTTGAAATTGCGCTTGCAGCCGGTCATCCGGGGGCGGCTGGGACTGAGACACAGGGTCGTCGTCCTGTTCCAGTCCGTGCCCGCTGTTAGGGACGATTACCCTGAGTCTTCACCCTTGAGTAGCCCAAGATCAAGGATCACCCGATCCGTTCTTCTCCCCGTGCACTCGCTATTGGACTCTCTACAGGCGCCAATGGAGGACACCCGCGACAGAGCCCCGCCGTCGAATGACCACTCCCCAGCTACTAGCAGCGAGTTTCCAGTTTAGGGAGAGTCAAGCTGCTCAGCCAACTTTCGCGGTGCCCCAGGGCCTCTCCTTTGTGTGCGCTTCTTAGAGCCCCGCACCAGCACCTCAATGCCTCGGGACGGCTCTTCCCCCTGCAGCGCGATCCCGCGTCCGCTCTCCCACTCGAAGCCACACCTATCGAGCCGCACTACTATAGGGTGCAACGCAGCGGGCACCAACCTGACCGGCAACTCCTATAGCGCCCCAAAAGCATTACACCATGGTCATCCAGTGTGTCCCTTAAAGTCACTTAGAGCCAACAGACCGGCTGGGCTATGACCCAATCATCTTCATTCTGCTATTCCACTCATCCGCTGCACCACTGCTGGGCTCTCTACCCAAGGCGGCCTGCCCCTGACTCACTGCTTGGGCTGACGGTCTCTCGGCAGTCCCAGGTCTCCAATGGGTCCTCCTCAATGATTTGACGTAGGGCGGGGACACTCTCCCCCAAAACAGCAGATCAATCCGGTAAATGGTGCACGCAGACCGGCGCCACGGGTCATCGCTACAATTGACTCTGCTTTTGGCCCTATTTCCCGAGCAATGTCCGCGCAGGGCAAAGCGCCGCGTCAGCGGTACAACATCTCCGCAGGCGCCGCCATTGTGTACTGCCATGCGTCGTCTGGAGAGCGTCCCCACCATGCCATTATCAGTCTCCTGGCAATTGTCCGTATGTCCCACACCCCCGGGGGAGCCCCACAGCAGTTCCAGGCCCCCGGCGGCTCCACGGCGGCACCACCCCGAAGTCCGATGCCGCCTCGCGGGCCAGAGTCCGCCCGCTCTCAGGGTGACGATGCTGTCTCTCGTAGGCTCTCCGGATCTTTAATCTCTTTAATCTCTATCAGCACAACAGGGCACCACTCGCCCAGGCGACCCCCTGCTTCCACCTCTGGGGGTACCTCTGTCCATTCCGGGGCACTGCTCAATCATGCAGCTACCTCCCAGGCTCCACCATCTTAAGCCTCGGCGTCGTCACAGGACAGGTCTCCCGGCAGTCACCTCCGGTGTGTCCCAAGTTGTGCCACAGGGCCACAGTGACACTTCCCAGGACCCCGTTCCTCAGTGCAATCCTGTCGAGCGAGATCGGGGCCAGGGCACCGATTAGAGCAGGATTACAGCGAGGCTGATGCGGAGCTTGTAGCTCACGCGTCCGCCATCAGCTCCGGCCATGTCACGCACCCTTGCCCTTTAATCCTGATGCGTGCTGTTGGGAGTGTGTAAAGAAGTCGGATCTTTTGTACAAAACCCAGTCTGGGAATGAGGTAGAAAAGAAAAGGCCATTCAAGCATATCAAAGGCCTTGGTGGCGTCCAGAAGGGCGGCCACTGCAGGCAAATCGGGGTAGATCTGGTGGATAACAGAAAAAATAGTACGCAAATTGTGCAAGGTGGCCCGGCCAGGGATGAACCCCGATTGATCGGGACGGGCTATTAGTGTCATAAGGGGGATAAGACGGTTGGCCAGCAATTTTGCGTAGATTTTGTTGTCGGTATTAATTAATGATAGGGGACGGTAAGAGTCGCAGCTCTCGGAGGGGTTTGTCCGGCTTGAGAAGGAGAGAGATCATTGCCTCACGAAGGGAGGGGTGAAGTATGCCCGATTCTAAAGATTCTTTATACATTTCAGCCAGGTGCGGAACGAGAAGGGACGTGTACTCCTTATAAAACGCCGGGGGGAGCCCGTCAGAGCCGGGAGCTTTGTTACTTGGTGATTTCTTCGAGGGTGAATGGTTCGTCCAGGTATTCGCGGTGCCCGTTGCCGAGCCATAAGAGTTCATTTGAGTCAAAGTACTGATCCAGGATTTCCCCAGGCGCAGGCTCGCCTGCTGTATATAGTTGGGCATAAAAGGCGGAAATCCTTGCAATAATGTCACCCAGGGAGGTAGCTCTACCTGCAGTCTCATTGTTGACGGCAGTGTTATAGGAGGAAGCGTGTGGCTGTCGTAGCAGGTTCGCAAGAGTTTTTCCAGGGCAATCACCCTCTCCGTAGCGACGGGCGCGTGCCTCCCAACCAAGGAATGCAACCTCTCTGTCAGCTTCCTCATGGAACTCGGTAAGTTTAGCTCGGATGGAGGCTATACTGGCGGGACTGGGATCCTGAGAGTGTTGCAGATCCAGCGCTTTAAGGTCCCTCTCAAGGCACTCCAGGGTTCCCCTTATGCACTTAAGCACTCCTGCCTGTTTAGCAATGCACTCCCCCCAGATCACGGCCTTGAAAGCCTCCCAGAGCGTCGAGGGCGATTCAACAGAGCCAGTGATGCGCTCGAAATAGTCAGTGATAGCGCTCGAAATCTCCGGAACACAGAGTCTCGAAGATAGTTGGGAGGCAGGCGCCACGAGAACATGAGGCAAAGGGTATGTGGGAATCGCAAATGCAGTCGTACCGGAGCATGGTTCGATAGTGTGCGAGCCAAGGGGCCCGCAGCTGCGGACCAGGATGCCACATCGTGAGTGGTGAGCCATAAATCAATGCGGGACCAGGTGCTGTGTGAGCCAGATGAGCAGGTACCTTCGCGTGCCTCAGAGTGCGTGTGGCGCCAGATATTAACTAGAGTGTTGTCTTTCATTATGGGGTGCAGTGTAGCTGTGGCCTGAGGGTGTAAGGTGCTGTTTCCCAAACGGTCAAAAGCAAGTGTGGAGCGCAATGTTAAAATCGCCATCCCAGATCAGAGAGTGGAGTCCCAGAGAGGAAATAATATGCCAGACATGAGTAAAGAAGCTGGGGTCGTCCACTTTGGGGCCGTATAGCACAGCGGTTGGTCGTAGAGGGTGCCGGCAAAGATCACATAGCGACCATCTGTGTCAATGAAGGAGTGGGTGCCACGCCAGCAGAGACCTTTTTTGAAAAGGATAGTGATGCTGCGAGCATAGTTGGAGTAAAAAGCGATATAGGATTCCCGCCAGTGATGGGAGCATAGTCTAGCAGAGGTGGCGGGGAGGAGGTGAGTCTCTTGGAAGAAGCAATCGTCCACATTGTGTCTGATGAGGTATGCATGCATGAGGCGTGCTTTCCGGCCATCATTTAGGGCCCTATGTTCCATGTTAAAAAGGTGTTATCAACCATTGTTATGTTTCATATAGGTACCCTCATATAGGCCCGGGTAACATCATACCCGTTCACCTATATTACCTCTCCTACACTACACTGTAATGAGGAGCCTTTTAGGATTTAACCTTTACCTAGTTCTAGTCCTGGGTGTAGAAGGAGGGTTTCTCCTTAACAATAGAGTCCTATAACTCCATCAATAGACTCACACTGTATGAATGTTCATAAGGGATCTTAGAAACCAGGCTGGGGCTACACCACCTTCCTCCCCATATCTACGTACACGGTTCATCCCATACATCATCCTCATATCCAACAATGGTTAATACAAGCAACAAGGGACAAAGGAGCCCTAGATACTTTCTTTATAAATATAGCACCTCTTGCTAGTGTTAGTCAGAGGGAACCGAGACTTCCAGGCCGACACACTGACAAGAGACACTGAGGCTCCTGGATGCAGATGCTCCAGCTGACAGTGGTCTGAACATCCCTCGCGGGTTGTCCAACTCAAGACCTGGACGGGCTCCTACATTCTCACACTTCAGGTGATGGGGTTCGACTAAATCCTAGAGGGATTCTTGGCTTCACACCTACTCACATGTTAGCTACACATAGGTACATCTAGATAGGCATTGTAGGGGTAAGCGCACTTTTATCGTGCATTTTATATTCATGAATTTATTCAAGCTTATTGCAAGATTGTAGAACTGTACTATCCTTTTATATTCATAGTACAGCTAATCATATATCTCTGCTACTGTCTAATGGTTGGTGCAGCTCATATATTTTACACAAGAATAACAACTGTTCAATAAATCCTTATTAAAACACCCAGACTGTTTATTCTGTGTATCTCTGAGACAAACTAAGTGAGCACGAGTGACTGAGCGAAAATTAGTACATTGTTTCTACGATCTTGAGGCATCAGGGTAGTCATGTTCTAAGGTTGCCAGAAACTATTCTCTCCCCGATAAGAGTAGACACTAGTGGCACTGTGAGCTAGCTAAATGCAAACAGGCTAACATTTCTCGATGGGGGTGCACGGAACCAGTCTGCCACCAATCCCACAGTTTATGTTATCCAAACGCGCAGGTCCTGTATGGGTACTATAGGAACTACGCAACATGGCGCCAACAATGTTGGTTGGGTACTTATTTAACAGTAGAATCTGAGTAGTTCAGTTGTGCTATTTCTCAGAGACCCCTACTCACATACACCAGAGTCATCTGGAGTGGGTGGGCACAAACTCTGCCACAGCTGAGTAGGCGAAATATCCTATTTATAAGCTGCTGGTTAATCAAGCTTGCAGGACGTAGTGTTCCTAAAAATTGTGCATAACACCTTATCTTAGTTCCCTTGATCAAACTTCTTCATTCCAAAATGACTGAGGGCGACAATAACCCCGTAGCGGATCTGCACCTCTCAGGAGAAGCAGAGGTGGATGGAATTCTCATTCAACCTAAATTCAGACGTACTATCACCCTGAAACTACTAGAACATGGTTTATCGGCAAGGGGTGGCTTAGTAGCATTTGTGATAGAGGCACACAAATCAAATAAAACAGAGGTATTCTATTTATGGGTTACATTCCCAGAGGCAGATTCTAGAACACACACATTTCACTCTTACACAGAGGTAGATGCACCAGCGGAATATGGTCCTTGCTGGTTTAAAGGCGCCCTACACCATATAAGACACCGAGTAAGATTAGGCCCGCTCGGAGGAGACGGGGCAACATGGCCCATGTTAGCGGCCTATACACCACATCTTGACATTGATAGTATCACGCACCTTTCAGGGACTGCTATACACTCTCGTGATCCAGTCCAACAGAAGGCCTTTGACTGGACGAAGTGTATCACGATTACCCGGGGGCTGTGGAGGACCGGGAAACAGCGTGATTCCGATGGGTTTTCCGCACCAGGAGCGGATAAACTACAAATCCCAGAAGCCTGTGCGGAGAGTCGCGCGCGCACAGAAAATGACGACCATTCCCTTTCCCTACGGCTATGAAAGCTGGAAAACTCAAGGAAGACGCTGCAGATTATTCCTGACGAATTGGCGATTCCCTCCCTGGTTACGGAGTCGGATCCTTTTCAGCATTTGGGGCGGTAAGGGTGTCGTTGACACCAACTTCACAATTCCTTAGCTGCTTGACAATCCTTACAAGGGGAAAATGCTTTGCTTGATTTGCCGTATTGGAGTTACTTCCCATAGTTTCTCCGGAGCAAGAGTGGTGCTTGAAGGCGCATTGACAAAGGGCTTATGACATTGGTGTTTGTTTGTTGATGAGGCTTTGATTACGGCGGCACTACCAAAAAACGCTTCCTTTATACCAGGTGGTATATCTCTGCATTTGAAGGCTGTTAACTCTGTTACGAAGTGCATACCTGCATAGTGAAGGTTGATAATGCTACAGCGACGTGCATATATCTAAATTGATACTCATAAGTGTGTGATTCAAACACGCCTTACCTTTGGAGTGAAATCCTGAATATTATGTTTCATGAAGTGCTGGTGTTACATGTTGTGTGTTTTTCGTTCGTCTTTTAGCAAGGGGTCAGTGAGAGGTTGACGCTAAGCCTATTCCTTCTTCCCTTGTGAAGCCTACTCAATCACCAGTGTTGGTGGGTACAAGTTGGTCTACCAATCTATGTGTTCCTGGTTCCGTTGTTGGTTGGTGAGAGAGTGTGTATCTAATGCACGTTTTCTGTTTACAGTATAAATTCACAAAGAGGGGTCTAAGCCTATTTCGCTCACAACAAGAAGTTATAGCCTACAGAAGGTTTAATGAGAACTAATCGTCCTTCAGAAAAGTGCTGCAAGAACTTGTTAATTTTCTTTACAGGTATATAGAAGGGAGACATTAGGGAATTTGATAATACCTCAGAGGAAGCTGGTTTATAGTTAATGTATTCTAATATACACCTTTCTATTTCACAGGTCTCCCTCCCCGCTGTTCCCATCCTTTCCTTCCCCCAATTGACCACCTTGATCTTCCGTGCTATTATAGCAACTCGGAATTGAGGGTGTCAATAGGTGGACCCATTTGAGCAAGGAACCGATCCTGGTCTCCGAGGGACACGTGACAGATACAATGCCACAACCGGACTTACTCATACTACACAAAGATTTAATTAGAATCTACAGAAACCTGACGCAATTCGTCATGCGGACTTTCACAGTCCAACCAACAACAGTTGCAACACATGGAACTCAATCACAGGTTACAGCAACTAAAATAACTCCAAAAACATTACACGCGGTAATGGGCAAAATGCCCAGAAAACATGAACAAATACCATTCTGGGTAGCTCAGAAAATAACTCAGCTTGAGGCAGTATTCCCAAATACTACCATGTTTGAAAAACACAGACTGCTAACAATCTGCTTGCCCATGGGGATAACACCACAATTAGAGGATTGCACCTTTTGGGGTACAGTCTTTGCTGACGTATATACCCGGACACATGGTATTCCTTCATTAGCAGTGATACCAGATGTATTAAGACAAATACAAAATGAGTATGGAGCAGAGCCTGCTCTGAACTTAGGGATGACGTTATTAAATAACTATGACCAGGTATCAGCCATAATATTAGCTAATATTAAAGGGGAAGCAGCTTCAGTGGCAATCCACCAACGCCTAAGGGAGTTCAGTCCGTTAGATCAACAACACGAACGACCCAAAATAATTGAAATTGCGTATGCAGAATTAGGCAGAGACAGTTTGGGTGGGAAAGCTTTAAAACCTCAACTGATGGGCAGTCCCGAAAAGGACACTTCTAAGCAGACGCTTGCTTCTTCTAAAAAGAAGAGGGATAATAAAACAACAACAAAATGTTTACAGAAAAAAGATCTCAATCCCGAGGTAGATCTCCTCCACAGGAGCACCCTGAAAAGAGTTACAACCTTAGGAATAGGGATAACATTAGGAAACCTGACAGGTATCAGGACACTTATACACGTTCCCTTTCGTTCCTTACAGGGTTCGATGAAAAACTCTGAGAGAGTAGGATGGTCAGAACACAAAGAAGAGCGTACAAAGTCCAGAGACAAGCAGCACACTCAAGACTATACTTCCAAAAAAGAAGACAAACCAAAATCAAAACCTCAATTTAAGAAAAAGAAAGTTGCAGGTCTGAAGAACAGACATGGCCAGAATTCTGAGGACGCAGCTTCTGAACGGGGAATGGGCTCTGACGATGCTAGACAGTGCGGCAGAAGTAACAATAGCTCGCCAGAACCTGAAGGAATTTCTAGTGACAGCGGACTTGAATCATTACATTACGGTGGAAACACCAGACACCAGGGTGAGCGTCCCACATAAGTTACACGAGATAACACTCCAAATGGAGGGAGACAAGCCCATGACAGTTAAGGGTCTCTTTTGGGAAAATCTGTCATCTGGGTATGACATCCTATTATCATATTGGCTGCCAGCATTCGTTATGGAGTGCCCTGGGGGAAGACATAATTTTTCCAGCGTTCTCCGACCTCGTTCCCATACACCTTAAACATGCATATGCACGGGAGTGGGCAGTAGCCCTAGCTCCAGCATTGTATAAAAATCATGCTGGGTGGGATGAGGATTCAACCCACCACGTAATCCCGTTAAAAGTTTCACCAAATGCTCAGAGGCAATACCCAATAAAGCAAGAAGCTAAAAAACAAGTAAGGGAGATCTTAGAGGGGTGACTGAAAATTGCACCTCACCAATGAACAATCCTTTGTTTTCTGTATCAAAACCGGATAATTCATATTGTCTAGTTTTAGATTACAGACATTTAAACACATGCACAAAGACATTCGCTGTGCAAAACGCACACAGTGCCGCATTAATGAAAAATACAAGACAACACTTGATATCTCAAATGGATTTTTCTGCCAAAATATAGCGCCTGAAAGCAGGTATTTGACCGCATTCTCAGCGTTGGGGTCTCAGCGACAATTTTGTCACCTCTCCCAGGGGTATAAGAACAGCTCGGGGGTATTCTCAGCAAGAGTAACTGAGGTACTACAACATTTTGATGAGGAAGCATTGTCCTATGTGGATGATATTTATCTGATGGACGATGACTTAAAAAGGCACTTGACCAGGGTGAGCACCATTATTATGGGATTTGCCTCTGAGGGCTACAAATTTAATTTTAAGAAATCTAAAATAGCCCACCTCAATGTCCTGTTTTTAGGCTGTGAGCTTTCAAGTGAAGGGAAAAGCCTGGCAGCTTACTTTTTAGAAAAGTGTGCGCAGCTTCAACTACCAAAATCATTAAAATCATTCAGTCAATACTAGGATTCCTAAATTTTGGTAGAACATACATTTTGGATTACGCAGAAAGAGTAAAACCTTTCTACGACTTAATAAAACACAGGAACACACAAATATCCTGCATTCACTACAAGAAGACATGATAGCTTCCAAACACTTACAGACACACGTAAACGTGTGCAACTTGGTGATCCGAGTAATAGCGCGTCAATGCGGGTACACTTACTTAACCTTCAATGAAGGCGAAACCGTACCAATCACATACAAATCACACCTGTACACAAATGCCAAAATGTGTTTTACTTTAACAGAAAAAAATCCTGATAGCTGTTCAGACCGCTGTTGCGAGATAAAGAGCCCTAGCTCAGGGGAAATTCATAATTGTCGTCACTCCGGTACCAGCCTTAGAGGCTGTTACAAAGGCTAGCATTCCGAATGCGAAAGCCTTACATCCGAGATGTATACAATGGGCTAATTCTCTTACTGCAACAGATGTTGAATATAGAATTGATCCAAGTCTAAAAACATAAGCATTTCTGCAATACGAACAAGAATATCCTCTACCAAATGAACTCTTGCCTCTAGATCAGTATGAATATATTATTTACACTGACGTATCTGCTCAACCGCCCATAGGGAGTAAGCAGCAATACAGCGCAACGTGTGCTATCGTTAAAGGTCGCATGCAGGATGGAAAGTTCCATCCAAGTTGCACTAAAACGCAATCTCTAGGAGACTGCACTGCTCAGTTGGCAGAACGAAAAGCACTGATACTGGCACTTGTAAATATGGATCACGAATTCCCCACACTAATTGTGTGTGATTCCTTTTACTGTATATAGTCATAGAATGAGTACTTACATCATTGGGTACTAAACGGGTTTAAAGATGCAAGAGGTGTCATAATTAAGCATAAAATGCTATGGGAACAGGTAGTTGAGTTGAAAAACGAACTACCACGAGCTCACGTGATACACACACTGAGTCATCAACGTGATGGTGTTCACGTTGAAGGGAATTCATTAGCTGATGAAGCCGCAAAGGGGGCTGTGCGAACGGCTTCCATAGCTGCAATCACTTGTTCTAAAACGAGAATAGACGGCGAGATAATAGTGGCTGTCATTGCTTCACGCAAGGGCAGCTCAGCAGTACCTAAAAAATTTCCACTCAAGTACTCCTACAAGTTAGATGCGAACAACATTCCATATGCTCAGATTCCTGGAGTGGGGGATAGAGTAATACCCAATATGGATCGTAGGCAACGTTTACTACTAGCAGCACACAAGGGTTTGGGCTCTGAGCACACAGGCGTTACAGCGACTAGTTCTCTATTGAAACAGTGCTATTGGTGGCCAGGACTAACAAAACAGTCATGAAATGTGACATCTGCCAGCAGATGAAAGGCTGAACAAAAACACGCCCGGCGCAGACACCATTATTAAAATCTGACAAACCTCTTGCATGTGTGTATCTGGACCACTGCGGCCCCTTACAATCTGATGGGGCGTACAAGTATATCATGGTTGCAGTGGATTCATGCTCAAGATTCCTATAGGTATGGCCTCAGCGCTCGGCTGACACTTGAACTGTTATCAAAGATTTGCGAGTCTTTATAGGGACATACACAGTTGGCATGTTACATTCTGACCGTGGCCCGGCATTTAGCTCTCGGGCTTACAGAGAAGCCGTGGAAAGTATGGGCGTAGCTTTGCAGTACTCCTCTCCGTACCATCCTGAGGGAAATTCGGTTGTGGAGAGGAAAACCGGGACTTAAAGCAATCTTTAACAGCTAGGGTATTAGGCAAGGGCGGTATTTGGGTCAAGCACTTAGCTCGGGTACAGAGAGCCCTCAGAAACCAGCCAAGAAGTTCTCTAGGGGGTGTCACTCCATATGAGGGACGAGAATGTGGGTACCTGATCTTGATTGTGGAGGAGCGGTGGCAATGAGAAACCATTTGATATCAATGATCTTTTGGCTGTTTTCAGGATCTAAATGAATCCAGTACAAGACAAAGTAACGTCCACACAAAACAAACCGCCACTGGGAAAGTCAAGGCAATTACGGCAAGACCTGTGTGGATCCTAAAAGTCAGGGATCTGGTCAGAGAAAAGATAGCGGACAAAAAAGAATTTGGGCCATCCTACAGAAAGCCTGTACCGGTCCTAGCAGTACAAGGAACAAGAACCGTACTTTTGCTGCCTCTTGCCGGGAAAAAGGAGAAAAGATTTGTCTCAATCAACTTAATCAAACCACATTATGTGGCCGATACGGAACAGTATGCCTCGTGGACTCCACAGTAGCAGACACCCTCCTCTCGCTACAATCCAAGAAGTTCAAACAGAAAGACTCATCACGTTTGAATAGCCTCCTTTCGGGAATTGAAGAACTCGGAACTCGTTCCCCTTGAACCCGAAGTTCATCATCATAATGAGACTCAAAGCAACACTCAAGTCGCAATCAGACCAAATACTGATGTCTACACCAACATGCCTTGAAGAGAGCAAAATGTGATTTCAACAAATCCCGATGTAATTCCAACAAAACTGCTTCTGGCTACTTCATGAGCTGTGATACGTTTTCTTTGGATCCAAGTGAACCTGAAACGACGCCAGCCCAAAACTCACTCAAGCAGCAAGTTAAAGACTTTGTGAACTTTCTCAAAAAGACTTACCTGGTATCATCTTGGTTAGAACTCTGGGTAATTACTGGGATACTATTTTTTCTTTTCTGGCTAGGTTTAGTTATAACTTTTAGCATGCATATTAATGGAGGATACCTGCAACAAGGCTCTACAGCCCAGAAAGTTAATTTGATTTTAAAACCACATCAATCGTCTCATCGTGAACTGTCAAAGGTAGATTTTCCTCAGGGCTTGCACGATGACAGAAAAGACCCACCTCCAGGCAGCTCCAAGTCTGATTGTCGTTAAGATACAGATCATTAGAGTGGCCAGGCAGGGGGGAAAAAGTGTTGGGGTAGGAACAGCAGGGAAGGAGATCTGTAAGAAAAGTGTAAAACATTAAACAGACTACCTCTCTGAATTATCCTGTAACATACTAAACTACTGCTCGAATATTCACCTGAATTTTTCCTGTAGAGAAGCCTGGATTACCTTGTGAAGAGAGACAGCACTATAATGAGAAATACATTCCTATTAGTCAACCAACATTCTCTTGTAATGAATGTCTTTTGATATGCGAAAGAATATTATCAAATAATACACACCAACAGTTTTGCTCTCCTTCGCAATGTACGAATAAAGCCATTCCCAAAAACTATGATGCATATTGTTTGTTCAAAAATTATCCATGAATATTCATAGGCCTTCAGAAAGAGAATGGAACGCTCTTACCGCAATTCTGCTGAGCATCCAAACTCTGTTCCGGAATCGGGGAGGATCCTCGATCAGCTGAGATCTTACCGCGTAGGTCTGCTCAGGAGGAATCAGCGTGAGGAAAGCCAGCAAACAGAATAGCGAGCGCGTCAGGACGGGCGCGGTCCCTATTTATAGCAGGGATCTGCCCGAGATGCAATTACGTTGTCTTACGCTCGTGAAGGGGCGTGGCCTCAAACCAATGCCAATGTCCTCTTGTGTATACGGGTGTCAATACAAAGGGAAAACAAAGTCAAAACGTTAGGCAATATTCAAGAATACAAAGGAAAAACTCTTGTGTATTAACGCGGAATGCAAGACCAGCAAGCATTCGCGCGCGACATGACTCGGTTCAGCAAAGACGATGTACATCATACACTTGTGGCACAATCAGTGTTCTTTTAGGTAGTTCAAGCAGTGCAGATATTAGGGCTAAGAGACATTGCAGCAAATCTTTAGGGTCGCTGGTGATACCGAGTACAGCGTCACCAGTAGCGCGCCACAGGAAAAGTACAGTGAATTTTGCCACACAGTGAACGCATAGGAGAGTGTGAGAAGATGCCCCTAGAGCCGCAGCCTATAGCCATGACATGAACAAAGAGACTTGTCATCGGTGAACATCACAGCAGTTCCTATACCGGACGGTAAAGTTTGGGACAAAGTTGATTTTGAAATATTCGGTCCGACTGAACTTTTAAAAATATCTAATGTATTTAAAATTTTATTAAGTTGTATCATTACCTCCAGTACATTTTCTGATGATTGGGACTCTGAAACTGTTAATAACATGTTGTCTGATTTGGAAAACACTGCTGCATTTCCGAACACTGAAATGTTAGAAGGTAATTCAGACTATGACACGTTGTACTGTTACCAATATTATGGTCATCATTTTCTGCACAAATCTATTTCACCTAGAAATGTTTTTGAGTACCACCAGTGGGATCATTGCCCTACACCACCTAAAAGTAGTTCAGCAACATTTGCACAGAAATTTTCATATTTTTCAGGGTTTAACACCACTGGCCCACCTTCATTTCATTATAAGATTACACCGACATCGGCAATGAAAATTATGCTGACAAACACCAAACAGATTTACTCTGCTTCCTTTATTGCCCAATTGTCTGAACAGGGGCTTGATCTATGGAAGGACACAATAGACTTAAAATCAGTCTTGGGTTCTAGAGACTGGCAAGACCAGGGAACAGAAGAGCTATTTAGAGCATGCCTCGTTCCACAGCAGATGATATTTCTAAACGAAACTGTGCAACAGACATCCTGTCTTGGATTAGCCAAGATCAAGGACCTAAACACACCTCGATTTCCAACACCATCACAGATGGAGGGGTGGCAAAATTCAACTACAGAGGAAGGGGCAACAATAGATGACATTTTACAGTACAATAGATCGGACCCTAATTGGGAAGAATGGGTGTTTTGGCCCTTAGACACCAACATATATCATAAAAGATTTTTGGGATATCACTGAACGGTTCAATATCCATAGGCCCGACCTACGTTATGTACAAAGAGAACACCCAGGGATAGTGACATCCTACAGTGTTGGGAAGTTGTGTCTTGATTGGCTAGAAACCACAACACTCACAGAAGTGAAACAACACTTATCCTTACTTTCACAAGACATGGATCTTAAGGATTTTTTATTAGGTCCCAGGAAACAACGTCACAAACGTTTCATAGATGCTGGTATTAACGCTGCCTATAATGAAATTTGGAAAATATCTCAACAAGAGGCCGCAGAGAGGATACGGGAAATAGACTGTATTAACTTAGAGAAATCGTTAGCTGTGGTAGATAATGGGTTAACAACTGTGTCCTCCAGAATATATTCTTTAGGCAACGTTGTGTCTTCTGCGATAGACATCCTAGAACACGATTTGGCCATATTACAACACGGACGATCTCAATTACGTTCTATCATGTTATTGAGCTGGACGCTGCAATCTTTGGGTGCAGGCTTTGTGCCTTGGTGTTTTATAAACAGTACTTCTCTGTTTTCTGAATATAATCTAACAGATAAATAGGTTGAAATGTCACAAAGGGGCGCTAAATATACAATGCTTTGTATTGAAAAACTGGACCACCTACCATTTACAGAAGCGGAAGCTCCATCTACTGAATTGCTTATCCGTGGCCACATAACTCTACCGGTCACTACTTTTCAGTTTCAATATTGCCTTGAACAGAGGCAGGGGGACAAATATGAAAAGATGGGTAAGGAATACATTAAGGAATCCTGGGATTTACCATATAGATTTCGATGCCGGAGTGGGGACCGAGAAGTGTTTCTAAGTGGTACAAACTGTAAGAACGCTTCAAGCGGTTCCCTCATGTGCCAGGACATTTCATTGCACGGAGCTTGTAATTGTTCAGTAGCAAACTTATCCTGCCACATGAAAGGAAGTCCAGCTGCCGTTATTAAACCAGTGTTCGAGCTACTCTCGAATGGGAGTTACTTGCTGCTGAATGATCAAGGTTGCTGTGGGATACTTCCGGGCATTGCCTATCTGGTTACAGTGAACTTCAGAGTTACTTGCTGTATGCAAGTATTGTTTCCCCCGACAACCACACAAGCTTTATTGTACAGTTAATAAAAACCATTACAAATATTTAAAATACCTGAATTTAAAAGACAGAAGATGAACATAGACAGCAAATAAACAGGTAATGAGTCATAAAATTTATATAAATTAGTCTCGTGCTTGAAAAAATTACCGTGTCTAGGACAAGGAGTGCATTCATGTTTAATGTACAAGTTCATGATGGTGATTAGGACTTTACCAAGGTTCCTCTCTTTATCTCAAAATTAGTTATAAATTAGCCCCTCTGCTGCTATGGATCAAAATATGGCTAAACCCGAACCTTACTTTAAATCATAAAATCCTAAAGGACTGTACTCGACTTGACAACATGAATAAAATTCAATGGCTGTCAAATATCGAGAAGTTATCTGCCTACATTGGGAGACCTGAAATCTTTTTTAACCCTGAAATTCTTTGTAAGGCAGATCTTGAGTGGGTAAAATCTAACTTTATGAAGTTAAGGGAGGCCGAGCGGGAAGAAGACGAACTTCGTAAACCCTCTGTCAGGGGACATGTCCTGGTATCCCAGCCTTCAGGGTTGACTTTATATCTTACAGTGGTAACCAACCCTTTTCATAAATGGCTGTTGACTAAATTCCGGTTCAACCAAGTACATATAGTTCTTTGGGATGTGGCTGGCTGGAACAGGCTAGAAGATGTTGCCCCTTGCAAGTGCGATGATATTTCTCCACAAGACACTACGCACTTTATGCTCTTTTGCACTTTTTTCAAATATGCCAGGAAGAAGTTTATTATTCCTTTGTTAAAAAGTAGGAACTTTACACAGTACAAGCCAGCTCTATTGTTCCTAAGCATGCTTGAATGTCCATTAACTATGTTCTGTGTTGCTAGCTTCTTAGTGGCAGCTGTCAGAGAAAGGAGGGTTAGACTAAAACTAATACAAGATGTGGATCCTATCTGACATTTGGAATTCGAACCTGCACTAAGAATTTACGTTGATTATGGTCTATTATGAAATTTTAACAGGAACTGTTTTTAAATGTAGATCTGTGAATTGCAAGATTTTATATATTTAACTGTGTAGTATACTTTTATGATTTTAATTAATCGAATAAAGTGGTTTTGACTTGACTTGACTTGACTTGGACTACTCTGCAAATTAGTTGGGGGTCCACAGAACACAGTATTTGTATAATAGCGGACCGACAAGTACGTACTCCAATTTCATTGAACTTCACCTTTAGTCTGCTCCGACGTTCCAAATTCATGGCAGGACAGATGCAGATCAGATGAATTAAGTCCTGTTTTCTTGCTCCACACAGTTCGCACCCTTTATTTTCTTGCATCCGCCACTTTGGTTGATCAAAATTTGTTGGTAAGTTACCCAGTCTCAATGTAAGATATCTAGATTTGTTATATGCTGAGAAGGCAAGTTGTAGATATGCTGCCGGAACCAGCTTTTTATATGATTGTATTGTCATCCAGGCATGTTCACGATGACTCAGGGATGACTTATCGTTAAGTAACGAATGCCTGCTGGCCGCCTTCTTTGCTATTTGTTTAAACAGTGATACCGAAAGCCTGGTTTCCCAAAGTGGGGCCAATTCTGTTGTTTCTAAAGAGGTTTTTAAAAATTTGGCATACTGGGAATTAGGACTATTGTGGATTGCTTCCCACATGGCACGATAAATCTCTGTTTCCTGGTTCATCCAGACATCGTACCAAAATTTGACAGTCTCGTATTTGTTAGCAGAACTTGTGATTGCAGGCCAAATTCAAGCCGCACTTGTGCGGGTGATGCATTAATTGGCAAACCAAATACACGCTTGTGGATTTTTGTTTGTATTTTTTCTATAAGCTGTGCACTCATCCCGTGATGTAATACGCTCCCGTAAGATATTGTTGGCAATAACTTTGCTTTCATTACGTTTAAGAGCGGATTGAACATAGGGCCTTTGAGTTTAGTTACTAAATTGCTGAAAGCGTGTAACAAGGCAGTCCCCTTCTTTTCGATGGCTTTCAAATGCGTTACGAAATTTAGGCGCTTGTCTAGTTGTACCCCCAGATACTTATAACTTTCCACCACTTCCAATTTGCTTTTGTCTATTGCGAATGTTGGTGGCGCGCTTTGTGGCTGCGAGTTATAACCATGATCTTTGTCTTCTTACTGTTTATTTCTAATAAATTGGATTTTGTGTATCTGGTCAGTTCTTGCAATAGACGTTGTAAACCAATTTTTGTCTGGCTGAGTAAAACCACATCATCGGCATAGGATAGATGTGTAACGCGCAGGTGACCTAGCCGTGGTGGATGAGCGTTGATCTGATCCAAGTTTAATGTTAAATCAGCCATAAATAAATTGAAGAGATGGGGTGCCAGCACGCAGCCTTGTTTTAAACCATCAAGGGTGCTGATCTTTCGAGTTAGCCGCTGGCCGTTGTCAATCTTTACCTGCATCCAGGTGTTAGTGTGCAGGTCTGTGATTGGAATTAAGATTGAGTCTGGCAGGCACTGCTGCTTCAGTTTATACCAGAGTAAATGCCTGCTAACACAGTCAAAAGCCGCCTTGAAGTCTACAAAACAGGCAGCAAGTGCTTGGTGATTTTGTAAACTTTTTTCTGCGATTAGGCTCAAGGCCATTATGTTTGCCATCGTGCCTGTTCCGCGGCGAAACCCTGTCTGATTTATTAGGGTTTTTTTGTTGGTTTCAGACCATTTTGCAAGATCCACTAATACTAGGGATGCGTAGTATTTAGCTTCTGCATCAATGAGAGCTATCAACCGGTAATTGTCCGGGTTTTTGCGATCTACGCCTTTGTAAATTGATTTAATAATTGCTCCCCTCCAACTTTCTGGGAGCTGACGTGTATTGTTTATAGATCGAAACAGGTGGTTAAGTTTACCAGCCCAATATTGTGGGTCCTCCTTGTAAATTGCCTGCGGGATGCCATTCGGTCCTGGCGCGCTGTCTTGCCTACTGATTATTTGTGATATTTGAAGTACGTCGCTTGTCCGCGACGATTGGTCTAGACTTTCCTGTTGGATTTTGTACTTGTTTGGCCAGTCATAAGGCATGTCTTTCAAGGCCACTATGCTCGAGGTAGCTGCTGGCAGCTGCAAGATTGATCTTATTGAAAAGGTCTCGGCTATGTGTTGGACCCATGCACTTTCGGTTATGCAGGTCATACTTATAACTTGTGCTGATCTGCTCAGAGAGTTGACTTGCAACCAAAAGGCCCTGGTATCAGATTTTTTTTATGTTATACAAAAGTTCAGTCCAAAACACATTGGCTTAATGTTTTTTTTCCGTCCAGATTAGCTTCTTATAGAGTTTCCTTATTCTTCGAACTTCCTGCCAAGAACTTGAATTTGCCTTTTGGCCTTGTGCTCGTCTTGTGGATTTCCGAAAGCGTCTTCTCAAAGTAAGTGTGGCTTTTGAAAAGGCGGCACTGTGTGTTGAGTTAGCCTTCTTTTTAGTATTGATACTTGTCCTAGGTAACTTGTTTAGGTAATCAGTCCAAGTCTCAGAACACAGATCTTTGTCTAAGACTAGGGATTGAAGTTCCTTCTTGGCATCCAGCGCTATTTGTGGCAGGGTGGTACTTGTCCACCTCAATCGCTTCAGATTAGTTGTAGATACTTCGCCTACCATTCTTTGTACTTGTTGGTACCTAAAAGGAGTCAGTTTTATTTCAATGTGCTGCATTGAATGGTCACTATTTAATGAACTGATTATTTGATTTTTTTTATCAATCTTAGCTAGGGTAGTGTGACTATGGTGTAGTCCAGAATTGAACTTGTTCCGTGACCTATGTAGGTTGTAGAAGGTGGTTTATCTTGCACGTATCTTCCATTTAACACCCTTAACCCGATATGCTCCAGGTCCCACATCAAGTGCCTACCAGCTATATCCATCTTCTTTACAGGTGGAATCTCCTGGGGTTCAAGGCCCCACTGCTCATTTGCTGTAATGATGTGATCCTCTTCTTCCGGGCAACGCAGAAGATTGGCATTGAAATCGCCTGTCAAGATAATATCCCATTTTGGTTGTTCAAGGCGAAAGTTGGAGATGACATTATTAATGCGTTTAAAGAGCTCTTTTTTAGATGCGTTTTTCGGGTGGGCGTATACATTAATTAAGATGATTGTTCCAATTTTACCATGGGACATCCCATCCAGTTTGATAATTTGCATATCTGCTGATGATGTGGGTAATTGAGAGGCCTTGATCTTAAGTGCGGTGGATATGTATACTGACAATCCCCCCTTAGCACGCCCGTGGCGCTGAGTACGGGTCGCAATAGCATGGAAACATAGTCTACCTGGTACATCGATTGGCTCCATTAACCATGTTTCCTGGAGGGCTATGATGTCATACATGCCCCAGGTGTCTGTTTTTCTAGTATTATTTAAAATGGCTTTTGCACCTGCAATATTCCAGGAGAGGAGTTTGATCGAATTACCCTCTACTTTGTCTGCCTGGCAACAGGTTCAATCGTCATTAATACACTGTATCAGACCCCGGCTATCATTGTTGTCGTTATCTGCTCCCCTGGCACCATGTAATACAGAATGAGTGAGTTGACTTGCCCGTGTGTGATCTTCTCTTTTGCCATGCTTCCTTAGGAGGGGAGATGGATATCCCGGTTTTGCTTCTTCTTTCAGACTAATTACCCACTCCTCAAATTTGGTGGTTTCAGCAAGAATACTCTTAACAATTCCCTCGTTGCTCCATGTTGTCAATGTGCCTTCCTTTGCTACGTTGTCTCCGAGGGAGATAAATTATATTGAGAGTAGATCGGCTGTTGTTAATTGGCTGAGACTTGTGATTGTGGATCTCAAATGAAGAATGTTTTCTCGGTTTAGATAGTCTTGTGTACCATGTACTTTGTAATTTGGAATAAAGAGTAGCCTTCCTACGGTTGCAGTTTTTGAGTCTGGTGTTAGTTCACAGGTGAGGCGTGTTTTGTCGATTGGCCAAGTCCTTCTTATTTTATTGCTTCCGTGGCCCTTTGTGTCAACATGCAGGTGTTTTGTAATTTGCTTATTAGCATCCTTCGGAGGCTGTTCGATTGGTGTACTGCTCTTAGGAATTCCATCCTTGCAATCTCGTGTTAGGCCGCCATTTTGTGTATAGTGCCCTTTTTCCCTAGCAACAAACGTGGAACTGGGGCCAAGTTTTACTATATTTGTTAATTCAATGTTTTGTTGTGATTCTTTATTCCCTGAAGTTAGTATTACTTGTAATTGATCATAACATCCCTTATCAACCTTGGCTGTGATGGTCCTGACGTTTTTGTTATCACTTTTGCTTGATCTGCAATTGGCATTTGGAATTGAGATCTGGATGGGTAATGCCTTCTTATTATTTTCCATGCCTTTAATGACCATCCTTTGGCATCCCTGATTGATGGCCTCACACTTATTTTGATTAGGCTCATTATTGTTGAGTTTTTTGCTCTGCTGCAGTGTGTACACTTTTTTATTAGGGGTAATCACCTTATGATGCGAATCACTTTGTGGACTCGCTGCAGATTGATTTTGTTCTGCTACGTCGCTGTCCACTTGTTCCATGCTCCGATCCGCACTACTTGAGACAGAAGGTGAGGTCATTAGGTCGATTTTAGTACCTAGAATTTGTGGTTGTGCAATCCCCTCACGATTCATAGGTATTTTAGATGACAACCTATGCATCTGGTCAGTTGGTCTTTTAGGCATGGATTTATAATCGTTCTTAGCCCTTTCTGGTGATATCTGTGCCCTCAGGTTTGGACCAATTTCAGTTTTTTTGTGTGTTTTTACACGATTAAAAATGGGGTAGCTGATCAACACCTGCTTCTCGGCTGGTAGACACTTTGCAAGCTGATTTCAGTTTTTTCTTGCTCGTTTCTTTTGCCGCTTCATTAGACCTTTTGATTTATCTGATTTTCCATCCCATCCAGCTCTGGTTGATCTTTCTCAGTTGGTTTATGACAGTTGGAAAGTCCGACAGGGTATTTGGTTCGTGATGTTTTTATTCTCTCTGATGTAACATCATTTAGCTTTAATAATTCATCATTCATAATACTTTGGTCCAATGTTTGTTGTACTAACACTTCTGTTTTGTTTTTATTGCTCTTTTTGGGTGTGACTGTATCCTTGGTTAAAGGATTTGTACATTGCACAAAGGAAATTAGGTCACTTCCATTTAATGTACTGGTGGTACTTTGATTGGCGAGCTTACATTCCCGCAAAATATCCTTCAGTATGGATGGCAGATCTTTCAATTTTTCCAATATGGGGTTGCAACTACATATCTTAGATGTTCCCCACTGACGGATTTGCTCCTGGATCATATCAAATGTGATGACCATAGTATCTAGTTTTTTATTTATAGTGGATATATATTCAGCCATAGAGCTCATTAGTTGTATTTGTATGTCTAATTTGTCAGACTGCATGTTTAGGGTTTTAATTGAAGTTTCCAGTATGCTCCCCAGTGCACTGTGTAGTGTGATTATTGATTCCAGATTTTTATTTAATGTTTGCCTTTGTTCTTGCTGGCATTGATTCACTTTATTATGAGTTTTGTCAGATTCCCAAAATGCCTCATCTTCTTTGGGGATCCTAACTGTTTTCGGCTCCTCGTCTTTTTTGTGTAATTTGCCCTGACTTTTTGATGTAACTAGATCAATCCCCTGTGAAACGAGATTTCAATTACAGATGTTTCCTTGAAGCCCTTTACACTGTGGCTTACGGGTGGGTATAGGGACCCATCCGCGTCCTCAACATCTACACAATGATTCAACCTGCTGGATATCTCAATTATATTTGTATTTAGGGTTTCCATGACCGATGTATTATTTACATTTTTAAATGCTACTTCCTGGAACTCCACTTTTGTTGCTAGTGATTTGTTGTGGTGTTGTGTTTGCTCCAAGTTAAGTACATTTACTTTATCATCAGACTGCTCCATGTGTGTTTGTGTGATACCTTTATTATCCGTTTGACCTTGAGATTGGAGTTGGGACTCCCCCCAAGGTAGTTTACGGACCTTTCTCTCTTTATTGAGGTTTATCGCTACCTGGTTTGGGCGCGGTTCATGCCTTGGAGTTGAGTGACTGTTGGGATGTTCATTGTGTACTTCCTTATAGGCGCTGGTATTACACTGCCCATCGTTACTGCGAGAGACCTCTTGACTTTCAACCATTAATTGATCCAGATTTATATCTAATGTTGGTGGAACAGATAATGTGATTGTGCTTTCATTTATATTCTGTTTTTTACTTGTTTCAATTTTTAGAGAGGTCCCTTCACTTGCGTCGTCCATGGTTCTATTATTTGCTCTTGGTGATTTTTGGCGTTTTACTTGTCCTAAGTCTGTATCATAATTTTTATTTTCCATGTGCACTTGCGCTTGTATTTGTATCGTGTGTTTTGTATTTTCCCAAGCCGTTTGTACACAGTTACTTATTTCCTCCGATCCATTTTTCCTCCCTGGGGTCAAGTTAGAACAAGACTGTGATGCCTTTGTGTCTGTTGTCTTTGTTGGTTTGCTTGGAGACATTGGTTTTTGAAGACCATTCGGTGTTGCTGGAATTGTATACATTGCGGAAACTGGGTCTTTTAAGAATGTAAATTTGCCTGTGGAGTTCATTGTACCGAAGATGGAGTAGATCGGAGGTATTAAAGTGGTCACCATGCTATCCTCAGTGGAGGAAGTAGAGGTTTTCGTCTTGGCTTTTTTTTTTGCTATTTGCGGGGGGTTTCTTCGTGTCCTCCCCGACCTCATTTCTTAGCCGTTACTCCCCTTTTTTCTTATTAGTATTTTACTTTAGTTTGTTCGTAGGTGACACCTTACGTGTGAATGAGGGCTTCTGAGGCTTCTGAGGGCTTCTGCACCTTCTTTGTTCTTCCTTAAAAATGATGTTATGATGTTATTTATTGTTGTTTAGTGCAGTCTATGTGTTGCTTCTGCTCACAGCTCTTAGCTCTCTGGCGCACTCGACTGGACACACTGTCTCTGTCCTTCCTGTCCTGTAGTGTGAGTGTGACCTGTGGCTTAGGCTGGGAACCGGGAGCGTGTGCTAACCAGCGATATAACACAGTTTCTCTATGCTCTGATTGAGCTCTCTCTGGGCTCTCTCTCAGGGCTCAGGAGTCACTGGGCTCAGGACTCTCTGGGCTCTCTCTCAGGGCTCGGGCTCGGGGCTCGGGGTTTGGGGCTTAGACTCTTAGACTCTCCGCCTCAGCCTCTGCCTTTGCTTGTCTCCGGTCGAGAGTTACCTACCAGCCCTCCAGCCCACCGGCCCACCAGCCTACCTACCAGCTCTATGCTCCGTGCGCCGCTGGTCTCTTCAACTCGTTGGTCTATGGCTCAGGAGGGAGTTGAACAGGATCCCCCGCGGAGTGGCGCTCCGTGGGGATGCGGCACAGATGTGGGTGCGGGTGCAGCTCAAAGCGCCGCACTTCCCCCTCCGCACTCCGGACACCAACACGAAAACTTGCACCAACCCGCACCAACTCGTACTCCGCTCCGCTCGCTCCAGTCAGCAAAAGAGATCCCCCCTCAGCTACTCGGCCATGTATTCCCTCTTTTTTGCTGCTTGACGGGATGCGTCGCAGCTCCCCGGGATCGTGTTGGATTTGTTCGGGTCTGGTCAGGTCGGCTCGCGGCTCAACCGCCCTGCAGCGTCTCTCCCACAGCGTCTCTCCTCACGTCTCGCGTCTCTCCCCCCGACAAGTACAGTCAGGGAGGTGCCGGTATGGCCTTCGTTGAATGTTTCTTTTATACAATTCGATACTTTGAGCAGACTGAAAGCCATGCTTTTACAGCAAACTGTACCCTTAACCTCAGCTCGAGAGACCTTTGATCTTCAAATCGCAAGGACCTTGACTGAGATACAGGCACCCATATGTACAAACTGCTCCATTCATTTTGCAGAAATGGTGGGTCGTATCTTTAATATGTCTGATACGAGTGGCATTGTACACCTATTCAAGACCATAGGGTCAGGATTTCTTAGCACCTTTTAGACAATCCTCTGAGTTATCCCAAACTTTATACACTCTGTATTTGGAAGCATTTTTGGAGGTCTACCTCTGATCCTGCTGTCAATAGCAGGAATCCTGATTGTCATTTATCTGCTACGTAATGGATGGCCCAATCACCAACAAGATGGCAAAAGTGCTTCTGGAGTGGAAGTACTGTGAACTCATGGTACAGCATCTGGGCACACCTCGCCTATGGGAACTGAGCGCTTCTTGGTTCCTATCGCTTAGACCCGTCTAGATGGACTGCATTTTACCTGTTCTTCGATGCCTGTTTAACAGTGATGAATGCGTGTTGGAAATCTGTCTGACACTCGCAACAGACACACCTGGGGACTTGAATGTTAGGCTGGAACCCTTAAGGTCTCATGCTCGGCAATATCCCCAGCATATTACTATACTGATGACTGCCTTCCTCGAGAATCCGCAGGTGCCTTTTACAATTGGGGGGAGCTTCAGCTCCACCACTAGCACCCAGGTATCGACTACAGCACCGGCTGCCTCTACACCAACTATTGGCAGTACTGAATATCTAGGGTGACCAGATTCTCAAAACAAAAAACGTGGACAGGTAATAGACATAGATGTAGGACTACGGTTTGTAGAAACCATAGACATAAAGGTAGTACTTTTTGACAGCTGTCATAGACATAGAAAAGGGACTATAATGACAGCTCCCTCCAAAGACCGAGATGAAGCATTACAGACGACAAATCAGAGGTCTTTTATTGGCAGTAACAATTAATTCCATTTAAACAGACTTTGCCTCAACATTTGCTATAGTTGGTGACCACCCTTGCCTTGAAATTCCAAGTATGTTTTGCAATTACTAATATGAAAACAAGTATTTCACTTTATTTCCTTTTCTTTTTCCTTTCTTGAGGCAACAGAACTGTTGCATTTATAATTCTTACATAAAGAGAGTGCACACATAAATCCAACTCGCCAACTGCTAACATTTTGAATAGTTCAATGTGTATGCACCTCTTTCACATTTAGTTATTTCCACATCCATCATTCCTTTTGTTGTAGCCTTGATTGGAAAATTAGTAATTACATGTGCTTTCAAAATTATGGTGTTTCAAAACGATCCCAGTCACTTACTTTTAGCACTTCGCAATGCGCTGTCATTGAAGTCCCACAAAGAGTTTCCAGACCCTGCTCGCTGATTTTTCATTCAGTTTCAGGGTCGCATCGGTATGAGAGGCATATTTTTCAAATCGACACGCACTCACATCTCCATGAGACTGTCCATGTTCAGTAGAGTTTCACAAGGCACCATAGAAGTCCAAGGCCAATCAGAACACCAGGGCCGATGTCTGGCACGATGACGTAGGTGGCGTTGCGTTGTACAAAGAGAAGGGAAATGCCAAGAGAAAGTGTCTCTCTTCAAAGGATTTCCCTTCCTGCTACAACGCTCACCTAACATCACGCCTTAATCAGTGCAAAGAGAGCATGCGCGCGCATGCTCAACCAAAACACCAATGAGAAACCGAGACATTTCTATGTTTGACCCGGACACTGTTTAAAAACCCGGACATTTCATTGACTTGGAGAAAAGTGTCGTGACACGGGGACACTTCTCCAAAAACGGGGACCATCCAAGGAAAAACGGGACGTCTGGTCACCCTATGAATATCATCTGTGGTCCATTGACATACTCTGCAAGGTGTTGCAAGGACCGTCCCCTGCCGCAGCAAGCAACAACGATGTTGCGTCTCCCAACCAGGACACTTAATCTATAATTGGCTCATCGGGTGCTGGGAAAGAATTCAGTTTGTTCTTTTTTCCTAAAATTTGGAACATTTCCTGCAAATGTACACTTTCTCACTGAAACACATGGCTTTTTTTCACTTGTAGAATTGTAACTTATATAAAGGAACTTAATTTGGACTGTGGCTTGAGGGATAATTCCAAAGCAAACTGATTTTTGTAGTAAAAATTCCTTTTTCATCCCTTTTAAACTGTTTAAAAAATGATTTTAAACAATGTTTTTATGAAACTCATTGACAAGTGTTTTATGCACTACTATCTAGTAAAGAGAATAGTCCACTAGCATTTTATCATTGTTGACTGTTCGGAAGAGGAGTGGGTGTTATGTTTCATATAGGTACCCTAATATAAGCCCTGGTAACATCATACCCCTTCACCTACATTACCTCCCCTACACTACACTGTAACAAGCGTTTTAGGATTGAACCTTTACCTAGTTCTAGTCCTGGGTGCAGAAGGAGGGTTTCTCCTAAACAATAAAGTCCTATAACTCCATCAATAGACTCACACAGTATGAATGAATATTCATAAGGGTTCTTAGAAACCAGGCTGGGGCTACACCACCTTCCTCCCCATATCTACGTACACGGTTCATCCCATACGTCATACTCAAATCCAACAATGGCTAATACAAGCAACAAGGGACAAAGGAGCCCTAGATACTTTCTGTATAAATATAGCACCTCTTGCTAGTGTTAGTCAGAGGGAACCGAGACTTGTAGGCCGACACACTGACCAGACGCTGAGGCTCCTGCATGCAGATGCTCCAGCTTTTAACCATGCTTTTCTACCCTATCTATGTCTGTAAAATCTTCTCTGACATACTGATTGCATTATTAGGAGGGCTACAAACTGGACACCCCTCACAAGATGTGTGACCACTGTGTCGTGATTTCTTAGTATGCATGGACCCTTGTTGTCAGCGGTAGTATCTCCTCTGCTACTGCTGGATGCTCATTTTTTAAAATAGAAAGTAGCCTTGTGATGTTCGTATAGATTAGGGATGTTACGGATATGTAGCTAGCCCTGTCGCCTCATGAATGAAGATTGACATGACATTTGTACATAGTGCGAAATGAATCCTTGTACATGATGTTCAGGGTATTGTGATAATGTTGTGTGAAGCTAGATGTGTAAACAAGTTTATTTTCAGAGAAACAAATCCAACATTGTCATACATACAAATATGTGCAAAAGGTTACTGCTGAAATATAGGTCAATGTAAGAAATAAGCTGCTTCGCTACATGTGCCTAACTCGGGAATATAAAACTTGTTGCATTTTGCTGTGGATCCATAAATGCAATTCCAAACACTCATTGCACACAGTGTACAGACTATGCTGCACAGATAATAGACACACGCAGGAAGGGTGTTTGGGGTTTATGAATGCAGGTTATCGGGTAGAATCACTGAGATATGATAGCAGATAAGAATAAAATGGTCAGGAGAGGCATGTTTTGGGCTCTGCGCTGGATGGTGGCTTGCCCTTAAGCTACGTGTAGACCGCAACGCTGGCACTCTCGGCATTGAAAATGTGGCTGTTATTTAGCCCTACCTGACTTCCATGACACCCTCGAGGCTCCACACTAAGTCAACTTCTGTCCACCAAACTGCCCTGCCTGCTTCTTGGCTCCATCTGCTCCCAACTCAAGAACGTGGCATTTCACAAAATGGCAGGGCATCTGAGTCTGCTAATCTGTGAAGAGCGTCCCGAGGGCCTCTTAATCCCTGGCAACCGACGATTGGTGAGTTGGATTTTGACCTTGGGCTTCCCTGAACCTTCTCCTGCCTATTTCAGGTTATTGCCTCCCTCCAATGTCTTCCACATACGCTCTGCCCCGGCTGTAAGCCTACCTCCACCAGCATCACTGATCTCTACCAGCACCTCACAGCTCGAACACTGCCACCACTTGTTTGGGACCTGTTTTGAGCTCTGGACCTGCTGCTTTTACTTCTGCCTCAGTTCTGTGGGACTCTGGGGCAAACAGTATAGCCCGCACATCGCATCGTCACCTACCTGGTTAGGTTAAGTTACGAATCTCCTACTCAGCATTTCTGTGCCACGCCGATCTATTTCTCCCGCACACTGCTTAGCTCATCATTTTGTGGATGAACAACTGAATTTCCATGCCTGCCACCTACCTCGCTGAATATAACAGTTGCATATTTCAGGAAAAACGTAACGGTTACTGATTCACCTCAATCCGATGGGTGTTGTCACAAATTCCTCTCATGCACACGTGAGTTGCAGGGCCACTCAACCACAAGGAGTTTGATACTCTTACCTCTGTACCTGTTGATCAACATTACCTGGTGGCTCACTGAGCCTGATATCCTGTCTTCTAACGCTTATGTGGTGATCCCTTGCACACCTCAATCAGCAGTATACTGGAATTCAAAGCGCCTAAAGAGATAGAAGGTAAAGGAAAGCAAACATGATCTAAGCAAGATCCTCCGATATCAGACTCGCCTGTTAAAAACAGTTCGGAGGATCCCTCAACAATGAAAGTTATTCTGAAAAAGCTTAACGGTCCACAAAATGTTGTGCAGAGCACCAAGACAAATTTGGATATACTCCAGGTGGAGGTGGCAGACAAAAGAAAGACCTGAAGGACTTAAACATCAGACTTAATCATGTGGAATCTAGAATAAGTAATGTCGAAGACTGCTCTACAGCTCATGGCAAACAAATACAAATAACAGAAGAGATAATTTCCTCCCTCAGGTGCAACATCATCACCACCTTTGAAGATTGCGATAGGGGAAGTACTCTTCGAATGTTTGAGCTCCCCGAAGGCATGGATGATAAAGCTACTTCTATGGTAACGTTTTTGGAATCTTGGATCCCAGCCACCTTGAATATATCATTCCAAAAAGACTTTGAGCTCGAACAGGCTCATCGGATCCCTATCTTCCAACATAGGAACTCTACAACTCCATGTCCGGTAATTTTTCAGCTCTTACGCCAGCAGTACTAAGAATTCATTCTTGCCCATTTGAGGAAAACAAAAGGTCTATGCTGGCAGGGAAACAGGTTGTCTATCTCACAAGACTGTGTGAGAGACACTGTGACGAGGAGGTAGGGCTTTCTGGCCCTAAGGAAAAGCCTTACTGAAAGAGCAATCTCACACTCATTTGTTGGTCCTTCAAGATTCAATTTTGATTTCAACGGGAGGACTCAGGTCTTCGACAAGCTCACTGATTTGGGTACATTTCTGAATAACACAGTCAAAATACGGATGGAGCCTCTGGTACCTCAACTCTTCCCCACCCATTAACTCTTTAGTCGCTACGAATGGAGTGCCATCTCGTCATTAATAGCCTGTTCTGTTCACTTATCTGTCGGATGGTGGGGAGCCTGCCGCCCCATGGCTGAAGTGGTGTCCTTCCCACCTCCTGGGGTGAAGTATATGGTTTGTCTCTCTCCACAGGATGAATTGTGTGCCTTCTTTATTGTTGATCCTGCAGGTTGCTGTACACAGTTAGCAGTATGATCATCTAATACCCAACAGACTCGTTACCTACACCTGTTTCTCATAAAAGGCTCATAAAAGGCTCTGTGGAGAAGTGTGGCTCAATGATTAGAGCGGTAGACCCTGATGCAGAGGTCTAGCCTGGGACCAGGGTTCAATTCCCCGCTTCGGCGGGTCTTGGGCTCACAAATTCCACAGACCTGATAATTCTCGCCTCGGTGCCATTCCAATCATGGAGTCCCACTCTGCAACTCTGGGCAATAGCTTGCTTAATCTCCACAACGGCCCCCACAATGCTAAGGATGCCTGGCCTCCACCTTGGGGGTGCCCAGGAGTGGACGCCTCACAGGGAAAGCCAGGATGGGTTCCACAGCGGTATTTGTACAAGCGCCTTGAGACCCTTGCGGGTGAGTAGTGCGCTATACAAGTATCAATTTACAATTTCCTAGAGGTATTTTGTTAAAGCTATGAAGATAGATGTGATAAGTTACATATTGCCACCTAACTCCGCTAGGCTTATTTACATTTGATGTCCTATTATTTTATATTTCTGCTGTTCGAGAAATGTCGTAGATATGCTGCAATCATTATGAGTGTGTAATAGTATGGTATATCAGTTGCTTCACAAATACATTTGCTAATGTAATCAGTACTTTTGGAGCAGTTAACCAGTCAATTAATATTCAAGACAGCTCTATTGGTATGCTTTGCCTCATGAGAATCTGCTATCATTGTAGTGTCAGAAGTCTGGGGGATATGGCTATTTTGTCTGCTGTTGTCTAATTTTTTGTCTTTTTCCCCCCATTATATAGATCCTCATTTGTAGATGGGGATCTTTGCCTAGCTTAAGTGGGTCCTCATGTCAAGCTCACATACTACCTCCCTCTTTGAGGATTGTTTTTTTATCACTCGTTCATACATGTCTCCAAGGAAATTCGTGCTCCTGTAGGTGTGGCAGATCCTCTAAATGCTTACAGATTACCCACCGGCACTGCAACTTCTTCAATGCTGTGGATGCCCCCACAGTCTCTAGGCTTCACACCGCATCCCATAGGACACTCCTGTTCCTTCCATAGAGAGGATTCTTGGTTTATTTCTATCTGTTTCCTTATCTACCCTTCTGTCCTATCTCAGCTCTACTTGCCATATGGCTCTAGACACTGAAACCAAATACAATAGTCTTACAGCCCAGTTCTTTGGACACTCACTAACCAACCCATATGTCATATCAACAATCTCTTCAAAGATGCCCAACATTAAAGGTAGTTTAACTCAACGATACGGGCCTCAACCACCCATGAAACGTAGATGAATCTTAGATTACTGTTTTGACCTTAAGGGATATACAATCTTCCTTCAAGAAACTTAAATTGGACCCAAGGATGCCATATCTTTGTGTAATGACTGGGATTCTGATCTGGCCTACTCCCCTGCGGTCTAAAAATAAACAATGTGATAACCCTCATTGCAAAACATTCTGGCTTATCCTTGCTTACGGTGGAGTAAGATAATGACGGTAGATGGGCCATTGCCAGGCTCTCAGACAGTGTGGGGGAACTTTATGCATTCAATATCTATGTCCTCAATGGTGATGATCCACAATTTTGGTCTACCCTTAATGCAAAACTAGTCTCCCCACCCAATCTGCACATATTGTACTAGGGGGGCGACTGTAATCTGCCCATGGATGTGATTCTTTTTTTTTTGTTTTTTTTTTTGTTTTTTTTTTTAAACCGTTTATTACAGAATCCAAAAGATATACAAAGATGGGCCTACAACCTTCAGGCCGGCCGCTAGCAAACAGGAGGAGCATATAATACAAGCAGTGGAACACACACTGCGGCAGAAGAGAGATCACAGGAGTTAAAAGAAGCGTTGGCAGCCACACCATCCGAACCCCACACAACGGTTTCATTTTTATATAAATAACGAAAAAACAAGTCCACAAGGCAACCCACAATCGAAACAGCAGCATGTGCTCCCCTGGGGGGGACCCTACCGATCCACAGGAATAACAAGGGGGGGATAGGTCGGGACGGAGACAAAGTGGACGCAATGCCCAGAACCAGGAAGACAAGCAGGCTAAGGAGACGGGACCGGTGACGGATCAAGCGTCAGAGGCGGGGTACAGATTCCCCCACGGTATGGATGTGATTCTTGATAGGCAGTCGCCATTCAAATATAGACCTCCCACAGCATACAAATCCATGCTCAATCAATGCAAGATCAATAGACTGTTATACGTTTGGACACTTCATAATCCTACACGGTGCAATTTTACGTTCTTCTCATCTGCCCACAACACCTTCTCTAGGATTGATTATACATTGGTGAGTGCTGGAAGTCTTCAAGACTCTCTTCAATCCGCACTAGAGCCTGCCATAGTCTCTAATCATGCAGCCATCACAATCTCATTTAAGATTTTTTATCAACTGATAATGGACCCTCAGTTGAGATTGCCATATCCGAGGAATCATGGGTCAAGCACTACACCAAGGTATATAATGGCCAAGGAAACCTCGATTTGCGTCCATCTGTTAATCCTCTAGAATATCACGATAAAGTAGACCTGCAAGTCACGTTGGATGAAGTGAACAGAGCTCTCTCCCTCAGTCTTGGGGGTAAGGCCCCCGGACCAGATGGAGTGCCAGAAGACTTGTTTAAATCAAATGTCTCTTTATGGGGTCCTATACTAACCCAAGTTATTAATGCCAGTGCTAGGACAACATTACCAAAGAAAATAAAAACAACAAAAGAGTGTACCTTTCTGCAAGGAAGAACATGCATGTAAAAACCAACTAGGTTTTTCAGAAAGCCCTCACTCAACAACCTAGTTGGGGACATGCTTCAACATCGAGCCCCACTAGGAGAGGCCGAATGCCACCCTGGTGTGCTTCAACGCCAGAATTACTGCCGAGCTGATATCATGTGAATTGTGATAGGTGAAAGTGAATTTAAAAATGTCTAGACTGTCAAAAAAACCTTGTATTAGTTTGCCAATCAGACATGGATAAAAAAGAAGTGTGGGATAAAATAAAATGAATACATTGTTCAGTTAAATCCCTTAATGTGTGGTCAACATGTTTCTGCCTATGTGTGATGATTAATCAGGCTTTCATCAGGACCAGAATGTGGTGAACCTCGGGTGTATGGGCACGCTAAGGCCCACCCTAACCAGAGTTTATTGGTGGGAAAAATGGTAAAAAGACAATAAATGTCAGGAAATCCTCGTGTTGAGAGGAACCGAGTTTACTAGAAGGTGTAATCACTTATCACGCCATGGATCTCGGGAGGGGGGTGGTGGCAAAGGTGCACACCGCCTTCACTGCCAGGCACCCGTTCCAAGGTTTATCGAAATAAAGCTTGGAAATCTCTTGCGGCATATCTACACAATAATTCCCTTATAACTGCTATCAGAGACCTCCATGGATCTACTGTGACTAAGACATCAGACATTCTAGAAACCTTTAAAAAAATTACGACTCAATATATACTCTTAAGATCGCAGCCACAAAAGAGTCATGCTCCAACTTCCTTAGAACAATTCCCATGAAATCTCTCTCGGAAATAAATAAATTACCCCTCAACAAAACAATTGACACCAAAGAAATCCTTCAAGCAATTCAGCTTATCCCTGGGGGAAAGCCCCTGGACCTGATGGGCTCCCATCAATTTCTTCATGGCCCTTTCTGACATGATTCTACTACCATTGGAGTCATAGTCATATATAGTTTTATTCGAAGTCACAACAAACATCCATAAAAGCGTTTACACAAATAAAAAAGAGTATGCATCAATTTCATTCCATTCGATATAAATTACATTAACCCCTTCGCTGATATGCTTTGCCCTCTGTGCTAAGCCTTTTTTGGGATATTTGGGGTAGTTTGCGTTCAGGCCCCTGTAACGTTTTGACCACATTAGGTATCCACGCCAAATTTGTGTCCTTTTATTCCAACATCATGGGGATTTCAAAGGTACCCAGGGTTTGTGGATTCCCCTGGAGGGGACCCAGAAATTATCCAAAATACAGCTAACTTTAGGATTTTTTGGGAAAATGGAAAAAAGGGCTACAGATGAAAGCATCTGGTTTTTACCTGCAAATGATATCAACAAAGGGTTTGCAGTGTTGAAATCACCATCTTCCCAGCTTTCAGGGACAAGAAGACTTTTGTCAGAATCCCAAAAATGTTTACACAGTTTTCGCATTTTATTGGGCCATAGCCTATTTTTGCAATTCTTTGTGCTTTCAACCTACTCCCAGTTAATGGTAAAAATGGGTATGAAAGCAATGACGAATCCTTGAAAGCTATACATTTCTGAAAAGACGACAAAATTCTAAATTCAGCAAGGGGTCATTTGTGTAGATCCTTCAAGGTTTTCTTATAGAAACTAACAGTTGAAAATAGGAAAAATTTAAAATGTGTTAAAAAACAGCCATTTCCTCCATCGTTTTCACATTTAACTTCTTCTAAGTATGACAGATTTTTTAAAGCAATATACCGTTACATCCGCTTGACCCTTCTGGTTGTGGAGATATATAGGACTAGTAGGTTGACCAAGAACCCGAGGAACCCAGAGCCAATAACTGAGCAGTGTCTTGCAGCAGTTTTTTATTGTGTGCCTGGTATATAGCAATTAATTTGGGAAAATATAAACAGGGGAAAATAGGTATGAAAGACACCTATGTATTTATGAAATGGGAACAAAATATAGAGTTTAGAAACAGTAGCTATTTGCACATCTCCGAAATTGTGGGTACCCATACTAGCATGTGAATTAAAGGACATTTTTCAAAGTGACTTCTTTTTTACACATTGTCTTACATTTGGAAGTCAGAAAAGCATTGAAAGTCAATAGGTAATAACAGTTGTGCTACAATTCTGTATTCCCCTAAGTCTCCTGATAAAAATGGTACCTCAATTGTGTGGGTAGGGGTAGTGCCCGCAACAGGAAACGGTCCATAACGCAACATGGACACACCACATTTTCACAGTGAAAACTGACCCTTTTTTTGCAAAGTGACTAGCTGTAGATTTTGAACCCTAGCTAGGCCGGTGCCTAGGGAAACCTAGCAAACCTATACATTTTTTAAAACTAAACACCCAGGGAAATCCAGGATGGGGTGAATTGTCTGGCTTTCACCAGGTTCTGTTACCCAGAATCCCTTGCAAACCTCAAACTTTGTAAAAACAAACCCACATTTCCTTACATTTCTGTGGTGGAAAGTTTGGGAATCTGTGTGGATCCACAAAATTCCTCCCATCCCACATTCCCCAAACTTGTCCACTAAAAATGGTACCTCTCTTGTGCGGGTAGGCCTAGGGCCTATGACAGGAAACGGCCCAAAATGCAATGTGGACACACCACATTTTTACAGTGAAAACTGACCCTTTTTTTCAAAGTGCCCAGCTGTGGATTTTGAAGCCTAGCTCTGCCGGCACCTAGGGAAACCTAGCAAGCCTATACATTTCTGAAAACTAGACACCCAGGGGAATCAAGGATGGGATGACTTGTGTGGCTCTCACTAGGTTCTGTTAACCAGACTCTCCTGCAAACCTCAAACTTTGCAAAAAAAACAGAATTTCCTCACATTTCTGTGATTGAATGTTCTGCAATCTGCATGGATCGACAAAATTCCACCCACCCCACATTTCCCAAAGTCTTCCAATAAAAATGGTACCTCACTTGTGTGGGTAGGTCTAGTGCCCATGACAGAAAACGGCCCAAAACGCAACATGGACACACCACATTTTTACAGTGAAAACTGACCCTTTTTATTCAAAGTGCCTAGCTGTGGATTTTGAACCCTATCTGTGCCAGCACTTAGGGAAACCTAGCAAACCTATACATTTTTGAAAACTAGACACCCAGGGGAATCCAGGAGGGGTGACTTGTTTGGCTCTCAGCAGGTTCTGTTACCCAGAATCCCTTGCAAGCATCAAATTTTGTCAAAAAAACACATTATCCCCACATTTCTGTGACGGAAAGATATGGAATCTGCGTGGGTCGCAAATCTCCACCCTCCCCGCATTCTCCTGATAAAAATGGTATCTCACTTGTGTGGGTGGGAAGGGCCCAAAACGTATTGTGTGAACATCAAAATTACCTATCACAAAACAACCTGGTTTTGCAAGGAGGGTCACCTGGGTTTTTGGCCCCGGGCTCGGCGGCCATCTAGTAAAACCTATAAAACCCACATTTCAGAAAACTAGACACCCAGGGGAGCCCATGGAGGTATGCCTTTCGTGGACCCCCCAACGTTTTCCTACCCAGAATCCCCTGCAAACCTCAAATGTAGCTGAAAAAATAAAACATTTCTCACATTTCTGTGTGGGAAAGTTGTGGGATCACTGGGCTGACACAAATTTCCTACCACCCCCAGGTCTCCCTATAAAAATGGGACCTCACTCACGTGGGTGGGCCAAGTCCCCACAACTGGTAAGGGCTCAAAACCTATAAAGGAGACATCAACATTACCTATCACAAAAAGACCTGGTTTTGCAAGTGGGGTCACCTGGGTTTTTGGCCCCGGGCTCGGCGGCCTCCTAGGGAAACATACCAAACCCATACATTTCTGAAAACTAGACACCGGGGGGAGTCCAGGGAGGTAAGGCTTGCATGGACTCCCCAACGTCCCGGGTGTCTAGTTTTCAGAAATGTATGGGATTTGTAGGTTTCCCTAGATGGCCGCCGAGCCCGGGGCCAAAAGCCCAGGTGGCCACCTTGCAAAACCAAGTCGTTTTGTGATATGTAATTTTGATGTCTCCACAATACAGTCAAAATCACGTTATTCGGTTATTTAAAACCATAAAAGCATGTTAAAATATCAATTGAATTAAAACCAGATATTACAGAATCATAAAACGAGAATCAATACAGTCTTAGTTAAAAATTACACATAATTAGAAAATTTCACACAAAAATTCAGAAAATGTGACATAAAGTGCATATTATAGGGAAGAAAACCATAATACATAAAAAAGGGGGAACATTTAATATGTCATATCATGTGGACCCTCTTTTTTTCCATATTCTAACTGCCGCTACTAGAAAACTAGCAACATAAAACATTTCCCAGGGATTATTCAGCATTTGTAAGTATGTTCGAGCTGGCTTAGCCTGCATGAAGCCTTTGTCTTTTAAAATTGGAATAATAAAACGTTTGCGAATGTGCAAATAATGCTCACAAAATAGGACAAAGTGCAAAGTGTCTTGACTCGAAAGATTATCGCAAGAACAGGGTCCCAGATCCTCTAGCTTTCTCCAATCCTGGGGTTCTGCCAATATAAAAATGCAGATAGTTAAACCTTGGTCTTGTTAAAAGGAAACAATGTTGGGGCTTGGTAACTGTGTCTAAATAAAGGCTCCATAAATATAGTCGTTTTTACAGTTTAGTGAGCCTGTACAGTTGGTTTCAATAGCTTTTTGGCCTCTCTTTCTACAGATGCTAGACGTAGAAATGAGGTTATAACCCACGCCAGATCTTTTTTGCATAATGTTTCCGGGTTATCAAATACCTCTGGGCGACCTAACAACCTTGCTATACTTTCACGTAACTAAGCCAAGGAATGCTACTTACCCTATCTAGTGTGGAACAGTCTCGTATGATCTCCTGATTCATCGCTAATTCTGAGTTTGTCCAAATTAAGATCCATTTAATAAATGGGGACATTCTAATCAAATCTACCACAAAACCAATACCCACTTCTTGGTGAATAATATAAGAAGGTATTGATTGTGGGACTGAGAGCAGGCTTCTCAAAAATGTATTTTCCACTATTTGAAGCTCTGCACAGTCCTTATATACCCAAATTTCAGAACCATAAATCGAGATAGCAATGCTCTTGTCTCTGTATATATTTAACATTGCTTGCACGGGCTTAGTACCCAACCTTCAAGCAAAATCAAGCACTGCAAACCTAGATCCTGCCATGGTGTTTCTCTTCGCCTTCCTTTGTGGGGCCCATGAGGTCCAGTCGTCAAATAAGACGCCTAGGTAAGGAAATTTGGTAACCCTAGTTAATTAATTTACTTCACAATAATGCGTTTTGGGTTTTCTTGGCTTCACTCCCAAGATCATAGTATGTGATTTAGCAAAATTTACGTTCAGGTCCAATGAACCCATAAAATCGGCAAAGGAGTTCAGAAGGTGCTGGAGACCCATTGCTGTGTGTGCTAGCAAAGCAGCATTATCTGCATAGAGGAGTGCTGAAATCACACGATTCCCCACCCAAGGAATATCCTTACTAGCTCCGCACAGGACCGAATCTAGATTATTAATATAAAGGGTGAACAGCAAGGGCGCCAAAATGCAACCCTGTCTGACTCCTCTTATAATATCAATCTTTTGCGTAAGGTTTCCCTTTTGATCAAACCTTACTGTTGCAGAGAGATCCCTGTGCAAGTCTGAGAAAAAATACACAATGTTTTTATCTATACCCATTGAGAGCAGCAGATCCCAAAGCTTGGATCTGTTCGCTCGGTCAGAAGCCGAGGACAGATCCATAAAAGCAAGATGAAGTGTCCCTTTCTTCGCTATAGTATACTTCCTTACTAGGAGATGAAGGTTAAGACACTGGTCTAAGGTGCCCTTGCCTTTCCTAAAACTATATTGGCGGTTTGACAAGACATTGCGTTCATTAATCCACCCTGTTAATTTACTAAGGACCACTCTGCCCAACACCTTGACTGCAGAGTCAATCAAAGATACTGGGCTATAGCACTTAGGATATCCTCTCTGGTCTTTTTTGAAAACTGGAACAATAATTGACTTTGACCAGGATCTTGGCAGACCCTGTTGACACGCCGTATTAAATACATTAGTCAATATTTTTGACCATAGAGTGATGTCCATCTTAAAAAGATCGGCAGGGACCCCATCCAGGCCAGGTGCTTTATTGCACGTCATTTGGGCAATGGCCACGGCCACTTCTTGTGATGAAAAATCCATACTATATGCTGTAGCAAAATGTGTGCTGCCTATATCTACCTGGTCTGGCTCATCACCATAAATGTATTTAAAATGGTTAAACCACAGCTCTTCCGAAATATTACACTCAACAGCGGTATTCCCAAGACCAGAAAAAAAAGGTTTGTTGACAATATCCCAGAACTTCGCACTGTTCTTGATAACATCTATGGACAACAGATCATTCCAGGCTTCCTGTATAGTCTCTGATTTGCGGATACGCAAAGTCTTCTTGTACTCTGTCTCCAAGGCAGCTATTAAGGTTCTATCTTGGGGTTTTTGTTTCAAAGCAGATAATAATTTCTGATGGGCAGCTGAACCGTAATGATCAAACCATCTCTCTCCTTTATTGATACAATCCTTAATGAGGTAGAAGAGGTCATTAGCTACCTGCTTACAAATCCTATCAAACGCTGTAATAATCTCAATTCCCCCTTGGCTTCCCTCTTGGCATATGACTATCTCATCCCCTACATTATTTAATAAGTTATTTAAAAAGAGATCTGGTACAACCATGGCCCATTTTAGTCTATGACCTCGATCCCTGATTTTTATAGTATGGGCTGGGGTAATATTCACCACTTTGACCGTGTCCTTCAGGCACCCTCGTAAAGTGAGGTGAATGGGATTATGGTCGCTAAAATGTGACCAATGAGCAGCATAATCCAAAACCAGGGGAAATAAGGTTGTGTTGATAAATATGTAATCAATTGTAGAAAGCATACCCCCGCATTTAAAGGAGGGAATACCTGCCCCATCCCCTGCCAGGTTTGGATGGACCAGCCCGAATTCAGCAAGAAAATCCTCTAAATATCTCCCTTGTTGGGTGTGTTCAAAGTTACTACCTGGGCCAAGGTCGTCAAAGACCTGACAATTTTCTTATGCACAGATGAATATTAAAATCTCCCAATAAGATGATTGAGAAATGTGTATCTTGTTTCTCCCTATATAAATCTAGAAAGTGATTTAGACTGCACAAATGTTCATATATACACGATTCTTCAAAAGAATTATAAAAATTAAGGACAAGTATCTTGGATGCATTCACAGGATTAATCTCAACCGCAAAGCAAGTAATAAACCCAGAGTCCAATTTACTATGACTACGCCTGACATTTAAGTATATCAATGTTAATAAACAGCCTCTTGGGCGGCCTGCTACAGAAGGTCTTGCGGCCTCCGAGTAAGTTGTGTAACTGTCAAGCCAAAATGTATTCTCCAACTCCCATGTTTCTTAAAACCCCACCCCATCATACTCCCTTATCAGGCAGAGCCACCTAGGATCATCTCTCTTGTTCTTTAAACCCACTATGTTCCAACTAGGTAACTTTGAAGTTTCTAACAATCTTTCTTCTTCCCTCGTTGGTATGCTCGGGATAGAAATGCCCTGATTTGGCTGGTGCAGACCAGGAATACAGGGGTGTTTTGGTGGTCAGTCATTAAAATCTAACTGACTCAGTGGGAAAAACCCATTTGCCAATTCTAAAGTGTTCCCTGCTACTCTCTCACCGGTAACAACCTCAGGCGTTGACATACTTAAGGTTTGTGGATTTCGGTTCAGAGTGAAAAAATGGTTGTCCCTGTTAATACATCTAGAATCCGACCCTTTGTATGCTCTCTCTGAGGGGTAACCAAACAGAGATGTAGAATTACTAGCCTGGTTTCTCATAGCTGGGCGATAAAAAAAACCCAGAGGTAGCGCTTTAATGTCGCCAAGACCATGCTTACAACCCTCTTGAAAAAGGAGACCAGCTACGTTAACCTCATTAAAATTTATAATGACACAGTCGCCGTCATCCGTCTTCGTACTCTGACCAACCCATCTCACCCGCCTTGCCATTATAATGTGTGATGATGCTTTGACCCCACCGTCAGACAGCTTGGTGCACCAAAATTTGATTTTACGGATCAATTTATCCTGGGTCTCATTTATGTTGTCTTTAAGGTGAGGTACCCCGACTAACACTTCTGTTAGGGGGGTGGCCTCCGGGGGTAAGTGGAGCCTGCATTTATTTCCAGCTCCAAACGAGGGGAGATTACTCAGCTCTCTATGAACAAGAGTTTCTGACCATTCAGGTCGTGAGTGGGACCCCATAACATTTTGTTTAAAAGCCAGCTGCTGGAAATCTTTATTGTTAATACCCATTTTATTGTAGTCAAGTTTTGCATCCCCGGAGTGTTGGACGATATGTTGAGCCCCCCTGGATGGTCTTGCCTGTGAAGGACATAAGCTAGCTTGAACACCATACGACACGTTACTCAAAACATTGTTGTCATTTAACCCCAGTTTACACTCCCTCAACTTGTTTAATTGTGACTCTATGGTGGCGAGTTTGATCAGCATAACATCTAGAACATTTTTAATACAAGTAGACAAATCTTCTTTAAGAGTCCCAAAAAAAGTCTCAAGGCGTGTGTGAATAGAGTCTCCAACTACAGCAATGAGATGCATTTTGGCCAAGGCCTCTATACCCGAGACTCCTTCAGCCCCCACCGAGGGCGGAGAGACAACTGTACTGGCCCCCTGCTTCATACCTTTTTTCTGCCTTTTTTGTTAGGGGCTATTGAAGCAGAGGAAACATCTCCACCCAGTCTTCCCCCGATATTCACAGGGCCCTGAGTAGAGTTCATGGGGTATTGTGTCACCCGGGTAGAAAAGCCCTCCTCCACCTCAAAGTCTGTTTCAATATTAACAATTGGTATTTCATATTGTGCGGCTTCTGTGGGGAAGGAATGTGGATTATTGTCAGGGCTAGGTCCTCCCCCTAGTCCCAGCTGCTCCTCTACATCATGAATTTCCTCATTTAACCCCCCTACAGTTGTCATTAGTTATGAGATAATGGAGGCACTGTTTCTCAGGATCTTAGCTTTCACTTTATCCCCATCGCTATTAGAAGGCAATTTTCATTCACCCATGAAGATTTTCAGGTGGAAAAGAGCTGCAGCCTTTGTCAGAAGCTGATGGGCGCAGACAGGCCCGTCCTTGGCCCGGGCACAGCCCAGGCACGCCTGCACGTGTCCCGTGCTGCTGGAGCCCTGGCCGGGTTATAAGCACCCCCTGGTGTGTGTTATGGGCGTTGGCGGTGTCCGTGCCGCTAGGCAAGCTGGGGTTTGTGGTGCTCACTCCCCTTTCGGCCCCTCGCGATCACACTTGCAGCAGAAGTGTCAGAAACGGGCCCCCACACTGCGGGAGCCCTGGCCGGGTTATAAGCACCTCCTGGCGCGTGCAATGGGTGTTGGTGGCGTCCGTGCCGCTAGGCAAGCTGGGGGCTGTGGTCTTCGCTCTCCCGTGGCCCCAACGCGATCACACTGGCAGCCGAAGTGTAAGAAACGGGTTCCCGCAGGTTATAAGCGCCTCCTGGCGCGTGCTATGGGCGTTGGCGGCGTCCGCGCCACCAGGCACGCTGGAGGTTGTGGTCTTCGCTCCCCGTGGCCCCACCCGATCACACTGGCAGCAGACGTGTCAGAAACGGGCTCCCACGCTGCGGCCCTGGCTGGGTTATTAGCACCTCCTGGCACATGCTATGGGCGTTGGCGTCATCCGCCCTACTAGGCAAGCTGGGGGTTGTGGTCTTCGCTCCCCCGTGGCCCCATGCGGTCACACTGGCAGCAGAAGTGTCAGAAACGGGCACCCGCAGCCCCGGGTTATAAGCACCTCCTGGCATGTGCTATGGGCGTTGGCGGCGTCCCCGTCGCTAGGCAAGCTGGGGGTTGTGGTCTTCACTCCCCTTTCGGCCCCTCGCGATCACACTTGCAGCAGAAGTGTCAGAAACGGGCTCCCACGCTGCGGGAGCACTGGCCGGGTTACAAGCGCCTCCTGGCACGTGCTATGGGCGTTGGTAGCATCTGCGCCACTAGGCAAGCTGGGGGTTGTGGTCTTCGCTCCCCCGTGGCCCCACGTGATCTCACTGGCAGCAGAAGTGTCAGAAACGGGCTCCTGCAGCGGGAGCCCTGGTCAGGTTATAAGCACCTCCTGGCACGTGCTATTTGCGTTGGCAGCATCTGCGCCGCTAGGCTAGCTGGGGGTTGTGGTCTTCGCTCCCCCGTGGCCCCACACGATCACACTGGCAGCCGAAGTATCAGAAACTGGCTCCCGCAGGTTATAAGCACCTCCTGGCGGGTGCTATGGGCGTTGGCAGCGTCCGCGCCACTAGGCAAGCAGGGGGTTATGGTCTTCGCTCCCAGTGGCCCCACCCGATCACACTGGCAGCTGAAGTGTCAGAAACGGGCTCCCGCAGCACCAGGTTATAAGCACCTCCTGGCGTGTGCTATGGGCGTTGGCGTCATCCGTGCTCCTATGCAAGCTGGGGGCTGTGGTCTTCGCTCCCCCGTGGCCCCACACGATCACACTGGCAGCAGAAGTGTCAGAAATGGGCTCCCGCAGCACCGGGTTATAAGCACCTCCTGGCATGTGCTATGGGCGTTGGCGGTGTCCATGCCGCTAGGCAAGCTGGGGGTTGTGGGTTTCGCTCCCCCGTGGCTCCACGCGATCACACTGGCAGTAGAAGTGTCAGAAACGGGCTCCCTCCACAATACCTTTTGGGCCCTTGCCTGTCGTTGGGACTTGGCCCACCCACGCGAGTGAAGTACCTTTTTTATCAGTAGACCTGGGGGGAATGCTGGGTGGTAGGAAAATTGTGGTTTTTCTGATACCAGAAGATTATGACAAAGTAATGCAAGAAACAATGTGTGACTATAGTCACCTTTTGAGGTTTGCATGGTATTGTGAGTAAAAAAACGTGTTGGGATCCATGAGAGGCACACCACCCAGAACTCCATATCTAAAGTTGGTAAATTTTCCCTAGAGACAGACTACACCTTAGCACAGAAAGACAGATTAGACAAATATGACTGCCTAGCCATCTGTTCCTCAAGTACACACACATACTGGTTGGATTTGGCACAAGTGAAAGGTTCGAAATGTATATGTTCTTAACAAGAGATTTCACAAAACGAAAATGCACTGTTAATAATTAAAAGGTTAAAAACCTGAACCAATGACTCACAGATCGTGAGCTGTATAGCCACGACAAGACACCAACCTCTTTTTAGGCCATTCACTCGCCTTTCATACTTGACACACATGTTCACACGAGCGGCTGCGGCCCCAGCACATTACAACACTCACAGCAACAGAAAATGTTGAGACTATGTACACCCTGGCAGAAAAAATACCCAGAAAAGACAAATATTATTTCCAAAGAACTATTCCTACACATACTGGTTGAATTCGGCATGAGGGTCAGTGAAGGTTCAGAGTGTAACATTTTATTAGCAAGAGATTTCACAAAAAAGAAATGAACTGTTAATAATTAAAAGGATAAAAACCTGAATCAATGACTCACAGCTCATGAGCTGTAAAGCCGCGGTAAATCAACAACCTCTTTACAGGCCAATCACACACCTTTCATACATGACACACAAGACCACACCACCAGCCGCGGGCCCAGCATATTACAACATTCACATCAACAGACAGTGCCATTGAAGAGCCCATCACTTTCATACGCCCACATGACTGACACAGCAACCACCGGGTGGTGGTTGACATAATGTGTGCAGTGGCGTTTGGCTAGCAGAGTGTGTAATGCCCAGCAGCAAGTCACTACTCACACACCGCTAGCCAAATGCCAGTCCACCCACACCGCCAGCCAAGTGCCAGCCGACGCACACCGCTAGCCAAGCGCCAGCCTACGCACACTGCCAGCCAAGCGCCAGCCCACGCACACTCCCAGCCAAGCACCAGGTCACACACACCGTCAACCAAGCACCAGCCCACGCACATCACCAGCCAAGCACCAGCCACGCACACCGCCAGCCAAGCACTAGTCCACGCACACGTCATCCTTTTTTTTTAATTAGAAAGAAACCCCAAACCAATTGGAACTAGATACAAAATTATAACTACAAACACAACAGCACTAACTAAAGACATCATTCTAATGCCAACCGTGAAACTGAACAACAACTATGTAGAAACATACAGACCATGCAGTACACTATTAGACTCATGGTTGCTCCCAAAAACTCTTTTGAGTGTGATACAATCGGAAATATGTGGGCACACATAGTCCTGGATTAGAAGGACAATCAGCACTGTGCATACAACTCTCCTTCCGCATACCTCTTCGCAAACAGACTGTACATCTCTTCCAGGAACTGTTTTTTTGGGGATGTGGGAGGAATGAAATCAGAAAACAGGGCTGCTTATCACAGACTCCTGAGACTGAACAAAAGTCATCTTTGATGCAAGAGAACACTCATTGAACACAACAAAGGCATTAAAAGTTGCTAAATTGAAGAGATGGATGGCCAACTTTTTATACCAAATTTAAGTCTTACGAACAGCAGTGTAAGGTTCCAACCACTGATCTACTCTATTGACACCACCCATGTGCTTATTGTAATCTACAATGCACACATGTTTGCACACTTCAGCAACCTGACCCCATACAATTACAGCTGAAGTACTGTCATCATGGATGGTAGTAAGCATGAACACATCCCTCCTGTCCACAAAGATCACAGCTAGCAGTTTCTCACTATTTATTTATTTATTTATTTATGGGTTTGTAACGCGCCGGCATCACACCCGAAGGTGTATCTCCGCGCGGTGCTGTGAAGGAACAGTCAGGGCAGCGCTCCAACTAGAACAGAGTGGTTTTAAGGAGTTTCCTAAAGGCCAGGTGGCTAGGGCAGTCTCTGAGAGAAAGAGGAAGACTGTTCCACAGACGAGGGCCCCTGATGGAAAGGGAGCGACCCCCCTGTCTGGTCTTGTTGTGTCTAGGAACCTGAAGTAACAGCTGATTGCTGGACCTAAGAATGCGGGAAGGGCGGTGGTATACAAATTTCTCCGCAAGGTGAGGTGGACCGAGGTTGTGAAGACCCTTATGCACCACACAGCAAATCTTGAATTCCACCCTTTTCCGGATGGGGAGCCAATGGAGGGCCTTGAGGAGGGGCAAGGATGGGGTTCTAGGGGGGGCACTGGTTACCAGGCGGGCCGCAGTGTTTTGAACCACCTGAAGTCTGTTAAGCACTCCTTCGTTGGCTGCTAAGAATAGGCCATTGCAATAGTCCAGGCGGCTCAAAACAAGGGCCTGGACCAAGGTCTTTCTAGTATGGTCTGGTAGAAGGGGGAACACCTTCCGAAGGAGGCTAATAATGTGAAAGCAGGAACCTGCCGTGGTGCTGGCATGATGAGCAAAGGTGAGATCATGATCAAGACGGACCCCCAGGTTTTTCACCACCTGTTTAGGGAGTGGGGCCTGACCCAGACTGGAGGGCCACCAGTCAGGGTATGCAAGGCACTGCACTGTCCCCTCTGAAGATTTTTGCAAACAAGCTCTTCTGGGTAACCTTTACGGTTAGAGCGGATTGTGCCACAAGCAGGAGTGTCCAATTTGAACAATTCCTTAAACAATTGCACAGCAGTGTAGAAGTTATCAAGGTACAAATGGTGACCTTTGTTAAACAGTCCTCTAGCAAGTTCCCACACAATTTTTTCTGAAACTCCTAAAGTGGACAGACAACCAGGGGTGGGGTCACTAGTGGAATCCCTACCATTGGACAACCGGAAATTATAGGCATATCTTGTCCTACTCTCAGACAACATATACATCTTAATTCCATAACGTGCCCTCTTGCTAGGAATGTACTGCCTAAAAACCAAACGGCCCTTGAACAGGACCAAAGACTCATCAACAGCTATTTCTTTCCCTGGAGTCTACAAAGTGATCAAGAACAGGCTGAATCTTAAAAAGACGATCATAGTCAGGATGATCTTGTGGCAACGCCAAAGCATTATTAACAAAATGAGGCATCCAAAGTAAATACCGATCACGACTCATAATTGCAAGAAATATGGCCGTTGCCCTCAATGAACCAATATGAAGCCAGGGACTGCCTCCTTATCAAGTCCATCAAAAAAGTCAAACCCAAAAACTTCTTCATCTCATCCAGATTTGTGGGAGTCCACCTGGTAGCTCTAGAGCGGGGCCTAAGACTGGCACCGTTGTCCCAAAAAAACTGGTCAGCATACAATTTAGTCTGCACAACAATCTCAGCCAAAAATACATTATCCATAAACAACTGAAAAAACTGTATAGGCAGAAATTTTTCAAAATCCACTCTACACCCTGCATCACCACTAAAGGCAGGCAACACCGGCTGCACCATGTTCGGATCAACCCAGAGTCCAGCACTTCCATTTGGAAGCCTTGCAGCCCCAGGCTTCAATACAGATGCCTCTTGCTGCACCATCAACATTCGGTGTCCTCCTTTAAAACAGGCACTTCATCCTCCCTGAGAGTAACTTCATCCGCACTGAGAGTAGCTTCATCATCAGATTATTTCTCATGGACATAAAACTTACTGCCAAAATTGTGCATTCCCTCTTCTCCCTCAGACACACTGTCGGTCTCATAATCATGGTCAGAGGAAGATTCAAAATGCATACCAACCACCTGCTGAGCAGTAATTCTGCGGCTAGCCATAATCCTTACTAATAAAGGTAATTTATCAAACAAGTCAACAACAGCAAACACTTTGTAAAATAAGTAAAATGTGGCTTTATCACAAAGACCTATATACTCCAAAACTATACCACTCACTTGCCAGAAACAGCTAGACTCACCACCACCTACTCTGCACAGATACCGTAAGGACCAACAATATCCTACTAAAAAACAAAAAGTAAATAAAATTACACATAAGACAACGCAAAACACATTGCAAAGAATTAAATGCTCAAAAGACTAACTAAATATGCTGCTACTATGACACCACTAGCAAAAAATTCATTCCTGCATGACAATAATACTCATTTGGAGTGAATGTGTATTACCAAATAAATGCAACAACGCTAAACTGCAGATTAACCACAGCCGAAACCACAAATAATAATCAAAAGCTTTGAACTAGAATAAAAAGGAGAAATAAAACATTACAATCACATATGCAAATAATGCACTAGTCCACACACAATCCACCATCCAAGCTGGGGGGCAGGTGGACCTAAAAGCATAAGACCGATCTGCCCTTAACAGCCAAAATATTCACACCCATTAAAGGGGAGCGACCCTTGCCTAAGGGCCACTCTCCAACCCCAATTTTTACTAAACCCTGGTGTCTTGTGGCTTCTGTCCCTCTTGGTGACGGATGGGCCTGAAAACATATGGCTGATCTGCCCCCAAAGGGGGAAAAACAGCCACAATAATCACCCCATAAAGGAGAGCGGCCCTTGCCCAAGGGGGCTCTCCACAACAACAACACAAACATTCCCAGGTTTCTAATGGGTTCTGCCCCCTTGGGGGAAGATGGGCCTAAAAACATAAGGCCGATCTGCCCCCAAGAGGGGCAAAAACAGTGAAAATATTCAGCCCCATAATGGGGACATGACCCTTGGCTAAGGAGCCGCTCCCCAACAACACTAAAACAATCCCTGGTGTCTAATGGCTTCTGTCTTCCTTGGGGTCAGATGGGCCTAAAATCATAAGGCCGATCTGCCCACAAGGGGGGGGGGGGCAGAAACTGCCAAAATAAATGCTCCCCAAAAGGGAGTGACCCTTGCCTAAATTTGTCTGAGTTTGTGCTCCCCACAGACATATTTTAAAAAAATCCCTGGTGTGCTAGTGGGCACACAATAAAATTATTTATTTATTTGGGCCGATCTGCCATCCCAGGGGGCAGACACAGCCCAAATAAATGCTCTCCAAAGGGGAGTGACCCTTGCCTAAGGGGCTGCTCCCCGACACAAAGGGCATTAACAACAAAATCCCTGCTGTCTAGTGGGCACACAAAATTATTTCTTTATTTGGGCCAATCTGCTCTCCCAGGGGGGCAGAAACGGCCCAAATAATTGCTCTCCAAAGGGGAGCGACCCTGGCCTAAGGGGAAGCTCCCCAAAAGCATATATTTTTAAAAAATGAATCCCTGGTGGCCTAATGGGCACCCTATTCATTTTTTTTTTTAATAGCCGATCTGCCCCCACAAGAGGGGCAGAAACAACCTAACAAATTGCTGCCCAAAGGGGAGCGACCCTTGCCCAAGGGTATAGGAAGCCCGCAATTGATGCGGGGGCTAATACAGTGAGCATTATGATTCCTGGCCTGGCACAAATCATGCAAAATGGAGTGACCCGTAACTGACAATTACATATTTTTTTAAGACTCAGTCTAAACAAAAACAAGCATTTGCAATGCAATAGGTCTCGCATCTACACAAGTTTGAGCTATTGGCATTGTTAATTGCAATGCCTTTATTTATGTTTTAGTTTTTAAAACTTAAATAAAAGGCATTGTCATTTACCATGCTAATAGCTTAAACTCTCTCAAATACGAGACCTATTGCACGGCAAATGCTTGTTGTTTAATGGTAAACCAAAACAATACTCTTAGTTTTAGACTGAATAATTTGGATACAGTTTATTTCACAGTGACTGGCTATGGCCTCCAAAGATATCTGCAACCGTATGTCTGTCTGATCTAACAAGATGTTAAAGCGTTTTTGGCTTCTAAAACTCCTATTCTCTGTAAAATAGTATATCTATACATGCTCTGTAGAAATACTGCATGCGCTTTTTCATTGTGTAAACGTATTCGTAAACAATTAATAGCACATAATACAAACTGTTTTTGGGCATTTTATGAGTTCATTGCTACCAAACGAACCCCATAATGTCATCCTTAGAATAATGAGCGATTGAACCCTGCAAGGATTGACACTAATGCCTTGAACGATAGATACATTGAGCTCTTTGAAGTGGCCATATATCAAACTGAGCGCTTTTATCAGGATCTTAACCTGCCATCTGCAAGCAGCACATGGAGCTCTGACAAAAATGATTCAACCCAGTGAGATATACTACATAAGGTCCAGACCTGCACATTCATGCTGCAATCAGCAGGCACATTAACCCTCTGAGCTATTCTAGGATGATTCGAACCCGAGAATTCACATAGATCACTTCACTACAAGTGTTATGTTACGGGTGTTATTATACCGTGATAAGTGTTTGAACATATAGATATCTGCGGCAGGTGTCTTAGCCCTCTAGGCTAGCTCAAAATGTATCCGGTCTGTGACCAATGAAATAAGCCAGAGTAACTTTATGAACGCGTTTTTTATTATTGCCTATTTTGTGGAGGTAGAGTTCGTAACCCAGGCTAATGTTTGTAATTCTAGGACTATGTAAAGCAATCCAATTACAATAACTTCATTTTACAGTTTTGTTCAACAAACAACTTGTTTCTTCTACTCACACCACCTCGCCCGGCGCACAATGTCCAAGAAATGCACAGACGGGTCAGCATAACAACCTGCACAGAGGTCACGTTGATAAACAACACCTTGTGCCTCAAGCCCCGCCTCTCATTCATCACAGAACAGAAGGCAGACACCTGCTTGAAGCCCAGCCACACAAACACACTCTTCTCCGGTAACACAGGCCGCTCTCTCAAGCACTCGTGACTCGCCGACATCAACCCGGAAGGAATCACATGTAGACAAAGCGGTGCTAAGGAGGGACTTCAAGCCTGTTAACGAATCAGAAGTAACTATTTAACATGCACTGTTACTGTTGTGACATTGTTCGACGTAAAATTAATAATGGGGTAGGATTACTGGCACAATAATTGGTGTGCCATGTTCACAGACATGTTAACATATGATGGGGCATTATTTGCTCCACAGACACTTTCTGAAGCAGCTGATGGCATGCACAATAACTGATGGGGCACGATTACTGGCACACTAGCTCACACTGCATGATTACTGTCACAATAACAGTTAATCTTTGTCCTCAGGACAACATTTTCATTACTGCTGTTGTAAAACGTGGCACACGGCTCTGCTGTGTATTATTATTTAATGAACAGGCACGTTTGAAGAATTCTAACAGCGGGTAATGCCTTTTAATTTAGGGGAAAAACTGTGGATTCGCTGCTCCTTAAAACCACAACTCATGAATGTTGATGCGTTAAATAGCCGTGGCCCTAAATTCGCGAGACTTGCTGGGAAATTGTGTTTTCTGCGAGGCTGCTCCCTTTCTTCTTTTTTCTTTTTTCCTTTCTTCTTTTTTCCTCTTTTTTCCTCTTCTCTCCCCCTCCCCCTTCCCCTCCTCACCTTTTCCTTTTTTCCCCTTTCCTCTACTCCATCTTTTTTCTTTTTCTTTTTCTTTTTCTTTTCCCCTGTGTACACATTTTGCGAGAGAAATCTGTTCATTATCAGGCCTATATTTTCAGCCCTGACTCTTTAGTCTTTATTAGTTTTTGTTTGAGGTTATCCTAGCGGCCAAATAGAACTTTCCAGTGTTTTCGTATTTTAACAATTTTTTGATATATTGTCTTTATTACGTCTGTTTCTGACACTTATTATTAAGGACCTGCGCATGTCATGTTTTTTAAGACAAATGATGTTATTTTGTTATTGACTTACATTGGGACTGAAATCTGACTTATTATTTCATTTTTTGCTAGGTCCCAGTAAAATACTTAAAATATTACTCTTTTCACCCTGAGGAAGGTGGCACCCACATTTTGGTGCGTGCACCGAAACGCGCGTCGGCGCTTCCATGAGGTCCACCCAAGCCCCAATTCCTTAAATTTGAACATGTATCATTCAGCACAGTACTGATTGTCCAGTATGATACCACCTATATATTGATTACTGTGGCTGGTTGGGCTTCCCTTTTGGTCATTTTGACTTTTCTATTCATGAATGTATGATGTTTGTTTTCATAGTGTGGTGTGATACCGGTATGAGTTTGTGATTCTGTGTGTAGTTGATTATGTCTGGGACCTTTCGAATTTTGGGTTTTGTCATTTGATGTCTTTCTTACAAAATTATGAACAAACCAATGCATTGTATTTATTTCTCTAAAATTGATTACAGTGAAAAATAAAAACATTTATGAGATCCCCTTTGGCTATGTATTGAAAGTGTTTGAATTTTCATGTTTAGGCTTAGTTTAAGTGTCAGTACATTAATTAAATGATACACTGTACATTTTGAAATATATAGGTAGAGTATTTTTCTTCATATAAACTTAGTATTTTCCCCTGAGTCTCTACCTACATCTATCTACAGGGGTTCCCCTTGTTATATTGGTTGCTCTTTCCCGGCCCTAGTTGCCGTGGGGTTTTTTCTCGATATGAAAGTTTTATCTGCTTATGTTTACACTAGAACCTTGTGTCCATATTCCCCTCTCTAATTTTTTTGTTTATTGTTTATAATCATTTGCTTCATTATTGGCCCTTTTACCTCTTATCATTACCCTTCACTCTCCTTTTTCTTTTGTTATCCCCATTCAGATGCTATACCCTAGGCCTTTTTTGTGATCCATCTAAATGGACTTAAAAGAAATTCCGTGACATATCTAGGGATTTATTTTCTTTTCTTTTTGTTATCCCCATTTAGATGTTACATCCCAGGCCTTGTTAGAGATCCATCTGAATAGATTTGAAACAAATTTTGGGACACTCTTGTGGGCCTATTTTCCTTATCTAGTTCTCTGGCTTCTGCTCTATCACGTATCCCCCTCTCTACATTGATCCTATTCAATGGACAGCATTAAGTCTTTTGGCTTCACGGACGACGATTTTGCCCGTCTCTTAGGACAGACTATTAAAGGGGACCGACCATTCACCCTTTCAAGGGGCCCCAATGAAGAATGGACCAAACTCTTTAATTTAAAGAAAAAGACTAAGCGCACAGAGTCGCATGCGAAGTTCATGCTCGAATACCTAAAGGCTGGCGCTATTCCCATTGGCCTAAGGGTAAGAAACATCCCTGGCTTGTTTGTTGAAATCAGACAGTTCCTGGAAAAATGGTCCCATATTTCCAATAGGTGTTCCAGGGACTGGATGATTTTAATAATAGAAACAGCCAGAGAAGTCATCGAGGTTATTGAATAAGGAAATTTGTGAACTTGAAGAGAAACTAGACAGACATACAGTGTAGAAGATAGCAAGAAGAAACTAGAAGAAATCCAGATTGAACTTGACTCCTTCAATGAATATCTCCTCAAGAGAAAGACTGAAAAACTGAGAAAATATATCAGAAATTTCTCTCAAGAACGCGTTTATCCATTCTTAACCGAGAATTTTTACACCAATAACGCAGAAAACAATACGTACTCATCTTGGGGCCATAAGAGAGTAATCACTTTTTCTGACACCACAGATTCAGATAGTGAAGGCCCAACATACAGCAACCCACAATACAAACAGGCAACAGAGAGACAAACATCAGAAAATCGTTTTTTAGGCAATCGCCGGGGCAATTTCCGTCCCAGATACCAGAATCGCTTCCAGAACCAACCTCTGAATTCTCAATTCAGGGGACAGTATCAGGACTCGGCCTTGAATCCACAATACAGAAGTCAATACCAGGAGCAAGCTCCTCCTCAAAGATATATTCAGACTCGTCAACGACAGTATTGGAGGACATAAATAAAATCCCTGTCTTCAATTTATTATCTCAATCTATGGACTGTTCTACTGTGTCTCTGCTTTCTAAGGGTTTATCCTTTGTACCATCTGTTGGAATTAATAAATTCGAACTTTTTAGAGATCTTCATACTTTTTTTCCGCAAAGTCAGGTTGAGAAAATACTTTGCTAACAAGAATTCCAATTCAGATATTAATAACCAATCAGGCCTCAAACCTCCTTCCACTTTTACCCCAGGACTTGACATGGTTGGTAGTGAGGTTAGCCTCTTCGAAAAGGCCGTCCTGAATAAGGTACAGAAGGCGACTAAATTTGTCCCAATTCCTTCTTATAATATCTCGAAAGAAGAAAATGTAGCTTTCAAATCCCTCAGAACCAACAACGATCTCACGGTTAAACCCTGCGACAAGGGGGGGCATTGTTTATTTTTGACAGCAAAAATTATAAAGAGAAAATGTTGGATCTCCTTGGATCCCCTAGACATTATCGTAAAATTATGTCTAACCCAGAACCTAGGGTCAAACGCAGGATCTTGTTTGAAGTAGAACAAGCAATAGATAGAGAGGAAATTTGCATCCAAGAAGCGCAATTTCTTACCCCTACACATACTCGTATCCCTATCATCTACGGTTTCCCTAAAACTCACAAAGATCAGGCCAATCCCCCTTTGAGACCTATTGTCTCCACCATTGGCTCCGCCACGGAACCGTTATCGAAATATATCGATAAATTTTTACAACCCATGGTGGAATCCTTACACTCTTATGTGAAGGACACAGGACATTTTATCTCAAAGTTAGAAGGTTTGCAATACAACCCTCAACAGGAAATCCTCGTGACGTTAGACGTTGAATCGTTGTACTCAAATATTCCCTAAACAGAAGCCTGCAGGGTTGTGATCAACATTATTGAAAAAGATCAAACCCTACATAATGGCAGATTTCTAGCACGATGTTTGGAAATAGTTTTGTAAGAAAATTTCTTTGAATATGACGGTAACTATTACCAACAGGTACAGGGAGTCAGCATGGGGGCAGCCTGTGCCCCCAGTATTGCCTGCCTTTATATGGGACATTTCGAGCAACACAGCCGCTACAACGAAATCGCCCCATTTTTTGAGAATGTACGTCTTTGGTCACGGTACATAGACGATATTTTCTTCATTTGGACGGGTGACCAAGTGTCCCTCGATGAATATATTGAATGGATCAATGCAGCTGACGTTAATCTTAGATTCACTGCACACATGAGTAACAGCAAATTAGAATTCCTTGACGTTTGGGTAGAACACCGAGAATCCAAACTTTGTTTTTCCCTCTACACCAAACCCACAGCCAGAAACACACTCCTCCACTTCGATAGTTTCCACCCGAGGAGCCAGAAGGATGGAATACCATTTAGCCAATTCCTTCGCTTGCGTAGAAATTGCACGACTATCAATGATTACCTCCTTCATGCTGAGACTATGAAAGAAAAATTCATTCAAAGAGGATACTGCCTCAGAATGGTAAGGAACGCTCTCAAGAGAGCCCGTTTCTACAATCGCGACTCCATGTCCCTGCCCAAAATACAGAACCAGCCAGACAAGTTAGTCTGTGTCACTAAACATTCTGTGATGAACAACAAAATCAGGCAAATTGTTAACTCACAATGGCACGTGTTAAATCTATAGTCGGGAACAGCTCACGTTCCCAAACCTTTGTTTGCATTCCGCAGAAATAAAAATTTGAGAAACTGGATAGTCAGAGCCAAACAACCTGAACTCAAAGGATGGCTGCCAAAGATTATTGAAGGGACTGCTCCCATCAATGGCAACCACAAGTGTGGCACGTGCCGTGCATGTGCCAATGCCATTGTCTGCAACAATATCTGCATCAACGATTATAACATCAACATGAAAGACATGACCAACTGCAGGACATCCAATTGCATTTATGCCATCCAATGCCCCTGTCTCCTCACTTATGTAGGCGAAACTGCCAGAGAAGTGAGGATACGCATAGGTGAGCATAAGTCAAATATTAGACGCGGTAAACATGGAGCCCCCTTAGTAGATCATTGGATTGAAATGGGACACTCGGAAGCTGACCTTCGTTGGACCATCTTAGAAAAGATTCGCCAACAAAGAGGATCTGACAGTAACAACATACGCAAGAAGCGAGAAGTATACTGGATTTTTGTTCTCAGAGCAAAGGACAAGGGATTGAATGAATCCCTTCCGAGGGAAAACGCCATACTTTAACTCCCAGCTTTTTTAGTCTTTGTGATTATGATTGAGCACTAGAGGTCCCCTGCTGGTGGCCCGTAATATGTTGTTATTTTCCCTTCATCCTTTCTCTCCATATTTTAAGCAATATGGAGATTTCACTTTAAGACCTTTTCATCTTACTATTTGGCACGACTTGGCATCAGAAGGCCTTGGATAGTCGACATGCTAAATACCCCTTGCAGACATAATTTCTATAACGCTGATTTTCGCATCAGATTAGGTTCTTCTTTTGTGTTTTTTCTAAAGGACACAAAGTTACAGCCCTTTCTCTCATAATATGCCCTTTGCATTAGGTTAGCCCCTTTCGATGTAAATATTCTTGATTGGATACTATGTTGCCATTTTTTTGACAATGGGACCTTTAGAATTCTTTTTTTTAAAAGTTACGGACCGGCCCCTCTCGCTGGCCCTTTAACCTTAGACACGCCTCTTTGTTCAATGACCTGATCGGTCACTGGCGTGTTTAAACGGCCCTGGAACACGTCAGTGTGTTCTCCGGACCAGTTGGCTACGATTACTCTTATCTATTCGCCCGAGGACATTCCTCTTTCGGAGATCCGTTGACTGGCGGCGTCTGCTTCTGGCCCGCTTTCTATCAGGTACTTATTTTTTTTTTGAAACCGTTTATTACAAGACTCAAAAATATACAAATATGGGCCTACAACCTTCCGGCCGGCCGCTAGCAATGAAGGGAGCATACGATATACATTTATAAAACACGTGGTGCTGCGGAGGAGCATGCACAGGAGTTAACAGCGTTGAGAGCCACACCATCCAGACCCCACTATACGGTCTCATTTTTAAACTTAAAGAACAACAAGAAAAAACAAACCCACAAGGCAATCCACATTTGGAAATAGCAGCACGTGCTCCCCTAAAGGGGGGATCCTAACCATCCATAGGAGTCTCAAGAGGGGGAAGAGATCAGGACTAGGGCTGGGTAAACCCAATGCCCGGTTCCGGGGGGATGAGTCGGCTAAGGGGACGGGGCCGGCGACGGATCGGGCAATAATGGCGGAGCACAGATTCCCCCACGGTAGGCATTCCAGGGGCCCCACACTTTCACCCATGTCCCAGGCTTACCTCTCGCCACATACACCACCTTTTCCCGAAACATGCACCAATCCATATGTTCCTTCCAGGCCGAGACAGTCGGGGGCCTCTGGGATCCCCACAGTTGAGCAATATCACGCTTGGCCACCATATAACCCAGAGTCACCCACCACGTCTGCGGCGCCGAATAATCGGTAGGTTCCCACACATTCAACAGGCATCTCCTCGCTTCGGGCAACAGCGCCACATGCGTAACCACTCGCAGCACCTCATGCACACCACGCCAGAACCCCTCCACCTCCGGGCACTCCCACAATACATGCAGAAAAGTCCCCAAAGCACCACACCCACGCTTACACAACCCGTCCTCAGCATAGCCCATACGCAGGAGCTTTGGCCCCGTCATGTAGACCCTGTGGAGTATCTTGAGCTGGACGAAGCGAAGGCGAGCCGGTATGGCCACCTCTTTCGGGGAGGCCACCGCGGAGATCTATCAGGTACTTAGCTTAGCGTTTAGCACACTTCATCTTGTGTATCCTAGTTAATGGCATATATATTTCTTATCAGTTCGCTCCATTTTCATATCTATTTCTTTTTCTTTTCAGTTTTGCTAATTATTGTGACACCGAGCACTTTAACGGATGTCCCGACGGTGCCTCTGCATTTACATTGACACATAAAACCCCTCTTTTCCAGGTACGGTTAGTTTTCGCTTACCCTTGCCTACCTAGCATGATCTGTTGAATCTATTTTACCGGGTTCTTTTATTATTTTCATTATTTGTTTCTTGGCCTTCTAGGACCCAAATCCAATCATCACTTCTTTGATCCTCTGTTGCCAAGAATTCTAGTCAAGACTCCGAGCCTGTCCACATCTTTAATAGGTGAAGTCTCCTCATTAGCATTCCCCTTAGCGGTTTTCAAGCGCCATGAAATGAGCCATATGCCATACAGTCCTTCTTGTGCTCTTATACTGCCTCCAGTCATGGCTTTCTCTAAGAGCTACATGATATGATATAAGCCTTGCTGTCTAACATGTGCCCATATATCGCATTGAGTTACGACTTTCTTTAAACTCATGCTTGCACTTAAATATTTTTAAACTGCCTTTGTATTGTGTTTATCTTTTTCCGTTACTCTTTTCTGCTATACAACGGTTCTGTATTGATTAGTCAGCCTTTGTCCTTTGGAGATATCGATCCTCCAATTCCCTGTGCCTGATACTAGGCCGTCACGGTTTAAACTTTTATTTTGAATTGCTATCCTTAGCCATACATGTCTGTTTACTCAGCAGATTCTAGTCGAAAAACGTTCCGACCTTCACTTTGAGTCCAGAGCGATCTCGCCTGTGTCGTCAGTTTGACTTGAGTGCTACGTTTATAGTTCTTAAAGGTGAGCGGGAACGTTTCTATCGCTTGCGCGCTCTGCGATCTTGGAGCATCTACAAGACGCTGCGCTCTCTCCCTTTCGTCTTTTTTCTTTTTTCCTTTCTTCTTTTTTCCTCTTCTCTCCCCCTCCCCCCTTCCCCTCCTCCCTTCCCCTCCTCCCCTTTTCCTTTTTTCCCCTTTCCTCTACTCCATCTTTTTTCTTTTTCTTTTTCCCTGTGTACACATTTTGCGAGAGAAACCTGTTCATTATCAGGCCTATATTTTCAGCCCTGAATCTTAAGTCTTTATTAGTTTTGTTTGAGGTTATCCTAGTGGCCAAATAGAACTTTCCAGTGTTTTCGTATTTTAACAATTTTTTGATATATTGTCTTTATTACGTCTGTTTCTGACACTTATGACTAATGACCTTCGCATGTCATGTTTTTTAAGACAAATGATGTTATTTTGTTATTGACTTACATTGGGACTGAAATCTGACTTGTTATTTCATTTTTTGCTAGGTCCCAGTAAAATACTTAAAATATTACTCTTTTCGCCCTAAAGAAGGTGGCACCCACATTTCGGTGCATGCACCGAAACGCGCGTCAGCGCTTCCATGGGGTCCACCCAAGCCCCAATTCCTTAAATTCGAACATGTATCATTCAGCACAGTACTGATTGTCCAGCATGATACCATCTATATATTGATTACTGTGGCTGGTTGGGCTTCCCTTTTGGTCATTTTGACTTTTTTATTCATGAATGTATGATGTTTGTTTTCATAGTGTGGTGTGATACCGGTATGAGTTTGTGAGTCTGTGTGTAGTTGATTATGTCTGGGACCTTTCGGATTTTGGGTTTTGTCATTTGATGTCTTTCTTACAAAATTATGAACAAGCCAATGCATTGTATTTATTTCTCTAAAATTGATTACAGTGAAAAATAAAAACATTTATGAGTTCCCCTTTGGCTATGTATTGAAAGTGTTTGAATTTTCATGTTTAGGCTTAGTTTAAGTGTCAATACATTAATTAAATGATACACTGTACATTTTGAAATATATAGGTAGAGTATTTTTCTTCATATAAACTTTGTATTTTCCCCTGAGTCTCTACCTACATCTATCTACAGGGGTTCCCCTTGTTATATTGGTTGCTTGTGCCCGGAAACCTGAGGATCGGAGATCGCAGCCCGGCGCTCGATTTACGGGAGACTGAAAGCCGTGCATTCTGACATTGCGTTTTTACGGCCCGATAAGTAATAGGGGATTGGGACATTCCTGTCAGTGAGTAGCCAGGCAGTCATCTATGCTGTCAGAGTTGATGTTTGCCGAGGACTCGCTGAATGGGAATGCAGGTGGGAGGCGTGCGGGGCGTGCGGTGGGGAGGCGGGCTGGAGCTCAAGCTGCACCGTCCTTTCAGCGCGATGGGTCATGCTTGTCTAATGCGTGCAGAGACAGTTGCATACCGCCAGCATAAATCACACGCGCGCATTCATTCTTCAGCACGGACTCTTACAAGCCGGCTGCATGGCTAACCAATGGTGCGCACGCAGAGGAGCAGGGGCAAGGGGACGCGGCAGTGAGGCGAACGCGCGCTGCTGCGCGTCCTTGACACCGGTGGGAATGGGCGGAGCAAAGGCGGGACATGCACCTGCCTTTGCCCAATTGTGTGCCTTTTAAAAAAAAAAAAACACGCAAAACCCAATGGCAGCCAGCGAGAGCAAAACCACACGCACGAGCATGTGGTCAGCTCTCAAAACCCCCTTACAAGAGGTCTCGCACTGCAACGCTAGGCGCGAGACCTAAAAAGGCCTTCTGCCTGCACACACCTCCATTCTGCACTGTCCTGTCCCATTACTTTTTTTTTTTTTTTTTTTTTTTTTTTTGGTTTTTAAAGTTTTTATTGAACAATAATTCGATTACAAGCACGGGCCTACAACCACCAGGGCCGGCCGCTAAGTACAGAATGAAATATACATTAATCAAAGCTGCAGTCGGTTCCCGGGGGTCGGCCCCGTAGTGAGTCCGGATAGTTCTAGAGGCACAGGAGACTTAAATCCAACAAACACAGAAAACTAAAAGAAAAACAAAAGGCGAGGCATAAAGACAAACGGCGCAGGTCAGGCTTCCTCCGGGGAACTCCAGGTCAGACCATTAAGCAGCACACGAAAGGAAGGAGTACCGGGAGGCTGGGGACTGGGGGGGGGGGCCAAGGGAAACGAGCGTCCATATGTAGTCATTCCAAAAGGTGCCCGGAACCGTCAAGGGTCAGGGGGACATGGCGATATCGGTGTCCACCAGGGGGGGCGTACAGATACCCCCGCGATATGCATTCCATTGCCCCCAGATTCTGCCCCATGCCCCCGGCTTACCACGGGCAACATACACAGTCCTCTCCCTGAACATACACCAGTCCATATTCTCCTTCCATACTGACACGGTGGGCGGCCGCTGGGCCCCCCAATGTCCCATTACTTTTAATGAATAGCCTGCCTCGGCGCGCGCTCATCTGGGTTGAAAACAAGTGCAACGTTATTTTTTAATTATAAAAATGTTGTTTTCAACCTAAGATGAGCACTCCAAGCCAGGCTATTCATTAAAAGTGATTCTATTTTTAGGTAACATCCGACGAGAAATATGCCCAGCCCAGGCCTGAACACGAGTGAGTGAGATTATTATATATTTAAATTGTCTTGTAAGTCCCAGGGGAGGGAGTCACTGTCAATTCATCTGATTTCCAAAGTTAAAGCACTTACCTAAGCACAACGAAGGAGAAGCACTGAAGCAGCTCTTTCTCTTCAGATCCATGCAGGTTGTCTCTCTTCGTGCTGCCAGAAATGGAAAGACAGCCTCCTCCCACCCAGTACTGTACCGAGTCTTTAAGCCAATCCAGACGCCGCACCTCCTGTTACAGCAGCACCAGGATTGGCTGGAGCAGACAACCTCGCCGCTCATATGGAGCCTGGGGGCTGCGGCTATGAATGAACACACAATTGAGAGAAGACAAGAGTAAGACACCGTACTTCCCTTTTCGAACAGTAAACACAACAGTGATACACAAAGAACAAGGGTGTATTCAGAGCTCCAGATATAATACTCTGTCCAAGCCTTTCCCAAAAATAGAAAAGAAAAATTGGAGCATTCTGACAACCGCTCGCTTGAGGGTGGAAAAAACAATGTTCTCATTTAAGAAAGGGACCAGTATCAAGGATTTGGTTGTTCACACCCGCCCCAAAAAACGTATTTAAACGAACACACAACAAACACTCTGGATTCTCCCCCCCAGAAAGGCATTCACCGTGTGGGAACTTTACTGCGTGCCCTTTGACAAAAAGAGTAACAGAGTTAGACATTGTCTTTAAAAACTCCATGGAAATTAAAAAATGTAACGAATTGTAACACCAAAAATATATGTGGGCATGACAATGAGGAAGATACATATAAGAATCTTGGAGCATCGTAGCACCATTCGGTGCAAAAGAGAAGCCACCAAACTACCAAAACACTGCCTAGAAGCAGGTAGCAACGATTGCAAAATGGAATGGTACATATTGGAAAGACTGACACAAATATGCCCTGATATGAGCGGACCCTTGCTCCTATTTGAACAGAGATGGGTGTATAGATTACGCACTGAAAGACATGGTCTAAATGACGACATCCCCTGGGGGTGTTTGAATGTGAACTAGTGAATGTGCACCCCACTATACATGTACGTGGCACCGAGCACTAAGTACTGAATACACTCAGTCGGGTAGTTGGTGACCTCTCTGTCGCCAATGGGCTAATGCGAGAATGAGAGCACGGATGGGCGTCAGTGGAAAGACACTAGTATGTGAGATCAAATGAACACAGAGGTGGCTTTTCCAAATCAGACATTTTAGGGACAGACTACAGACATCTTAATTTTATTGCACACAGCAGGCTCAGTCCGGGTGAACATGAGACCACCTTGGGCCTGGAACACATAGCCTGTATACAGCATCTACTGCTTATATAGCCTTGTGATTTTGAATGTTGGCTGCAGTCCAATAACACTAGTTTCCCCTGTGTTAACGTAATCCCCGTTTGACCGTGCTGTCACCAGTGTGTATTTCCTGTTTGCCGAGAAGGGATTTAATCCGTTGTAAAACCTGGCCTCCTTTTTTTTTTTTTTTTATAAAAAAGCACCTATACAATTAAAAAGATCTCACATGAACATGACCAACACTTTGACCAAATATATCGCAGAAAATAAAGATAATTATTGTGAGGGTGGATAACAAGAGCCACCTGGTGATGTATCACGAAAGATGCTGTGATAACAGACAGCGCTGTAACTAGTGTCTGTCTTCACTGTACTAATAAAGTGAACCATGAAGCTTGAACACGACTTACACCGTGACTATTACTTAGGACAAACAAGCAGAAAAGCACATGAGGTTAAGAACAAGCTTTTACGACTTTGTTTTCCCTTTACTTATCATATTTTATACCGTGTGGCGTATCCGTCAAACTCGACTACTATTTCCAGAATCCATGAGATGTCCCCGTGATTCCTACGTGATGGCGAGGTAGGGCCAGTCGATGCAGACACGTGAGCGGAAGCAGCTGCTTAAATCGCAGCCCGCCACACCGCCAACTTGCATTTTGATGCAGAGCTGGACAGTGATGGGTATAATGGCCTGGAGGTACCTTTTGACGAAGTAAGTGGGGGCCAGCCATGCGAAGGAGACTCAAGTGAGTGGTGTCCAAGTGTGACTGCAAACTTTTACTTCCGAGCACCAAACAACTCCTTCCAACACCCACCCCCCACAGATATGAGTTGATGAATGAATGTGAGAGGTGGCTTAGCAACCTGCAATCTAAATTAGACAATCGTGAGCGGCCATAATTGCGTGAATTTATTAAGTACACTTGATATTTATATAACGCTAATTTACACACGTCTCTTTAAATGTGGGGTGACTACTTGAAAACAACTACCACACACCCGCGTGAATGTGGGGAGAGAAAGAATAGTACCGATGAGAAGATCACTGTCTGTGGCATAATGGGCCTTTTTAACGGAAATCCTTTCATATACTGATACACCCCGTTAACGACAAGATATATTTGACACGTTACACACCAGAGCTTTTTTAAGACAGTCAGCTCGTAAATTATCAGCACATTTAACAGCCAAATTAGTACTGGGCTCATTTGGATAAGTGTGAGCCCTACCCAGCACAGATGGATCTCCGACAGCGCCAACACCATAGCCCCATTCAAGAAAAACAACAACACCCACGCCAAGAAAGCCAGTTGGTTTACCACCGAACTTCGAGAGTCCAGACCCACTTGCCGCTGCCTCGAAAAGCTCTGGAGGAACACCAAATCTACAGAAGCCCACAACAACACTCACCACCAACTCATCAGACAAGTATTGGCATTGCCAATAGGTCTCGCTGTTGGGACCTTATAAGTATTTAGTTATGCAGCACAATATCCTTGGTGCAACAACATCAACTGTTGCATGGCTAAACACTTATAAGGTCCCAAAGGCGAGACCTATTGGCTATGCCAATGCTTGTTCTATCTCTTGATCTGGGTCAAAGTCTGATGTGCAAAAATTGTGCCAGTCCACAAAATGAGTGCAGATGGCCCCCACCGGCTCCAATTAAGCACTGCCGGGCTCTTTAGGTATTTCAAAGCTCAGAAATGACAGCAACGCTGTCTTCAAAAAATGTGGGTGGGTGGGCTGACTGTAATTGCTTGGCACAGAGTAAACACTCTTAGCAATGAGCATTTGAAGAGCTTTAACCCAATCTGGTAATGTTTGTTTAAAAGTTATCAGTGTTGCAATCAATGACATTCTTTATCACGAGAAGTGATCAGCTCGATCTACAACAAGACACTGTGGCTTTTAGAGCTCGTTGGAAAGAGTCTAATAAACATAAGACGCCGCTTCACCAGCCCACGAGGCACGACCGGACATAGGACTTTTATGTTGACTTTGAATAAGGGGCGAGAGAAAGATGTACGAGGGTGAGGAGTTAGAAGTAGCAAAGAAGGAAAGACAAGGGGACGAGGAGGAGAGAAACAAAAGAATACAGAGAAAAAAGGGAGGAGGGGAGGGGAGATGAGAAAGAAAGTGAGAATGGAGACAGCGGAGGCTGGAGGAGAGAGTCCGAAGAAGAAAAGGCGCAGAGGAGGAGAAACCAGAGAAAGAGGAGGAGAAAAGGGAGGTAAGGAAGGAGGGAGATGGGTGGTGAAGAAAAAAGTGATGAGAAAGTGATTGGAAAATATTCTCAGTGCGTTCAAGCAGTACCAGCCATCCTAAGCTAGTTAAATGATGTGGAAATTAAATCCAATGTATAGAAGTGGAAACATAGAATAAAAAACCATAATAAGTTATTATAAAAAAGAGTGATGGTGGTTTGGTGCATGAACATCAAAAGTATGGGTAGATGACTGTACGAAGTCGGTTAACGGACCGTAGATAATGTAAGCTAGAAAGTAAAGCGTCCCATGTCCTACTGGTCAATCTCATGCGGAAAGATGGAATAGCAAGTTAGAAGTAACCTCCATGTCGGGGCGACAATCACAGTGAATGTAATAGAATCATGCACTGAAATAACCAGAAATGAGTGAAAGATTATAGTTTAGTAAAAAATCAAAAGAGCCCGTATACACATACCTCCTTGAAGGTTATCAGTGAGAGTGCTTCCATCAGGAAAGTAAGCGGCATGTGAAACGGCAAGTTCTACGCGGCCAGAGGTAAAGAGAGCGATGCGTGCAAATAGAAAGAGGCTAGAGCGGAAAGCCCCGGTAACAGAAAGAAATTAAGGCGCCATGTTGGGCGAGTGTGAAATGACCTGTAATACAGGGCTAATCTGTATGCGGTCGTAATCAAAAAGCAATGTAAGCAAGAAATAAAGAAGATATGAAAGAGCGGGTGTTATAACATTTAAATGCAGCAAAAACAAACTCAAATCGATAAGTTACACCAAAGTGAAAAATACAAAATAATAAATAAGAATAAATAACATAAAGTAAAAACAATGTGGGGATCAGAACAAGAGAAACTGAACAGTAAATATCATGGACAAGCAATGGCCGCGCGGCTGTGAAAGTGACACGGCCGCGTGGCGCGAAAGTGAAAAGAAAAATTGTCTTGCTTGAGACAGCGCATGCGTTGGCTCAGGCGAGACCTAAAAAGCTGACGAAAGCCAGATGGCTGCTGTGCACGTCGCGCGGGCTTGTGTGCGTAACAGCAAGCTGGTGGCCGGCAAAAGCCTCTGGGTAGCACTTTCAAAACCCGCTTACTAAATGTCTCGCTTGAGGCAGCGCATGCGCTGGCTCAGGCGAGACCTAAAAACCACCTTCACTAAAAGGTGTGTTATTAAATTCTGAATCCAGTGAGCCTAAACTCCAAATCTCTATCTTGTCCCAATGGAAAGGTACACTTGTAAGCTGTTACAAGGCAGCTCCCGTGTTAACCTATGGGACAGACAGCCTTTCAATAGTGAAAAAGGAAATGCACAATAGTTCACTTACAGGACACGTAAAACACACCAGCACATGTCCTACCTTTCACATACACTGCAGCCTGCTTATGGAGGTACCTTGGTTGGTGCCTTACATGTAAGAAAAGGGAAGGTTAGGGTCTGGCAAGTGGGTGCACTTGCCCGGTCAACTTGGCAGTTGAAAACTGCACGCAAAGACACTGCAGTGGCAGGTCTGAAACACATTGAAAGGCTACTCATGAGGGTGGCACAACCAGTGCTGCAGGCCCACTAGTAGCATTTGATTTACAGGCCCTGAGCACACACAATGCACTTTATTAAGGACTTACCAGTAAATCAAATATGACAATTATGGATAACTAATCAGAAGCACTATTTACCCAGGGATCACTTGCACTTTGGCACTGACCAGCAGTGGCAAAGTGCCCAGAGTGCCTAAACCAACCAGCAAAAACGAAATACAACACATAGTCAAAAAATATCGGAGGTAAAGGCCAAAAGACAGGGGAAACCACGCAAAGGATGCCAGGTCTAACACCCTCCGCAGAAAAGATAGGTCTGTATCACTTATGAACTCCAGCAGCACTGGGACATCACTGGTCAATTCCACCACCCACTTTTTATCATGTTTACAGTGTTGCACGTAATGATCAGGGGCGTAACACAGTCCCCCCCGCATCCCCCGCGGTGCGGGGGGCCCCCGAGCTGCAGGGGGCCCCCTCGGCACAGTACTTATGCCTGAGCGCTCCGGAATAAATCTGGAGCGGGGGCCCCTCCGTGTATATTGCAGGGGGGCCCCTTAAACTTTCGTAACGCCACTGGTAATGATCGTCATATGATATGCACGAGTTTGCAGTGACTGACTACCATTTACTTTCTCAACCTGTAAAACACTTCATCAACTACAACTTATTAATGTTTTGTTTGTATAATCACTGCAGCTTTGAAAAAGTAGCAGGCTTGCCCTCTAGCAAGCTGCGAAATACGTACTGGCTGTACATCGCACACCATTCCAATTAAAACAAGAAAATGAAAAATAATTAGCATATACGTTTTTCTATCAAAGAATTGTAGAAGTAAACTTCTCTGTGTTTTGTAATATGCACATAAGCAAAAGATGATGATGGAAATGTATTATCTGTTCTACCATTTTCTGTCTTATTAAGTAAACGTATATATTCCTGTGGGCCAGGGGGACTTACCCACCTTAAGGGAATGCCAGAATATCATTTACCTAATTAAAGCCCTGACTTAGAGGTTTAAAAGAGCATATTGTATTACCAGCGATGTACAAAGATAAACTGACATACTATATTGGTTTATCCAGAAATTGCATTTTCTGAAAGAATCTAAACATAAATGTATCTTTTAAATAACGTATATTTTTCTGGGACTAATATTAAGCAAAACATTATATTACAAGATACGTTTCTATATCATGAAAGTTAAATGCCAACCTTCAACTTTGCTGTTTTCCAGACGTACATAAAGCTCTTGCGCACGTCCTTGGAGATGCTGTATGAGTAAAACATTAACAAAACTGGGAAACAACTTCTGCTTTTGATGATGTACTTTACACTGAGTCTGACTTGTGAGATGTTTTTGTTTCATGTACGCATGTGTTTTTCAGGTTATGCGTGTGAAGTAATTATAGGTAAAAAACCTAAGGCACTGTGTCTATTTTGGGAAATATAAGTTTGGTTCAGGGTCACAAAACGTGTTACTGTAGCACACCTAAGAAATATGGTGACTGGTAACCACAGTCCACCGTGTGTAGAGCAGCGCATGCTCCTCTAGGGATAGTATATTTCACTCTCACTCACTGTAGAGTAATGTCCTATTACTTACGGTAATCTTCATTACTCCGGGTCCCGTAGTCCTCGACACCTTCATTACAAATGAGATTTACTATCTCACCGACAGAAAAAAAGGACGAAGGAATGCTGGACCTACCCTCCCCCTCCCACTGGGAGTACATAAGGCGTACCGGTCCCAGCATTCCTCCTGAAATACCAAGCCACAATGAAGGCTGGCAGACAGGGAGGGAGGGAGGGAAGTCATGAAGGTGTCGAGGACTATGGGACCCGGAGTAATGAGGACTACCGGTAAGTAATAGGACATTACCCCCAGGTCCCTACGTCCTCGACACCTTCATTACAAATGAGAAATACCAAAGCAGACACCGGCATTCATTCCAGAAAACACAACAAACCGCCAGGACAGCAAAACAAACCCAGAGATTTATAGGAGACAAAAAAGAAAAAAACAGCAGGAGCGAACAGAGCTCAACACCCCCAACGCAAAACTTCCATCATTCCCCAACAGATTGAGGAGCCGATAATGCCTGATGAAAGTATCAGAAGAGGCCCAGGTGGCAGCTCTACAAATCTCAGAGAGAGGAACACCCTGAACCTCCGCCCAAGAGGCAGCCACCCCCCTTGTAGAACGACCCTGAACCCTCAAAGGAGGAGGTGACCCAGACAGAGAGTAGGCCAAGGAAATGACTTGCTTCAGCCAACGTCAGATCGACACAGAAGAAGCCTTACCCCCACGTGAAGCAGCCCCAAAGGAGACAAAAAGGGAGTCCGACTTGCGAAACACCGCCGTGCGATCAAGATAAACGTGCAAAGCCCGGCTCACATCCAACAAGGACCACCGGGGACCACCAGGAGAATCCAAAACAGAGCCCAAGGCAGGCACGCCTAAGTCCAGGCACCTGAGAAATTGTGAAGAAACCTTCAGCACAAAAGAAGAATCAGGGCGAAGCACCACCCCACCCTCCGTGAAGGACAAGAAAGGTCCACGCGCCATCAAGGCCCCCAACTCCCCAAGACGACGAGCAGAGGGGACGGCCACCAGAAAACCCACTTTGAGAGGAAGAAACCTCAAATCCACCTCAGCGAAAGGCTCAAAAGGTGGACCGATCAAAACCCGAAGAACTAAGGGCAAAACCCACAGGGGAAAGGAAGGGCGAGGCACAGGACGAGAAATAGAAAAACTGCGTAGCAGACGAGAAACCAAGTCCTCAACATAAGAAAGATTCCCCCACGGGGAACGAAATGCCCTAACCGTGGCCCACTGGGCACGTAGAGTGGACACAGCCAAACCCTTCTCGAAACCCTCCCACAAAAACTTAAGCACAACCTCTAAGGAACAGTACAAAGGGGACAGGCACAACGCCGAACACCAACGACCGAAATCACCCCAAAGCCGAACATAAGAAATGAGGGTAGAAGGCCGCCGGGAACGCTGAAGGGCCACCGCTAAATGTTCCGGGAAACCGCGGCGCCTCCAACCCTGCCTCCCAACCTCCACACCGACAGCCGCAACCGGAGAAGAGACAGGGACGGGGAAGACCTCAGAGGAGATGGGGACAGGGGAAGAAACCAGGGACCCCTCACTGCCAAAAGACGAACCGTCGGAAACCAGGACCTCCGAAGCCAAAACGGCAGGACCACCACCACCTCCCGATCCTCCTGACACACACGGGCCAGAAATCGGGGAACCAGAGCCAGAGGAGGAAAGGCATAGAGGAGACGGGATGGCCAAGGAATTGACAGGGCGTCCACCCCCCAGCAACCCTCCTGCAGAAACCAGGAGCAGAAACGAGGAAGCTGCGCATAGTGCCGGGAGGCAAAGAGGTCCAGAAAGGGAAGCCCAAGCCTCCCGCACACAAGCCGAAACGCAACCGGGGTGAGAGACAATTCCAGAGACTCAGGAAAGCAACGACTCAGGACATCCGCCACACAGTTGTCCATTCCCCGAATATGAACAGCATAAGGCCCTCCGCCCAACAAAACAGGGGAACAACCACCGTATTCAAAGAGGCCGAACGAACCCCCCCCCCCCCTTGATGATTGATATAAGCCACCGTCACCATATTGTCGGACCGAACCAACACGTTCCGACCGAGCAACAGACCCCGAAAACCCATCACAGCCCGGGACACAGGCGTCAGCTCTCGCCAGTTGGACGACCGGCGGCTCTCCAGGAGGGACCAACGACCCTGAAGGGATCGAGACCCCAAGGTCGCACCCCACCCCAAGGAGCTGGCATCCGCCATCAAGACTAGAGAAGGGGAAGACTGCAGAGGCAGACCCAGGGACAGATGGCCCCTCACCGACCACCACAGACCGGGAGGACCACGGGAGAACTTCCAAATCGCGGGACAGGGGTTTCCAGAGAGACAGGAGGTACACCCAAAGGGGACGCAGATGAAAACGCGCCCAGGCCACCGTAATAACAGTCGCCGCCATCAGACCCATAAGACTCAACCAAAGGCGCACCGGAAAGGCACCCCCCACCCTGAAACGCCGAGCAAGGGACACCAATGTCACAACCCGAGGTTCGGGGAGGAACACCCGGTTCAGATCCGAACGGAAGCGGGCCCCAACGAAAACCATGTCCCGAGACGGCATCAGCTGCCACTTGGGGAAGTTGATCAGGAAACCATGGGCCCGCAACGCCGAACACACCACCTCCCGGGCCTCCAACAACAGGACCCGAGAGGGAGCATGGACCAACCAGTCGTCCATTTACGGGTACACCATCACCCCTCAGAGATGAAGCCACGCGACCAAAGGAGCCACCACCTTCGGAAAGACTCTCGGCGCCGACTGAAAACCGAAGGGCAACACTATGAACTGATAATGACGCCCCAGAACACAAAACCGCAGAAACCGGCGGGACCGCGGATGGATCGGAACATGGTAATAAGCATCCTGAAGATCCAGGGCACACATGAAGAGACCCGGAAGCACCAAAGGAATCGCCCTTTGCAAAGTCTCCATGCAAAAAGGAACCCGGGTCACCCACTTGGTCATCACCCTCAGGTCCAAAACCAAGCGGAAATCCCCCGTATTTTTGGGAACCAAAAATATCAGGGAATAAAAGCCCTCCCTCATCGCCAAAGTAGCAACCACCTGAACGGCACCCTTCCGAAGAAGATCCAAAAACCCCTTAGAGAGATGAGCCCGCTTCAAACGGCACGAAGGCCAGGGAGTCGGCCGAACCCCGGATTCTGGAGGAGGAACCGAAAACTCCATAGTATAACCCAGGCGAATGATCTCCAACACCCAGGCGTCGGAACAAGACTGAACCCAGGCCATCAGGAAGAAGCGTAGCCGCCCTCCAACCAACAACCCAGGAACCACCGCCAAAGAGTCAGGAACGCGGCTTGGCAAGCGGAGGGGACATAGCCTTACGATCCCGACCCTGGCCAGAAGTAAACCTTCCCCGGCCTCTCACAAACTGTCTACGAGAGGCAGGACGAAAGAAAGACTTGGATATAGAAGGGACAGGAGCAGAAGAGGAGACCTAAAACGAAGAAGAATGTGTCTTCTCCTCAAACAGTTTATGCAACTTGGCCTCCAATTCCCCCCCAAACAACATAGTACCCTGGAAAGGCAAACGCAAAGCGCATGCCACCTGCCCAGAGTCAGTCTTCCAGTCTTTAAGGACAAGACTGCGAAGAGCCGCCACACAAGCCCTGCCAGACAGTGCAGAAGCACGTCAAAGGATACATCGGACAGGAGCACCACCGGACGCTCGATCTGCTCAAGGAAACTGGAACAGACTGTGGCATTGTCCATCGATTGATAGAGCGTCTTCAGGTCAGACAGCAGAGACTGAGAAACATATGTCCCCTAGACGCCAGCCCGCAAGGCCAGGTGGGAACCAGAATAAACCTTCCTGAGCGCAACATCTGCCTTCTTATCCACAGGATCCTCCAGCACGGCGTCCCCAGCCAGGGTGGCAGCACTCTGAAATTGACATAACAAAGGCCCCCTAGAGGTACTCGGAGCGTTCTCATCAGGGAACCTCATGTTCTCCTTAACATGCGTCAGAATACCCGGCAAAGCGTCCTCGTCCACATATTAGCCCTTTAATCACCGTCCCCCAACCAAGCAGACTCATCGCCAGAAGAGTCAGAAGAAACCGGAGCAGGGCACCTGCGACGGGTCCCAACATCACCCATCTCAGTCAAGCCTCACGTATTAAGCACTTAATACGCGCATCTCCACCACCATCATGGCGTCGAGACCTGGCAGGGGAAGGAGACCTGGAAGCAGCAGACGAAGAAGAAGAAGAGGAAGACCTCTCCCGATGATGCCTCTTCCTTGAACGTTTCCCCAGGGCAGCAGATACAAGAAGCACAGCCAAAAACAAAGAAACCCCACAGCACAAAACCGCTATGCGGTACTCACCCCACCGGCCCGTTCATAACGAGCAGCCCACAGCCGGGAACATCGAGGCGTCAGACTCCTGTCCCGCCGTCAGGCAGGCCGAAAACCGGAAGGGGAAGGAAGCTGCAGCCAATCCAGGAGCAGCAAACCGGCCGCACCCCTAGCAAGCCCGGCAGGCCAGGAGGGGCGGCCATCGGGCCAGAGGAAAGCCAATGCGGTATCACCACCGCCGCGCGGCAGAAACAACCAAGGAGAAGCCCGCGCCACTTCCCCCAAGCCCGGTAGGGAGGGAGAGGCCTCTGACAAAGGACCGACCAGCAGCCTCCGCGTAAGTAAACCAGCAAAAGGCAGGAGCGCCCCCACTCCTGCCACGTCCATACCACTGTCAGTATGACAGAAAAAAAGAACAGGAGGAATGCTGGGACCGGTACGCCTTATGTACTCCCAGTGGGAAGGGGAGGGTAGGTCCAGCATTCCTTCGTCCTTTTTTTCTGTCGGTGAGATAGTAAATCTCATTTGTAATGAAGGTGTCAAGGACGTAGGGACCTGGGGGTAATGTCGAGGTGAGCTGTGGTTTTCATCAGTGTAAATCTCACAAGCGCAAGTTTTTTTGGAATGCACCAGGTGTCCCCCCCTGCAGCATCAGGCAAAAAAGAATGCATTTTCTGGGACATACAACTTGGACAGGTCAATGCGCATAAACCTCACATAACGTCCCCGGGTTACATCAACCGAAGGCAGGGGAGGATAACATGCATTTTACCTCTAGAAACAGTACACCAGGCCAGACTCAAATAGGGTTTTAAGCAGTTATGCTTCACCCGGGTGCCTAAAAAAGGCAGTTATGATGCTACATTCCACTGTGGAAGTCTAAGATCGCAAAGGCAGAAAGTCTTCATGGGTTTGGGATGTAGGGTGGGAAAGGAGAAGCGTCGGCTGAATGGGCCTGCAAAATGCATGGATCACTCAAAAAGAGGTGCAGTAGCTGTGCCTCCAGGGTGGGAATGGGAGTGTCACATCTCCAGGTTTAAAGGGGCTGTAGGGGAGGGGGGAAAGGATGTGCAGGTGCTTATTTCCATCACAGTCAATCGGATTATTCGTACAGTCGACAATCCGTCAAAGAAGGATAAAAGCAGAACTACTCCTGGAAGACTTTGCTGTGGATTTCCAGTACTGCACCATGAAGGAGCTCATGAAAACGACCTCTCTGGTATGGGAGGAAGGAGTGGAGAGAAGAATGGAGACATGGAGGATGTTAGATTGATGGATGCAGAGATGGATGGATGGATGGATTCAGAGATGGATGGGGAGGTGGATGGAGGGATAAATGGAGAGAAGATGAATGGATGGAGAGAAGGGTGAATGGATAGAAGAGTGAATGGAAGTAGAGAAAAAATAGAGCAATTAATAAAAGTAAGGATGGATAGATGGGGGATGGACAGCAAGTAGAAGGATGAATGATAGATGAAAAGTTAAGAAAGGAATAGAAAGGTAACGAAGGACGGAGAGAAGAAAGGCGGGATAAAATAAAGAAAGGTGGAGAGAAGGAAGGTGAGTGGATCGATGGATAGATGAAAGAGCATAGAAAAAAGGGCAGAAAGGGTGGAAAAAAGGAAGGAAAGCAACACGGAAAAGACAGAAAGAAAGATGGAAAGTGACAAAAGCATGGAAAGTGAGAGAGGGAAGGAAATCTGAGAAATTCAGAATCGCATCAGGGGCGCAATCTCCTGAACAGTCGCCAAATTCACTTGCCTCACCCCTTCACTCATAGCTATTTGGGACATTCTTCAAAGTGGGAGGTATTTTATTTTTGTGGCTACTCCCTTGCCCACAATCACTTTGTGATATTTGTAAGGCATGTGCGTAAAGTTTGTGTTATGTAAATAAAAATAGATACTCTTTTACAAAATGTAAGCAATATTGCACCATGGGGGTGTTAACTGCTGTTAATTGCTCACCTTGGGATTGTTGGTGGAGAAAAAAATGGAGACAGTATAATGTGGGGAATGAGACTAGTAGCAGACGATGGCTGAATTGCATGCCATACTGGCAGAGAAGATAACTTTCCCAGTCACATTCATGTCCAGTTTTCACACACTTTATGAGCTTAAAATGAAAGTAAACAACATTGAAAACATTCTGATTGGCTGCGCCGCACTAAATGCTAATGATTTTGCTTTGTTCGAAAGAAAACAAACTAAGTAACCCGTGGTTATATCCGAAACACACAATACCATTCAACACACAAGTTAAGACATTACTTCTGTGTATAATATAATTCAGCTAATCTTTCAGTGTACCTTGCTATAGTCTCCTTTGATCATTTGTGAATCGGAAGCTCTCGCTTCACAGCTATATATAGTGTAATTTGACATCTGAAGAGTGGATTTTGAAAAAGTTTTAAAAAAACAGCTGTGCTTATAGAAAGCCTTAGTTGAGTACAGATAGTTGGAAGGCCGCTTGCTTTGAATGTCTGTTTCCCATTACATGCCGCTTGCATACGCTCATTAGAAGAGCGAATTCAAGGCTCAAGCGATCCACCCTTAGAAACAGCAGGAGTTAAGACAAGGAAAAAAGACAAGCGTTGGATCACGGAGAACATCAAAGCAGCCGCGAAAGTGAAAGTGATTGCAATCGCGATCAAGCACTGCACGCGCCCGCGCACATGCACTCAAGCTCTAGGCTGGCCATGGTAGCATTTTTTTAAGCCCTCACTGAAAGTCTCGCCAGACCAGCGGATGCGCTGGGTCAGGCGAGACCTAAAAAACGAGGAAAAAAGCGATTGAAGACAGAATCTCCACTCACGCACACAACAGCAAAGAACTCTTCAACATAATCAAGGAGTTCGCCCAACCCACCAGCGAGTCCACCAACATCCCTCCCTCACAAGACCTCTGCAACAAACTCAGCACCTTTTTTCACCACAAAATCAAGAGCATCTACGACAACTTCTACGAAGACAACCAACACACTGAACCCTCAACAACCACCCCCGACACCCTGCAGCCAGCGATCGACAACTGGACAGCCCTCACCACCGAAGACACACAGAAGACGATGAAGTCAATCCCCTCCGGGGCTCCCACGGACCCCTGCACCCACCACATTTTCCACAGAGCCACCAACACCTTCGCACCCATGCTCTGCCACAACATCAACCGGTCCCTGGCAACCGCCACGTTCCCCGATGACTGGAAACATGCCGAGGTCAACCCACTCCTGAAGAAACCCTCGGCGGACCCCACCAAACTCAAAAACGACAGACCCATCTCCCTGCCCCCGTTCCCAGCAAACGTCATTGAGAAAGCCATCAACAGCCAACTCGCCACATTCATCGAAGAGCACAACATCCTCGACTAAATCCGGCTTCAGAAAAAACTAGAGTACGGAAACCGCCCTCCCCGCTGCAACATACGACATCCGCACCCTACTGGACAAAGGAGAAACAGCAGCCCTCATCTTCCTCGACTTCTCAGCGACGTTCGACACAGTCTCTCACTGCACCCTAATACGCAGACCCCACGACGCAGGGATCCAAGACAAGGCCCGCAACTGGATCCACTCCTTCCTCTCCAGCAGAACGCAGCGGGTCAGACTCCCCCCTTTCCTCTCGGACCCTACACCTACCACCTGCTGAGTCCCCCAGGGTTCCTCCCTCAGCCCTACACTCTTCAACGTCTACATAGCTCTGCTCGCCAACACCGTCAGAACCTACGGACTCAACATTGTGTCATACGCAGACAACACCCAACTCATCCTCTCCCTATCCAACAAACCCAATACCGCCAGACACAATTTTTGAGAAGGCATGGGAGCCGTCGCCAAATGGATGAAAAACAGCTGCCTACAACTAAACACCAACAAAACAGAAGTACTCATCATGGGCCCAAACCCCAATGCCTGGAACGACACCTGGTGGCCCCCCGCCCTCATAAGCCCGCCCACCCCCACAGACCACGCACGCAACCTGGGAATCATCTTGGAATCCGAGCTCAAAATGGACCACCAGATCAACTCTGTCTCGTCCTCCTGCTTCCACACCCTCTGCCTCCTACGTAAGACCTTCAAATGGATCACCCTCAAACACAGAAAGACCGTCACTCACGCCCTGGTCACCAGCAGACTTGACTACGGCAACGCACTCTACGCCTGAATAAACAAAAACCTCACCCGCAAGCTACAGAACATCCAGAACGCCGCCGCAAAACTGGTCCGCGACCTGCCACACCTCCCAGCACCTGCGCACACTCCACTGGCTCCCCATCGAAGCTAGAGTCACCTTCAAGATGCTCACCCACACCCACAAGGCCCTCCACGACACCGGACCAGCATACCTGAACAGCTGACTCAAATTCCACGCACCCCAGAGGACCCTACGATCAGCCCAGCTCTCCTACGCCGTGGTTCCCCGCACCAGAAAGACCAGATCAGGAGGCTGTTCCTTCTCCTTCCTCGCGGCCCGAGCCTGGAACGCTCTTCCGCTCCACCTCAGACAGACATCATCGCTCCCCATGTTCGCAAGAAACCTCAAAACCTGGCTCTTCGAAAGACCCCCCCCCCCTTGTTGGACTGGAGCCTGCTACGCCCCCCCCCCCCAGTGCCTTGAGACCCTTACGGGTGAGTAGTCGCGCTTGACAAACGACTGATTGATTGATTGATTGACAGCAACAGGCACTATAATCAGAACAAGCAGAAATGTTTTTGTTTCTCTTTCTTTCTTTTTATTTTCCTTTTCTCAATGACAGTGTTTGACTATACAATAAGGGTTCACAAAATGGCCTTTGTGGTTTTATCTTCTTCTCTTTTTTTTCTATGTCAGTGTTTGACTACAAAGGACCCCGCCCTCTCTGTGACCTTGAGGATGGTAGCACCCTGACTAAAGGGTAAGAGATGTTTGCTTTTTTAACCTAGTGATAATAATCACGATAGACTACTAGAAGTAGTGACACATAGGATGGCGGCCTTAACACTATAGAGCACAAAGGATTAATCCTTCTTTTTGAAACCACGTTTAACAGAATGTATGCTTGGTCTCCTAGAGATAGTGATCACAGGCACCACACAGACCTTAGATGTCCAGAGCCTAACTAGATACAAACAACTAGATGTATGGTTAAGTTTTGAGAATTACTAATGTACCTTGTACTGTATTGTTCTTTACCTATTGTAGGAAACAAGAACAAGTATTCCACCTACAGGCAGGTAATTATGATAGGACTTATTTAGGACTCCACCATACCACAATCAAATGATTTCCAATTGGAACCTAATATAGGTATTTCCCTAGGGATCCGGTGCCCTGATGAATGACCCAGACCGTTTAGGCTAATGGTAGTGGGCAGAAACATGTTGGCAATAGTTTAGGGGTGAGACATTGTACTCCAATACCCAAATGTTTTTTCGTTTTTAATCTTACCTAGTGTCCCACAAACAAAGGTAATATTCAACTGGGAACTCTAAGATATTTTTTAAGTTTTCATCTGGATCCCATGTTTTATGGAGTTGTCCAGCAATATTTATGCAAGAACTCCCTCCTAACTTGTCAGTCTTCGAGGTGGTCGAGTCCGCCCTGTTGGCATTGTCCTACCAGGGTAGGGAGAGGATTCCTATGATGAAGCATGACACTAATAAGTGTGTGAGGTTTCCTCTTCCATTAAGGAATCTGAGGTCTCAGCTCCAAAGTGGGCACACTTGCACTATAGCCCCTGCTCTTAGGCTCTAGATACGGCTGCGGCTATGAGTCACCCCCGGCTCCAGTATTGTGCAGGTGGGGAGAGACTCAGAGCTGTCTGTTGCGAGCATGTCGGGCTGGCTCCCAACTCTGTCAGTGCCACAAATATTGTAAGTCTCACCCCCTAAGTCTCACACTGGCTTCCCAGAGAAGTGAGGACCCGCCCTCAGGGATACTGTAACCGGCTTCGGCCAGCCGCAGCAGATTATCAGTCCACTCACAATTAATAGGGGGGCAAAATATAAGCAGGGCAATGCCCCAACGCCCTAATGGAGGCACCGCCCCTGCTTTTAAAGCATCTTTCCTGCGCTAGTTCATAGAAGGCTGTGGCTACTTCCCTTTTTCTTAAAACCAGGGCCAAAATCTGTCTCTTTAAAAACCCTTGGCATGCCAATTTTTCCTAATTCAGATTTAATGTATGCCAACCACGGAATTCAGAGGCCATTATCACAAGAAAGGAAGTCAGTTCTTATATCTCTTGTAAGTGCAGTCTTCTCATTACTCTACATCGATAACCAAAATAGTAAAGGCCTTACTCTAATAAAGTCAGTTATGTATGGAAAGTTTAACTCTTTGTGGCAAATATTATGAGGAGAGGAAATTGGTACTCTAAGGAGTCTCCTACAAAACCTATTTTCTTTGTTTTGTAAAGTTCCACACTTTGCAACCCCCCACATTTCAGAACCTTAGGTAGCAATGGGGACACATTGAGATTAATACATTTGCAACATGGCTATCGGTTGACCCCCACCTCGTGGTGGGGGAGAGAAAACAATGAGCCGGTTGCCTTTGAAAACTGCATTCTGCAATGTGCCCAGGCTCCAGAGGCAGAAAACGTGACTCCCAGATATGGAAAAGTCTGAACACTAGTTAGGGAGTTTACACCTGCTTGCATATGGGACAGTTGAATGCATTGTGGACCACAAGCCATAATAGGCGATTTTGCAAAATTGGTTCGGAGGTACAGGTTGGTCATAAAATCAGTAAACGCAGATACTAGGAGGTGCAGTTCTTTGGGGGTCCGAGCCATTAACACAGTGTCGTCCGCATATAAAAGTGTGGGTTCCCTTTAGTAGATGGGATGTCGCTAGTTATTTGAACTAGGTCCCGGTGCAAATCATTAATATATAGTATAATTAGAAGTGGGGCAAGCACACACCCTTGTCGAACTCCCCTGCCAATATCAATACCCTAGACACATTTCAATTTTCAGTTAATCTGACTCTGGCTTTCAAATCCCTATGGAGCTAAGCAAGAAAATGGACAAGGGAGGCATCCAGACCCCCTTGAGCAGCAACATGTGCCATAGTTTGGTTTGATTAACACAGGCAAAAGTGGCTCTTAAATCCATGTGGGTCACGTACACACCTTACGACAGTGTATTTACCTATTATCAAATTCAAATTGGCGCATTGCTGAATTGTCCCAATCCTACTTCTGAATCCGTGCTCAGAGAAGTATAAAATGGATTCTGCTTAGGCCCACTCCTGAATTCTGTTGTAGATTACATGCCCCAGAATTTTAACAGTTGTATCGATTAACGAATTTGGTCTGTAACAACTGGGGTCTTCACGCTTGCATTTTTTAAATATAGGGACAATAATAAAAGTGCGCCAGGAATCTGGAACATGTGTGTGTGTGTGTGCGTGTGCCAGATTGTTAAACACATTAGTTAAAAGGGGAGAACAAAGTTGGATATTAAGTTTAAATAAGTTGTTGGTTACGTCGTCAGGCCCGCAGCTGTGCCTCCCATACTTTGTATAAGAGCCTCTTCAACCTCATCCACTGTCACCCTGACTTCAGTTAGTTTCCAACTATCTATAGCAAAGATATCCTCGATTGAGAGGGACACATAAACTTTGCTAAAATGATCTTCCTAGGATTTAATAGTGATATGGCAGGAGATGGGGGAAACTCAAAAGGAAACAAAATGGGGAGTAGAGAGGTACTACTCAGCACGAGTAGTGGAGGTGGATGCACCCTCCCGAAGTTACGTTTATAAACATAGGGATCCACCCTCCGTTATGTAAGTACGTCAAATCCTCCCAGATTAAGTATGTATTCCTACAGTGGTGGAAAGTACACACAAGTTGTTTAAATACCCCTCACACACCAAAAGGGCCCTTGGTGTCATGCTTCATCATAGGGGTCTTCCCGCCCCTCTACGGGACAGGGCGTGCTGCGACCTACGTTTACGTGAGAGCACTGTTGTTGTAAGACAACTATGTGTCATGTAGGGGTGTGAGAGGAGGGGTCAGGAGTGGATAGGAAAGTGAATTTAAAAATACCTGGCTCGTTGGTCAAAAAAACTTTAATATACCTTAGAGCTGGTATTATTAAAATATGGGGAAGGAGGTGTATATGCCTCAATGAACTATGCCTCCTATATCTGCCGACATGTTTCGAAGCCCCCCAAGCTTCTTCTTCAGGACCATAAGGATCCCTTTTAATAACATCATTATTATAAAAATTAACCAAATAGAAGTTAAAATGGGCTTTTCCGATGCGCGGCCAGAACTCAGACTAGTTGCCGAGATGCTATAACATTGGTACCCACCGCCCATGTCTCCTGTAGCATGATTATATCATAGCTTTTAACAAATGAAAGCAATTATAGTACACATAACTTGGAGTGAATCCCTGCCACATTCCAGCTCATAATTCGTAATGTATTATCTTTGGCAGGCGGGCCAGTAGTAATATGATTTGCAGTTATGGTCAAACCTTGCAGGGGATGCGCAGGGGGCACAACCATTGGTAGTCGTTCTATATCCTCCAGGGTGCTGAGGGCCTCAAATCTATTATTACCATTTAGCAGAGGTATTTCCCAATTGGGAGAATCACAAAGAGTTGCGTGTGCAATTGGTTTATAAAAATAACCAAGGGGTAGTGGCACAATCTGTGAGTTAGTGTATGACAATGATTCTCTGTGTTTTAGGATGTTATGTACATGCATACACAGTCCCCCGCAATATCCTTTTTACCCTGTCCCACCCACCCACCTCTCCGTTTCATTATAATTTCCCCTGCATTCCCCATTTCAAGATATTTATGTTTGTTAAACCAGTGTATAGTTTGGTACTTTAGCTGTGACTAGTTCTCAATTGAGCCTGTCTTCAATGGAGGAACACCGGCCAGTATCAAAACATACGGGCAGGCTGCTGAAAGAGGATTCAATGTATCTTTGAGGGGAACAGTTGCTTCCTCTGCTCCTCCAGCTGTGTCTGGTACTGCTAGATCTCGTGGGCCCCATTTTGTATACATTAGCACCAACATCCCCACCAATGATTAGAAGACCGTAGACTGAGGAAGTGAAAATTACAAGCTTGTTATTTAGACAACTGCCATTTGACATGTCAGATATGCAGATATGAGGATCAAGATGTGAAAAATGGAGAAACAGGTTTAATTTACTAAAAAGATTCAAAAGATAGACATGAGTAAGCATGAGATTTCTTGATCAACCTAATAGGTGATTGTACAGAGGAACTATTAATAACCTGCCCACTAGATCAAACACAGACCTTGGAAGGTATGAAAAAATATTTAAAAGAACATTTTGACCTACAAAAAACATTGACTTTCAAAGGTATACTTTCAAAAGTGTATACTAAAATGGAGAAGAGTTGATAAGCATTTGTGAATATTGTTAACGCACTGTGATTTTTCTAAGTTTAATAATGAGGAAGTGATAAGACTAAGGATCATTGAAAGATGCCACATAACTGTGTTTAGAGCTAAATTGCTGAAAGATCCTCTAGACTTATAATAAGGTTGACAGATGTAGTAAACAGATGTACGAGCAGAAGCTGATGCAACAGGTATGGTAGCAGGAAGAAAGAAAACAATGGATCAAGTACTGCAAATTAATGTAATGGGAAGTATGGACCCAGACATAGCAAGGCAAGATAACAAATTGGTATATCTCTACAGTTTTTATTACATTTTTTTGGACTATCATCATTTCAGATCCAGGACTTCAGATTAATCACAATTTTGGATCCCCTTATTGGAGATGCCAAAAAGCCAGACAGGTAAGTATATAGGTAGAGGTATATGCATGTCATAATGCAGTCACGTGAGGTCGATATAAAATTGTTTTAAAATGGCACTCCTGATTTGAGAAAGGCTGATTAACCCCTCCCCTGCTCATGACGGAACCACTCCGTCATGAGCCACGGTCGCCGTGTGCTCATGACGGAGTGGTTCCGTCATGCCACGGCCGTTGGCGGCCACTCCGCCCATGCGGCGCTAATTCACCGCCTGTGCGGGCGATTAGCGCAGTGGGCGGAGTCATGACGGAACCACTCCGTCATGAGCACAGCTCAACCGTGGCTCATGACGGAGTGGCTCCGTCATGAGCACAGCGCCACCGCGCTGCCCCCAAACCCACCCTAGCGCTGCAGCGGAATTCCCGCCGCAGCGAAGGGGTTAAGCAGCCGAAGCGCGTTCTCTCAGTTTAACGCTGTTTGAAATAAAAGCACTGATTTCTCATGCTCCCAAGTGAAGGCTTTCTTTTGAAGGGGAGGAAGATTAATTTATGTTTTAAAGTGCTTGTGGTAGAGCTTCTTTAGCCTGCAGTAGTACCAGCGGTCAAGAAGCACGTCAGCAAGCCACCCCCTTGTTGGGAGGAAGATTGGTAGTTCTAGTTAGGACTAGGGGTGGGCAGCAAACTCCGCTCCTCCAGCAGAGTTTGTGGAGCTTTGCCCACTCCCCACTCTGCTCGGGGTGCGAAGTGAGGCAAAACTCCGCTGGCCGCCACATAGCGGAGTTTCCGGTGCTTGGCCCCATAATCACTGTGCCATCCATAATTAACACCATTCACTCTGTATGTCACATCCCAGATGCACCACACAGATGTAATATACCCCACTCACAGTGCACGCCAACTGCCACGCAGGGGAGAGGGTACAAGTGCATCTCCAATGGCTGCAGCTCCTGGTAGCTTGAAAGTGAAAGGGAGCTGCAAAGAGTAGACCCGCCTCAGTGTCCTGTGTTAAACCGCCATGGTACGCAGAGAGGAACTCCGTGGAATTTATTGGAGTTTTTCAGGCACTACGTGGAATTCCGCGGAGTGACACTCAGCAAACTCCCCCCAGGCCTGGTTAGGACCAAGTTTCCATAGAAAGAGCGTTCTTTCATTTGCCAATATCTTTGCTGTCGTTTGAAAAATCCTCGCAAATTTTTCAAAACTAGCATGACGCTCACTCCAGCTGCTTTCTTGAAAGTTTCATGGTCATCCATCAAGCTGGGGCTGACAAAAAGGAGGGGGTCTCAAAACACGTTTCCCCCATGGTAATTCCCATCAAGATTTTAGACACAACTACATCCCGAACTACTGAACGGAAATGTAGCTGCTAGTCCAGAAAGCGACCTTTTTGTAAACTGGGGTAAATCCGTTCAGTATTTTTTTAAATATTAAGTAAAATCCAAAGTTGGAGATATAGTGAGGTGGATCCTCTGAGGATCCGACAGTCCCGTGCTCAAATCTGATTGGCTGCCAACACTTCAAACCAGGAACTTTTGGCAGCCTCCTTGGGACTCGGCTTGCGCCAAGTCCCACAAAAAATGTAAAAAAAAAAAGAGAAGGGGCAGGATAGGAATACCCTCACCCCCTAGGCCTCTTGAGGGGGTCCCATAGGCACCCCACTAGGCCCCAAAAAGTTTTAAAAACAATTCTAGTGGGAGCTGCCCTGGAGATGGGCTCCCACGCCTATTTACCAATAGACCACCTGGTAGGCCAGTTCTCAGGGGCATGAGCACTTATGTAAAAGAGGGGGGTGCACGGCCCCTCCTCCTATGGCTTATCATAAGCCCCGGGGACCGCCACCTCCCTGTGATACTTCCATATGTGCCTGGGCGGGCCCACTGGGCCTGTCCATGCCAGGGGGACCGCCACCTCCTCTGGGCAGGTGTAGTTAATTTAATGACGGGGTGCCCGCTTGCCCCCCACAGCCCCAGGGACTGCCACCACCCAGTGGCCCTATAGTTAAGTTGATGCGGGGGGCTCAAGCGGCCACTTCCCCTGTGCACTATGAAAAATAAACACGGTGGGCTTGCACGAGCCCCTGCGACTCCCACCTCCCGGGGGCAAAAAAAATAATCAATGTGGGGGTCCGCACAGACTCCCCACAGCCTGAGGACCACCACCTCCCTGGGGCAAAGATTTAAGATGGAGATAGCTGTTTGCTTTTGCTTGGTGGGAGCTGACAGTGGGATTGCTAAGAGGTGATTGGAGGCCACACCCCATTTCTCCACCATTCTGCAAATGCACCTCTCAGCGCCCTGCTACTGGGTGGATGAGGTCCCCTTGCCTCCTGAGAGTCTCAGGACTAAAGTGGACGTCTTCCCCCAATGAGTAGTGTGCCAGGAGACACAATTGCATAGTGATGGAGAAAGGCTGTGAGGCCTCTGACGACCTGTCAGCAATCTACCTGTGTGGGTCTTACTGGAGGTAACAGGAGGGTTAGTTGGCCCCAATGACCCTTCAAGGGGACTTCATCCCCCAACTAGTAGTTCTTCAGGAGGCACATTTGCAGAGTGGTGGAGAGAGGGGGCACTCATACACCAGCTCACTCACTAATACAGCCACTGATATATCCACTCATACACCAATACAGCCCCTCACACACTGTCTGTCACCCATAGAGCTACTCACACACCTACCCACTTACCCATAGAGTCAACCACATAGCCACTTACTCACCTATACAGTTATACACACACCCACTCACATTCATACATATAATAACACATACTCACTCACCTATACAGTCACTGACACAAGCACACACTCACACACACACCCACTCTCACAATCACTCATTCATATACTCCAACACTCACCTATACCGCCTTTCACATATGCAGTTACTCACCACTGGCACATCCATTCGCTCACCGACACAGCCATACAGCCCTTCACAGATGCACTCACTAACCAATACAGCCACTGATTCACCCACTCACTCAGTCACACACACCCTTACCTACCCATACAGACACTCATACACCCATAGAGGTACTCAACAACCAATTGATCACCCATACAGCCACTCACGTACTCACCAACCCATAAAGCCACTTAGACACCAACTGACAGACTGATACAGACTTTCACACAACCTAGTCACTCACCCACACATTCACTGAAACACCTAATCACTCACTTATACAGTCAGTCACACACCCACTGAATCATCCATACAAGCACTCATACACCGACTGAATCATCCATACAAGCACTCATACACCCACTGATTCACCAATACACCTTGGTATATATATATTTAACACTCATAAACGTTTTAAAGACACTCACAGTCTCTGGATGATGTCATCAGTGATGTAATTTGAGATTTCATGAGTGGTGTCATCAGTGATGTCACTGACCATGTCTCTTAGACAGTGGAGCAAAGGCCGAACTAAACCTTTATTGTCCACTTGGGTTCACAGCCCTATAGTAGTGAGCTACCTTGCATCACTCATTATCTGCCGTGTTAGCATTCTTGCCAACATTCTCTGATCAAGACATGATACGAGCACTATACAAACATGTTTTCTACTTAGGTACGTGCAACTCAGGTACAACATCCTTCTCAACCAGCACATCCCCCATGGAGTAGTGTGCTACCAGTTCAATACTGTGCTTCAGCACACCACAATGGGACATGAAGTGCTATGTCAATGAAATTACAATACAATATTGAAGAAACTGTTCCATATCATGGAAAGGGAATTTGATTTGTTCCTTGCTGAGTGTAATTAGAATTTCAGGCCTTGCTTTTTACTTTGCATTTTGGTTCTTTATTTCTGCATTTCCAAAGCAAAAAAGCAAGACTAGAAGCATTAGTGCACAAGAAGAGAAGTAGGTTGAGCTTTCTTTCTGTCTTACATCTGAGAAATTCTGCCAATTCAATGCATCTACTATAATGAGTCTCAAATACAATGGATTCATAACAACACATTACCACTACAGCGAGGTAAGTTACTATGCCTTACATTTCTATTGCATAGATAATAAGGGTTTAAAGTACTCAGGGATGGATGATGAATAGAGGTTGGGTTTTTGGAATTCAGGAAGCTAGCAGTTAGGGTTTTTTAGAGTTCAGGGATGGGTAGTTGTAAGGGTTTTTTAGGGTTAAGGGAAAGGTAGCATTTATTTAGCACTTACTAACCCCGACGAAGGGTTGAAGCGCTGTACCGGAACCTTTTGTTAGTGGTTAGTCCAGTGTTATGGTAATTGTTGGTTATTCAGTATGTTGGGAGAGTGAAATGTATTCATAGTTGGATGGCACTGGGCAAATGAGGGTTATTCAATGAGCATAGAAGCAGACCCACACCCACTTGACTTTAGGAATCAAAACCCAACATATCATAAGAATACCAAGCTTCTCTAGTAACAGAAGGCAATATAGGAATTCGGTTCACTCTTTCTCCTTAACAAATAGAAAGTATATTACCCCCGGTTTAACACGCTGGCCATCTCTCTTAATTCTTTTTGATTATTCCTCACTTTCAAAAAGGAAATTGAACACATGGCTCTTCCATAACCATCCCCACCCATTCCATTGGCTCGCTTTTCTGTTTACCTTGCTGAACTTGCAATTAACAGTGTTCCTGGGCAAGGAAGAGGAAACAAGAAGGGCAAAAGGTTATGCAATTAAAAATAGCTATTGCTCTCTCCACCAACCACCAGCAGTCATTCAGATCCGCCCTTGATGCTTGCGAAACACACAGCGATTGTTAACTACTGGCATAATGCTTGAGAGGAAGTCAGTGACGTAGGTGAAGACGACTAAGGTGAATTAACGCTCCTTGAGTGCACATTGTTGATACATTAGTGTTATTTTTAGTTCCAAGGTGACGCTCTGCTAAAGGAATCATCAACAAGGAAAATAAAGTATGATAGGAATTCAGCTGGTTCAGTGCCGAGGCACCAGTTACCAAATGGGACACCGAGAAGTCAAAACTTTTGTTTTCTGATCTTTAATCTGAAACCTAATAGAGCCAGGGGCGTAGCTTGGTCAGTAAAATTGGGGGTTGAGGTGAGCTTCAGATTTCCCAAGTCACGCTGGCATACGGTAACATTACATTATCTGAGAAGCAGGACATGAGGGGATCTTAAGGGGCAGTGGAAAAGGAGAGCATTGCTGCTGTGCTTAATTTGTAAAATATTATGTCCAGGTGCCCACATTTTTGTAGGTGGTCACACCCACTTCCCCTGACTCCACCCACTTCCTCCACTGGCTCCAACCATTTACTCTATTGTCTCCACCCACATCCTCAACTGGCGTAGAACAGAAATTGAGGTACCCACCAATCCTGAAAGATATTTTCAGATGAAATATTACAAAGGAATAATGTATAATAATATAGTACCGCTTTAAATCCTCTCTGTCTACATCTCAATCACCTCACAATGTTGGCCACTGTAGAAATGTGCTTCTTCTGAATCTGTCATGTTCTGCTCATAGATTTAATTGTGCATGGCGGCATAGAATAGAACAGTGCACCGTATCCATAATGCAGACCCTGGGCTGTATAATCTGCATGGAGGAGGGCATCACTTTTACTTTACATGGACACATCCTCAACCCCGTCATTCTTCCCATGGGAAAATTCAGTGATGCTGGGGAAAAATAGAATAGAAGCCCATGAGCAGCACTATCCCACCCCTTCCTTGTCATATTGAGAATAACTAAATCCCCTCTCCAGGCCAGGGGTACAGTTATTGAGGTATCATTGTACAAAATCCCAATTGAAGATATCAAACCCATGTCAATCCCCAACTTTTTCATATTCTGATGACAGTTGTTTTGAGTCACAGAATCAAAAGCCTGGGTAAGCTCAAGGACTGCTACATAAAGATGTAGATTTTGCTTCTCTTCTCGTATGGTACAGAATCCTTGACAAAAGCCAGCTTGATTGAACTAAAGAACTCCATTTTCAGCAATCTCTTTCTGGACCTTGCCCAAGATCCACAAGTAATACATTTGAACACATATCATGAGGATTTTTGGGTCTATCCGCATTCAGGTCACCTGTCTTCCTTTCTACATGATAAAGACTAATCTAGTGTCAATATGTGACTGTGTAACCCATCATCTGATATTTAGAAAAAGTAGCGTACTCTCCTAAAGAGTTCCAGTAGTGTTATACAAGCCACCATGCTGACTAAACAAAAGTTGGGGTGATGGGCTAATGTGAATCCAGCATCTTGAACACTAAAGACAGATACTCAGCATTTTTCACCCTTAAACTGTAAAAGACCTGAAAGAACCTCCTAGAACCACAAAACCTTGTGATACTCAAAGTAGTCCAGATTTCAGCAAATTTATGTCACCTTGGCAAAGTCAGACCATAATCTGAACTCGATACTCAATGCTACTACCGAATGCAGTGCTCTTCCCAAGGCTGTCATGTACTCCCTAAAGGCCTTCATAGCCAAAATTCCTCACTATACTTATAAATTAACCAACATCAGTACTTCACGGACAAAATAAGCACCAACAACTTTCAACGTCCGCAGCACATAAACTTCACACTGACAAACATTAACACAGTCTTACCTCACAGTATTACCTCAATAATTCATCAATTTCACTTCTAGAAAGAAAATCTAAATTATTTCTTCAAAGATTAACTAATAATATTAATAGCTCTTATAATATGATTTGTGAGTAAATCTGCTCTTTTTCTTGTTGCAGTTTTATATAGCGCAAACTGTACTCAAAGGTTTTGCAGCACTTTACATGAGCACCAGTTACATTAGACAAAGACACATACATTTTGTTAGAAACGGGGAGATTAAGTGATTTGCCCAGAATCACAGGATGGTGAGGCGACGCACAGACTAGAACCTGGTTCCCCAGTTCCAAACTAGGCAGCGCTGGCTGTAATGCCACATCTTCTACCCAATCTGGGGGAGAAGCCTGGAGAGTGGACGTTCAATGGCAAGAATGACTTGCAAATGACGTGAAGACCCACAAACCTGCAAGTTTGCAGGCATTCACAAAGGTATATTTAAATGTTGATTTGTTTTTGGCGAGGGCAAAATAAATTGTTTTCACAAGGACGCACTGCAGTGGGAATAAACCCAACATTCGTGAGGTGTGGGAGAAGGGGATTGTCTATGGGGAAATCAGCATTCCCCCGAAAGAAAGAAAAAGTTATATGTGAACCCCATTTTCATATATATTAACAAATGTGTAACCATGCACATTGAAAAATGTGTGTGTATTCCTGGAAAGCCACTGTAATGATAATCAGTGCTTTAAACTGGCTGTACTAGGCGCGACTGGGTACCTGCAGTTCTTTAATTTTCAGGTGAGAGTACCTGCACTTCTCAGCACAGGTCTAATACATTTAATGGGAGTGTATCAGCACTTCTCTGTTGCAAGAAGGTACTCTGGAATAGTAAATAACCACACTTTTCCATTTTACACATCTTTCATACTGTCCCTAGAGTGCTCTTGGATGTTTTTGTCCAATTGCAAATTATGTGTCATCTATCCTGCACTAAATATAAGCCTAAAGGAGAGGATGTACGATTTACAACTAAGCATTACGTAGATCACAATTTGTGTACTAAAAAAGGAATAATGCTGTTGGTCAAATAGTATCTTTTAAATAGTGCAAGATTTAATAGTGACATTGCTGTTAGAGAAATGAAGGAATTTTCTTTAAATGTATTTGCTCCTCGTATGTCTTGCAGGACTGTGTATTTGCTTTTACCTCTAGTAATAAAAGTTTATGAAACATTCGTGTGCATGTTGTTTTTTACCCATTTGAAGACTGATGTGGTTAGTTCAGTTTTCAGTTCTTTTTCTACGTCAGACTGAAACTTACATTTTGCTATTTATGTTACATCGCCGTGAAGTTTCACACAGCAGGGCTTCTGTCATGAACTGTGCCGGGCAGTATACGGAAGTCTCACTGAGCCATTTAAAACCGATTTGTTTTCTTTTCAGGACAAGTAAGGTTTCCCTTTCTAAATTCTATTTGAACTAATGTGCACACATTATTACTTACTACTTTATATTTTTTTTTATTATAGGCGTGGTGCTGCACGGCAAGCTGCTTTTCTTCATTGAATGACTGCAACTGCGCAGTATGCTGGGGTACAGCGAAAAGTCGGGACCTTAATCTGCATTAGTCAGTCCGACTCAGGAGGTAACACTTCCGTTTCAACGTCAAGAAGGGACGACGGGGCCCAGGCTAATAATTCATCATAAAGTAGGAATGCAGCATTTGATTGGTAGCGGCCATAGGGCACTAGCTTAGGTTCCAGTGTTAAGCACCGGAAACCACCGGCACAAGTTAAGCACTGCATTGCTGGTTGTTAGCAGTATTTGAAACAAAATATTTCATAAAATAACCAACATTATTTTAAGAACTGAGTGTATGTGTGTGGGTGTACGTGTGTGTTTTAGTCTATGTGTGTATTAGACCTGGCATCTTTTGGCATGGTTTCCCCTGTCTTTATGCTTCTGAACTCGTATTTTTGACTGTGTGCTGAATTTTATTTTTGCTGGTGTTAGGATTCTGGGAACTTTACTATTGCTGACCAGCGCTAATGTGCAAGTGCTTCATGCCTAAAATGTAATGAATATTGATTTCTCCATGATTGGCATATTTGTTTTACTAGTAAGTCCCTAGTACAGTGCACTGTGTTTGTTCAGGTCATGTAAATCAAATGCTACTAGTGAGCCTGCAGCACTGGTTGTACCAGCCACATGAGTAGTCTTGCAAACATGTCTTAGACCTGCCACCGCAGTGTCTGTGTGTGCAGTTTTAAATTGCCATTTTCACCTGGCAAGTGCACTCCCTTGCCCAGGCCCAACCCATCCCTTTTCTCACGCGTAAGGCACCCCTATGGTAGGTCCAAAGTAGCCCATGGGCAGGATGCAGTGTATTTAAAAGGTAGAACATGTACTGTTATGATTTACATGTCCTTGTAGTAAAATACTGCTAATGTCGCTTTTTTCTACAGCAAGGCCTATCTCATCCATAGGTTAGCATTGGACCTTCCTTGTAACATCTTACTAGCTTATCTGTTAATTTGGAGCTGATAGAAAATTGGTGTTTGGTGTCTCTGGACTCTCAAGTTAAAAATACATCCTTTAGGAAAGTTGGTTTTTAAATTGCAGGTCTGAAAATGTAACTTTTTAGAAAGTTAGAATTTTCTTATTCTAACCATTCTCTGCCTTTGCCTCTCTGCTAAATACACATCTGGGTTAGGATGACAGTTGGGCTATTTTTTTATTTATTTTTTAAATTCTGTTTATTGATTTTCAGAAAGACAATTACCTTCACCGCCACGCAGGGCGGATTAAATTAGCGAACAAATTGCAACAAAACAAAAACAACATAACCATCGTGATTTACCTTGTATACAGTGTTCTTGCGCGTATCGCCCATGTAGCCCATGTATAGCATTTGTGTCTGATAGTACATTCACAACTCAACAGTTCTCAGTATTCAGATCCGGTCCCCCCTGAGTCTGCGCCAATAGATATCGACGTAGTGGTTCCCATATATCCTTAGGTTTGGAAGATGTTGGAAGTTTCTCTGCCCAGAGCTCAAGATTCTCTTTACAGTATACCATATCACAAACCCAGTGTTGTACCCGGGGGGTCAGAGTGCTTTCCCATGTTAGTGTTATGCATCATTTAGCTAGCAGGAGGGCAATTCTCACAAATTTACCTAGCGTCCCCTTCAGCTGAGGTACATAGCCTAATAAGCAGATCAATGGTGTGCACTCCACCAAGACTCCTGAGATGTTCTGAATACAGTGCATTACTTCCCCCCAGTACTGAGCCACCGGTAGACACTGCCATGCAAGGTGACAGAAGTCCACACCTGATAGCCCACATCGCTTGCAGTTACTCGTGTCCCTAAGGCCAAAAGTAAATAATTTGAGGTGTGTGTGGTATACCTGGTGGATATATTTTAAATGTATAATTCTCAAATTGCCTTGGGAGGGAGCTTGCCAGTAAGGGCGCAGACATGCTCCCCACTCCAGTGGCGTCAGAGGGGGGTCAAGTCTTTCATTCCAGCGATTCAGACTGCTGTCATTGCCTTACACTTGCTCTTCTCTTATTGCACTGTACAGCTTAGTGACCATCTGGCACCGTGTAGGTGCTACTAGAAGAAGCTGTAGGGCTTTCAGTGAGGGCGGTTCAGCTGGGAATGTTTTGTAATGTAGTTTAACTGCTAGTTTCAAACGATGCACCGTGAACTGAAATAGTGGGGATTGGTTAAGAATGTGCTGCAGATTTTCAGTCGTAAGAAAGTGCCCCTCCTGGTATACATCTTGCATGCGATCCATGCCAGCTTCTATAAGTAAGCGCATCGAGCCTTGTTCTTGTGTCACTGTGAGTGCTGCATGATATGCCAATTGTAGGGCCAGAGCATATAGAGGAAGCCTGTCTGTGAGTCTCCCGATTGCCTGCCAGGCACCAATAATAGCATCTAGGGTGTTTATTTCAGACCTAGGCGTTCCTCTATGCGTGTGTGTGAGTATTCCGGCAAGCGTAATGGGATGTGCGTCCTTCACTGCAACGTGTGGTGTGAATGCATGCGAATGATACCAATGATACGCATATTGCACCTGTGCGCACAAGTAATAAATATAAAAATTGGGAGCATTAAATCCACCCCTGTCATAGTGCAATGTGAGCGTGTTCCAGCCCACCTGGGCTTGCCTACCCCCCCCCCCCCCCCAAATTAGCCTGAGCAGTTGGGTACGTACAGTCTTAAAAAAAATGGGTGGTGAGTTTTATAGGAATATTACTGAACAGATATAAAAACCGTGACAGGATGTCCATCTTTATGAGAGCAATACGGTCCGCTAGGGACAATGGTGAGGGCGCCCATCTGTGGAGAAGTGTGGCTCAATGATTAGAGTGGCAGACCCTGATGCAGAGGTCTAGCCCTGGACCAGGGTTCAATTCCCCGCCTCGGCGGGTCTTGGGCTCAAAAATTCCACGGACCTGATAATTCTCGCCTCGGTGCCATTCTAATCATGGAGTCCCACTCTGCAACTCTGGGCAACAGCTTGCTTAATCTCCACAACGGCCCCCACAACGCTAAGGATGCCTGGCCTTCACCTTGGGGGTGCCCAGGAGTGGACGCCTCACAGGGAAAAGCCAGGATGGGTTCCACAGCGGTATTCGTACAAGCGCCGAGAGGCCTCCGGGTAGTCGTGCGCTATACAAGTATCCATACATTTACATTTGTTGTTCCAAGACTACACAAGCCTTTCCGTAATTCTCCCTTATGACCACTTCAGGGTCTCGTGCACCCACACGCCCAGGTACTTAACTGGCTCTGTAGACTGTAACTAGGGATATTCCATAGTCGGGGGAGTATTTATTGCTGTTAATGGTATTACAACTGATTTGTCCCAGTTGATGGTGAGGCCGGAAAACAAGCAGAAGCGAATATATTCCCGTAGAACAGGGGCAAGGTATTGTTGCGGTTCAGAATAAACAGTACCATGTCGTCGGCGTACACAGATATGTTATGTTATGCTATGTTATGTTATGTTACCACAACTTGTAAAGCTGACAGCAGAGCAACTTGGCGGTGTCTAAAGTTCAATGCTGATGCTCTGTGACGCTGTCGGATCACACATGCCAAGGGCTCAAACATAATAGCAAATAATAGAGGCGAGAGCGGACAGCCCTGGCGAGTGCCTTGCTCAAACCGGAAGGGCTTGGAGGTGAATCCCCCAACTCGCACCATCGCCGATGTGTCCGAGTATAGTAGTCGTACCCGTCCCACAAAAACGTGTGAAAATCCCATACGGATCAGGATGTGAAACATGTATGCCATTCGATCGAATCGAACGCTTTAGCCGAGTCAAGCATGACTGCAGCTGTGGGTTCAGCACATAGAACATAGCAAAAATTGTTCGTAAATTGTGGGACGTGGATCTATCAGGTGTAAAACCAGACTGATCTGGAAGTATCAAGCATAGCATAAATGGCTGGAGTTTAATAGCCAGAATTTTAGCTAGTATTTTCGCATCTAAGTTAATCAACGAGAGAGGGCGATAAGAATCACACTGAGACGGGGGTTTGAATTTTTTAAGTAAAGCTATGATCAGGGCCTGCCGAAGGGAGGGCGGTAATTTACCGGTCTCATGCGCCTTTGCATACACCTCAAGTAGGTAGGGTGACAGCAGGTCAACATAAGCTTTATAAAATTCCGCCATGAGGCTGTCCGGCCCAGGAGCTTTTTTATTCGGTAGGGAAAGAATTGCGGCCCGCACATCTGCCTCATCTATAGGTAGACTGAGGTATTCATGTTGATCATCCCCAAGCCACGCACAAGCAATATCCGAAAGATAGTCATTTAGGGCATCGTCGTTCAAACTTCCGCGCAATGTGTACATAGAAGCGTAACAGTCCTGAAATTGGTCAACTATATCCTGAGGCTCGAAATGTTCATCCCCTTGCGCATCTACTATTTTGGTGATGTGATGATGTTCATCCCGAAATTTAAGTTTGGACGCCAGTTGCCTGCTAGTTCGGCCTCCCTCTCCGTATGTCCTGGCAATGTGTCTACATGATATATAATTTGTTTCTGTCTGTGCCAGTGAGTTATATTCCAGAAGTTGCTCATGTATGCGAGCCTGTGTGGGCGTGCTTGGTTGGGATGTATACTCTTTTTCAAGCACTGCTAGAGCAGCCTCTATTTTGTGCAATTGTCCTCTAATATCACGCAATATACATGCTGTGGTGCTAATGCATATCCCTCTTACAGTAACTTTAAAAGCTTCCCATAAGGTAGATGCACGGTCTACTGTGCCTACATTCAGTTCAAAGTACTGGACTATCGCTTTCCAAACGGTGTCTGCGTAGATCGGGTCTAATAGGGCCTCCCCAGAAAAACGCCAAGTGAATGGGCGGTGTGGATTAGTAGGGATAGTAAGAGCAAGCCACACTGGATTATGATCTGATAGCGCGCAAAGTAAAGGCCCAATTTCCGCAACCCAATGATTGGCCCCTTCGTTCAGAAGCCAATAGTCCAAGCGGGACCAACTGTTGTGCACGGCGTGGCGTGAGTGCCCTCGCGTGTCTCAGCGTTGCTTATTCGCCAAGCATCTACTAACCCCAGCTCCATCATAGCATTCCTGATACATTGGGCTACTTTTAGTGTGCAAGAGATGTGAGGACTAGATTTATCCTTATTGGGGTCCAGGTGAGTATTGAGATCCCCCCACAAAATGGCCGCCTCCGGCAAGACACGTAGCTCATTGAGTAGGCGATGAAACACTTGCGGTTCGTCCACAACAGGGCCGTATACATTAATAATGGTGACTAGTGACATACCCAGCTTACCATGCACCATAGCGCAACGCCCCTCATCATCAGTGTAAGTTTTAATAGGTGTAAAGGGTATGCCTTTTTTGACCAGGATGAGCACCCCTCTAGCGTAGGACGAATAAGACGAGGCTAGCTTGTACCCAGCCCATTTGCGCGCAATTCCATTCTCCGCTGTAGTGGTCAGGTGCGTCTCCTGTAGGAGAGCTATCTGGAGTCCATGTCTATCCAAATAGGCAAGTACTTGCCAGATCTTTTGGGGGGAGTTGAGCCCTCGAATGTTCCATGTCAAGCATGTGCATCTATCACCCATGTCCCGCATAGGCCCAATTGCGTAATAATGGTGTATGCGTCAGGGTGTACATAGTCGCTACCTCGCATGTAAGTCGTGTCCAAGCTATCGGTGCAATCAGAAAATAACAGTCCCCATAAAAAACGAACAAATCCCCACCCACTTCTGCAGACCCAATTCGCCAAAGCCATCCCATAGAACGGAAACACATACCCTGAACAAAATAATCTGAGGAAGAAACATAGAATCCCAACAGTGTAGGGGGATACCCATTGGGGAACGCCGGGGCGCACTCACCCTCCCAGAGTGGACAGGAGGTGGACGGAGGGGTATATGACAAGCGTTCCCACCCAGCCATTTATTATGCCAATCCACAAACATAAGACAATTTTCAGAATTAGTATCAAATTCTTGTCTGCATCACCAATGTCCAAATCCACCAGATCGTCGTCTCTGACTCGTTCACAATGCCAGTGTTCAAGTACATGAGAGAGGGGGACCAGTGGCAGATCTCAAGAGCAAGTATCTTGACCCGGTTGCGGCCCACTTGGCTGTCATTCCAGCCCTTGCTGCGATACGTCGTCCTCTTCATTATGTTGTGTGGTAGCGAGCTCCCGAACTTGCCGCCTGAGAATCTTTGCGAATGCCAACGCCGCCTTTGGAGTTGTAAAAATCTTTGATTTCCCATCAACATCTATTCAAAGACGTGCCGGGTACAACATCGCATACGGAATTTCTTCTGCCATGAGAAGCTTTTTGGTCTGTTGATATTCCTTCCGTGCTGCCTGTACAGCCACTGTGAAATCCGGGTAGAAGGCCAGCGACTTCCCTTCATTAATGATGTTGCCTTTCTCTCGTGCCAAGCGCAATACCGTGTTGCGAACCCTGTAATTCAGCAGCCGCGCGATGATGAGGCGTGGCGGAGCACCTGGCGGTGGGCGGGCAGCCAGTGACCTACGTGCCCTTTCTATGATCAGCATACGTGAGAAGTTCTCCACCCCGAAGATAGTCTGCAGCAAGGCTTCAATGTAGGGTTCTAAGCTGCCCGTGTTGGTAGATTCCGGCAGGCCCGCAATGCGCACATTATTGCGTCTCCACCTGGCCTCCAAATCTTCGTTCTTGGCCTGTATGATGGCCAGCACCTTCTCCCTGGCAAGGGTTTTGGCAGTGGTTTGCTGTAGGCCGTCCTCGGTTTTAGATATACGCATCTTTGCTTCGCCCAAACATAGGGCATGCTTGTCCAACTTAGTGGACATGTGGTCCATTCTATGGTTTAGGCTATCTATCTTGTCATCAATGGACTGCAGGCTAGTCTACACCGCTAGAAGTGTCTTTTCAATGCCAGAGTGGCTGTCTGATGGGGCCTCAGCCTCTGAATCCGAGGACTCATTTCGCCGTGATTTGCTGGATTTGCGGGGTTTAAAAGTCAGATGGGGGCTGATTCCTCTCCGATTTCCCCATTATCACCTGTGATTGCACCATGAAGGGAGGAGCGTTATGGCGGTCTGAGTTCAAAAAGGTGTTGTGCGCCAGAGTTTGCACAGCGGTATCGACAACCAAGGGCAGTTTCAAAAAGCGTGGGTGCGTGCACCCAGGCCAGCGCAGACAGTCACTGAGCCTGCCGCCTCCATACGGCCACACCCAAGCTTGCGAGCCGTTCACCGGGTGACAGTATTACCAGGTCTCTCAGACAAGACCACCATACATAGCAGCGCAGTCGGGAGGGCACAGCAGGCAAATATAAACAGCGTGAATAGTCCAGAGGGCAACGCAGCACTACTGTGCAGCGCCCCAGCACAATGGCCAGTCACGTATCTCGGCGCTGCCCCTCCTCACAGCATTGTGCAATGCAGCCCATCTCCAAGCGCCGGTCGTGCATTTTCCCAATATGCTAATCCCCGGGCCTCGCCCGTCGGTAATCCGCAGTGTCCCAAGGGCAGTGCCAGTACACGTTAACACTATTGGGCTCTGGGAACGATGGCGCGCCCACAGAGTATCCGCTCCCTGTGACGCCACTCAGCTATATGTCGGTGTGGCCGCCTTTTCAATTAATACCAAGGCAGTACAGGTCCCCCATATATCCCCACAGTTTTAAGGGCGAGGAAAGTCTAGGTCCAGGTGACTGAGGCAGGCTGCTTCCGCCGCACGCGTGCATCCAATCCAAGTCTGCAACACGCGCGACAGTTCCTCCTCAGCAGCGATGGGGAAAGCACCTCTTCTTGATGGGTTTGGGCCGTAGAGTCGCAACGGTTCCTCGCCGGTCAGCGTGCGCTTCACTCCGGTTTAGTGTACCCCAGGGAGCCGCTACGTCGCATACACTCGCTCTCGCACCGTCACACAGTGTCTGGCAGCACTCACACGCGCAGCGGTTCCGCACTCTGCTCAGGCGGCACCGTCAGGAGGGTTCCAGCGGTCCCGGCCTCAGGATTTTGCCCACGCGTGGCCCTTCTGAGTCCAGGCTTAATATAATGGCACCACCATCTTAGGACCACAGGGTCGCACCGATTCACTCGATATTCACTTGGTTCTAAGCCGCCGTCTACAACGCCGTCAGTCTCACAGCTGCAGGGAACAGTCCACCACGTGGCCCACAGTTTTTATTGCGTTGTTTAATGCAGGAACAGCAGGATTATTTCACGTTATGGGCTCCGTCCGGCGGAGCTGCACTACGACGCAGCCATCTCGCTGTGCGCCCTCTAGTGCCCCACAGTTGGGCTATTTGTGCCTTTACTCTAGACAGTCACACAAAGGGAGCTGAGGTTTGCCCTGCATATCCTGATGGACAGCACCAGGCCTTCCTGAGCTAGGGTGGTGGGAGGTGTTGACACTGACACCTGAATACTGAATAGGGCTGTGCCTGTCCTCACACAAAGAAGTCTCCACCCCCGGTATTATGTCTGGATCTAGAGCAGGAAACAGCAGGGTCTTGTGCACTATCAAAAAATCTAAATATTCTCAATTTGGTTATTTTTCTATAGCCATAAAAGAGTGCATTGAACATACAATAAAATAATAAATAATCATATCTGTAATTAAGAACAATTCACATTGGTTTTACAGGTAATCGTAAATAAAGTGCCTACATGCTGAAAGTGCATTCACAAAGGGACATTAGTTCTTAATATAATCCATACTGAATGAACAACTTACAAAACATATAAAAAACTTTTAAGCCTATCTAGAATCACCATATGTCAATAAACAGCATGAAAATTCATAGGGCACATCGTGCCCAACAAATAAAATGCATAACAATCACAGTTTAAGAAAGATGGTACAAGACCTCTTTTTCTTCTAGATATTACAACCTTAAGAAACCTTGCCAGTACCACACATGTATATAAATTGGGAAGCAATTACAAATATAGAAATGCCGGTCTGCATTGCTTAAAATGTAGTGATTTTAGTATAGGAGCAATAAAAAGTCTCCTTAAATCAGCATATAATTTACAGAAGAACAAAATGTGCATCGTTGATTGTTTGGACATATTGTCACAAGGACATAACATTAGATCCTTTGCCCAATTATTAGTACTTGGAAATGTTGCCAAACGATAAAAAATATCTAATCTAAAACGCGTTAAAACAAATCTGTTTCGTGCATTTAAAACATTAAAAAGATACGGTTGGACTGAAAAGGTGGTTAAAACCATTTGGTTATGTTGGACTGAAGGTTTAGTTAATTCCACTGATAGTCTCAGTTCTTCCAGGTGATTTAAACATTCTAATTTAAGTGCTTCCTTTGTAATATTGTTAAAGGTAACTGGAGTTTCATAGAATTCAGGGTGACTAATATTTACCATGAGGTTCTTGATGGACTTTAGCCAGGGAACATTTAATGAGTGGTCAGAGTCACAACAGTCCTTAACTAAAGTGCAGTTGAATTCCAGATGGTCTGAAGTCCAGATTTTGTACCAAAGGAGGACTGGCTGTATTCTTATCAAATCGGTTAGATATGTACTACCCAGTTCGGAATAGCACACAAAATTAGAACAGCTAGGGTGAAGCGCCAGAAGATATTTAAAGAAAGCATTTTCAATCACCTGTAGTGGTTCCAAATTGACATAGCCCCACAGCTCAGAGCCATACATGGCAATCGTTCTGCATTTTGCATTATAAATCTTTAACATTTCTCTTGGCTGTTTACATCCTATTTTTTTTTTTGCACAATTACACAAGGCCGTAATTGATCTAATAAATTGCAATTTTTTTGATTTCATGGCGCTTTTCCAATTCCCATCGCAATCAAATAGAATATCCTGATATGTAAAAGCGGGAGTATGTGGAATAACATCCTGCCCTAAGCAAATATTGTGCATCTTAGTGGAGCTTTTGCCTACCTTCATAGCAAATTTTTTACTTATATTAAGTTTCAGCCCCAGATGGTCCAAAAATTGCACAAATTTGTTGAGAAGTTGTTGAAGGGCAAGTGGGGTACGTGCCAAAAGGACGTTGCCGTCCGCATAAAGCAGGACGGGTATTGGACGCTGTTTAATTTGTGGCAAATCCAAACGTAAATTAGCAAAGGTATCACCTAGGTTATTAATATACAGATTGAATAAAAATGGTACAAGCACACACCCTTGGCAAACTCCTTTTTCGATATTAAAAGCACGGGTACATTCGCCCTTTGTACCAAAGCGAACCCTGGCACGGCCTGTAGAATATAAATGTCTCAGAAAGCTAATGGTTGTGTTGTCAATTCCCATTGAGGTCATAGCAGATCCAAGTTCATCATGAATTACTGAATCACAAGCTGTTGAAAGATCAACAAAAACCAGTAACAGATTTCCTCCTTTAATGGGGCATATTTACTCGTAATCAAATTTAAATTGATGGCTTGGCCCATGGTCCCTAATCCATTACGGAAACCATATTGTAAATCCGACATTATATTATTACTATCCACCCAACTGCTTAATATTATACGACTCACAACCTTGACCAGAGAGTCTAGCAAGGAAATGGGCCTATAATTAGCAGGGGAGTTCTGGTCTCCTTTTTTAAAATATTGGGACAATATGCGATTCAGACCATGAGGGAGGAAAACCTACACTCTTACAAGATCTAAGAACAGTGGTCAAAAGAGGAGCCCAGAGCTCCAAATAAGCTTTAAACAAATCGATGGGAACGCTGTCGGGCCCTGGTGCTTTGCCTCCCTTACTTGAACTTATGGCCAAAGTAACTTCTTTCAGTGTGAAGTTAGGATCGTGCTACTCAGTAGGGGATGGAGTGTCCATCACCAGGGCCTCCATTAACTCTTTTCTAGTGCACTTTGTAGGATCAGAGTATAATTTAGAAAAATGTAGTACCCAGTCCTCCTCATTCACAGTCACCTCTATTTTAGGATTATTGTCTTCACTAATGAAGGGTGAATTAACTACACGCCAGAATGCGGTAGGATCATTATTACAACTTGCCTCAAACTGTTTTTCCCAAGCCTCCATTTTCAAACTTCTTTTACGCTGTTCTATTGCAAGCTTGTATTGCTCTCTTAAGTTGAACCTCCAGAGTTTTCCTGGGTGTGCACTTTAACGCTAATTTAAAAATTTTATGTGCCTCTGCACAAGCATAATCAAACCAGAGTTTCCTGTTTTCTTTACTACCTTTCTGGTGTACCAAGAGGCCTGCTTTAATTGCTTTAGTGATTTTATCAAATGACTCCATTGTAGCAGCAGGACCTACTGAATCATCCAATCACACATTAAAAGCCTTTTTATGTTGGTATATTAATTTCTTTAAAAAAACATTGGATTCGACCATGGACCACCCTAATGGATAACCATTTGTTCGTGATAATTCTATGTTCTCTTCAGACATAATAGGATGCCGGACCCCTTGGTTTGTTATACTACCAGAGTTCAGCATAAGGCTCTGTGGAAAAGCTCATTATGGTTTCTAAAAGCTATACTTGATTTAATCTTTCAAAAGTGATAACTTGATTTGTGTATGTTGGATTCCTGTTGTTTTGGACACTGACTGTTTGGTTGGCCCCAGGACGGATGCAAACGTACGTTTTAAAAATAATTAAATAACCCCCCCCTCCCCGCATGTGCCCCCGGCACCCCCACCCGCGAGTCATGCTGCCCGCGACTGCAAGAGGGTGAGCATGGGTTATCTTTGGTGTGTAATTTGCGTGCCCCGATTAGAGTGGTCGGGTTCTGCCTGGCTTAGGTGCATACCCTAGCCAAACAGAAACCTCCCTTATAACAGTGTGCATGTAAAGATCCTAGGTTGCAAAAGAATTAAGTTAGGTTTACATTTTCTTAAAACCCATATCCTTTATAATTAATAATAGGCACCTTCTGGAGAGAGTCTATAAAACGCACAGAAAAAAATAAAATTGAGCAAACTCAGGTGTGAACTTTCAGTACTAGGGAATGTACAAATTGCCAACAAATACAACCCACCCTGAACCTGGTAAGGAGCGACCACTCCCAACAATTAGTAACCATGCCTAGGCATGGTTCCAGTCCACTAAAAGTTTGTATTGCTTCATAATCCCTGTTGGCGGTTACTGAGCTCCTATGCACTCCTCTCCATACTCTGCACAACCATAAAGGTCTGTTTTACCCATATTTTATCAGTGGTAGATATTCACTGGGCAGTGTGGAATACAAGTGACCCACCCAGACCATCAAGTCCTGCCCTGATGTAAGAGATTCAGGGAATCTTCCCACCTGATACACAAAAAAAGATAATCCCGTATTGTGCCCCCGTTCAGTGTAGCGTTCTGGTCACGCCACACTGAACACCACCAGAACAAGGCAGCTAGCCTGATTTGATCCTCCACATAGGGTACACCCCATTTCCCATCTACAGCATGATTTGAGGTACTGGGAGGAGCCCCTAAAAGAAGGCGCAGGATACACTTTTCTTCAGCCTGGAGATTACACACATCCTTAAACTCCCAGATGGCAGACCCGTAACACTGCACAGGCAAATAGTTCTGATGATATATTTCCATAAGTCAGCTAATCATTTTGTGGTCTATGTTCATTACCAGGTTGAACAGAAAGTCAAGAAATTGAGCAAAGTGATGTTTCCTGTTCAAAATCAAGCGTCCCATGTACCAGCTGCATCAAAGGTCACTCCCAAATATGGGAACTGTTACGTCCTTTCTAACTGATGGCCCTTGATCGTAAAGCCCGAGTTTTGAAATGTTTCCATCCACACGCTGTAAAAAAGATTTTGGAAAGATTGGCCTCCAAATTCAGTTCATCGATAAAATGAGAAAGGCATTCATCACATGTTCCAGGCCTTAGGGGTTCTGGCTATCAGGACCGCGTTGTCTGCATAGAGTGCTGGCAGGGGCGTCCTCGCACTCCTATATCTCATTCAGCCAGCTATTGACTCATACTGGCATTCACTTAATTGCCCATCTACACCACCAAACACACAAGTTCACCAATCACTGAAGCAACACTTTTAGTTCTCAGCCAGTCCTACTGGCTTGAGTGCTAGTTTGTGAGGGGTATAAGTGAGCTTCCAGCAGTCTGTGAATGATATAGTGGTGTGAAAGGAGTGCAACAGTGATACTGGTAGTGTATCACAGCTACTGTGATGTGTTTAGGAGTTCTGTAGGTAGGGTGGGACTGCTAGGATGTGTGAGTATAGGAATACTTCCAGTAGTGTGTAACTGTTTCTTTGTGATGGGTGTGAGTGTGCTTCTGGTAGTATGTGAATTCTCGTCTGTGAGAGGGTTGTCTGTAATAAGGGTGTTTTTCATTTCCACCACAATGTCTTTAATAATCCCCCTTGTATTTTCATTAAGACCATGACTGATGGCATGCTGTGCACTTAATTAACAAATGGTGAGTCCTACTCTTGAAACATTACTTCAGCAGTTGTTTCTAAGTGTGGTAGGGCATTCATAACGCAGAGAGTCCATTTGTTTTCTTTTTGAGAACCCTTGCTTAGTTACCATTTGCAGTCTGCCCTCACCTACCCACCTCCATACAAAAGACTGACCCAGCAATGTGCACAATCAGTTGTGTTTACAGCCTTCATCAAATACTAATAACACCAGTAACAGAATCTCGTTCCCTTCCTACATGATCCCTTGACGCTCACAGACAATCATCTTTAGCCCTGAAACTTTTCCATCAACCTCACATGAAGAACTTCACTAGTTTCTAGCTCCATCACATCTGGTTGACTTTGGGCCCAGCCCTCTGTCGGCAAAGCAAATCTGGCTTACCTGCATGAATACTGCACTTTATGTGCGGGGAACTTGTGGAGTACTGTTAGGTTCACAGGAGTAGCTGGTTTGCCAGCAGGCAAGATCACTCTAATGCTCTTGTGCTGAAGAGCACGTATTCATGCATGCACCAAAGAGCGCCATACTTGTGCCCTAGATAGATCAGAATATTACAGCATAGCCTTAAAACTATTACTGTGCTCTCCCACTAGGCTACTGGGAAGGAGGGACAATGAGTCTGCAGGACGCCCTGCAGTGGTCAAAACAACATATAACATGATTCCTGCTGGAGAAGAGGCAGAGAGTGCAACTTATGTTTGGTTACTGCAACATTCGTAACCCACCAGGCTACTCAATACGATGCAGCCACTATCTTAGGTGTAAGATATCAACAGATCATCATGCTGCTATGTACTAGATCAGCCGGTGCTGGTGTACAGTACTAATGTTGTATTTACAACCGGGCCAGGCACTGCAACTGTTGAAGCTTCTAGTACTACAGCAGGATGTGCTGGAGAGATAGAATGTTGCAGGATTGATTTGTTCTTGGGCAGTGGGCTGTAACAATGCTCCTCCATCACAATTCATGTGGGAATGTAGGAACTGATCAGGGGGTGTCAGAGCTATTGGAGAGTACTGGGCTCCAATTGTGACATTTGGAGTCTTTTACCTCTGGTGTCATGGTGCAGTCTTACTATTGGACCCAAACAGGGGCCATATTACATAAGGTGCGCTGGGGGCACAACAGGCATTGCGCCCGCTTTGTGCGCCCGGGGCACTTTGGTATTATAGAAGGGAGCACAGACGCTTCTGCGTCCCCTTCTATAATTCCGATAACGTTGGCGCACTTAAAGCGCCTGCAATATCAACCGAGGGTGTTCCCTCATTTGCATAGAGGCGTGCCCTATGCAAATGAGGGAATTCCTTTGACTCTGCACCCGTGCCATATTACAGAAGGGGGCGCAGAGTCAAAGAAGCCCTCAGAAGGCGCACTGACAGTGCGCCATTTAAAAGGTGATGCACTGTCAGTGTGCCCCCTGAGAGCAGCCCTCTGCAGGGGGTGAAGGGGTGCCATGGACCCCCCAGACATTCCCTTGCAGGCGGGTACAGTCACCAACTGCACCTATCTGCAAAGGGATCTCTAATCCCCTTTGAAAGTGCAGGCAGGTGCCACCTGCACTGTGAAAACACGGAGCATCTGCTCTGTGTCTTTACATGAAGGCGATGCCCCCTGGGCAGCGCATTCACCGTAATGGGGCGCATTGGCATGGTTTGCGCCCGGTGCACCTTTTCAAAGGTGCGCTGGGTGCAAACAATGCCAATACGTAATACGGCCCCTGATCTCCTTTTGCAACTGATCCTGAGAGTTGTGAGGCACAGCAGTCCATGGCTTACTCAAGGAGTTGGTGTGGGCTGGAAAAGTACAGTAAAACAACCACATGTCCCTTAATATATAAACATCAAGTCAGTGCTTCACCCATAGAAAAATAACATTACTTTTATAAACACACACCAAATACTGCACATATAATAAAGATTAATAAAGAAGATGATCACTCTCTGGACCCTTCTTAGCTAGAGATCTGATCTAAATGTATTTATATTGTTTAGGCCTCAGGCATTATATTTCTCCCAAGGTTAACCCCTCCTCACCATTATTAAAGTCCAGAACTTCCTGCTTCTGAAGGAACCCACACTAGACCCTGATGATCTCATCAACTACCAGCCTATCACTCAACTACTCTTGATCAGCAAGATCATCAAAAAGGTAGTCCATATTCCAAAATCATCAACGCTAACCATCCCTTTCATGACTGCCCATCTGGCTACAAGTCATACTGCAGCACAGAGACTTGATGATGCCTTTCCAATCACAGATGAAGACGACTCTACCCTCTTGATATTGCTTGACGTCCCATCTATAGTCTTAGATGGGACTCCCTGGCAATGCCCTTACTGGTTCTCCCCCTATATTGCAACCAACACCAGTTCATTCACATGAGCCCGTTCAGGACCCAGAAGATCCCAATCACCTGTGTAGTTCCACATGGGCCACATATTACATGTCATCTTCACCAACTAGATGGAGATCCTTTGGGCTCTACTCATTGATAAGAGCATCAAACTTCACCAATATCCCAATACACAACTCTACTTGAAAGTCTCCTATGCTCCAGACATCCAACACCTCATACACTGCCTGCACCTCATCCAGACCTGAATGTGCAACACCTACCTGAAGGTCCAGTATTCCAAGACAGAATTACTGTTAATTTCCAAGAACAACAAGCAACAGCCAGTCCAAACCTGCCTTAATGACATGAACCTTGATGACTTCAAACCCCAACTTTCACCCGGAGCCAAGTCACTCGGATTCAGTGTGTCACAAACCTCACTCTCAAAGAACACATTTGTAAGTGATAGGGATCAGGGTATCTAAAATATGCCCACTACCACGGATAGAGTACTCACACAGTTACACGCACATACATTCATCATACGCTAGGGCCCATTTCACTAACACACGCTCAAATACTCTACCAGCAATAAACCTGTGGAAAGAAAACACCTAAACACCCTGCATCGATATCAGGTCGATCAGATCTGGTTTTGTGACTGTCCTAATCAATAACATAATCTACACAACATATAAAATAATGATCAGAAATATAAACCCAATAATTGACAAGAAAGAAAATTCAACACCATGTTTAAAATTATATTGCTTTATCTAAAATTAGTCAAAGTAAATCAATCAGAATAAATCATTTCTCATAGTTACCTATTCTAACTAAGTGTCAGAACGGGTCAGGACAAGTCTCTCGGTAAAGTCTCTCAAGACGAAGTCCCTCAGCATCGATCCTCAGCAACGCAGATTCACGCGGCAAAGGCAAAATGGCAAGTGGCAAAGCCCTCCCTAAGCTAACATTTTTTATAGTAAAAATTACAATGGAAACACACATAAAGTTTGCAATATACACTGAATCACTGAGCAGAGCGAGAAGGAAGAAATGTAACATTGCTACATCTGAAAATCTCCGCTCAGGAAAAGCCACAAGACGAAAACTACGGAACAGGAACCAAGAAACTATTAAAGTATCCGATTTGTTCAACTTCCTTCGGCAGCCGAACCACAGTTCATTGTTCATTTCTAAAACTCCTTTGTTTCCCAAGGCTACCCAGAATGTTCCATTTCTTTTGGAGATCCTCCAAAACTGCTGCTGTCCTCATGGAAAGTTTTCATAAAAGGACCATGGTCAGTCAACTTCAAGACCATTTCCAGCAGGGGTCTCCCTCGTCACGTCTTTCATTTTACAAATCACGGGCAGGCTTCAAAATTCAGCCATCTTAATACAGGCCTCCATAGGCCACAATAGACCATCTTTAATTAAAGAGACAAAATAAACGTTACTACAGCATAGTGATTAAACAGTGTTAACCCCACTAATACCCTTATGTGTATGCATTTATCTAGCTCTCGCGACATAAAAAGCATTAATTCAGGCAGCGTTTTGTGCTCAAAATAAACAGCACACAGCAACGTTTAAACATGAAAACTTGCACGTTATTTTTTAGAAAACAGAAACAGCACACGCATGCTAACCCTCGTGTAACTTTCTCTTATGTTAAGACAAACGGATTGATTAATAAAAAACACACTTACACAAGACAAATAATTAATTGTTATTTATTAATAATTAATAAAACGCATAGACATACTAGAGCTTCAAAAGCCCCTGAATTTTCTAAATGAAAACTCTGCTCCAGCAATCCCCCCTTTGGTGATTTTATCACCAAATAAACCCCAAAAAAAAATTAGTGAAAATTTAGTCCCATTTTAGGAGAAATCAGAAATGTCTTTTCCCCTTACACAACATTAAACACCAGTCACTCTTTCATCATCTCTCTTTGTCTCTAAATAAACACTCTCCCTCAATTCTTCTAATTCAATCTCTTGTGGTTCTCTCTTCAACTTCTTATTTTTCTTTTCTTTATTCAATTTCTTCCTCCCTCCCCTGTTTTTACAACACACACACACCAATCTTATTATTAATAAAGCCACAATTATACAAGACAAGGGAAACAATATTCTACCTATAATAGTACTACCTATCTTTGCAATAAAATCTTTAACAGCTATCATCTTATTAGCTATTTTAGTCCACAAATTCCCAGCTTCAAGTGGTACTAATTCTTCATGCAAATCAGTAATATTTCTAATATAGACCTTTAGGTCTCTGCTTTCGTCAGGAATGTAAGTGCAACAATGTTGAACTTTCAATATTCCACAAACTCCACCCTCCTTAGCCAATAGAATATCAAGGGCAAGTCGATTTTGCATAGACATGGCACGTACGGCACTTAATTCCGTATTCACCAAAAGAAACCCTCCTGCGGTATTTGTCGATAAGCGATCAACCACTGTGGACAGTTTCCGAATTCCATAAGCATTTAAAGAAATTCCCACTGCTGGAATCAAAACCCCAAAAATATCACCCACAATTTCAGACCAAGTTTCTCTCTTAAAACGTGTTAATAAGTTAATATCTTCTACATCTCTTATTTTATCTGTATGAAAAATCTTAGGAAAAACCAGGCCCACATAACATGTGCCATACCAATGGTCAGGCAACTTGTAATAAGCCTTGTTCCCACAAACATAGTACACTCCTGGAAAAATTGTATCTTCTCCACCTCTGAAACCCCAACCTGTCGCAACGAAGTATGTATCATGGCACTCACTAGTCCCCACAAAATATGTATCATATTGGGATTTCCTTCTTGTAATGCAAAGTTTACCCTTCTGTGGTGCATCTAGAGCTAAAGTTGGACTAGCCCCATTTCTCAACTCTTTTCCCATCTCTATGTCCCAAATTGTCTCACTCACTTCATATTTTCCCCCTTTCTCATGTATGTTCACTCTCCTTTCCTCTACCATATCCAGGAAAGCTCTCTCCTCTTCTTTCAAACTGCAAGTTAAATTATTCTTAAAAATGTAATCTAATGTTAATCCTTTTTCTTCAATAAAAATCTCACCAAAAGTGTTAGCTTCTTTAGCTGGATTCAGCTCTTTGTTCATTGGCAAGTGCCCAAAAATACTATCTCTGTTAGACATCTTATAATCTACTTTCCCTAACAAATAAAAAACACTACTTAAAATACTACAAGAAATACCATATGTAGCTGGTAAATGGTGATAAGTAACACCCTCTGAAACGGATGCAGGTAATTGCATACAGACGTAGCAATTCCTTACTTCCATTGTCTTCACATATTCATATAACAGTTTCGAAAAAACATTACTAGAAAAATTATTAATTGACCTATCTTTGTGTATGTAACTACTACTTCTAATTGGAACTACCTTTTGTGAATTCTTCTCTACATTTGTCACATTCTCTAAATGCATTCCAAACTCTACTTTAAAAGTAACTAATACAACTAAAACTCTCCATAGAAGCATTAATAATCCAGTACAACAGCAGCACATTCTACACCACCTCTTAAAGAAGGCACATCTATTTCTATTATCCTCTATGTTAGCCATTTTAGTTTAGCCTCTACTACTCCACTACTGTTTGAACTTTTCAATTCTTCAACAATTCTTCAGCTTTCAGTTTATCCAAATGATCTCTTCGTTCACTCGATCCAAGTGAATCCTTCTTTCACTCAGTTTGGATACTTGTCATTCTTCACTTCGATTTCTTCAACATCAAATTGTATCAGATCTCCAACATCAAAATCCTCAGTACTCGACTCTTCTCCAATGTCAGTCAAGAGTACTTTCAGAATTTCACCAGTATCTTCCTCAACCACTTCTCTCAAGACCACTTCCGGATTATCTCGAGTCACTGTTTCTTCTTTTCCTCCTTCAGACAGTGCCACATAAGACCATTCCGGTGATCTGTACTTTTGGTTGGGTCTTCTTACTCTTTTTATTTCCACTGGTTCATTTGACTCCTTTGATTCTTCTCCTTCAGCTTTTGAACTTTGACTCGAAACTTCATTCACTTGTTCAGCTTTTGATGAATTTGCTCTTATTACTCTGTATCTCAGCCTTTTAACTCTGTTGTTAGGCCAACGATCTCCTCTTAACACCTTTTTCGGCTTTGTTTCTTTATTACTCCTTTCTCCAATCCAAGTTCTCTTTCTCAGAACTCGACCCTCTGTTTGTTCATCCTCATCATCTGTTTCAAGTGCCTCTTGTTTCCGTTTTCCAGCAGCTTTCTTCTTCTCCACAGATTTTTTCACCACTGTTTGAGACTTCCCTACTCCTGTCCCTCCTCGGGTCTCCGACACACAATCTTCTTGCTGTCTACTTGTCCCTTCACCTAGCTCCTCATGAATGTTCCCTACACCTCCTCGGGGGTCTTCCGCAATCTGTCCCTCTCTATCTTCTTCTGACCCTACTTCTTCAAGTATAATCTCAAGTGGTTCTTCAATCTCCTCCTCTTCTGATTCAGGAGTAGTCTCTGTGTGATTTCTTTTTTCTTTTCTTTTTCCTTCACTGCTGTTTGAAACTTCAGGCTCTCTTACAGAATCTGATCTTCTCTCTGATACTCGCAGTGATTCTCTTGAAGCTCTCTCTGCTTCTTTTCTCACTGATTCCGTATCTTCAGTATCTTCATCATCACTGGAATCTGACTCTTCAAAATACTCTTTACCAGTCCCTTCTTTTGGATTTGGAACTCTCAGAGTATGACTTGCATGTACCCAGTGCTTCACTCCAGCACACTTTACTGCAGTCGTCGTAGTCAGAATAACTTGTCTCGGCCTTCCCCACCTTGGAATCAAGCAATTTCTTCTTCTGTGCACCTTAATCCTCACCCAGTCTCCTGGACTCAGATCATGGGCTTGCTTCTTCTCAAGTGTGGTAGCTTCTTCTCCAACCTGGTGAAACACAGAATGAACTGCGTCAGCCAGGCCTTTACAGTAATCCAAAATCATGTCATCAGTTATTGTCACCAACTTATTGACAGGCACGAATGCATGGCGCATAGCACGTCCCATGATTATCTCGTGCGGACTCAAACCAGTAGTTCTATCTGGAGTAGATCTCATTGTCATCAGAACTAGAGGCAAAACATCTGGCCATTTCATGCCAGTGGCTAAGCACATTTTTCCAATCCTATTCTTGATTGTGCCATTAATCTGCTCAACCACACCAGAAGCCTCTGGTCGGTATGCACAATGTAGCTTCTGCTGTATTTTCAATGCTTCACAAATCAAACCCATGAGCTCATTTTGAAAATGTCTACCTCTATCAGACTCAACTGTAACTGGAAACCCGTACCTAGGAATCAACTCCCTCAACAGTAATTTTGCCACTGTTAATCCATCATTTCTTCTAGTCGGGTAAGCTTCCACCCACCTTGAAAACAAACAGACTACCACTAGAACATACCTCAGTCTGTTCACTTGGGGCATCTCAATGAAATCAATCTGCATTCTTGTAAAAGGACCTCCTTCTCTGCCTATTGTTCCCAGACTCACCACTGTCTTTTTCCCAGTGTTAAATTGCTGACAAACTAAACACCTCTGACAGATGCTTTCTGCAATTGTCCTGAACTTTGCATTGTACCAGGTTTGTTTGAACGACCTAACCATCGCGTCTCTCCCCAAATGTCCCTGGCCATGATACATCCTTGCCATTGACGACAAGATTGAGTTCGGCATTACTGGTCTGCCATCTCTGTAGACCCAAACATGGTCTGTTTCTCTTGGAGCACATCCTGCCTTAATCCAATCTTGTTTCTCTTCTTCTCCTGCCTCATCTTGTAACTGCTTCACTTCATCCCAGGTCTCTAGGACATTAGTAAACATCACAGAAAGAAAAGACATTTCCCCTTCTCTGTCCCTATTAATGGACTGATTTGTCTTGGCGCAGTATTGCGCAACATCATTGGCGTACCTGTTTCCAATCGTTACGAAATCCTCCCCCTGACCATGGGCAGCACACTTTACAACTGCTAACTCCTTAGGCAGCTGTATCGCCTCAAGCAATTTTCCAATCATTTCAGCATTCTTTATTGGAGTTCCACTCGATGTCAAGAAACCTCTTTGTAGCCAAAGTTGGCCAAAATCATGCACCACTCCAAATCCATACTGACTATCAGTCAACACAGTCGTCCTCAAATCTTTCCCAATTTCGCAAGCTTTTGTCAATGCTATTAATTCAGCAACTTGCGCAGATTTCACTCCTTTCAATGGTGATGCTTCCATGACCTCTGAAACTTTACACACCGCATATGCTGCGCATAGCACACCATCATCATTCCTCAAGCATGATCCATCCACAAACAACACATGGTCATTCTCAGGTAAGGGAATATCCCTTATGTCTGGTCTTGGTTTTGTACAGTACTCAAGCACATCCAAACAATCATGATCATCTTCCATTTTCACACCCACGTTTTCAATGTCTGGCAAAAGTGTCGCTGGATTCACATTCACACATCTCTCGAGAGTCACATTTGATGCTCCCAGTATCACTTTTTCATACTTAGTCAATCGACTATGTGACATGTACTGAGTTCTGCTTCTTGTCAAAAGAATCGCCACATTGTGAGGTACGAATACCCTTACAGGATATCCCATTATGATTCCCTCACTCTGTTGCAGACTCCTGCATGTTGCAGCCACAGATTTCAGACAACCTGGTAAACCCACAGCTACAGGGTCAAGTGTTGATGAGAAGTACGCAATAGGCCTTCTCAATTGTCCATGTTTCTGGATTAACACTGAAAGTGCACATCCATTTCTCTCACTGCAGTACAGCTCGAATTCTTTTTCATAGTCAGGCATACCCAAAGCTGGAGCCTCACACATTTTACTTTTAAGCTCTTCAAATGCTGCCAATTGTTCTGCATCCAAATCCAATGGATCTGTCATTTCACTTTTTGTCAATTTAATCAGTGGCTTTGCTATCAGAGAAAAATTAATTATCCACTGACGACAATAACCCACCATACCCAGGAACATTCTCACTTCTCTCTGGGTTTTTGGAGCTTTCATTTCTCTGATTATTCTGATCCTGTCAGTAGTCACTTTTCTCAGACCCTTTTCAATATTGTGTCCAAGATAATGCACCTCTTTCTTGCAAAATTGCAATTTGGCTGGAGATACCTTTAACCCTCCATCTGCCAGATGATTCAGTAAAGCTATGGTATCCACTTCACAAGCTTCACGTGTCTTTGATGCCACCAATAGGTCATCAATATATTGTACTAGCACTGAACTCTCAGGCATGATCAAACTTTCCAACGATCTTTTCAATAACTGATTGAATATCGAAGGACTCTCCGTATACCCCTGTGGGATACGACACCATGCTAAAATACGCTGGCCAAACCTAAATGCAAAAATCGGCTGGCTGTCATGATGAAATGGAATTGAAAAGAACGCATGACACAAATCAATCACTATATACCACTCAGCATCATGTGGAATTTGATACAGGATCACTGATGGATTTGGCACAACAGGACAACATGCCACCACAATTTGATTAACTTTTCTCAGATCTTGCACGATCCTAAATTTGCCATTGGGCTTTTTCAGTCCCATTATCGGTGAATTACACGGACTACTCAATAGTTCTCTCAGAACTCCTTGCTGAATCATTTTCTCAATTATAGGAGTTATCCCTTCAATTATTTCTGGTGTCATTTTGTACTGAGGAATGTTAGGATATGTAATTCCTTCTTTCACTGCAATCTTCACTGGATCTACATTATTCATCAATCCCACATCCTCTCCTGTAAAATCCCAAACTGCTCTTTTCACTGTGTCTCTCAGCTCTTGAGGCAAATCCTCCGGATTAAACACAGCAAATGCACCAATTAACTCACTTTCTCTATTTTCTAGAGTCATTCGGTAGAAAACATCATCATCTGGTGTCTCAAAAGCTATTCCATCTGGTGTACAAAAAATTGTGCAGTTCATCTTACACAATAAGTCCCTACCTAACAGGTTCACTGGACTCGTGTCACAGACAATAAATCTGTGCATATCTGAAAATTTCCCTATCTGTACTCTTACTGGTTCAGTAAGACGTGTTCTGATTTGTGTATTGGCTACACCAACTACTTGGATTGCTTCATCCGAGAGAGGAAGATTTCTAACATCTGTTGACCTGACAGTTGATCTTGTCGCACCTGTGTCTACCAAAAAAGTAACACTCTCCTCATTTATTTTCCCATCCACAAATGGTCCTGCCTGGTCTATTTCTAGAGTTGCACCAAGTATGCACTCTTCCTCCTCTCTTCGGCACCGTCAATAATCACCCTCAGACTCACTCCCTTCACTCTTTAACAAGTACTGCTGTACTTTGTTAGAACGTCTTGGTTTGTTTACCTGCTCATCATTGTAGAATCCTGAATCCTGATTATACTTTTGTAACCCTCTATTCTGCGGCAAGGGCGGTTTTGGCTCTTGACTCTGCTGTCTCACAACTTTCTGTTGTTGCTGTTGTTGATTATTTCCTTCATTCTGGTTCTGCACCTGTTGATTTAAAGGTTTACTCTCATTACTCACTAATGGTGGATTAGGACATTCAGATCTCCAATGTCCCAGTTGGCCACAGTTGTGACAAGGGAACTTTTTCTTCGCTTCCTCAAGACTTCCTTTTCCTTTTCCTGCATATCTGGGTCTATTTCCTGCATTATTTCCTGGATTATTCGCCTGTTCCACTAACTGTGCTTCCTGTCTTTCTGCAACTTTCACTTGTGCCCACATTGCTTTCTCTTTCAGCTTTCTTTGTTTTGCTTCAATTTCATCACTGAAGTATTTTGCATGTCTCAGAATCTCATCTACTTTCTTACTCTGCCAATCCACTGTGTGTTCACGAATTCTCTCACCAATTTCAGGTCTAAGGCCATATACAAATCTGTATACAAAGTGACTCAAATCTTTGTCACCCAGGTGTTCATTTCCACTGAATTGTTTAAAAGCCAGTATCAGCCTTTCGTAAAAAGCATGAACTGATTCTTTTGCTTCCTGTTGTGTTCGATCTATCTTAACCCAGTCTGTCTCTTTTGGAGGAACTTTACTCTTCAGGTATACCATCACCTGATCATATTTTCTCATTACTTCTGGATCTGGTGCCCCTGTTCTTGAATCTCTTGGATATTCCTCAGTAGGCCAACTCACAACTATTTTACACTCAGTCCACAAGTCTGCTGGAACAATTATATCAAACAGACTATTCAGGTCAACCCACAGCACTTTTGACAATTTCACAAACCTGTCTACCTGCCTATACCACTCGACGGGCTTTTCTCTCAATCGAGGAAAATCATTCGTAAATGATAAAATATCCTGTCTGGTCCATGGAACATGTACATATCCTCCTCCAGGTATTTCTCTCATAGGATAATTATCCACTGGTTTCTCCTTTTCTCTCACTGGAAATGCTGAATAAGTTGTTCTATCTTCAGATTCCTCTCTTTTCTTATACCACCTATCCTTCCACTTTTCAACATCACCCCATCTTCGCAATAATGCCACCATTTCCTTAATCTGTCCTGTTCTACCAGTAGCATTCAAACTTTCAATATCCTTCTCTGTAAAATCCATCCTGTAAGTTTTCTGTAAAGCCTTTACTTTATCAATGTCAACTCCCAGCTCATTTGCTATTGTTCTCAGCCTGTCATGTGTATGTCTTGCTCTCCAGGTAATACTCTTACACATAAACAACAGCTCACCATCATGATGACTCTTCAGGATTTCTGTTGGAACTGTCCCTGTCACAAGCTCTTCTAATTCTATACGTAACTTAGCCACATCAATAACTTGTGAATCCTTATCCTTTTTCTGAAGAACCTTCATCCAATCATTCAAATCATCAACTGTTATTTCAGCAGTTTTTCTCACTGGAACCACTCTTTTCTGCGGTTCTAAAATTGGCATCCCTGAACAACTAGGTTCACTAGCATCCAATAGTTCACTACATGTGTCATGTCTGGTTTGTCTCAGGTCATTTTTCCCTGTTCTTTTATCTGAATCTCCTGAAGGACCAACTGAATTTGTCAGATTATTCCCAACATATGGAATCACCAGTCCATTCTCACCTGCTCTCTGTTTGTCAAACACAGGCATAACTGGACCTATTGTTACAGGCACCGTAACAGCTTCCAGATTCTTCGTTAACTCCCTAATTTTCTCAGTCAGTTCTGTTGTCGTTTTTGCTAATTTTCTGGCATTTTCCTCACTACTTCGATTCTCTCTCTCCCTGAAAGAACTACTACTTCTTGATTCAGGTGTCACTTTTTCTTTCTCAATAACACAGACTGTATCTCTTATCGGAGAAACAACTGGTGTACTCTCATCTGGTTCTGGTCTATATGGAGGTGGTCTCTTGTAAATCATGTCATTTAAGACCTCATCATCATACTCATTAACTCCAACTGCTCCTTCTTCAATTGTTCTCATAGGATATAATCCTTCTGACATATTAACATCTCGCCATCTTTTCATCCGATCATGATGTGTTTCACGATCATGTCTCCTCCCAAACATATTCCTGTAATACCCTCCAGATCTTTGCTTTTCTCGCTCATGAACTTCCTCTTCCCATTCCACTAAAGCCTCGAACTGTGTAGGTCTTGGCTTCGGGTCCAGACATACCATCTTTTCCCGTAAATTTCTCAACACGGCCAAATTAAATGAACCATGTTCTGGAAATGCTAGAACACCATCTTCTTTAGTATACCTAACCCAATTCTGCAACCATATACAGGTATGTAATCCATATTTCGCAACCATGAAGGATGCAGGTGTTTTCGCTGGAGGTAGCAACTCACCCTCTCTCGTTTTAACCTCTTTATGCTTGCTAAACCACTTTTTAACTTTCCCAAAGAATGTTTTTTTCTTTTTCTCTTCTTGATAATACATTTTATCGTTTACAAAGAACTCTCTACTCTTTCCGTATTATAAATATACAATACGAGGTTCTCAACCAATAGCAGCGCGACTCACACTAACGCACCAATCCTGGAGCGTTTACGTCACTAAACAGCTCTTCCAATCCCTGCGCGACTCACACTAACGCACCAATCCTAGCGCGAACCCTATTCTGATCCACTATCCAATCAGAGCACGGACTTTCTGACGTCAACAGTCGCTGCAGTCGCTTGTCTCCTGTCTTCTGTCACTCGTCTACCCCTCCTTTACAAAATCTCTCAGTAGACTTCGTGTCAAGATTTCTACAAAATCTATTAGTTACAACATAAAAACATCTCCATTGTCTGCTTCGCTAACCACAGAATAGTAAAAGAGAGTCTATTTTTCAAGAGTCAACAAACTTTCATACATCTCATAACTGTTTCCTCTAGGACTTATCCAAAGAGTCTTACAATCAATAAATGTATATACATTCACGCACATTCATGCAAAGGAAAATATAGTACATGCACACAGAATCCTGCTTCCCGAGAACAGCGCACAATCTGTCCCACTACAGAATTATAACATACATTAACTAAGCAACTTTGCCCAGTTCCTCAAACAAGCTCAGAGAATACCTATTACTCCTCCCGCGATAAGCTTTAACGGAAATCCTTACGGATCCCTGGGACTTAAGACCAGAGTTTCACAGATAACCTTCACTACGATACACACTCCTTATATACCAGAAATATCTAATAGTAACATACAACAATGTCACTGATTCCGAACCCAGACAATGTGAACGCGCAACTTCAATTGTCACACGTTATTCCTTACAATCCCGTCTTTCCCGAGAGCAGCATATACCTTCCTCTGCCCTACTACGGAACTGCTACCAGCTTCCAAGTTCCAGAAGCACTACATATAACTCAACATGACGACTTCAACATATAGTATTAGTACATATACCAATATCAACAAAATAAAATCAATAATCAATAAGCTAATGTACAAGCAATCTTATCAGATCAAGACAACCATCAAAACCATCAATCTCTGCTACCAGGAAATTGATAGGGATCAGGGTATCTAAAATATGCCCACTACCACGGATAGAGTAATCACACAGTTACACGCACATACATTCATCATACGCTAGGGCCCATTTCACTAACACACGCTCAAATACTCTACCAGCAATAAACCTGTGGAAAGAAAACACCTAAGCACCCTGTATCGATATCAGGTCGATCAGATCTGGTTTTGTGACTGTCCTAATCAATAACATAATCTACACAACATATAAAATAATGATCAGAAATATAAACCCAATAATTGACAAGAAAGAAAATTCAACACCATGTTTAAAATTATATTGCTTTATCTAAAATTAGTCAAAGTAAATCAATCAGAATAAATCATTTCTCATAGTTACCTATTCTAACTAAGTGTCAGAACGGGTCAGGACAAGTCTCTCGGTAAAGTCTCTCAAGACGAAGTCCCTCAGCATCGATCCTCAGCAACGCAGATTCACGCGGCAAAGGCAAAATGGCAAGTGGCAAAGCCCTCCCTAAGCTAACATTTTTTATAGTAAAAATTACAATGGAAACACACATAAAGTTTGCAATATACACTGAATCACTGAGCAGAGCGAGAAGGAAGAAATGTAACATTGCTACATCTGAAAATCTCCGCTCAGGAAAAGCCACAAGACGAAAACTACGGAACAGGAACCAAGAAACTATTAAAGTATCCGATTTGTTCAACTTCCTTCGGCAGCCGAACCACAGTTCATTGTTCATTTCTAAAACTCCTTTGTTTCCCAAGGCTACCCAGAATGTTCCATTTCTTTTGGAGATCCTCCAAAACTGCTGCTGTCCTCATGGAAAGTTTTCATAAAAGGACCATGGTCAGTCAACTTCAAGACCATTTCCAGCAGGGGTCTCCCTCGTCACGTCTTTCATTTTACAAATCACGGGCAGGCTTCAAAATTCAGCCATCTTAATACAGGCCTCCATAGGCCACAATAGACCATCTTTAATTAAAGAGACAAAATAAACGTTACTACAGCATAGTGATTAAACAGTGTTAACCCCACTAATACCCTTATGTGTATGCATTTATCTAGCTCTCGCGACATAAAAAGCATTAATTCAGACAGCGTTTTGTGCTCAAAATAAACAGCACACAGCAACGTTTAAACATGAAAACTTGCACGTTATTTTTTAGAAAACAGAAACAGCACACGCATGCTAACCCTCGTGTAACTTTCTCTTATGTTAAGACAAACGGATTGATTAATAAAAAACACACTTACACAAGACAAATAATTAATTGTTATTTATTAATAATTAATAAAACGCATAGACATACTAGAGCTTCAAAAGCCCCTGAATTTTCTAAATGAAAACTCTGCTCCAGCAATCCCCCCTTTGGTGATTTTATCACCAAATAAACCCCAAATAAAATTAGTGAAAATTTAGTCCCATTTTAGGAGAAATCAGAAATGTCTTTTCCCCTTACACAACATTAAACACCAGTCACTCTTTCATCATCTCTCTTTGTCTCTAAATAAACACTCTCCCTCAATTCTTCTAATTCAATCTCTTGTGGTTCTCTCTTCAACTTCTTATTTTTCTTTTCTTTATTCAATTTCTTCCTCCCTCCCCTGTTTTTACAACACACACACACCAATCTTATTATTAATAAAGCCACAATTATACAAGACAAGGGAAACAATATTCTACCTATAATAGTACTACCTATCTTTGCAATAAAATCTTTAACAGCTATCATCTTATTAGCTATTTTAGTCCACAAATTCCCAGCTTCAAGTGGTACTAATTCTTCATGCAAATCAGTAATATTTCTAATATAGACCTTTAGGTCTCTGCTTTCGTCAGGAATGTAAGTGCAACAATGTTGAACTTTCAATATTCCACAAACTCCACCCTCCTTAGCCAATAGAATATCAAGGGCAAGTCGATTTTGCATAGACATGGCACGTACGGCACTTAATTCCGTATTCACCAAAAGAAACCCTCCTGCGGTATTTGTCGATAAGCGATCAACCACTGTGGACAGTTTCCGAATTCCATAAGCATTTAAAGAAATTCCCACTGCTGGAATCAAGCTTGATAAAAAGTGATTGTGCAAATGGGTTTGTAACCATATCTAAATTAAGGGTGGGTGGTGAACACCGCTCCGCCAACGGAGTTTGCTGAGTTTTGCCAGCTCCGCTGGGAACGCGGAGTTCGTCAAAAACTCCGATTCCGCGGGGGGGGGGGGGCAGAGTTTGCCCCTGCCGCCCACCCTTAGTTTCTTACCTGGATCTGGCATTCTCTGCTGTGCCCGGGCTCTCCTCCTGCTGGCTGTCTCCTCGTCACTGCAAAGGGATTTTGCACCGACGAGGAGACAATCAGCGGGAAGGAGGACAGCCTGGGCCCGGCGGAGAACGCCAGATCCAGGTAAGCCGGCGTAAAGCAGGTGGTAGTCTGGGGTCAGTAGCCCTCCAGGTCTGCTGCCTGCATGGCTGCATGCATAGGGCAGAGTATAATTCCACTGAGTTTTTAGGCAACTCCGTGGAATTCCGCATAGGGGCACTCCGCCAACTCCACCCACCCATAAACTAAATAAGGTTCAAACTCAAACCCACATTTAAATAAAAGAAAATCAGTGGTCAGGATGCCCAAAGTGGTCCTGCTAATTTTTCTTCCAAAACATGAGCCCAATAGGCCTTTTTGCCCGATATCTCATTTGAGCAAAAGTCCCCTAAGCACAACTTGTATAGCAATTTTTTATGTAGGCACACCAAGGGATCCTATCAGCACACTACCCCCTAGGAAACCTTGGAGCCACTTCCTATGGGGGTCCATTTCTCTTGTCACCCAGACCCTTAGCTAATACCTGATTGGTCTGATTGCTGCAATATCTGAAATCGATCTCAAGTTTAGATCCATACGGATAGGTAATGTGGGGTTGCTGGGTGGAATTGTTTTTGGGGGGGAATATTTGTATTGATATATTTTCTTAAGAACATCAAATTTACTTCTGGTACAAGGAGAAACACAAGGCAATACATGTCCTTCATCTGATCGCAGTTACCCTGCGTGCGCATTAATATCAACATGCATCCTTCTCGGTTAATGTTTATTAATAATTATTGAACGTCGGCCTTCCCAGTCCCAACAGATGCGTGTGCATTCGCGTCCCTTTCTCCCAATGCTGTGGTTGAGGGTTGTGGATTGCCCGGCTGTAGGAGAGTGGAATCTGACTAATGGTTGCCCCCAACTTTTTGCCTGGTATTTAAGTGGTTTTTGACTAGTCTGGCTGGGTCCTGCTATCCAGGACCCCAGCCTATCTGCTTTCTCCCTAAAACTGTTGTGAGTACTCTAGGTACAAACATAATTGGATGCTGGGCATGCCCTACCAGTCCCTTGTAGATGGTACCCTAGGTACCCAGGGCATGGGTCCCCCAGTAGGCCTACCAGGGCTGCAGCACTTATTGTGCCACCCTGGGACAGCCACCCAAACTGACACCACCAGGCCACTACTGTAGCCTGGGTAAGGTGGTGCTAGCACTCCTTACAGGGATGTAGGTACCCTATGTCCCATACCTTACAACACATATACTCTCATAGGTCACCCCTATGGCAGGCCCTGGTAATCCTACAGGGCTGGGTGCTGAGGTATGTGTGAGGGGGGACCCCTACGTGAGTAGGACCTCTCTGCAACCTTCGTAAAATCGTTACTGGGTTGTTTGTAGTGTAGCCATACCATATACTCTTAACCGCATTATAAGTTATTGCGTCATCGCTGTAACTTAGGAATGGCTACACAGAACCATATCGTGTTTGGTGTCAAACATGAAGGAATCATACCCCCAGTCCAGCCATGGGCATGGGGGCACGATTCCCCCTTGCTAGGAGGGTGATATGGGAAAAGCGGTAGAATTTGGACACCAATTTAAAAGTGCACATGTACCACAAAATGGCTACTGTTCGCCACCTACACGACTCTGGCTGGCTGTTGCTGGGGAAAACCCCAGCCTCGCCATCTGGACAATAGGGCTCCTGTGGCAGGGAGGTGCCAGCACCTCCCCAGACAGGATATGTGGATTGGAACAGGGTGGGTGCACCAAATGTCCTTTCAGAGTTGCACGTAGGCAGCTGCAGAGCCCCAATTCTGCATACACCGCCTGGAACCGGTTCAGGGGCGTCCTGCCCCTCGCCCAGGCGGGAAACACACAAAGGGGAATGGGTGTAGCCACCCTTTCCCGCCTCTACTCTGATTGGTAGGCTCTCTTTTGGACCATCCCCTAATCTTGGGGATATATGGGAATAACTTTGCCCTAGAGCCTTAGATTCGTACAGGACTTCACAGAACTGACCTTCGACGAGCTGCTGCCCAGCTGACTGAAGAAATCTCCCTTGGGATAAAGGAGTTATCCCCCTGCTTGGCAGGCACCTAAAAGACTACAAGATACCCGGTTGGAACTTCGTTGCTCTCACGACCTTCGACGCCTTCCAGCAACCTCGAGGTGGGTCTCCAGTGCATCCCAGCGTCCTGTGAGTGTGCCCAGCAAGTCTGAGCACCCTGGACCACGTGGGTGTCGAGATCCCCGCATACCCCGAGACACCGGCCACCTCTTGTCCAGCACACGACCCCGACCAGTGGGGAAGCTGTGCTTTGGCCCATTCTTGAGCCAACCTTCAAGCAGCATTTGTGCCGACTCTCAGCTCCCTGGCCCGCTCCGGTGGCCCGTGGGAGCCCTTTTACGCACTCCATTTTGCTGCCTTCCGCGGTCCCTTGTCTCTCGACTTGTGGGCCCTGACGGAGGACAATATTCTTTTCCAAGAGTTCCCCTGGTTGCTCCAGGCCTGCTCTACGCTCCCTGCAAAGGAGAGCACCCTCAGACCTCGTGGGTCTGCACCAGCAGCTGCTTTGTTCATCTTGCGTGGGTTGCGGTTGCCAATGCTTAGTGGAACCAATCGGGACACTAACACCGCAGCGACCTTCAGCCGACGTGGGACAGTTGCCCTCCAGAAGCTGGCCTTCCTTGAAGCCTCCCGGAGCCCGTGACTGCAGAGCCCAGCTGTACCTTCCACACCTGAAGCACCCGACATCCACGAGCTCCTTCCTGTGAGCTCCCTGGTCACTGTGCTGTGACCCAGACTCTGTCCCCTCTGCTTTCAGGTTCATCTTTGTCTTTTCTTCAACTTTAATCTTCACGACTTCAACGACACTTCCAGCTAGCAGCAGTTTGGACTCCTTTTCCATAGAAAATCAGCCCGCGACCCGACACCAGAATCGACCTATGCACCCGGCTTCCCTGGGGCAGGTAACAGTGGTACTTCGGTACTTCCGTGGTGGTGGGCTCTCCAAAGCCTTAAGTCTCAAGCCTTAACTTTGTACTGTTGTTAGAAGTGTCCTTAAACCTTAATTATTCAACCGCGACATTCTCCATAGGCTAACATTGCGATCCTGATAGCAACTTCTCACACTGCACACGCCTCCCGTGGGTCCCCTTCCTCTTAACTGTGGGTGGATTCTTAAGGGGCCAGCGATCCGGAATGCCCTAGGCATTGCCTGTAGAATTGTCGTGGTTCTTATACCACTATTTTAGTATATGGTTTGGCCCCCCCTGGGGCCCATTGATTTCTGTGCTATTTATTGTGTTTATAAATGCTTGTTTGAAGTGTAACTTTGCCACTAGCCACATAAAGTGACTGTGGGATTCTGTCTAGAATAAATACATATATTTTATATATATACCTGTGTGGTCTACTCTTTCATTTGGTTATTCAAGAGGTTATTATGGTAAAACAATAAGCTTAACACTCCTTCAAGACTTAGCCTGAAGGCTGCTCTCCACAGCTACCACTAGGATAGCTTTCTTTAAAGGTTGTCTTAAACCTATCATCAATAGGAGTCGAATTGGACTGGTGCAAGGTGTCCCTATAACTAGGAACAGCATATGCCAGGCCAACTTCTCACATTGGTGTGCAGCGGTTGGATTCAAGCTTGCCATTGTTTTACCAGATAACAAATTGAATTTCTAAAGTGAAAGCCACAAGGTACCAAAGGTACATATAAATTCAAGCTAGAATACAATAAGTTCTACTGAACTTGGAGTTGTGTGTAGAGGGTTTAGCACACCTTGACTACAACTCAAGAGAGGGTTCAGTAGGCCACACTTAGTGTAGGTAGATACATCACTACACTAAACATGTCTTCAGGTGGCACTAAGGCTATGGAAGGACCCCAGAGGGTCCCAGTAGATAAGTATGATAATTTCACCTTTGCAGAGCTCAGGGAAATGTGCACCCTTAGAAAACTGAAGACAAACAAAGGTGCCAACACAAAACGTCTCAGGGAAATCCTGCTCATAGCAGACTTTATGGAGTCCATAGGGTCCAGAGGGACAGACAGAGTGGGTGGGCACCCCTCACAAGAGGACACTCCCAGAGTGGACTCTGATGAGGAACAGGAATAGGATGAAAATCCTGACCTGGAAGAAACAGACCACTCACAGCATGGAGGTGATGGCTCAAGAGGCACTCCCTCCACCCTTAAAAGGAGAGTGGTGGATCCAAGAAGGAACAGATCCCCCTCAGTGGGATCCAACCATTCTAGGAGATCCAAAGGGTCCTCTGCCTCTTCTCAGAGAAGAGAATCCTCCCATGAGAGGAAATGCAGACTGATCAAATTTGAGCAGGCTAAGCTTGAGCTTAAAAGAGAACAGTTAGCATTGGACAGGGAAACCCTGGAGCTTCAGAAAGCTTCAAGAAAGTGGGGTCTAGAGATCCCTGGTGGCAGTAATGAAACCCCTAGAGTTAGAGAGAAAGTCCCTGACAATAGGAACCTCCACAAGATTGTGCCCCCCTATCAGAATGGGGATGATATCCACAAATGGATATCTGCTCTTGAAAGGGCCTGTAGAGTACAGAGGGTCCCAGTAGAGCAGTGGGCAGCAATCCTGTGGCTCTCCTTTTCAGATAAAGGAAGAGACAAGCTCCTCTCTGTAAGAGAAGAGGATGCTGATGACTATTATATCTTGAAAGATGCTTTGATAGATGGGTTTGGCTTAACCACTGATCAATACAGACTTAAGTTCAGAGACACCCAGAAAGCACAGAATCAAGATTGGGTAGACTTTGTGGATTGTGCAACCAAGGCACTGGAAGGTTGGTTAAATGGCAGTAAAGTTAATGATTATCAAGGATTGTATAATCTCATTATGAGGGAGCAGATTCTTAATAATTGTCAGAACCAACTTTTACACCAGCACCTGGTGGACTCTGATCTGACCTCTCCCCAAGAATTGGGAAAGAAGGCAGACAAATGGGTCAGAACCAGGATTAGGCCTAAGAACCAAGTTGGTGACCAGAAGAAGGATTCCACTAAGCCCAAAGAGAAAGGTGGGGATGATAAACAGGAAAAGTCCTCTGAAGGGCCCCAAAAACCCAGTGCTGGGGGTGGGTCCCAAAATACTTCCTCTAATAACAAGAAACCATATTGCCATGTGTGTAAGGAACCTGGCCACTGGAAAACTGACTCCAGCTGTCCAAAGAATGGCAATAAAGAAAATGTTCCTCCAAAACCAGCTCCAACACCTCCTGTTGCTACTAGTAGTAATCCCCCAGGTGGTGGGAGTGCACCCAAAAACTTAGTTGGGATTTCTTGGGGAACTCAGGGGGACTCTGGCCTATCCAGGTCCCCTACTCAAGCAACTATGGTCTGTGATGGTGGCATGGGGTTTGCCAACTTTACCATGAGCCCCAGTATTCTAGGCAGGTACAGACAAGAACCAATAATCAATGGTCAGAAGGCTGTGGCCTATAAGGACACAGGGGCCAGTGTCACCATGGTGACCAAGAGGCTAGTGCCCCTAGATCAGCTTTTACCTGGGTTTAGCTACCAGGTGACCAACATAGATGGAATCAGGACAGATCATCCCATGGCAGTGATAAATCTCAGCTGGGGAGGGGTCACTGGCCCCAAGAGAGTGGCAGTATCCCCAAACTTGCCTGTAGATTGTCTACTGGGGAATGATCTAGAAATCTCAGCCTGGGCTGAGGTTGACCACAAGGCCCATTTGAAAATGGTAGGAATCCCTGAGAAAGTGGATGAGACCCTGAGGGCCTCACCTCCACCCCAGGAGAAAATAGAAAGAGTGAAGCCTGAAACTATGGATCACTCTACCCAAACAGAGAGCATAGGGGAAGGGGAACAGTCCTCCCCCCCACCAGACTACAGGTAAGGGTCAAGTTTCTCAGGGAACTGATCCTGCCCCTTGTGAAGTAACTGCCCCAGAAGTGGACAGGCCTGACCTGCCCACCTCTCTGATGGCAGGGGATCCTTCCAAGGTGGTACCCAGTCTGGAGCAGGTCTCCTGCCCCTCTCTACCCTGCCTCAGTCAGCCCAGGGCTGCAGAGGTCAGGGAGGTCAGTGGACCCTTATTGGGCCCCTGCCCAGAGGAACCCCCTCATCAACAGATTAGGGACACCCAGCAGAGTAGTTTCAGCCAGGTGAATATTCCTCTACAAACCGAGGGATCCCCCTTACCCCTAGGTATAGGCACCCCTCAAATGGATGTTGTTGAGCACAGGGAAACCTGGGGCCTAGCTGCCCCAAACCTTCCAGTGCCCTCCACTATTCCAGCCAAAGGGATCCAACCCCCAGCTGTAGGCAGCCAGAGGTTGACCCTTAGGGCCAGATATGACACAGTCATGGGCAGAAAGGCTTCCATAGTGGCCAGTGATCTGAGGAGGTTGAGACCAACCCAAGTAGGGTCTCACTTCCAGACTCAGACACCCCACCAGCCCACCTCGGACCCAAAAACCAATACAGGTAATTCCCCTAGACTTTGGAGAAACTCTAGAACCCCTTGGGGTAGGATTTCCCAAGTGGACCATGACACAGGGAGCAACCATGTTAGTACAGGTTCTTCCTTATATGGCCACTCAGGAAATAAAGGCTTATCTGGACAAGGTTTGCCTTATCTCCTTTCGTTTGGGGGGGGGGTTATGTAGGAGAGTGGAATCTGACTAATGGTTGCCCCCAACTTTTTGCCTGGTATTTAAGTGGTTTTTGACTAGTCTGGCTGGGGTCCTGCTATCCAGGACCCCAGCCTATCTGCTTTCTCCCTAAAACTGTTGTGAGTACTCTAGGTACAAACATAATTGGATGCTGGGCATGCCCTACCAGTCCCTTGTAGATGGTATCCTAGGTACCCAGGGCATGGGTCCCCCAGTAGGCCTACCAGGGCTGCAGCACTTATTGTGCCACCCTGGGACAGCCACCCAAACTGACACCACCAGGCCACTACTGTAGCCTGGGTAAGGTGGTGCTAGCACTCCTTACAGGGATGTAGGTACCCTATGTCCCATACCTTACAACACATATACTCTCATAGGTCACCCCTATGGCAGGCCCTGGTAATCCTACAGGGCTGGGTGCTGAGGTATGTGTGAGGGGGGACCCCTACGTGAGTAGGACCTCTCTGCAACCTTCGTAAAATCGTTACTGGGTTGTTTGTAGTGTAGCCATACCATATACTCTTAACCGCATTATAAGTTATTGCGTCATCGCTGTAACTTAGGAATGGCTACACAGAACCATATCGTGTTTGGTGTCAAACATGAAGGAATCATACCCCCAGTCCAGCCATGGGCATGGGGGCACGATTCCCCCTTGCTAGGAGGGTGATATGGGAAAAGCGGTAGAATTTGGACACCAATTTAAAAGTGCACATGTACCACAAATTGGCTACTGTTCGCCACCTACACGACTCTGGCTGGCTGTTGCTGGGGAAAACCCCAGCCTCGCCATCTGGACAATAGGGCTCCTGTGGCAGGGAGGTGCCAGCACCTCCCCAGACAGGATATGTGGATTGGAACAGGGTGGGTGCACCAAATGTCCTTTCAGAGTTGCACGTAGGCAGCTGCAGAGCCCCAATTCTGCATACACCGCCTGGAACCGGTTCAGGGGCGTCCTGCCCCTCGCCCAGGCGGGAAACACACAAAGGGGAATGGGTGTAGCCACCCTTTCCCGCCTCTACTCTGATTGGTAGGCTCTCTTTTGGACCATCCCCTAATCTTGGGGATATATGGGAATAACTTTGCCCTAGAGCCTTAGATTCGTACAGGACTTCACAGAACTGACCTTCGACGAGCTGCTGCCCAGCTGACTGAAGAAATCTCCCTTGGGATAAAGGAGTTATCCCCCTGCTTGGCAGGCACCTAAAAGACTACAAGATACCCGGTTGGAACTTCGTTGCTCTCACGACCTTCGACGCCTTCCAGCAACCTCGAGGTGGGTCTCCAGTGCATCCCAGCGTCCTGTGAGTGTGCCCAGCAAGTCTGAGCACCCTGGACCACGTGGGTGTCGAGATCCCCGCATACCCCGAGACACCGGCCACCTCTTGTCCAGCACACGACCCCGACCAGTGGGGAAGCTGTGCTTTGGCCCATTCTTGAGCCAACCTTCAAGCAGCATTTGTGCCGACTCTCAGCTCCCTGGCCCGCTCCGGTGGCCCGTGGGAGCCCTTTTATGCACTCCATTTTGCTGCCTTCCGCGGTCCCTTGTCTCTCGACTTGTGGGCCCTGACGGAGGACAATATTCTTTTCCAAGAGTTCCCCTGGTTGCTCCAGGCCTGCTCTACGCTCCCTGCAAAGGAGAGCACCCTCAGACCTCGTGGGTCTGCACCAGCAGCTGCTTTGTTCATCTTGCGTGGGTTGCGGTTGCCAATGCTTAGTGGATCCAATCGGGACACTAACACCGCAGCGACCTTCAGCCGACGTGGGACAGTCGCCCTCCAGAAGCTGGCCTTCCTTGAAGCCTCCCGGAGCCCGTGACTGCAGAGCCCAGCTGTACCTTCCAGACCTGAAGCACCCGACATCCACGAGCTCCTTCCTGTGAGCTCCCTGGTCACTGTGCTGTGACCCAGACTCTGTCCCCTCTGCTTTCAGGTTCATCTTTGTCTTTTCTTCAACTTTAATCTTCACGACTTCAACGACACTTCCAGCTAGCAGCAGTTTGGACTCCTTTTCCATAGAAAATCAGCCCGCGACCCGACACCAGAATCGACCTATGCACCCGGCTTCCCTGGGGCAGGTAACAGTGGTACTTCGGTACTTCCGTGGTGGTGGGCTCTCCAAAGCCTTAAGTCTCAAGCCTTAACTTTGTACTGTTGTTAGAAGTGTCCTTAAACCTTAATTATTCAACCGCGACATTCTTCATAGGCTAACATTGCGATCCTGATAGCAACTTCTCACACTGCACACGCCTCCCGTGGGTCCCCTTCCTCTTAACTGTGGGTGGATTCTTAAGGGGCCAGCGATCCCGAATGCCCTAGGCATTGCCTGTAGAATTGTCGTGGTTCTTATACCACTATTTTAGTATATGGTTTGGTCCCCCCCTGGGGCCCATTGATTTCTGTGCTATTTATTGTGTTTATAAATGCTTGTTTGAAGTGTAACTTTGCCACTAGCCACATAAAGTGACTGTGGGATTCTGTCTAGAATAAATACATATATTTTATATATATACCTGTGTGGGCTACTCTTTCATTTGGTTATTCAAGAGGTTATTATGGTAAAACAATAAGCTTAACACTCCTTCAAGACTTAGCCTGAAGGCTGCTCTCCACAGCTACCACTAGGATAGCTTTCTTTAAAGGTTGTCTTAAACCTATCATCAATAGGAGTCGAATTGGACTGGTGCAAGGTGTCCCTATAACTAGGAACAGCATATGCCAGGCCAACTTCTCACACCGGCATACCACTTAATTCCATTCCGTAGTACCAGAGCCAGGGACCCCTTATCTTAAAGATTTTTGGGAGACACCCTCTCATTTTGTATGTCACTTGTTCTGCCCTCATGTACTGGTCCATCCCTGCTTTCCACTTGCGCAGGGATGGAGCGTGTGGTGCACCCCACTGTTTAGCTATGTCCCTTTTAGCTATTACTAATCCTAATTACAAAGGGTAAGGGTGTGTCTGGGCACATCTATTTCTGTGGGTATGCCCAACAGGGCGTACTTGGCATCTCTTGGCAGCTGTGTCCCTACTATTTCGCTAAGCTCCTTTGATATTTTCGCCCAGTATCCTTGTATGTGAGCGCTGTCCCAAAAGGTGTGTATATATGTTCCCCTTTCTGTTGTACAGCAAAGGCATCCAGGGGAGTCGGTCCTTCTCATTTTGTGGAGGCGGGACCTGGTCATGTATGCCCTGTGGAGAATTTTAAACTGAATCAGGCACAGCCTTGATTTAATGGCCACTTCTCTCGGCTGCATTAAGGCAGCTTCCCAATCCATGTCTTCTAATTCTCCCAGGGTAAATTCCCAGCATGCCCTCATGCCTTTCAAGTTGTCTGGAACGTTGCTTATGAGGGTGTTATATGTCCAGGAATTGGCTCTCTCTGCTACTTTCCCTTGAAGGAGTCTTCCCTTTAGTGGTGCATACTCGGGCGTGTTTGTTATATCTACTCCCTCAGCATTCCAAGCGTGCTGCAGTTGCATATATTTGTATCTTTGACAGCTACACAGTGAGAAGTCTCAATGCAGGGTGTCCAATGCGATCAGGGTGCCGTCCTCTATCAGGTCACCTAATTTGGATATTCGTATTATGTCCCAAGCTTTAAAATCCCCTCAATTTCCCTATTTCTGGGAGGCGTGCGCCTTCCCATAACAGGGTTTCCCTTGTAACTTTCCTATCCCATCCCATTTGTTTCTCTGCTCCCTTCCACGCCTCCTCTGTCCTCTGGGTAGCCGGTAATAAGTGTCTGGACCCCTTACCCACGTATAAGTAGTGTAGGTGCGTGCGTGTGTCAAATTGGCACCTTTCCACTGTGTATGCCGGGTGCGTCCCTGGCAAGTATCCCCACTCATTAATTGCTGTCAGATGTGGTGCACGGTAGTATGACCTTATGTCAGGGAGAGCTATCCCCCTGTTATATTGGTTGCTGTAGAGCATCTGGAGCGCTATCCTTGGTTGCCCTCCGTCCCACAGAACTGGGCGTACCTCCTTGTCTATTGCCCCAATAATTTCCTCCGGAATCTTGTAGTGTGTGTTTTGTAGGAAATACAGTAGCTTAGGGAGTGTAATCATCTTGTACATTGCTGCTCTGCCTAATATTGTTAGGGGCAGCTGTCGCTACCTTTCAACATCCATATAAAGGTCCGCTACTACCCTCCGGATGTTATGGGTGAGACTCAATGGAATATCTGTGGATATGTAAATGCCTAGGTATTTTACCCTTCAGTGGTCACTTGTAAGTTTCTGGGAAGCTCTGGCATGTCTATATGTCCTCCTACCAGATATAAAATTGATTTGTCCCAGTTAATTTTATATCCTGCATGTTTCCCATAGTCTCTGAGTACACAGAAGAGGACAGGTAGCGTGGATGTGGAGTTGGTGACGTATATAAGGATATCATCAGCATAGAGCAGAGGTCTTCAAACTTTTTGGATGCTGAGACCCCCCTGCCAAAATCTTTAAGCGTAAGGACCCGCTCCTGACAAAAATTTCTAGAACTTGGTCCTCCTCATCATTGCCAACTATCAACAACCATAAACGCCCCCAATTCCTGCAGCAAATCATTTTTACATTGGGGAAATAAACGAAACAGTGTTTAGCAAACCAAAGGTCAGTGAGCATGGGGGCTTGAACAAAGGTGTGGCTAAAACAAAGGGCCTTATTTATGAGGCATTGGGGTAGGGCAGCACCGCAAGTCTTCTCACGCATACATTCACAAAAACACCTAAATGCACACTCATACAGTCAGTCACGCACCCACTGAATCATCCATACATGGACTCATACACCCACTGATTCATCTATACACCTTGGTAAATATATTTACCACTCACAAACTTTAAAACCTTTCTCAGTCACTAATGATGTCATCAGTGATGTCATTTGAGATGTCATCAGTGATGTCACTGAAAATGTCATAAGTGATGTGATATGCGAGTGCATTGCGGGAGTGCAAGTTATAGTTAGCTTAGCTAACTATAATTGCTGAATTTCACTGGTTTTGAACGAGTGAAACTGGAGCCTAACTATAACGTCTCTGTAACCTTTGTTTTCAGTGAATTTCTAAGGTTTTTTAAAATTCTGTTTCCTAACTATAACGCCCCTGTAACCTTCTGTTTTTTCAGTGAATTTCGAAGGTTTTCTAAATGCTAATTCCTAACTATAACGTACCTGTGTGTATATATATATATATATATATATATATATATATATATATATATATATATATATATACACACACGCACACACATCTTCCTTATTGCCAGTGTCCTAAGATATAATGCACTAGGAATAAGGCAGACATGATCCGTCCCGTTTGTGATTAATTAACCAACCCACAAAGCTCTAAATCAGACGCTGAGTCAGATAAATATCCTGTTTCCCCTTCAAGTGAATCATGACACAGCAGAACAAGTGTGAGCCTCTCATGTTGGAGAGGGCTCATCTCTTAAACACTGTTCATCAGTAGCCACAAATGAGATTTCTAACAAGCAAAGCAGATGAACTTCCACCTTGGCACTTCCGCTCTTTCTGCCCCATTAAACACGCTTCCTATCACCGAGTTAGCAGGATGTGTTTAGAGGTGGATACAATTAATCAGGCCACTCAGGCTTACCTCCGCAGTTTATTGCTAAACTCTTCAAGCCAGGAGTGAATTTTTAACACCCGGACCAAGATTTCTGGTTATATATAGAGACTGCTGGCCACTACAAGCTAGAAAGCAGCGCCCATGTCCTCCTTACTGCTAACTTCAGTAAAGTCTTCCTAAAATATTTCTTTCAAGCTTGTGTTGCCAGGCGTCATGGCTTTTAGTGACCTTTTGGAAAAAGTAGGAAGCATGGGCCTTTTCCAGGTCCTCTCTGTCATGTTCCTCTCCATCCCAGTTCTAATGATTGCCAGCCACAACCTAGTACAGAACTTCAGTGCAGCTGTGCCAGAGCACCGATGCCAGATTGATGTACAGGTCAACAGCACTGCATTGAACTTGACTGAGCCCCTGGCGGCCACTGATCTCCTCCAGCTCTCCATCCCTCTGGGTGCGGATTTGAAGTATGAGAGGTGTCAGCGCTTCCAGGCCACACAGTGGCGGCTCCTGGGGACCAATGCTTCTTTGCCAGCAGCAACACTGGGTGTGGCAACAGAACCCTGCAAAGATGGATGGGTATTTGATGATAGCATCTTTGCTTCAACAATCGTTACTGAGGTATGGCTTGGTTGCAAACCTTTATGCAGGTAACAAAAAGATACTGATACCCATGTTTGATTTTGTGATGCCAGCAGTAGTGTCGCAAGGATGCCATGGAGGGGTGCAAGACAGGAAAAGGGTCCTATTGACGTATGTTGTGTAGTAAAATACAGCATTGTCAGGGTTCGATGGGCATCTCAGCACTCTGGGCCTCAGTGCCACTGCACCTGTTGCACCAAAAGTAGCTAAGCCCCTTGATGCGAGGCAAGAGGAGGAGTGCAGAGGGAACTAAGAATCTCACTTAGTTCTCTCACTAAAGGGCATATTCTCTGATCCACAATACAAATAAACAAGTATACAATGAATCATAAAATTGATGTTGACACAATGACAAGATTGGAAATTGTGATCTTTCAACCCCGGCATGTACACTTTTGAATCTATGTAGGTATGGTCATTTATTGTACTTTCCGATCATCAGATCTCTTGATTTGAACGACTCCTCTTAATTTCAGTTTGCCACTTGAGGTTCCTTTAGCACCAATATTTTTCATCTCTAAAAATACATTCCAATCATAGAATGTGTATAAAGGATAGACTTGGAGGGCAATTTGGCAGACAAGATGTACGGCCCAATATAGAGTTTGATGTAGAGTGTTCTCATCACAAAGATGATGGAGTATCCTCTCTGCCAAACTGAAGTTTCGCCTGCCTCACTTCGAGTCAGGGGGGCCTTCTATGTCAGTGGCAGAGACCACTCTGTCTCCACTGCTGGCATTCACCTCCAACGCCCGATAGAGCAAGGATCGTCAGAGGTTTTGATCATTTTCCTGCGCGCCCGATTTTGAGTAAGCCTCAAATGGTCAGTTTTTCCATCACCACTAGGTTTTACTGGACAGTAAGGGGCAGTGAAAACATTTAATCACCCCCCACACTATTGGAAACAACTGCCATGGTCTGGGAGTCGCTAGTTTTTTCATTTTCAAAAACATAATCTCGCTTTGTGATTTTGTATTTGAAAATAAAACAAAAGTTAAAAGTTGACAGATGGTACCATCATGTTGACGGAGCCATCTGTCTAAGTTTTAATACATTGACACGAACGGCTGTGAGAGCGGTTCCTGCCACTGCAAGAGATGGCTGCGGGGCGGCAGACACAGAGAGATTCGGAGGACAGGTACCCCGTACGGGCAATGAAGTGTTTTATTCCGTCGCCCTGAAGGAGCATATACGATCCCCCGAACTCTAAACCAGCCCCATAGAATCTAGCACAGCCTGGTGCATGTAGCACAGTGGGAAGAAATGCTGAATGTGGAAACACAAAAGTGATGAAACGTTTACTAAGCAAGCCTGTGCAAGTGCATAATTGGAAAAAAACTTTGTTGCCACTCCAGACAAAGAAGGAAGGAATTGGTTAATTTATATTTTAATTGGTTTGATTTGAGTTTCACTGACGTCCATGAATTCTTTGCGAAAACCATAGGTCTGCTTTATTGAGCAGGGCCACCTCGATACCAGGAAAGTGCTTGCATACTAACCAAGTCTGGGAGCGGGTATTGTGACATGAGTTGTAAATACATTAATTGATACTTACCAGGTTTAAGTGAACAACTGCTTCAGACTGAGGAAAGGTTAGGAGAGGGGTACCTGAAGAGTCAGTAATAGGAACATTACTTTTACTAAAAAATGCTGGGTGCACTGTAGTAGGGCAGATACAGTGAAAGGCTTACAGGTGTAACAAAACCATCTGTGAGAGACTAGAATCCCTGGCTGGTATTAATGTTTGCCAAGTAACACAGACGAATGCACATTCTAGCTATTTTATTACAACATTTCAAGTAAAAGTGCACAGGGTGAACGTTTGGGTGGTAGTATCTCTGAGAAAGATCCATGTAGAAAGTGTAAATAGTACTACATGCCATCCAAGTTATAAGCTGGTAAATTGCGTAATTAGACGATAAGCAAATTCTAGACCACATAATGATGAAATACAAAGATAGTAATCTTTTTCTTGAATCAGCCAACACAGAAGACATCACTGGAAAAATGGGTTTGGATTCCAGACAAAAAAAATGTAATCTATATTTGAATTTATTTATTGGTCAAAGAGATGGGAATGTGATCATTCCACTTTACAGTATACTAGTAAAGCATATGTATCAGTTAGGTAATCGTAAAAAGAAGTATATTTATAATTGAAAAATTCCAAGTTTTATCCAGAATGGGCCAATAATAGCTGTCTGAACCTGAAAATGTAATTTTCTTTACAAAATGTATTAACAGGTGCCTGGTAGCTTGGTACTATCTCATTTTCTAAAGAAAGTCAAACCGATTTTTCCTGAGAGTGATTTTGCTGCTGTTTAAGGTCTTTTACTCTCACATTGTATGGTGGTAATGCCCTACTCAATGGCCTCCCAGACTCAACACTGGCACCTCTTAGTGGTATCCTGCTTGCCACATCACGTCCCATCCAGGGCCTGAAGAAATATGATCACATTACCTCCACCCTGGTGGAACGCCATTCACTCCCATTTCCAGCCCACAGCATCTTCAAAACTAGCTGCATCATTTTCAAAGCAATCACAACCAGCACCCCGCTTATCTTGCAGACCAGCTCACTATCCCTGGTACTTTCCAGCGCACCCACAGCCAGAAGACTAACCAACTGCAGACTAAGAGAAAAAACAAGAGGCATTTTCCAACTACGTACCTAGCATCTGGAACAGCATCGCTGTATCCATCAGGACTGCCCCAATCCTACTCCAATTTAGAAAAGAGTCAAAGACGCACCTCTTTCAAGAACACTACATAACAATGCATTGACTGTCCGCAAGCTCAGAAACCTCTCCTATTATTCGTTGACTTTAAGCATGTCTTTAATACTGTACAAATCTCCGCTGCCTTTTGGCTAGGGGTTTGCTATAAAACTACCAAATACATATATACATACATACTTACAATAAAAGTCCGTAGGGCATAATGTTAACTTAAATTAACATTTTACCTCTCACAAATATAAAAAAAATGAATTTGAGGATAAAAAAACACTTACATAAATATCACTTAAATCTTAGTTTATTCTTAGATGCATAAATAATCTTTTGAAAACGTGAGCATTTATATAACATTCAGTTTTCAAAAAAATAATGAAATCAATGTAAATAATGCTATTTATAACTTTCTTTTTTTTTTACTGCTTAATAAAGATACATTTTGTACTTTAAGTGGGATTTTTTTAATTTTCGGGTTTAACATTGTGGCCATTGCCTTGGGAACAGTGTTTCTGCAGACAATTTCTCAGTATACGTAATCAGCGTGTGTGACCCATTAACCTTACTTGTGTGGAAGACGTTGTACTTGGTGGACTGCTGGAATGCATGGCCTCCTCAATCTCGACCTACCCAACCAGATAACCCCCAGGCACTGACAAAGCTGGATATAAGGTGCTCAACCCTGCAAGTACAGACATGCACAAATGCTCACTTGTGCATGTCTGTGTTTGCACATAAAGACCAGACCTATGGGCTTTGCAACGGGAAACAGCGTTTACAACGCTGTCATAACATCGCAGTGCTTTTACAACGCAGTCGTTACAAGGACCGCGTTGTTAGTACGCGATACCTTTACATCGCAAGTCATTAGAACGACTTGCTGTAGGGGGTGCTAAGGTATTGGATATGAAATCCAACACTTTCTTTGCTGTTGCGCAAACTGGAGTAGGAATAGTAAATAATACTATTTCTAGGTCCAGCACTCTCCCTACAGCAAGTCGTTCGAATGACTTGCAATGTAAAAGTATTGAGTACTAACAACGCGGTTGTTTCAATGACCGCGTTGTAAAAGCACGCGATATAATAGCATGTGTTGCAACATGCTATATTCCTTTGCAACATCCCAGTGTGACTGTGAGCCACCGGTCTGCGGTGTAACCCTGCTTCCTCATTTGTCCAAAATTGTGCCGGCCGGGGCAAACAACTGTATCTCTCTGTCCCTCAGTTACCTATTCTACACATATTGTGAGTGCTTAGTGACAAGCTAACCCTCCGTTAAGTTGTATTTATTTATAGCGGCTAGATCTACGTAAGCTGAAGGTGTCGTTGGTCGCAGCCACTAAGTCCTGCATGTGTTTTTATTTCATTTCCTTGCACAGTGGGAACTGGTGTGCGACCTCCGGCCCCTCAAGGAGATGGCCCAGTCTCTATTCATGGCAGGAGTACTGGTGGGAGCAGTCGTGTTTGGCGGACTCTCTGACAGGTGGGTACTGCGCAACACAAACTGCAGACACAGCTTCCTGACCTCACCAGCAGGGCAAGCAGAGACTTACCTTAGTACATTTTAGGCTGTGGGTGTAAGTTTCATATTTCTTAATAAACCCAGCGGCGCACCCAACTAAAAAACAGATGGAGCGAGTAGGGCGTTGTGAGCAGAGTACTTCAAAGTTTTCAGAAGGACAGAGGTTTGGGGGAGTCTTGGGGAGGCCGTGGAGGGAAGGGAAGGAAGACATTTTGAAAAGAAAACAATATTCTTACAGTCCTTCAGTTGTAGTAGGGTAGCGTGCCAGTCAGTGCATCCGATGCCCAGTGCGCGTGTCCTCAGGGATATTTGTGTTTAATGGTCCTTTTTTTTTATATAACTTGGATCTAACTCGAAGGAACAGCAGGAACTTTACAGAGATCATTTTACAGTCTAAAGGGGCATCTTAAATGGGAGGTGCCCTTCATAGTACAGTATTGTGAGTGAGGGGTCCTGTCCTGTTGAATTTGATGAACGGTTGAGGTATGCAGCACGATGCTGCATTACTGGACAGCATTGTATACATTACCTTTTTATTGTACATCAAATATTTTACGTTACAATAGTTACAATCAGAGGTCCAGGGAGATATATCGATTTACACACAATCACATGATTTTGGTCACCTTCCAGCATTTGTAGAATGGATTTAGGAGCAAAAAAGACGTCATATATAAACACATTTGCCAAATAATATTTTGCCAGTTTGAACTGCCTTGCTAAAGAAAGACAGCCTGATAGTCTGAAGAATGCATGTATGATGGGTTCTAAGCACTGCATCTGTCCTCACCTCCAAAACACAGGAGAGCTGCTGACCAGGACACCATTGGTATTTCTCTTCCTTTCCTCTTTATCAGCTCAGAAAAGGTACGCAGAGCATGTGTGTCTGCGATCCTCCATCCATGTCCCTTATAAAAAAAATAAAGCATTAAAAACAACTTTTGTTCAGTACAAAAATGAGAAGAAGCAGTGTTTACAAATGTGAAATGTTTTTCAACATCTCCTCTTGCAGAACCAACGCATTCAAAATTCTTCCTTTATTTCTAGTGCTTCGTGGTGTTTGGGGAAGGTTGGGGTGAACAAACACTTCAAAGTTTTAGAGGTTCACAATATTACACTGCATGTCCTATGTGTGGAATCTGACGTACACCCTAGTATGCCTACTGGTCTCCCAGGACCCTACTATTAACTTTAGAATACATGTAATCAGGGGGTGGTATGTCCTACCCTTGAAATAAGATACTTTCCTGCGAGCTCACTCACCAGGACCGTAATCACTCATGTTGATATTGACTCATTGGTTTAAAATCATACCTTTAAGAGCACCCCTCTTGCTTATTTGCTGTTCTATCACAAAATCGACGCTTTAGCCCCTTCGCCGCGGCAGGAATTCCGCCGCGGCGCTGGGGGGGGTTTGGGGGCAGCGCGGTGGCGCTGTGCTCGTGACGGAACCGCTCCGTCACAAGCCACGGTTGAGCTGTGCTCATGACGGAGTGGTTCCGTCACGTCTCCGCCCACTGCGCTAATCGCCCGCACAGGCGGGGAATTAGCGCCGCGTGGGCGGAGCGGCGGCCAACGGCCGCAGCATGACGGAACCACTCCGTCATGAGCACAGCGCAACCGTGGCTCATGACGGAGTGGTTCCGTCATGAGCAGGGAAGGGGTTAATATTGACCTGCCCATATATCGACTGCACAGTATTGATCAACAACATATGGTCATGATACTTAAGTGCAGTAATAAGAATAGTAAATCTATACTTTGTTGCATATGCTTACCTTGACCATATGTTTGTTGTAGATGTGAGGAAGTCGATATATGTGCAGGATGATATTATTGACCTCTAGATTGCGACCTGCAACCCTATGATTTACATACCTCATTCTTGATTGTGTATCATAATATGGTGCCTTTGCAATCCACTATCTTTTGCATGTGACAACCATGCACCCAGCAGATGATCACCCTTGTTTTTACAATTTAGGTTTGGGCGCCGATGTGTCTTACTCTGGTCTTTGCTGATGATCGCAATCATGGGCACAGGAGCGGCTTTTGCCCCAGACTTCATTTCCTACTGCATCTTCCGCTTCCTTAGTGGTGTTGGGCTCTCTGGACTTCTCTTGAATTACATTTGCCTAAGTGAGTATTACTACGGAAAATGGAAAATATTTATTGAAGAAACCTGAACATTTTAGAAGAGGGTCAAAAACACGACGGGCCAGACTGGTCCGATCGATAAAAAGGGATTGCTATCTAACCTATCTAATTATCGTCCTATCTCAATTTTAGATGGTGCGGGTAAGATGTATGGATGAGTTATTTTTAACTATAAACAAGAATGGGTGGATGAAAAAAATATCCTAGTTGATAATCCAGTAGATTTTAGGAAGGGTCTCGGAACAATTGAACAGGTAATGAACCTGTATTTGATTTGCTCCTTGCTTTTAACCTTTATTGACCTTAAATCAGCTTTTGATTTGGGTATTAGAGATCAATGAAGGCTTACATTGAACCAGCAGGGGATAAGCTACCCACTACTGAAATTCCTGCATCGTCTACATCAGCACAAGTGTGCAATGGTCTGAATAGACAGATTACTGATAGATTTCCAATCCTTTCAGGTGTGCGCCAGGTGTGTGTATTAACTCGTCTGCTTTTTTTCGTTATTCTTGAATGACGTTGGCCCACATCTGGAGAGCATGAATGTGGACAATATAATACTCTGCAACAGAAGAATCCCAGTATTACTGTTTACAGATTATGCAGTTTTCCTAACATTGACAGAGCTCTCTTTCCATAAACACCTGAAGGGTTTTATAGACTATTGCACAGAAAAGCAGCTAATTGTTAACATAGTTAAAACAAAGGTTGAGATTAAAAAAAAACCTATAAGGGGTGGTATGACTGAACCACACATGCATTTACAACGTATGCCTTTATCAATCATTGCCTTTTCCATGCATTGCCTTTAAAATACGGTCTTTTACCACGCCTATACCTTTGCCATGCACGTCTTTACAATGCAAGGTAAGTATATATAAGATAAGTGAATGTTTATATATTTATATGTATACATAAAGTTTATATAAATATGTGTATATATATATATATATATGCACTAAACAAAGGTTAAAGTAACATTATAGGTTGGAGAACATGCCAGTGACAACATTAATGTTTCAAGCTAAAACAAATGCAGACTTTCACCAGTTATACTTAGCAGAGCTAACTATAACTTGCGCCCTTGCCATGCACTGCTTATGACCTCAAATATTACATCACTCATGACATGTCTATGACATCATTTATATCACTGATGATATCTCACATGACATAATTGATTACATCATTGATAACATCATCTATGTTTCGTATTTTCACATATTGCTCTATATATTAGTATGGCATTAGAGGCCTGAAAGAAAGCACAAAATAGCTCAAAAGAATAGGAGGCATCATGGATTCTACTCTCTTAGGTGTAGAAGGCATGGGAAGCACAGGAACCCCATCCCCCAAGGCCCACATCATTAATGGTGGGTGCCCTGGTGGCCACCTAGGCCACCCATCATATATTCATTGCGGGCACAGGGGACGCCTCAAGGCCCTTGTGGCCACAGGTGTCTACTGCTGCGGGAGCCGGCATTGCTCCTGCCTGCTGGGAGCAGGTTCTTATGCTGCTTCCTCTGGGTGGAAACAATATTTTGATCTGTTTCCCTGCCCACATCAGTGTGGGCAGGGAAACAGATCAAAAGTCTGCTCCCAGCCGGCAAGAGCATTTTTAAAGCTCCCACAGGCTGGGAGAAGCCTTTGTATTTGCTCCTTCTTGACAGGAGATTAAAAAATGCTCCTGCCAAGCGGGAGTAAACACAGGTTTCCTTGTCCATGCCTGTACGGGCAGGGAAACCGCTATGTCCTAGGGGTGGGCTCCCTGGGACATAGCTGGTGACCCGGCCCCTGGGATGGGTAGTCCGGGGGCATTATTGAGTCAGAGATGGGGACCTTGCAGGTCCCATTCCTTTTAATTAGATTAGCGGGATGGCATAGTACCATTTGTTATCAACCCACTTTTCAGAAACTTTAAGGGATAGTTTATAAATATAAGTATGTTATGGGTTAAGTACCCATGATACAAAGTAGAACATGTTCATGCAAAGAGAAGTGCAAAAAAGGGCTGATGTAGACTACAACATATTCATGCAGGGAAAAGTGTGAAAAAGACATTACAGTGAAAAACCAGATCTCTTACTCTTTAATTGTATGTGTAATTTTAATTTTAGTTTTTAATTTTAATTTATTTTATATATATACCTTACTTTTTAAAATTGAGAGGTATCCCCAAACCCTCTATTTTTTTAAGAACGTTTACCACCCCATACCATTATCCATCCCTAAACCCTAACAACACCACTAGCACTCAATACCCTTACCCACTCCTAAATCCTAAAACCACCCTTACCACCCTATACCCCTCCTCATTCCTAAACCCTGAAAACTCCCTTACCACCTAATACCTCTACCGACTACTGAACTCTAAAAACACCTTTACCACCCAATACCCAAATCCCAAACACTAAAAACACCCTTACCACCTAATGCCTCTACCCACCCCAAAAACACCCTTACCACTCAATAACCTTACCATATCCTAAACTATAAAACACCTTCCTTTTCCATCCTATACCCCTATACAGCCCTACTCCATAAAAACACTCTTACCGCCCTACATCCCTACCCACCACTAAACCCTAATACCCCCTTTACCACACAATACCCTTCCCCACCCCTAAATCCTAAAAACACCCTTACCACCCTGTATGCCTAAACCATAAAAACACCCTTCCTACCCAATACTCATACTCACCGCTAAATAATAAAAACACACTTGCCCCCCAATACCCCTACCCACCCCTAAACCCTAAAAACACAATTACCTTACATTGTAAAGGCATGCGTGGTAAAGGTATAGCCGTGGTAAAAGCATGTGTTGTAAAGGCCTTGCGTGATAATGGATATGTTGTAATGGCATTGCGTGGTTCCGACCATATAGTAAGTGCTGTTTCCCCCTGTAAGGAGCTCTTTCCACATCAGCAGTGAGCAATGAGAGCAGGTGAGCAATTTTATTTGTCTGTATACACTTTGCGATAATAAGCCGGTCTGGAACCAGCATAAAGAAGGCGCTCTAGCCACCTTGAGGAAAGCTGCAGTTACTGTTATTAGTTGCAAAGAAAAGATTGGGAGTCAATTCTTGAGCTCCCTCGTGCATGTGCTTATGCAGTAGCTGCAACTATTTACTGAGAAAAAGTGTGGGGGTTCTTAGACGCTTCCATTCTCCATAAAGTGGGGAATAGATTTTTAAGAACTTTGAAATCATTGGGCCCTGGCACTCCCCTGAGTGCTCTCTATTTGGAAATGGGTTTTATACCTAATGCTGATATTATTGCCCCAGTTTTATATTGGATTCGATTACATGAAAATGAGCATGCTGATCTATGTTTGCGTTTGCAGAAAGAGGTGATTACTTCAAATAGATCATTTTAATTGCCTTGGTGGAACCACCTATGGCATGTTTTAAAGTTGCTTGACTTTGATACCATAAATGAAGATTCTTCCAGTATTGGCAACAATGCAGTTAAGAGAGTGACAGAGATGTAAATGTGGGGAACAAAGAGAAAAGCATAATCCATCCTGTTAAGAACGGCTCCATGACTCATAGCTTCTCAAATATAAAGAAAAATGTGGATTTGATTCATACCGGGATGATAGATAGCCAGAAGCAAGAAGACCCTTATGGCCCAATGGAGAAAACTTTATCCTAACAATGAATGGTGTGACTGTGCTCTTAGGGTTAGTGAAACTATTTCTCATTTCATGTTGTCTTTCCCAAAGACCATAACGGTTCGCAGGAATGCCTCACACCGTTATTTGCCAAGTATGGTACTTATAACCATGCGGATGTCATAATATTGTGCTATATCATGATGTTGCTTCCTGTATATGGTCTGCTTGGAATGTGACAGGCAAATATAGGAATAAGTACAAAAAAAGCGCTGCTGGTCCGGAAAAAAGAAATTAAACACAATGCTTGGGCCGAACTTATGGACAAAGCAACCCTAAAAGACAGCGCGAAATTTTGGTCAATCATTAATACTCCCCTTTTTTCCAATGTTAAAAATAGTGTGCTGGAAACCAATATAGCAGAGGAGGACTGGCTGTGCCATTTTAAAAATATTTATGGCAGTGATCTTGACTTAGAAACCTTTGTTGGACAAGCTTAGGAACCCTCCTCCACTTCAGTTAGGTTTAGTATAGGAGAGGTTACCAAAGCTATTGAAGATTCTGCAGGAAAGAAGGCTCCTGGACCCGACGGAGTTCCTACCGATTTGTACAAGGCCAACTCATTGTTTTGGGCCAACATATTGACAAATGTATTTAACAACTCGGTTAGTGTGGGTTTCCCTAAATCTTGGTCTCGTTCCATTATAATACCGGTGTTCAAGAAAGGTCAAAGGGCTGACCCTAGATGTTATAGGCCCATATCCCTGTTAGATTCCTCCATAAAAATCTTGGGGAAGGTTATACTTGCTAGGATAACGGGGTGGGCCACTGACAATAACATTCTATCAGATGCCCAATACGGCTTTAGAGCCGGGCGGAGCACGGAGGATCAATGTTTGAACCTCTTTTTAATAACAGCTAAATACACTAGGGCGGCTGGGGGTTCCATTTATCTGGGTTTTATGGATTTGTCCACAGCTTTTGACCTCGTAAATAGGTCAAGGCTGTGGACAAAGCTCCTGGAGATGGGACTTGACCGCTCCCTTGTGTATTTCCTTGCAGAGCTCCATAAAGACCTGAATGCCTCGATAAGGATGACGACCGAGGGGAAGTGCACGTCTAGTTTTAAGTCTAGCAGAGGGGTTCGGCAGGGATGCATACTAGCACCCATGTTGTTCACCATATACATAAATGCCTTGGAGCAAAATCTGTTGGCAGTAACGCAGGACATTCTGCGGATGGGAGGTACCCCGATTCCGGTCCTCCTATACGCGGATGATGCTGTCCTGCTGGCCAGAACCCCCTTGGCCCTCCAAAGATTGTTGGATTCGTTTGGGGACTTCATGCATAGCCTGGACCTGGTGGTTAACAACGGCAAATCACATGTTATGTCGTTGGGACAAGCAAAAAACAATGTAAAGCCATTTTTCTGTGGGGGAGTCGAAGTCTCAAGAGTGAAGGTATTCACTTACTTGGGAGTAGTTTTTGATGACAAAGGTTCTTGGACCCCCCAACTCTCAATAAAGGCAAATTCTGCGAGAAACTCCTCTGCGGCAGTACTCGGTTTTGCAAAAAGGCTGGGAGGAAAGCCGATAGAGGCAATATTAACAATCTATAAAGCTAAAACTATTTCTATTGTAAGGTATGGGGCATCAATCTGGGGTTATATTAAACATGACGTGATCCAAACGGAGGAAAATAAATTTCTGCGTTCTCGGCCTTCCCCATTCAACCGCTTCTTACTCAGTCCATTTGGAACTTGGGATTGGTTACATAGCAGACATGATTAAATTAGCACCTTTGCTGCTATGGATTAAAATATGGTTAAACCCGAACCTTACTTTAAATCACAAAATCCTAAAGGACTGTATTCGACTTGACAACAGGAATAAAATCCAGTGGCTGTCTAACATAGAGTCGTTATCTACATACATTGGGAGACCTGATATTTTCTCTAACCCAGAAACTTTATGTAAGGCAGATCTCGAGTGGGTTAAATCTAATTTCATGAAATTAAGGGAGGCCGAGCGTGAGGGAGATGAACTTCGCAAACCCTCTGTCAGGGCTCACGTCTTGGTATCCCAGTCCCCAGGGCTGTCATTATACCTTACAATAGTTTCCAACCCTTTCCATAGATGGTTGTTGACCAAATTGCGGTTCAACCAATTACATATGGTTTTATGGGATGTGGAGGGCTGGAATAGACTAGAAGATGTTGCCCCATGTAAGTGTGATGACTTTTCTCCACAAGACACTATGCACTTTATGTTCTTCTGTCCTTTTTTTAAACACGCCAGGAAAAGGTTTATCACTCCTCTGTTAAAAAGCATGAATTTTACACAGTGTAAGCCAGCCCTATTGTTCTTATACTTGCTTGAGTGTCCATTAATCATGTTTAGTGTTGCTAGTTTTTTAGTAGCAGCTGTTAGAGAAAGGAGGGTTAGACTAAAAATATTATAAGACATTGATTCCCTCTATCACTAGGAAATTGAATCTGTTTTAGCTACTTAAGTTGTTTATGATCAATCATGGAATTTTAATTGGAATATTTTTACCTGTATATTTGTTATTATTAAGATTTTAAATATTGTATTTGTATAGCATACTTTTATGATTTTAATTAATCGAATAAAGTGTAAAAAGAAGAAGAAGAAGAAGAATAAGTAACATCTAGATTTATGTGAATATGCTTGAGTAGGCTTATTGGAGTCTATTAATATACTATTCCACTTTGCTCTTTAGGACAGTTTCCTACCTTCTTGTATTAACCGTTGGATTAGATGTCGAATTTTCTCCAATTTCAAATAAACTTTTTTTGTGATTGTTTAAGAATTGTTTATTAATTGAAGCATTTTATTAATTGTATACTTGTATAGTAATCAATTGTGTGATGCATCGCAAAGTGTTCTTTTAAGGGATGATTTTTTTTTATTTTAACTGTTTTTACTGTGTATATTGTTAAGGCTTATGATGCTAACAACGAATGAATAAACAATTGGAAAAAGGACATTTTACGGTCTGCTCAAAATATACATTATTTTTACAAACTCTGCCCTCCAAAAAATTAGCAACGAGAAGTAATGTTACAGGAAATACATTTGTGAATTATGTTTTTTGGTCACAAATCATTGTCATTTTACGGAAGCTTGAGGCTAGATTCGCAGAATTGGGCTCTTTGCAACAGCAAAAATGCACTTTGGTATGTATTAATCCCAAATAGTGATTCAGTAACATGTTACAGAATCGCAATTTGGAATTGCAAATACATACAGATTCGGTGTTTGTAAGGGCGTGTTTAGGGCTTTGCTGACAAATACTGAATCAGAATGGGATGTATGAATGTTTGGCGACCATGATGCGGTCGCATACATACGCACTTTACGAGTTGGTGGTAACCCATTTGCAAATAGGAAGTGGTCCACAAGCGACCCCTTTCCCTTTGAGAATGTTTGAAACAATATTTTTAATAGCATTGTAGTGGCTCCACGTAAAACATTACTTTGTTTTCTTTTCAAACGCATCCCGTTTTCCTTTAAGAAAAACGGGATGTATTTTTAAAAAAAAATTATCTTGATTTAAAAATAATCAAAAGACATGGTTGTCTGTTGACCCTAGCAGGCCACCATCCCTGTGATGGCAGGAAATCCTAGTGGGTCACAAACTGCGACCTCCCTCATTAATATTCATGCAGTTGGTCTATTTGCGACCCACTACGAATTGCTTTTCAGGGAATAGGGGCTGGATAACCCCTTTGTACATTAGTGATAGCAATTATCAAATGGTAATTCGCAATAAACAGCTATATGGTAATTGCTATTGCTATTGTTTGCACATTTAGCCTTTAGTGGCTTAAGGCACACGCTGCAGAGATCATTGTACATCTAGCAAGTCTTGGAGTATGATACTGCTAGCAACCAGCAGTTGCTTGTACTAAAATTTAAACCAGTCCACCTATGCAGGGCCGGACCTGGAACAGCAGCCAGCTGTGGCAGATTGCTGCTTGACCGTCTCGGGGGAGTGGGGGAGCGATGGGGGGGGGGGGGGTTGCTGCTAGCAAGAAGCACTGCTCCTGCTTTTGTTACAGGGGGGCGATTTTTGCAGCACTGTGACCAAACCGCAATCCACAGGCACAAAATCAGGGCCCACCCCTCCGGCCTACAGGGTAAATGCCGAGTGTCCACTACGGACAGTCCAGCCCTGCTCCTTTGACTGAATTAACGTGAAAGATTTTGGAAAGATCTATAAAAGGTCCTGAACTTATTCCATGAATAGTTTGCAGAAGTCTGAAATTGGGAGTGGTTATTCTTAAAGACATCGAAGGCACTAGGAGTAAGGGTATGAATTAGAGATCAATGAATGACCCTGGGACACTGGAAAAGAAGATACAAGTAGTCTGAAGAAAAGGAGCAGTCCAGTTTGCATCTTATCAGATGATATAAGCAGCCTCTGTTATGCAAGCAGAGCTTCGGCAGGGTCAGTAATATATAAGTCACACTTTATTATCTTGCCTCCAAGAGGGTAAGAAGTGTGGATATGTTGCAGATTAGTCCTAACCCAAACAGGAAGAAAGAATAAACTGTGATATGAGACGAAATTTGAGCAATGTGGTGGTCTCACCCACCAGTTATTTATTCGGCTGAGCCGCCTGGTTTAGGCCTTCAAGATACAAAATGATTTTAGGGTTTAGTCAACAGCAAACGTAGTGGTATTTATAAATAGGGATGGGCGCTCCTGGAAAAATTCACTCAAATGTCTATTATGTAGACAGTGTTTGGTATGGTGCTAAAAGGGGAGAGGAGAACCACCAAACTCTTCCAACAAGACTGTGGCTTAAGCTACAGTACACGAATAGATAAAGAACCCTTAGCACACAACATATATAACATCACAGTGTACCAAATGTAAGAATTCAAAAAACAATTATTTTCATAAGAATTTTCTGATGCGAAACGTGTTCTTTTAGTTTTTCTTCAAGGTCCCTCTTTAATATCGAGAGTTGTGAATCAGTTGAAATGCCAATACCGAATGCCAACACGTGTTTCGTCGCCTTCTCAATTTACATGCGACTTTTTCAAGGCTGTATCGGCTTCAAAGAATGAATTGACGTGTGGTGTTAATTCCGACCCACACGGTTCTCCAGCGTGAGTGATAAAGCTCAATGAGAGTAAGGTGCAATCAAAAGTCTATTCGTGCGTGGATATCGTGTCCGCGTCTGTAAACGAAAGATTCTCCTCACGCCGGTACCTCGAGTACCAAGAACACGTTTCGCATCAGAAAATTCTTATGTAAATAATTGTTTTTTGAATTCTTACATTTGGTACACTGTGATGCTATATATGTTGTGTGCTAAGGGTTCTTTATCTATGATTTTAGGGTTTATTCATTCAATATATTTTCCTTTTCAAGGGCGCCTAATGCTGTTTTACCAGTGTTGCGACAGCGGATTTAGGACTCAAACTACTTCACAATCAGTTCCCCTAAACACAGTAGGGTTTGGTGAATCTCTAATCACCCTAAATGTATTAGAGTTTTTGCTAACCATTTCTCTTAGCATAAGAGAGTCCTGAGAGTCTAAGTAATAATCATAAAGCATTTTCCGTCCTCACCTAATGATAGAAAACTAACTGGCGTAGAGATAAATTAATAGAGAGTAGTGAATTACAAGACCTGTTCGTCATGCCAATCCCTTACTATCTCTCTGTTTGTGTGATCCATATTGGCATTCATTCTGCATATTTGCCTTTGTTCTCTTAGTATTGTCTGACTACATGTTATTTTTCTTTAAGGTCTAGAATGGGTCCCAACGAATTTCCGGGCGATCGTGATGTCAGTTCAGGGCTACTGCAGCACCGGGGGTCAGGTGGTCCTGGCAGGCATGGCATACTGGCTCAGAGACTGGCGCTGGCTGCAGCTTGCAATCTCTCTTCCCTTTTTCATCTTCTTCCTATATTCATGGTGAGCTCAGTGCCTTTAGTTTATAGGAATCTGTCTTTGACACCTGTGCCATTTCTTACATGTTGATTACCGTGAGGCTGCTTTCCTTGCATCCCCTGTCTGCCTTTCATCATCAATTCAGTGTCCGCTACTTTGATTATCTGATACTTAGGTACAATCAAGATGGCAAGTAACGTAGGCTGTTCAGTTTCCTTACTGAGGGGTTTCACCTTGTTTTCTCATACCCACTTGAAGATAATACACGAAGTCGGCCATTCCCCTAATGAGAACCCCCAGTGCTGGCGGCGACGCCCCCCAGAGGGAATATCGCGAATCGAATCTTCTTGCTTAAAGAACCTTTCAGATGTCTCTCTTCTACTCTGTGGATCGGTTTCCAGTTCGGGTTGATCAGCAGCGCCCTCTGCTGCTCATGCGTACATGTAGAGAAGACCTTCGCCTGCCTTTGGTTCCTCAAGGAGCACCTTTGCAGCTTTCTTGTCCATCGAGCATATCCCAAGCTCTTCATTATCGCTCACAGAGAGCATCCGAAACTGACCGCCATCCGCTGCGCATGCGCGCCAAATGAAAACAGATTGATAACATCCCCAGCTGGTCCTAGAGAAAACATGTTCAGCTACTTGTGCTCACCTGACATCAAATCATCAGCTGGGCATTTGCCGCCAGAGAGAGCATCTTCATCTGCCTGTGCTTCTTTTAAAGAGTGCACCCTTTCTGCCGATGCTGCTCCCTCAGACAGGACAGCCTTGGCTGTCACACATCCCCTGGGAGAGAAGGTGTTTGGCTGTCCATACTCAGGGAGCACAGATTCATCAGCTCAGGCCCACCTGCGGGAAACACACACAACTCGCTGCGCCCATACACAGTGACGCTCTTAGACTGCTGGTGCTCCCTAAGTGAGAGCATCCTTAGATTACCCTGCTCACTTAACGAGATCAGCTTCAGATGCCTTTACTCACTCATGAAGACCACTGTTAGCCACCAATGGTTACTTTAATCTGTACTGAGGACACCTTTCTTCACTCATGACTCTCAAGCAGTGTGGTTTTTAATATTTTTCCTGATTCACTCATACCAGCTGTCATGGCAGTACAGAGTCTACAGAAAATCCATTTGTAAGGCCCACTCATACATGCCCCACATGGTTATTTTAGTACTTTATATCTATGAATTTAATGTTACCCTTGCCCACTGATTGCCGTCTGAGACTATAGGTTCTGTGATTTGGGCTGTATACATTTTCACACTTGCTCCCTTACTAATATTATGGGGTGAAACGTTATGATGACATTACCAATGAAAACCTTTTTCAACAGAGCACATTCACTCACCATTAATTCGAAGATTTTATTTGTTAAGAAACACATATCACTTGGAGAGCTTCCTTCATTTACATTAATGTTAGATCTCAACATTTTACTTCCTGATGACTTGATCAGCACAGTTTGAAAACTATAGCATCTGCCTTTTCATAGCAGCACGATGCATCAACCAGCAGGCTACTGTATTCAATTTCCTGAGCACACCTTTTGAAGTTGAGAATCCGAAGTGCACCCTGTAGGACTGAGAAATTTGCCTTCCCTGCTTCATAAGTGGTGCGATCCTGATCAAGTTGTTTTATTTGTCTATGCATGAGTTCCCTTAATGACCCCTAAATTAGAATATGTAGAATCAGGCTAAACGCAACAATAAACACACCCAAAAAAAATCCTGACATTTTTCTGTAACTGTTCTTTCACCATTCCTTTGGCAGGTGGTTGCCAGAATCAGCTCGTTGGCTGTTAGTGAACAATAAAACCGAGACCGCCCTGAAGAACCTGCAACGAGTTGCCCGAATTAACGGGAAGAAGGAGGAAGGTGATCAGATCTCCTTGGAGGTGAGTTGATATCCCTCCATTTTTAGTAGAGGTTGGGGGAAGATAGAGTTGTCTTTATTTACCAATATGCCATTGACACCCAGTTCTATCTTTGAGTGTCATTATTGGAGGACATTTACTTTCTGGGTAACCGTCTTAGAGCTATCCGAAAAGGACCTCATCATTTCCTAAGATATGGACTCTCCAAGAATCATTTGCTCTTCATTTCATCTCCTTGAGTCTCAAATTTGGTTGATTCTTGGCTTTCCTTTCTGTCTTCACTGAAAGAGTCCGCAGTGGAATCTCTGGGCGAAACGTATTTTTCAAGCTCACATTAATCACTAGTGTCTTTCTGCTAATTTTTGGGCATCTTTGAGGCAGATTCAGACTTTTGTTGGCTACCTCTGACTTCCTTTGTGGTTCAATCTTCAGGACGGATGGCGGTAACATGCTGGGTTTGAAGGGGTCCTCCCTTATCACTGTTCCTACTAAAGACTATTCCTCACTCTAAAGCTGGCTTGACAGACGTTTCTTTCCATTTTTATTGCATTACTCCTCTCTCTAGTGCTCTGCTTAATCCCACACCTTTGCATGTCTTTCAAAATTAACTGTATTACTTTCAACTCACTTGTCTTGTTTCACACTAAGAATCGGTCTGCAAAAGTAAAGAATTCAGGTTGGTTCAGAAATGTCCATAGTTTGTAAATCCTTTTTAAGAGATGCCAAGATTCTAAAGATCTAGACTGGTTTCATCTCTGCAAACTCTCATGTTTGGAATGCCCTAGCACTGAGGGTTTTCTTAATCTTCCTCTAATATTATTCCATAAAGAAATATACTTTTAGCACTCAAAGCATAATGCATTAGGAGACAGGACGGCTGGGTGGGTTAGCAAAGGACTTGCGTCTCCATTTTAAGTGTTTGCTGTTTTCAGTCTTGTGTATGTTAGGGGAAGAGCAAGTTACAGAGTTGTGTGTTGATGATCAGCTAAGCAGAGCTTCCAATTTTAATGCTTCGGGTTGCGAGTGGAGATGAGGTTGCCAGAGGAGAGGGCTCTTGTGTGCTAGTAATGCTTGAGGTTGTCTATAAGGAAGGTGAAGATCATTGTTAATAACATGAAACTGATATATCTAGTGATGGAGGGCAGAGTGCCAGTACAAATGTGTGGACATAAGCCTTATGGCCTTGGTAGGATATTTACCACTGTAGGCCAACAAGCGGAGATTATCCATGAATAAGGCTATTGCCTATTTTATGCCTTTGGCCAGTCAGAATACAGGTTGGAATAGGTCCTGGATGATGTTGGACTGTCTTAAGAGTTATGCTTGCTGAGAGATGGCCCGTTTGAGGGCTTTATTGTATTTGGGAATTAGGTAAATTTTCTGACACTTTTTTTTATAAAGATATAGTCAGGGATGACCATTTCACACAGGAAGTGACAATAGAAAGTTTCAGGTTGTTTGGGACTGACTTGTAGAGAGGGATCTGTTGGTAATGTAAGTAAAAAGGCAGTGGGACTGCCCTGATGCTGCCTGAGGTTTGAAAGCTAGAGATGCATCAGTAGAAGGCTTGGATCATTAGTTTTTTTAATGACTTGAGAGCAGCAGGACCAGTGAGTAGTGGAATGCTCAGATAAAGAATCATGCTTGGAGAAGAGATGGATATGCAAGTTGTATTAGCAGACTGCTTAGTCTTTGAGGGAATAGAAGGCAATTATTGTTCCAGGAGTCCTATGAGCCATTTGAAGAAAATAGAGCGGATGATCCAGGTCCTAATAGCCCTGGTCAGGGAACTACAACTTATGGTAGCACAATATTACACATGTTTCCAGGACTCATCTTCTTCTGAACTTGCAAAACAACTTCCCAAAGCTTTGCCTCCACCTCATCTAAGGCCTTACACAAGACCACCCACTGTTGAAAGGAATGCTCTTGTGAAAAATTGGGCTGTTGGTTGAGGGGGGGACCCTATTCAAGCAATAGCCACAATCATTGTCATAGTGAACCACAAAAGGTCACTAAATTAAACGTATTAAACCCTTTGTTAGCTTGGGACAAAAGCAGTCAGGTTTAACTTAGAGGCAATGTGTAAAATATTTATGCAGCACACAAACAATAATAAAGTGAGAACACAATACTGAAAAAAACTCACACCAATAAAAAAACATAGAGTAAAATGTAATATATTATTTGACACCAAAACAACAAAAATTCAATCAGTAGAACCGGAGTTAACATTTTAAAACTTAAGTGAAAAATCGTACATAAAAGATAAGTGTGCCAACCACGGACATCTAGTCTTGAAAGACCAGGGCAAAGTCGAAAGTTATGGCTGAACACAATGGAGGGTGGTTTTGATACAAGAGGATTGGTCCTGGTCTCTACTTACCTTCTGACGTAGAAGAATGTTTGAGGAAAAATATGTCTGAGACTGTAAAGGTCAGCAGAGCAAGGCAACCAGTGGTGTCCAAGGAGATCTGCAGGTCAAAGTCGTGGTGAAGATTTTTATGATCGGACTTTGTCCCTTTTTTAGAAGTCAAAAATCTCCAACGGGACAAAGCTGCAGGCTGTAGCCAACAAGGGCTTCACAAGGTCAGATACCTCTTTTGCTGGAAGCTGCTGACCAGGATTTGTTGCTGCTGAGAAAAATGTAGCGGGACCTACCGCTAAGTCAGGCCAACAGGAGATGCACCTTGGGCAGATCAATTAACAGGTTTCCTCTCAGTTAGAACACTTTTTGCCTGAACATTTTTAACTCCTAAGTTCTGGTTTGGGCTATCTGGGCACCTTTAGCACAGCACCACTTCCAAGGGTCCAGGACTCACTCAGGCTGGGTCCATGTGTGGGTTCACGATGGTTGCTGCCTTTTCTCTCCCCGAGGCTCGGATCGGGGGCCAGCCAAATAGCCATTTGGGTCACTCTGGTAGTCCTGGGTTCAAGCAGAAAAGCAGGTCTCAAGCAGCATGGCAGTCCTCTGAGGGCATAAGGTAGGCTTCAGGCTGCAGGGCAGTCCTCTTGGTGTAGAAAGGCTGTCCCCTAAATTAAACAGCAGGCAGCAGGGAAGTGCTCTTAGAGTCCTCCGCAGGTCCAGAGGTAAACTGAAGAGTGGGTCTGAGGGTCCTAATTTTGTACCTGGTGCCAGACTTTAAGTAGAAGAAACTTCTGGAGTTTCCCCCCCACAGAAGTGTCTGGGATTTTCTGCCTCCCTGCCCTGGTCCTGCGATGCCTGGAGTCACAAAGGCTACTGTGAATTTCTTTGTGAGCTGAGGCAGGGTCTGTAAAGGGCAAGCGGGTCTATGCACAAAGGCCAACTACACCTAGTAATGTGACCCAGGAACCAGTATGCAGACACCAAATTGGAGGACAAGAAATGCCCTATATTATGTCTCACTAAGTGGCCTTAGAAATAGGGACTCTTACATGATTAACCAGAAAAGGTCACCTGGCTATCAAGAGGGCAAAGAGATGACTGTGACTGTGAAGACTGTTGATGTTATTGTGCTATTTGATGGTGATGATTTTGCTCCAAATAGATTTTACCTGTTGTATCGTTTGGCTCAAATAGACCAGTTGAAGATGATAAAAAGCAGTGACATAACACTAGTTGGGTTGCTAAATGTTTGCGGTGAGAAAAAGCAAAGGTTACCATTTATTCACCTGTAATTGTCAATCTAGTAATGGAAAATTGTGAATTTTCTTACTTCGAAAGGTATTGATATAGTTCTGCACCTTCCAAAATCTTGTATATGTACCGTAAGTAACTATAGTGATCCGAACAGGTATTCCCTCTTAGAAAGTGACATTATCTCACCTGAGGAGCTCGGGCACAATTGGAAGCTCACTGTAATGTCCTGCAAAGCGGGAAGTAGAAGGGTATCACTTCTAAAGCGGAAATACATTTCTTAACATCATGATGACAATTTGCTTCAGTGGCAGTGGTTGGCAGGTGCACTAAATGATGATTAGGATTTAGGGTCAGCCCCATGTAGTTAATATATTTGACAATCAAATTGATATCTTGCCTTTGAACCTAACTGGCTGTTCCAAAAGTGTTGAGAAGATTTTCAATCTCGGCCAACTAAACACACACATAATATGTATACAAGACACACGGGCAACTGCAACATTTTAGGTGGAAGATTACTTTGTTATTAGCAGCCCCACTAGAAGTCTAGAAAAGGGCACGCTAGTGGTGGCATAGCCACATTGTTGAGCACAATTTATTCATGGTCTTATATAAAGTGTTCCCTCACCCTTCCAATCGTCTTCATTGCATACTGTTTTGTTAAAATATAGGGAGAGATTATTCCATGCCCCAGTTCATTTTGGTGAATATGTATATACTGATTGATAAAGAGAGTGACACTCTCTTAAAAGTTGTTTTTTATTTTGACAAATAAATCGCAGAGAAGGAAAAGACTAGCAATATACTTTGGGTTGTTGACCTTAATGCAACTATCTCAAATCAGACGATAAAACCTTTTACTGATGATGAAAGAGAGGAAGCGATGAATTTTCCAAGGGTGGCCTTCCCATTGGGATCGAGAGTAAGTAAGAGAGGGTCGCTACTGCTGGAACCATGTAGGGAGTTAGATGCCATCATTGTGAATAGTAGAATAGAGACTGATGTTCTGGCTCATCTGACCCATAGAACATCCAATGGTTCTACGATAATTAATTACATCATGAGCTCTTAACCTGCCTTTTCCCTTATAAAGGCTGTCGCAGTAGTTGATAATAAGTGGAGTGAACATGGTATTCTATCTTTCACCATTATGGGTAACTCTGAGGCTATCTCGCAATGGCAGATTGGAGATGAGAAGCAGGTACAGTTAAAGGTCGCTAATGGTAGGGTAATATGGAATTAAGCAAATAAACTTACCCTAGCTAGTGATCTAAGCAGAGCTGTAGAAGTAATTACTGCACAAGCTTGGATTTCAGCAGGATCTTTTACTAAAGATATGGAAACATTTGTAGGGGCTAACTCAACTCTCTCAGAGAAGGCCTGCATTGAACCCAAGATGCTGGGTGAAATTCTCAATAAGGGTTTTACTCTTAATACATTGATAAATAAACTGCGAAAACGCTAACTTATTTTCCATTCTAAGGAGCGTAATAAAACCATAATCTGTCTTAAAAGGAGGAGAATGAGATGGTTGATAACACAAAAAAGGAAAGATGCTGATAGGCCATGGGTAGATATTAACTAAGCTGTTAAACAAAAATATTGTATGTCCTTCTGGGGTATCACTGGGTAATGCAGTAGCAGCACATGTAAGCCCAAAAGTAACAACATCTTGAGTGTAGATTGGAGTAAGTATATCTCAGCCTTGTGCGCCTCTAATAGTTCTGGGGCCTTTTAAGGGATCAGAACATGTCAAAATTCAGTCCTAGAACTGAGGTCGAGGTGATCCCTCTCTGTACACCTAAGCTACAAATTAAGAACACTTTTTGATCACTATTGGAGGTGCATATGTTAACCACATATATTGTCCATCTACTTAGTAATAAACAAATATAGATTAAGGTTTTGATCAACAGTATCCCGCCATGGTCTGAACCCGTCTTGTATATCAGACAGAATATTTTGTTCACTTGCCTAGACAGTAAGACGATCCAATAGAACCCGACCTATGATTTTTATCTCAGAATCCACCAATGAAATAGGTCTGTAACATGCTGGGTTTGCTCTGCTTCCCTTTTTAAAAACAGGCACAATAATAGAGTAATACATGAAAGTAGCAGAGAGTAGTGAACACCAGCATTTAGGTGCTGAGTCAACAGGGGTGCCCACATGTCAACTAGCGTTTTACCGGTGAGAAGGATTAAAATCGTTTTTTTCACCTCCTCCCACCAAAAAGTAAACCTCAGATCCTCCTGGATACCGGATGTGGTGGATTCCGTACCCTCAATGACATAAATAGCCCCAAAGTGGTCAGTCCAAGCCTGGGCCAAGATGGTAAGGGCCTGAATAGACAGCTGCTTTGAACTACACAAAGGGTGGTTCAATACCATCCGAAAGGCTGCACTGTCCCGAGTTGTGCTAGCCACTAATAAGTTCTCCCAAGCCTCCTTTTTTAAGTACCTCTTCATTTATTACAAGCTGAGCTATATATAGCCCTAGCCGTCCTTACCTCTTCCTGATTACAGGTTTTTTTTGCAGTGTCTCCAACAAAACATTATGTGCCTGGGAACACCTCTTGTCAAACACTTTGCAGTGGGGTGGAGAACACACCACCCCTGTCCTGGTGAGGGCAGTTTAGCAGTTTTGTAGATACTAGAGAAAACTTCCAAAATACTAGCATCAGGGGCTTCCACATTTAAACAATTAAAAAAATCAGAGTGACAGGTAGCAACCACATTAGAGATGAAACCGGCGAAGATAATTTTGGCCCATCTTGCCCTATGACCCTGATCCATTGTTGTAATAGGTTCCTTGGATAAGCGCGCAACATTCACGGGTGACTCGACCCACTGAAAAGTGGCAACTAATGGATTATGACCACTATATATATACCACTCAACCTTGAAATTTACAAGGAAAAAAATGAACATGCAAAGAAAATAAAATCGTCAAATATGGAGCTAACACCCCTCCCTTTGAACGTGGGATTCTTCTTTTCAAGACTAGGCTCCCCATTATTAGGCAGATTAACAAAACTATAATCAGTGATCAAATTGTTTTACATATCATCATGCCGTGTATATTTAAAATAGGCCTGATGGGTGAGCAACAATAAGATAGCCCCATTGAAATGACAGCCAATGCAGGTGTACAAATTACAATCCCCAACAACATAATCATCATAAAATTCGACAAACCAAAAAAAATCATCAATCCTATGCAAATTTGGAAAGATCAAGTGAACACCTAGGATATTAGGTGAGTTAGAGGCAACAATATCCGCTCTACAATTCAGACCTAATTTAATGAGTGTAGCCAGGGCTTTAAGTGGGGGGGGGGGGGGGGTCTGTGGGGGTCTAAGCCCCCCCCCCCAGTTTGTTTTGGGGGCCTTGAAAGAGGTCTCTAGGGGGCTCTATTTTCGGACCTCAAAGGTCAAAGGTAGGGTAAGATGTTTACCTGCATATCTTCCCATAACTGCAAGATAGACATATGGAATCTGGTATCCATGAACTCAGAATTTAATAACACATCCTTTAGTGAAGATGGTTTTTAAATTCTAAGTTTGGAAATAGCACTTTTAGAAAGTGGCTATTTTCCTGTTCAACATTTCTGTGTGCCTCTGCCTGGTTGTGTATTGACTGTCTGGTTTGTGAGGCTGGGGGTGGGGGTGGCTCCAGGAGGCTGGGTGAGTCAGCACTAGGCTGAATAGCCCCATCTACATGTAGAGTGGTGGGGAGGAGTAGCGCCTGGGTTACAATAGGGCTGTGCCTGCCTGCCACAATGCTGGCTCCACCTCCTGCAGTGTGTCTGATGTCCCTGGCCCACACTCACAAATGAAGAAGAGGTGCACTGGCAGAGTGCACCCAGAACTGGTTTAGACTGGGTCCAGGACCCCTCACACAAGAAGAACAAAGACTTTTGGGGTATAAAAGTAGGGCTGGAGCCACAGTAAAATGAGATTAGGAAACTTCGTGATCAAGAAGGAATCCCTGCCAAAAGAAGAACAGCCAGGAAGACTGAGGAAAAGTGCTGCCATTGTCGAGTGTCTGGGAGCTGACCTGCAGTTTCTGTGATTGCTGAGGAAGAGGACCAAGGGACTGTCTGCTGTGTCCCCCTTACTCTGCCTCAAGCGTGATCTGCCCCAGGATCGTGTCCCTCACGCTCTGTGCGGATTAACGCACCGCTGAGGAACTTTGGAGCGCCTGCTTTGACCCCGAGCACTGTGTGTGCACTGACTCCACTGCTGCCCCTCAAGCTGTGTTGTGTGCCCAAGGCCGGGTTCGCCGCTCTGAGAAGGAGCCTTGAAAACACCCTGCCGGTATTCACCACCGCAGGCCCGGGATCGTCATTTCCGAGCCACGCTCGGATTGGTCACAGCAACTAGGGTTTCCCCCAGCAACGCGGAGGTTCGTCAGGCGGAGCTACATTGAGTCTTGAGAGGCGCGAGGCATCCCCTAGCAACTGGGGTTCCCTCGCGCTCGTCATCGAGGAAAGGAGCTGAACCTGAGGCCGAGGCGCGTCCCACCGGCGAAAGCGGCTTCACCGGAGATCAGCGCGGACCGCAGAGCCCCCTTCACATCCTAAGGTAACCGGCTCCAACACGTGACCGGAGTTTGCACAGGGGGGGAGATTGTGATCACACACGCTACCGGCGGGCCGCCGCAGGGGTGATTAAAGCTTGGTGACTTGACTATGGCAATCACGGGGGTGATTTGAGAAAGCGCTATTTTTGTGATTTGAGAAAGAGCTATTTTTGTGATTGGGAAAATGCTACTTTTTCTTTTTTTTCAAACTGTATTTTGCATTTTAAAAGTAAACAATACGATACATTCGTAGTATAGCATTCATGTACGCAAATGACGATGTTGTTTTACAGCTTACAGTTAATTGCATTTTCATCGCATTTATGTGAAGGGAAATATACAAAATGTCTTATCGCCTACACATTAGCCAACCTCTAATTACACATTAGTTGCCCCAACTAATCCATTGTAGTGTAATAAGAAGGTGTTTTACAGTTGTGATATATGGGAAAACGCTACTTTGGGTGATTCTCTGACTCCACGAGTGCAGCTGGGGCATTTTTTAAAAACATCCCAGTCACATTAGTTTTGACATAACGTTCTACACGCTAGGAGCAGGAGTCCTCCAAGCCGAAGGGCTCAGTCAATTTCATTATTCACCAGGTTTAAGGGAGCATTATCCAAGTGAGCATTTTTAAGAGAACATTATTTAAGAGAACATTATCCAAGTGAGCATTTTTAAGAGAACATTACCCAAGTGAACAATTTTCAAGAGAACATTTTCTAAAACAGGAGTGATTGTGTATGTGCTGTTTATGACGTTTTGATCTGCCTAATCTACATAAAGTAATTTATATTTTTATAAATACCTGGTGTAGTGTCCATTTGTGGTGTTGCGCTATGTTACTGTGAGTGTTGGTACAAATACTTTACACATTGCCTTGGGGATAAGCCTGTCTGCTCGTGCCAAGCTACCAAGGGGGTGAGCAGGGGCTATCTACAGTGTGTGAAATAATATTTCTTTATTCGATGCAGTGATGCAGTAGGATGGCAGTGCCTCAGGATATTCTTTATTCCATGCAGTAGTCTATTCTTGTTCCACTGCACAATGAGAGATCCTTTCAGGAGCAGCACAAAATGAAGAGTAACATCTTCCTGCCAAATGGCACTCCAATTAAACATTGTTGATCACTGGAGTAAACTATTCAATTTATGTTGCAGATAAGAGACTTAATATTCTCGTTGCGTGACGCAAGGCCTTATCACCCGGAAACCAAAATCAGCAGAGAAAATCAGCAGAGGAAGATTTTCTTTTCTTTTTCAGATATACCAGTCCAGCCTTCAAGAAGGAGGTTCTAAAGTTTACCATGGCTACCAGTGGCTTATCCGCTTCTGCTCTGAAGCGCAAGTCTATGCAGTCTTCAATGATTGACTGCCTACCGTCACTGAAGCGCCAGCGTGTTACAGGGGAGTCTTGTCCAGCGCAACCAACTAGTGATGAGGCTAGTAAAACTCAGCAAGTGTCTACCAAGGACAGTCCACCTTTACAAAGACTTCAATGTGTGCCAGACAAAAGAAACCGTCAAACTCCCTGACTGCTGGAACACTAAACAGTGGTATTACTTTCAAGAGGAATAAAATGGTTGTATCTTAAGTCAGGCAATATTGGATGTTCTTCCCACAAACAGGCGAAATCAACAGGTCTTTCAGTGCACAATAACACCCAGGACATGCGCATAAGTAAAGAGTGGGCAGATGGCGAGGTTGGTCCTTCCGGTGACGGAAAGGCTTCCAGGCAGAAACAGCTCAGGAAGAAGATTATGAAGCATAAGGTGAGCGCTGGTCACTTGGCAGCTGAAGAAATTCTTACAGCTCAGCAGGAAAAATACATTGGTGGTGACAGTACACAAATGTAATGCAAAACATATGGAGAGCACATGCAGGGTATTTGACAGTGCCTACTACTTGGCAAAAAAAGATCGCCCTTTCACTGACCACCCTGATCTAATTCTCCTTCAGGCAAAGAATGGCAGTGCAATGGGCCGTGTTTTGCACAACAACGTGACTGCAACTGAAATAATAAAAACACATTGCACTGGAAATGCAACACAGATTGGTCTGTTATATCAGACAACACAAACCAAAGATCACAGTATTAATTGATGAAAGCATTTCTATTAGCAATGCTTCTACCTTAATCATCTACCTCCGTGGCATTTGTGGAAATTAAAGTACCCCAGTGACCATCTATTTCGGCCTTCCGGAGCTGGCAGAAACCAATGCCCCTGGCATAAAGACAGCTCTCCTAAGCTACTTCGAAAAAGTTGGACTCACAAAAAGTCTGCTACATGATATCTTGATTGCAGTATGTTCAGATGGAGCAGCAGTAATGTTTGGTAAAAAAGGAGGAGTAGTAAGTAGCATTGCTGAAATCAGAATTTCCAAATCTTGTACTGACATGGCACTGTTTGTCTCACAGACTAGAAATTGCTGTGGCAGATACAGTTGATGAGGTTGCCGGGGTCAATCACTTCAAGATTTTCATGGACTCATTGTTTGCCACATACAGCATGTCACCAAAAACACAAGAGAGAGCTAAATCTGGCCGCCAGCGAGCTATGTGTTCAGCTTCAGACGATACGGAAAATGCTTGATACTAGATGGGTAGCATCCAGTTACAGATCTGTGAAAGCTGTTTGGAACTGCTTCCCTGCCTTGTGCTAACATTTTGAAAATGCTTCTAAAGACCCATCCAGACCCACAAGAGACCGGAGTAAGTATGAAGGTCTCTTGAAGAAGCTTACATCCTATTCTTTTATCAGAGATTTGGGGGTAATGTGTGATGCATTTCAAGAGCTCAAAGACTTACCACTCTCCTTACAGAGGAGGGACATTACAATTGTTAATGCCCACAGACTTTTGGTTAGTCAAGTACGTATATTTAGAGCAATGAAGGACTCACCAGGGGAGTTTGCTTCCGCAGCTTAGAGAGCAGTTGACAAGGGCAAATTCAAGAATGTTTCTCTTTTCCATGGTAGAAGTAACTCTGTTGCCCTTAATCAAAATCATTTTTACCACAGTCTGTCTGTAAATATCAATAAACGATGAGCCCCGGATTCTGAGAAAGAACTTATAGCCAGCTTCAGTGTGCTAGATGCAGGCAACTTGCCTTCTGGTGATGAATGCATTCTTTATGGTGAAACAGATATCCAGAAACTGTGTTCAGAGTTTCAGCTGCCAGCAAGAGATACTATCCAAGCTTTTAGACTTTTCAAAGATTTTGGTGGGAAGAAAACCCCTGAAGCATAAAAAGTTAGTAGTTTGCATGGAATCCCTGCCAGCAAGTAATGCGGATTGCGGGAGAGGTTTCAGCGTAATGAACTTAATTGCTACTCCAACAAGGGCCTCTCTTCTTGTAGAGATCATTTCTTCATGCTTATGGGTAAAACTCAATGGTCCTCAATTGAAACATTTGACGCAAAGCTGTATGTAAAGAGTTGGCTGGCAAAAGGTAGAAGGTCTGCTGAAGAAAATTGTTGTGAGAAACCCCAGCAAAATAGACACAGTGAATATCTTCAAGGGTTTTGGGAAACCCTGCAATAGATTTCTAAGTAATGTAAATAATTTTTACATGTTTTTTAAAGTGTTTGGTATTTTATGGCTTATACTTAACAAATATACACTTTTGCCTATTTTATTATCCTTTGCTGGATGCGACTTCATGTTTTTCTTAAGCACACAATGCTAGTAATGTTGATTTAGACCACGCCCCTACGTGGATAGGCCACACCCCTTTAAGAAATGTGCCACACCCCTTTTAGAGCACCCCCAGTTTTCTTTTCCCACTTAAAGCCCTGAGTGTAGCTACACCTCCTCTAGCTCCACCATGTGTAGAAGGAATTACAGTAACAGCAAACATAACGTACCCATCCACATGTAAACTCCCCATGCATCCCAAGTCTCTTGAAAACAAATGTTATCATAGGTGCAGAGAATCTTAAGCCACACCTTGTCAGATGTTTTGCCATGGACCTCAGCTATGGTTCAACTAACTCTTACTTTAAGATCACTGCGTGAGCTTGACACCTTAGACACCACTAAGTTACCTGCCCCGGGGACCGACGCCAGTCAATGGTTGAAAGCAATTGCTAAGCTGCAGGCAAGGGCCCTGCCCGTGATGGAGTGAACTAACAATGCCACCTCTGTGACCCGGTTCACCCCCCCATCACAGGGTCCTGATCTTGGGAGGCTGATAGAAAAAGCCTAATGGGAGTACTAAAATTCTACCAGTCAGAACAGTGCAAATCCAAAGTTTATGAAGAATATAGCCCGCCCTCATAATGTTGCAAAAGTTAAAAGCTATGTGGTCGCCTGTGCCTATTTTGCAAGAGTTCCCTATCCTACCTACTCTCCGAACCATGATAATCTCTTTGAATAATGGTTGATCAAAATTAACCCTGCTGGTCATTCATTGTGTAACTTTTCTTCTTAAGCTGCTGAAACCTTCTCGTTTCCTTATTTTTAAGAGGGGTAACATTAGTCATTACTAAAATATACGGAGTGGATTCTGGACGCAACTAAATAACTACATCACATGGTTTGTTCCCTGGGGCAGCCTCAGCAAAATAAAGGGGTTCCAACCCTGGGCATCCCGAATCTATGTTCCCTGAGTAAAGCGGAGGAGAATGTCTGCTAATACGGTCGTTAGGTTGGGCAACCTTGGAGAATAACCTTATATTATGGGTTAGTATGGTGTCAGGCTGCATCATCTGCGGTGTTGCTAATGCTTCCCAGCCCCATGTTGGTCTCTAATGGATGGGATGGATGGTGCCTACTGGGCTAGTCCTGAGAGGTGGTGTTAGAGACACCATGAGTAATACAGGATAGTGGAGATAATTTACTCAAGAAATTCTCCATATGCATATGAATAAACCCTACAGTCTCTCCCAATTTCCTCCACGTTGGCAATTTGAATACTAAGAGCAGCCGACATTTTCACTTCCAGCTTAAGGAAAAGGTCTTGATGATTACAAGAGGCTGTATGTGGTTTGTGGTCTAGGACACATTTTTCATTTCCTTTTTAGATTTAATCCCAAGCTTGAGCTTGCTAGTCAACACAATATATGTATTTTTCGCCCTAGCGCCCTCCCTGCTGGTTTTGTCCAAGTAAGGGGTTATTATTCGCTCAGGATCCGTGATGTGGTTAACCGGCACAAGCTCAATAATGGTGCTGTGCGACGAGTCACTTAGATTAGAAGAACTTTCCCTTGACATCTTAAAGGGGCGACCTCACCACAAATAAGGGCCAGCTGGTGTTCCACACTTGTGATTTCCTCCGTAAGGACTGCGTTATTGAGGAAGAATAATATAGTCTTATTTGTCCTAAGTCTTATGTCAGTCACATTATTAGAATCCACTTTTCTTCTCCACATATCTTTGTTAACCGCGAGGATGATGATACATTTCTCGCCCAGAAATCAAAGAGCCAAAGCAGAATACAGGATGGCTTAGCATCAAAGCAGCCTTACGAACTTCTCACAAGCAAGGGGATCTGTCTGGAAAACAGCATACATTAGAGGGGTGGCACAGCCCAGCCTCTACTGGGCTCTGACGGGCGCAGATGGGTCCTCCCTTAGCCCAGGAACGCCCCGTGCACGTTCTGGGAAGTGGCAGTAACAACTGCGCTATGTGGTGCTGTGGGCCCTCCTCCTCCTGGCCCCTCCTTACTGGCCCCTCCTGGGACTTGAAGTCCTGATCTCCATGCTACTCATTTTTTCTCTTTTTTGAGATACTGTGCAGTCTGCACAACACATGCATTAAGCCTCTGAGCAACTGTACCATTAAACTCTCATCTGCTGGTTAACATGTGGAATTGTAAAATGTAAGTAAATCTGCTCCTTTGGGTGGTTTGTGTGTACACTGTGGAAGGGTCAGATAGTGAGAACTGAGAATTACTATGTGTACTCCAAGAGCATTTTGTCTTTTTCCACAATTGCATTTTCAATAGTAAGCAATCCCCTCCCCCGTTATTTTTTGGCAAGGTGTAGATTTGAACTCTAAGAAATTTGATTTGAGAAGAGTGGGGATGAAGAGAGAGAGAGAGAAAGAAAGAGAGAGAGTCATTTGCCAGTCCCAGTGTTTCCCAATGTCTCCTCAGTGGCAGAATACATTAATATTCTGAATGAGTCCAAATAGTGGGATGGCATTTATGATGAGCTGCACTATAACTGAAACAGGCATAAAACACAACCAGCAGTTAGACCATGGGTACTTTCAAAGATTTGCCCAGGGGCCACAAAGTACGGGCTGTGGTCTGCCCGAGGGCCGCAATGATGCCAGCAGGGTTGCGGTCGGGGGTCTGGGTGGGTCAGGGATTGTGTAAGGTGGTCTAAAAAATGTTAACAGGCAAGCATTTATTTGCAGATTAATAAATGTTTGTCTGTTTATTTAACATTTGTTTCTGAATATTTGTGTTCAGCAACTAAACAGCAGCTCGTGCTGCTGTTCACCAGCGGGGCGGCCATAAAGGTCAAGAGGGCAGCAAGTGACCCCTGGGCCGTACTTTGCGTATCACTGAGTTAGACTAAGACCTTTTGCCTTTTTCATAATTTTACAGGAGGTCACCAACCAGAGGTGGTTAGGATGAATTCTCTGCTCATGGAGGCAGAAGTCATAGCACAGTGTCCATTCATACTGAGTCACTACAATTTCCACGTTATCTTTAAAACCGATATTCAACATAAGTTCAAGAATGAGTTTCCAGTCCAGTTTTTGTTTCTGGTGATTTAGTAGCATAAAAAGAGTATTTTGATCGTGCGTATGTTATACATAAATGACATTACCCCACCACACCATCTTTAGCTTTCCATTTATTGGTCAAATGTAGCGTAGAATGCACCATGGGCATCTTTACTTCCCCTTACTCTGCCGTTAAATGTGCTTGGCCTCTTTGATAACCCGCCTCTTTATGTAGCAGTTGGATTTGTGAAACCGTTTGAGAAGTGATATTTATGGCTAGCTCCCATACGTTTTAAAATCGGTCCAGCATTACTTGCACAGACAGATACATAGTGAGGGCTTTGTTTCCCTGTTGAGCGGTCTATTTACTCCTTAAAGATGTCGCAGACTTGGCCAGCATCAATGCGATCATTATAACACATGCTTCTTCGATCTAAAAAGATGCAGGGGAAAAAGGTCAAAACTCCCGGCTATTGGCTGCTGTATGTGTCAGCCACATATCAATCATCCTACATTCATTAGACGTAGGTTGAGTACTACAGTCAATCATCATATATGACATTCTAGCAATGAGGCATCTCAAATCCATTCCAGTAGCAGTCAGATGATTTCAGTTAGGGAGGAGGATGCAGCTTTGGAGACTAGTTGTACTTCCTTCTGCTATAACTTCTTTGCTCGATGACTCTGACCCTGGTACAGCTGAGCATCTGCGTGATAGAAAAAAGTAGGATCCTTCCCCTTTTAAAAGACTTCCATGAGGTGTGTGTGGGCCAATGAGAATAAAACACTATGGGGCATATGTATGAAAGAATGCATTTGCGATTCTCAAATAGCGATTTTTTTTTTTTTAATTCTTTTTATTGACATTTTCAATAACACAAATAGCGATTTTTAGAGAATCGCTATTTGAGAATCGCAAAATCATATGTAAATTAAAAAATCGCAATTTTTTTGCGATTCCCACATATTCCTTAATTCCGACTCGCAAATTGCGAGTCGCAATTAAGGAATCGCTTCCCATGCATTCCTGTGGGCCAAGATGCCCATAGGAATGAAGGGAAATTGCGTGCGCAAATTTCGAGTACCAAATAGGTACTCGCAAATTGCGCACACAATTTCAAGGGTGCATGGGTTCCAAAAGGACACCCTGTTACACCCCTGAAATGTACATGTGTGTACATGTGGCGCACATACATGCCCTAAGGGCATGTATGTGTGCAACATAGCACTTTGAAAAAAGAAAAAAAGTGCTTTTTTCAAAGAATTCACAAATTACCACCAACTGTAAGTTGGTGGTAATTTGCAAATTCTTATGCCAAATTCGCACAACTTAGGTGCTTTCTACATCGCATTTAAGGAATTTGCGATTCCTTAAATGCAATCGCAAAATAGAGAATCGCAAATTTAGCAAATTCTCTAATTTGCGATGCCCTTTTGGGATGATACATCCCAAAAGGACTTTTTACCGTTCGCAAACGGCGAACGGGAAAATGGCTTGATACATATGCACCTATATGACAATGTCCCATTCTAGCAGGCTCATGACGGATGTATAATAGCATGTTTCATCTTATATCTTGCAGATGCTGAAATCTGAGATGCTGGACAGCCCTTCGAAAGCTTGCACATCTTCAATTATGTCACTGTTCCGTACACCAGCCATGTGCAGGATTTCTTTCTGCCTAATGTTTGTGAGGTGAGTGCCATTGCACGGAAAAACAGAACAAGTAGAATAATCCTCATTTAAAACAACTTAATTCTTCTAGTGGACTGCTTATAAATTTGGTTTCTGGTTTGTAGAGAGAGCAGAGAGAACATAAGACTGAGTCCTTCAGCCTACATATAAGCTTCAGTGTGTCTCTGGGTCAGAGTTCCAGAAAAAGACCTCAATGTCGGGCAATGGCACACCATATTGTATCTTCACAGCAAATGTGTTATTTGTAGATAAACCCTATACCGTTAATACCCTCTTGGGCTCCTGGAATATCCCTTAAACATAATTCCAAGGGATGTAGCATAAAAATACATTTCTCTTGGCTTTAACTTATTTCCTGTCCTATTTTCATGGCTTTACTTTGTTTAGCCACAGCTTGCTTTTTTGGCTTTCGGTCAGTTGTACCAACTTTACTTTCTTGGCTTTAAGTTCCAGTGTCTCCACTTTGCATTCTTGGCTTTAGCTTGAATGGCAACATCTTGCTTGCATGGCTTTAACTTGTGCATCCCACATTGCTTTCTTGACTTATGGGCAAGTTACCTCACCTGAACTTGGGGTCTTCATTTCCCACCAGGATACGTGCCAGGAGGCGCAACTGCAGAACAGGGCACAAGGGGGCGGGGCCATCATCCCAGCGATAAAAGCGTATCTGCTAGCCACTGTCAATCACAAGAGGAGGCTACAAATTGAAGAGCCATTAATCAAAAAAGAAAGCTATAGCGGCAGATGTTCCAATTTCTCTGATATTTGTTTGTACCACAGTTCCTTCAAGGTACCCTTCTGATCTGGGATGCTCACTGTAGATTAGACTTCGGGTACCCATGAAAGGTGGACCAGGGATGCCATACAGGGATGCCACATCTGCCAGTTCAAACTCTATACAAAGCCCCACACAGCTATTAATTGATCTTAATCTAAAGGAAACACATCATACACATTAATCTTGCGTGTTCGAGTATTTATCTCATTCCTATTTCAAAGCTCTTTTACAGTTATGTTTTTCAGTTTTTGATAATGGTATCTTTCTTAATAGAAACAACATAAATACAAAAATCAATAAACACAAGTTACAGGACATACATTGAAAAACATAGAAAATAGATCCAGAAATTATTAATGTCAAAGAGTTATAAATGACAAATCTATACTCTCAACATTCAATGTATTACCCCTATTTACACATGGGATTTAAAGGGCATTCTTATAATTCCTTCTCCACATAAACAGTTAAAATTAATTCCCTTTCTCCTGGTTCAAGGTATTCAGGCTGTATAACCAAATGATATAGTTGTATGTAGAGAAGGTTCTTCTTTTTCTTCCCCTACAAAACTGCCAACTCGTTTCGACCTCAGATGATGGTAGGGGTATGTAACATTTTTCAAAGAGGTCATCATCAGGGCGCTATTTTACTCATTCAGTCTGGATGCAAGAAATAAATTAACATTAAATATATTTACAGGTATATGCCAGTTGCATCAATTAAAACACATTGTTATACTAGTAGTGCTCCCATTTAACCCATTGCAGTGACACATTTCACCCCTTCAAAGTGTGTGGATCCAAATCATTGAATTAATAAAATTTTCTAGATACAGTGCTTCCCAAAGCACTGCCTACACGTAGGTTTTATATCCATGCGCATCCCGGTGTGTTTCACAAAAAGCAACAAGGTTGGGAAATAACTATTTCTTTCTTTTGGCTCACCAAAACTGAATATTGTAATATTGAGCCCTCCCTATTTGGTAGGCCTTACTGAATCATACCCCGTTACATTTGCACATCTGCCAGTTCATCACAGGGTCATCCTAATTTATTGACCCCGTTCCTTTCCTCAAGAGGCTGTTCTGGGAGAGGTGGGATAAGAAATGGTGCACCCCATGTCCTATACCCGGTTGAGATCTGGAGAACTTCCTCATGCCCCCTCCATAATACCCTCTGTCCAGGGTGCTGGTGACGCGTGTTCTTGATGCCGTGGTATATGAGGACATCTAACCAAAGAAGCACTCACTTCATATAGTTAAGAGAAAGTATCCTTGTTTGGTGGAGATTTACCTCTTTGTAGTCTTGTTTTCTTCTCTGTAGGAGAATTCATACTATCACAGATTTCTGGATAAAGATGCACAAGAAACAATTAGATTGCCGAAATGCACACAAGGTCACTGGAGACCTTTGCTCATGGTCCATTATGCAAATTAAATGTAGAATATGCACTGGACATTTTATCAATGAGGTAGTTATTAGTAATTAACCAGAGGAAAGTACTCCAATTAGGTAGACATTTTGTTGAAAACTGTGTTCTATTTTAGTATAAAGGGGCAGGTGAGGTTCTGTTCTGGTGCAGTCACTCACACAGCTACTGACACTCCAACACTGACACTTACACACCCACTCACACACGCATTCTGCCACTCTCACATCTACTTCCATATCAAACAGCGACTAACATCCACTGATCAATCCATACACCACAAACCCACCCACAAAACCACTTACTTACCCACGACCCATACAACTACTCACACACCCACTCACAAAGCAATACAGCCACACACACACACACACACACACACACACACAAATTGACCTATACAGCCACTCACACACCAATTTTCACAGGTCATAGGTTAGAGTTAGCAAATACATTTTTTTTTAAATCTTAGAGATTCACAAAAAAAACAAAGGTTACAGAGTCGTTATAGTTAGGAAATAAGATAAAAAAAAAACCTTAGAAATTCAGTAAAAAACAAAGGTTACAGGGACATGATAGTTTGGGAATAGAATTGCAAAAAACGTCAAAATTCACTAATTAAAAAAAAGGTTACAGGGATTTTATAGTTAGGCTTAGATTTCAATCATACAAACCCAGTGAAATTCAGCAGTTATACTTATCTGAGCTAACTATAACATACACCCCTGCAATGCACTGCTTATGATGTCACATATTACATCACTCATGACATTGTCAGTGACATCACTGATGATATCATTAATGACATCTCAAATGACATCAGTGATGACATCATCCACAGAACCACTCACACCCCCATAGAACCTCTCATACATCCACTCCCACACCAATACAACCCCTACATACCCATTCACAGCCCCATACCAGTGCTCACACAGCCAATCACTAATTCATAGAGCCAATTGCACATCCACTCACTCATACTGCCACTCTCACCCACTAACTCGCCCATACAGCCACTCATGTTCCATCCATCTGAGGTCGATGAAATGAGTACCATTGAGTTGGGTAACAATAAACATCTGTTATTCAGCGCCAAGATACCCAAGGGTGAATGTGTGCTTTACAAATACACATGTTATGTTATGTTATATGTAATGGCTTGCCATTATGTATAGTGGACCTGTCGTCCAAGGATGACGTTAGCGGTGACTTTTGTACAGAGTTATTATACAGAAGATGGTAATCCTGTTGTGTATGTCCGGGCATGGGATTAAGATATGATACTAGGAATCCTCATGCATAATAAATTAGGCTAGTTTCGGATAAAACTGATCTACATTTATTCAGCACATAACTAGGTAAAGGGTTAATGCCAGAACTGTTATGTGGAACAAGGTCGGACGAATGTAGGTAAAAGGTTATGTAGCTATCTAGGCCTCTATTGGGGTACATTGGGGTTCATAAAAAACCTACTGGTGGTCGCCAGAAGTAGTTATAGTTAGGAGTTAGAATATTTGCTGCTTTTATTACTCAAAATGCAGTGGCATAGTGATCTATATTTCACAGGGACCAATCATAAAATTTTCATACTTTGTGGAAACTACATCATATTAACAGCCTCTGCAGAGCTTCTTTCTTGCCCTTTGTGTAATTAGTGTGGAACTCCTCAAACATATCTGAGCTTGGCCATAGCTTATTTGCAACCCATTTTAATGTTTCGGGTACATTGCACTTACGCCTTTATAACGTTTTATCCGCAAAAGGTATCTAGGCCATATTCTACCCACTTGTTGGGGATTCTTAAGGTACCTCATTTATGAATTCTTCTGGAGGAAACAGAGAAAATAGTCAACACATATTAACATGTAGGGTTTTATTGGAAAATGGGAAAAAGTGTTGTGCAAGAAAGCATATATTTTTCCTAATAACATCATCAACAAAAGATTTGCCCTGTTGAAATCACAATCTTCCTTGCTTTTAGGAAAGGGCAGCGTTGTAAAAAAAAAATTAAATAATTTTTTACCACATAATTTTTCTTTGTAGGAGTTGATTTTTCCTATTTTTGCTGTTTCTACCTTGGCAAAAGCAGATTGAAATGCAATTAGCGAGCCAAGGAAAACATACATTTTTAAAAACTAGACAAAATTCTGATTTCAGCAATGGGTCATTTGTGTGCATCCCTCATAGTTTTCCTAAAGAAACTAATCATTGAAATAAGAAAATAATTTAAATAAGTAAAAAAAAGAGAAAGAAGTAACAATGTTTTCATCTGAAATTGTTTGCCCCGACAGACAATTTACTAAAGTAATATACTGTTATGTCCATCAAACCCTTATCATAGAGATATATAGTGTTTGTTGATTGCCCAAAGACATGTGATACCCAGAGTCACAACGGAGCAACCGTTTACAATGATTATTCAGTGTGCAGTGACTATGCTTCCATTCAAATGGTAACATCTAAAAAATAAAAAATTGAGTTTGCATTTTGTAAATATGCCCAAGATATTGTTCTGGAATAGTGATTATTTGTACAACTCTGAATTCGGGGCTACCCGTACTATCTTGAGATCCTGGTTGCATTTTGCAAAATATATTCTTTCTTGCACACTTTCCTATATTTGGAAGGCATAAAGGGAGAACAATTCTATTGATAATAACAAATGTCATGCTATTCTGTATTCCCTCACTTCACCCTTTAAAAATGGTACTGCACTTGTGTGGTTGAGTCTATTCCCGGCCCCATGAAAGACTCAGTGTGGAAACATTTTAGCCATGAAAAATGACCCATTTTAGTGATGCGGATAGCTCTGGTATTTGGGCTCGGCCACCACTAAGAGACACCTACCAAACCCAGACATTTCTGAAAAGTAGACATTCAGGGGAGTCCTCGGAGGTGTGACTTGCATGATTTTCACTATGTTTCCTATCTAGAATGCCATGTAAACCTCAAACTTTGGCTAGATTCATGCATTTTCCCCCACACAAGTAGGCTAGTTTATCAGCAGGTATGTGGGAATACTGAGTGGTAAAAAGTTTGTAGATCCCACATATTCTGGAACTTTCCATTACAGAAATGTAAGGAAAATGCACAATTTTAGCCAAAGTTTAATTTTTCAGAGCATTCTGGGCAAGAAATCATAGTGATATCTATGTAAGCTGGAACAAAGAAGCCCTTTGTCAAGGCAAGGGAAAGGAAATTGGAATTTTCCCCCTCTCTTCCAGCCCATATGCCAAAACTATTCCCAAAAACTCCAACTGTCCTTTCTCACATCTTTGGGATGGTTCCGCTGTAGCACTGTATCCAAAAACACTGTGAGGGATTTAGAAGTTAGGGGCATTATCTGTTGTTAGCTCTGTCTTGCTGGCAGAAGCTTCAACAACTCTGAGCCTAATCACTGCCTCTTGTATAATTAACAGTCTATTCATGAAAGTGAACATTCTAATTGCTATCAGTGTCCATTGTTGGTCCTGCCCTAGCTCTGATTTATAACCCGAACTTGTATCGTTTGTTTTGAGAAAGCAAGGCCTGTTTTATCTCCTTGATCCTTAACTACGTGTAAAAAGACTTTTCTCCTTTTTTACCATGGATGACCAAATAGTGTAGTCCAGTATTTCACTTACAGAGAACAATAAATTGGGAAACAGTATTTACAGCTCAGCATGAACCACACGCTGCAGTTCTGACACAGTCTTTACAACTAATGCATCTTTCCCACGCATTCCTTTACCACGCATAACATTACAGCGACATGCCTTAGGGAAAGCTGTGTTGAACTTTAAAGTCCAATGCTTTTCCTCCTGTTGCACACACTGGAGATGGAGTAATAAATTATACTGCTCCTAAATCCAGCGCTTTCCCTAAGGCATGTGGTTGTAACAATATACGTGGTAAAGACGCATTTGTTGTAAAGACCGCGGAGTAACTGCATGCATGGTAAAGGCATGTGTAGTTCCAGCATGCAACCCAATAAATCTTGTCCAGTTTGAAAAGAACTAACTATTTTCATTCTTTTTGCATCAAATTAGACATGCAATATAAAAATGCAAATAGGCTAACTTGTGCTGTATGTTCCAATATTGCCTTCTTGGGTTTATGGTGAAATGTTATTATCACTAGGATCCTCCAATGGTAAAATATATGCATTGTGTGTGTGTCTGTGTGTGTATGCAAGTTTTCATCATTGTGCTTGTATTCTCTGTACTTTATCGAACTGTGCCATTTTCTTCCACTTTAGATGCTTTGCTTGTTTGTCACCTTTTCCTATTTTAATTGTGCTCTCCATTCTGCTTTTAGCTTTTCCACCAACTTTGCATATTTTGGCCTCTCTATGGACCTGCAAAACTTTGGACTTAGCATTCATCTGGTCCAGATGCTCTTCGGTGCCATAGATGTCCTGGCCAAGATCCTCTGTTCCATCGCCCTGGCATTTTTTGGGCGCAGGACGATCCAGGCAGCTTCTCTTATCCTAGCTGGCCTTTTGCTGCTTCTGAACATGGCCATACCTCTAGGTAAGAAGGTGTTCACAAATTCATTTGGATATGGAGATTGCACCTAAATCAGGATTACAATGTGTTCAAAATGACAAATCCTGCAGTGCTTCCCTACACAAATGTCACCACAATTAGACAAAGCGCAATAGATTGAGTTCAGGAACTAAGAATAATGGAAATCATGCATTATTACAGCATGTTCCGAGCTATGCAGTAGGACCAAAACCAAACCCAGTGGTATTAGTACTTTCCCTTTGGTATTACATTATGATTTTTACCTTAACTCTTTGAATGGCCGAGATTTTGGGACAGTATTACCACCCAGACAAATACCAATAGTGTGGGGTTTGGTTTTCTTGGATGCTGTGTTACAACATCATTAAAAGTTCAGCTTGTTGGACCAGGAAAGTTATTTGATAATACTGCAGGCTTTACCCTGATCCGAACCACAAAACTCAAATTATTCATGGTCTGAAGAAGCAAATTAGCTTATTGTACCTTGTTGCAAAATATGCCTCAGGACTGTAGACAAATGAGTATTGCATCAGGCAAAACAGTAAAGGCTTTAGAGTTATATGGTGGAGAGTTTAGGTTTGCTTCCCAAAGTAGTCTTTACAAGCAGGTGGGTTAAGCAGTGCATTTTAAACTCAGATTTGGATCAGGTAACTGATCAAGACAGATTTCCGAGATCTAACTGCCCAATCACTTACCGTGGTTATTGGCTATACCTTGGTATTGGTCTAGCTTACATGTCAAGATGAGTATTGCGCACATCTAATCATGGCTAATGCACACATCTCAGCAGGACTCCTGCACGTGTCTTAGTATAGGGATTGTTTGCATCTTGCCATTGTTGGCTCACACACTTCAACATTAGGATTGCACACCTCTCAGCAGGACTCCTGCACGTGTCTTAGTATAGGGATTGTTTGCATCTTGCCATTGTTGGCTCACACACTTCAACATTAGGATTGCACACCTCTCAGCAGGACTCCTGCACGTGTCTTAGTATAGGGATTGTTTGCATCTTGCCATTGTTGGCTCACACACTTCAACATTAGGATTGCACACCTCTCAGCAGGACTCCTTCACATGTCTTAGTATAGGAATTGTTTGCATCTTGCCATTGTTGGCTCACACACTTCAACATTAGGATTGCACACCTCTCAGCAGGACTCCTGCACGTGTCTTAGTATAGGGATTGTTTGCATCTTGCCATTGTTGTCTCACACACTTCAACATTAGGATTGCACACCTCTCAGCAGGATTCCTTCACATGTCTTAGTATAGGGATTGTTTGCATCTTGCCATTGTTGGCTCACACACTTCAACATTAGGATTGCACACCTTTCAGCATCAGCAGGACTCCTGCACGTGTCTTAGTATAGGGATTGTTTGCATCTTGCCACTGTTAGCTCACACACTTCAACATAAGGATTGCACACATCTCAGCATGGCTACTAAATGTATCTTGACATGGTTATTGTACACATCTTGACTCTGTAAAGTGCACACATCTGCATGAGCATTGCACAACTCTAAGCATTGCTTTTGCACAAATCTGTGCTTAGTTACTGTATGTATCATAGAATGGTTATACACCTCTGAATTGTCATAACTTACAGTATTACATACAGTATGAACATATCTAGGCATGGCCATGGGCAGTGTACACATTGTAGCATGGATACTGCATGTATATTAACATGGCTATTATATGCATTGACATTGTCATAGTTCAAACTTCAACGTGAGAATTGCACAAATATCTGCATAGACTGTGCACAAATGTCAATTTGATAATGCATGTATCTTGGCATGGCTATTGTACACATCCTGCCACCATTATCGCACACACTTCTATATGCATACTGAACAGATCTAAGCGTGGATATTGCACAAATCTCCCCTTGGTTACTCCATGTATATTAGCAAGTTTATAGACTATACCTTGGCATTGTTATAGCACACTTCCACAGGAGTATTGCGCACATATAGGTGTGGATATTGCTCAAACCTCTGGCTACTGCATGTCTCTTAGCACACTTATTGCCTCTCACTGCCTCAGGACCTGCCTGGATGCTCTGCTTTTTGAAGGGGGAAGGCTGCTCCACTACTCTGCTGCGGGACTGCAAGGACCACGGTGCTCAGCGCTCAGCTGATTAGACTCACCTGGTTCCTCTTCCGTTCCTGCCTCCACCATCCGCACCACGCCTCGCGGCCCCCGCTTCGCGGGAGCCGCTCGCTGGGTCTGATTGCTTAAAAACTTGGTTGGTGCTCAATCCCATTGTGCCTCTCACTGCCTCAGGACCTGCCTGGATGCTCTGCTGTTTGAAGGGGGAAGGCTGCTCCTCTACTCTGCTGCGGGACTGCGAGGACCACGGTGCTCAGCGCTCAGCTGATTAGACTCACCTGGTTCCTCTTCCCGACCCCGCCCCCTTTTGCCTGCCTGTTCTTCTGTTCGACCCCGCCTGAACGCGCTAGCGGAACGCGCGCGGGACGTAGCTCGGGGCGAAGACCGGGCAAAGAGCGGGCCGTTTGAGGCCGTTCGAGAACGGACGAGAGCGGACCTGGGCCACTCTATATCTACTCCCTTTACTAGATTTTTCTTTAGCTGCTAATTACTGCACTCGAAATATGACCTCTAGGGAGACTAGAAGCAAGACTATGTTGGCTTCCGGGAAGCCCCAAAGCACCCTGGAGAGCTACTTTGCCAAAGCAGGAACATTACTTATCGAGGATATTACAACGCTCGAACGACGCATCTCCCAAGAAATCGAGTGGGTAAGGAGATCGTCTCTGGGTCCCCTAGCTTCTGTAACCACCCCTGTGCAAAGACCTGAATGTAACTTACTAGTAGCCGGGGACAGGGGTCTTGATGACATGGTTGATATACCCGGCACATGCAGTGCCATTGCTTCTGACACAGCCTGTAATACTTTGTCTTCGGCTGACCTCAGTATAATGTCATTACCCTTACCAAAGCCGACGCATCCTACAACTGCTTCTGACACCACGTCATATGCCGGGGAGGGAAATATCACTGAGGCCCAAAGGTATACACCGGTTAAGTTGGGGGAGAGAGAAGGAGCCGTCCCTAAAAATAAGAATGCCCACGTGGGAAAAATCCGAAATTGATGAATAACTCCATCGCAACAGAGGGGGGGAAGAAATGTACAAAATATAAAAGGAAAACTACACCTAAAAATAAAGGTCATATTCCATCTAATGCCCCAATTGAGAAATCCCCTGATTCCTGTCCAGCCCCTGGTGAGGAGGACATTACCCTCTCTGACATACGTAACTTGATGAGGCTAATGCTCAAACCTCTGGAAGTACGGCTAGGAAAGATCGAAACTGTACTCCAGACCATTGAAAAGAAACTGTGTCATTCTCCAGTTACTTGCTCAAAAGATAATAGGCCACTGGTTACAGGGAGGTGCCATGAGGGAAATAAAACACACCCCGCAACCAAAGATTTATCCCTTTCTACCAACACCTTAAAGCCCCCACTCATTCCCACACAACCCGACCTACAGGCTGTTGGCCGGATACCAAACAGTAGTGTGAGAGAGAAGCTCACTACACCTCCAATAAAGAGTCATAGCAAAGAAAATGACCCCAACCAGAGGTCAATTAATTTACCACCAGAAGCCAGTCCTTACATAATTATATTAGCAGGCACACCCGAGCTTAAACACTCTACACAAGAACCGGTGGAAGCCCTAAAAAACAAAGTGATTAACTGGCTTTCCACTAATAGACCGCTCCCTTTAGGTGCAAAGAGTGAGATCCTGATGGTTAGAAGAGCTTTGTGGCTGGGAGGTACAAGGAAATCTATTGATGGAGATTGTATCTTGGTTAATTTTAGAGACCCTAGGTCAGTCACCCACATACTTAACTGGCCACACCGTGACAGAGGAACTTCTATTCAAGTTCTACCACTATCTTTCTTCTATCCACCACCACTACAAGATCGGGTAATGGGAGGTTGGGAACCAGTATTGAGAAGAGGTTGTAGGTGGGGTCATAGGGAATCTATGCTTCCATACCCGATTGGGACACCCCTTCTTGACTTTTTCCCGACCGAGAATAGATATAATAACTTAGATTTGGTAGATTGACAGTGCAGGAATGGTAGGCAAATGGATGTGTACAGCCACTCTCCAACTGAGGAAGTTAATTTCTTGAAGGCTGTAACAACATCGGATGAACCCACCTGCCCAGTTCCTGATATTTCTTTTTTTTTTTTTTTAAACTTTATTTTTTCAATTTCCAACACATGAACATACAGCACCTCATATATAGTATACATTGGGTTCAGTTCACACTCAAGAGCGGTACAGAGTAATTGGAACGTAATAGAAGGCAGGTAACGGTGATACAAATCCCATCAAGTACAGCAGCTCCGCGTTGACACATCGCGACATTTGCAAGGCCATCCCCTCCCCACCGCCCCCCACCAGCCTCCCACACCATGTAATAATAGGGAGATACATAGCACCCTCCCACGTCATGAAGTAATTAGTCAGGCGACTCAGTCACATCAGCACTTCCCGCCCTCAATAAGTAACAGTGCAGCGGAGCCCATATATCAGCAGGTCTCGATGTAAGCGGTAGGAGTTCAGAGTATGTGGCAAGTTGTTCCTGACAGTAAGTGAGGTCCTGCAGCCATTCCTTAAATTTGGGGGCCCTTCCCCTGCCCCATCTACATGCAACTCTTCGCTTGGCAAGTAGGAAGGCGAGCGCCACAAATTTACGGTATGCAGCTTGTATTGGCACTACATATCCCAGGAGCGCGAGAACAGGCGAGGGTACAATCTCTGAATTAATCATTATGGAGAGAGCCTCAAAGACCTCCCTCCAGTATTGATTCACTGCATGACATTCCCACGCCAAATGAAGAAAATCCGCCATAGGGGCGCGACATCTATCGCATCTGTCATCTTCACAAAGGTGATATCTATAAAGCCGAGCCGGGGTATAGTACACTCTGTGGATATATTTATAATGAATTATTCTGAGGCGACTGCTCGCAGAGATGCGATCTGTCTGCTGCAGGCAGAACTCCCACTGCTTGTCTGTTAAGGGAGCCTGCAATTCACGGTCCCACTTCTCCCGAACCTCTAGCTGCGGGGCAATGACCAGAGTATGTACCGAGTTATAGATCCTAGAGACCAACCTGGTGGGGGCCTCGTCAAAAAGGATGCGCTGTAGGGGAGCTACAGCGTGGGGCTCGTTTGGGAAGTCAGACGTTAAGGCCTTAATCCCCTGCCGAAGTCTGATGTAGAAAAACACCTCTAGAGGAGAAGGGTGGGTGTCACCGCATAAATGCTCCAGCGTGCGGAAAGTACCATTATGGTATAGGTCTCCCCATGTCCTAACATTGAGAGAGCCAGTCCACCTACGGAACCCTCCTTCCTGCAACAGGGGCATGCTAGGGTGATAAATAAGGGGCAAAAGCGGTGCATATAACATAGGGGCCTTCAGTCTAGCAGTGATTTTATTCCAGGCCAGCACAGTGCTCGCCACCGTCGCTGCCAGCGCTTCCTCCCCCCGCAGCGAGCTATATAACGCACCCTCTATGGGTATCGGGTGTGAAAGCCAATGCTCCGCAGCAAGTTGGGGCATATATCTCGGCTGATGGATCCAAAAGTAGGCGTAGTGGGCCTGCGCTGCCTGGAAATAGAGCTCAAAATCAGGTATCCCAAACCCGCCCTGGATATAGGGCCGAGTAAGGACCTCCCACTTGATTCTAGGCGACTTTCCTCCCCAAACCAGTCTGAGGAGCTCAGTACGAAGGCACCGAAAAAAATAACTGCCCGGATGAAAGGGTATATTTAAAAAGAGATAAAGCAGCTGTGGTAGTATCACCATTTTTATCAATGACGCTCGCCCCGCCATCGAGAGGGGGAGCGTTATCCATCTAGCAACGTAGTCAGAGATACGAGTCATCGTCGTCCCATAGTTGGCTCTCATCAACTCATCTTTGCCCTTCTCAATGTGAATACCCAGGTATTTAAAGTCTCCCTCACTCCAGGCGAGGGGGTAATCTAGCTCAAAACGCTCAGTAGCTGCAGTAAGAGGGAAGATCCGCGACTTGTTCCAATTAATAATAATCCCTGATAACTTGCCAAATCGGATGAACTCCCTAAGAATCGGATTGAGATTAGTGCTGGGGTCTCGTATATACAGCGTAATATCATCCGCGTACATAGAAATCAGGATCTGTCTTTGAAAGCATCTCAATGCCTTGTCCTTGTGGTGTTGCCTAAGTTTCGCTGCAAGGGGCTCCATAGCTATGGCAAATAGAAGGGGCGATAAGGGGCAACCCTGACGAGTTCCCCTTGAAATGGGGAATGCCGCAGAAAGAGTACCATTGATCAACACCGTGGCCGTGGGCGACGTATACAAGAGTCGTATCCACGAGATGAAGATGAGTGGGAACCCCATACGTTCCAATATGCTAAAGACATAATCCCACTCCAGGGAGTCAAAAGCCTTCGAGGCATCCAAAAATACAGCTGCCATGGGGAGGTCCCCGTGTACGGAATTAAGGATCGAGAAAAAGGTGCGCAGGTTATGGGAAGTCGCCCTGCCGGGCACGAAACCTGCCTGGTCGGGCAGAACCAAGTTAGGAAGGAGCAGATTGATACGAGTAGCGATTAATTTTGCCAATATTTTCACGTCACAATTAAGCAACGAGAGGGGTCTATAGGAGTCACAATCATTTGCGGGCTTCCCAGGTTTAAGCAAGGACGTAATGAGGGCCATGCGCATCGATGGGGGCAGGCGGCCCGTCTCCAGGGCGTCCTCGTATACCTCGCGCAAGACGGGAGCCATAAACTCCATGTAGGTCTTATAGAATTCTATTGGTATTCCGTCTAGACCAGTCGCCTTGCCCGACCGCATGTGCATGATGGCCTCACGCACCTCTTCCAACGTAAAGGGGGTGCTCAGGAACTCCCTCTGGGCATCACTAAGCCACCCCAGGGAGACGTCCTCTAGGTACTCCTGTAGCTGCAGCTCCCCCGTACGCGTTGACTTGTAGAGCTGATGATAATGCCCCACAAACGCATTAAGTATATTCTTAGTGTCGCTATAGACTCCCCCCTCAGCCTCCCTGATTTCGAAAACGGTGGTGGGAGGCCACATCAATCGGATCGTCGCCGCAAGAGCTTTCCCAGGCCGTTCGCCCTCTCCATAACGCCTGGCGACCCAATGCTTACCCCTAAACTTCAGTTCCCTATGGGCCTCAGTCGAATATTCTGTCAGTTTTTCGCGTAGGAGCGCAAGTGTAGAGTCATCTGGCATGTCGGCCAGCGACCTTTCCAATGTCTTAAGCTCCGTTTCCAGCGTATTCAAGCGTGATAGTATGCTTTTTAGTACACCAGAACCTTTTGCGATGCAGATACCCCTTAAGGTCACTTTAAACGCATCCCATATAGTTTCCACTGCACGTACCGAGTCTTTATTACGTTTAAAAAAATCAAGACATTCTTCGCGCAGTTCTTCTTGAAACACCGCATCCAGCAGCATCCGTGGTTGCATACGCCAAGCTGTCACTGGGGGGGCTAGGTCAGCCGCTCTCAGTGTGACGCGGACTGGCGAATGATCCGACAAGGTTCTAGGGAGATGCTCCGCGTTAGTCAGAGCTGTGTAGAAGGGGGGCGAGATGAAAACATAGTCCAGTCTGGCCCAGGATCCGGCATGTGCCGTAAAATGTGTGCCCTCTCTAGCATCAGGATGAAGGCTTCTCCACGTGTCTATCAGTGCATGCTCAGCTAGTATGTCAGAGAACAGTGTGCGTGCTTTGGTGAAGTGGTGCGGGGCCGGATGCGACCTGTCCGTATTCGGATCCAGCGTGAGATTGCAGTCCCCTCCCCAGACAAGGCTCCTAGGGCCCAACCCCACAATGATCGCATTGAGGTCCACGAAGTACTGTGGATCATCCACATTGGGTCCATAACAGCAGATCAGGGCAACCGCCACCCCACCCAGCCTCCCCCACAATATGCAGTGTCTCCCATGATCATCGCTATACATGCCCTCCATAATCCAGGGCACCCCCCGTTTCACCAGGATTGCTGTACCCCTAGAGTAGGAGGAATAGGAGGAAAACAAAGTGCAAGCCGCCCAGCGACAAGCAAAGTTGTGTGAAGTCTGCGGTCGTGTATGTGTCTCTTGCAGGAAGGCTATGTGGACATTATGTCGATCTAGGTAGGATAATATCTGCCTCTTTTTTCTGGGGTCCCCCAAACCTCGCACATTCCAAGTTAATACGTTTAAGTCAGTGTCCGGTTTAACCATGCTTGTAGCAAAAGGAATCCCTTTCCACCATTATATCACCCCGCATGCAAGTAACATGCGTGCACATGCGAAAGCTCAATCCTGTCTGCCGCCCACTGCGACGGCGTGCTTCATAATCTACGGCCTTGCCGGCGGTCTCACCCAGTAGCTTGCGGGCGTGCGCCTGCATCTCCAGTATTAGGAGGAGCTCTCCTCGCATGACCTCAGTATGCAAACCTGTACGCTCCCAGTGCAAGAAGACTATAAAATACATGGTGCTAAACATAACAAGAACATTGCAAAACAATACCCCCCCCCATTCTCCAACCCCCGAGTCCTTCCCAGAACAACCCTCTACTGACAGCACACCCCACCCACCAGATCGGGAAGGCAACCCCCGTAGAGGAGGCATAGTACTAAGGGGGGTGCAGAACCGTCCTAAGATAATGTCCCAACGCGACACAAGTCTCGCCAGTAACCAAATCTCAAGTTGACCCATTCCCCGCCCAGAGGACCTCACGGCTGCATCAGCAGACACTATCCGCAACACTGGTACATGCCCCTGTCCGGTCCGCAAGCAATATGAGGCTATCTCAGAGAAACCCCAGCGCTCGCAAGGGGCATAAAACCCCAGGAAGGCCTCGCCCCCACCCCCCACCCACTGAAGCGTCCCCAACTTGCCAGCATCCCAACCCCACCCCCCACCCAAAACTCCCCACAACACGCTCAACGTGAGCAATAGAGTCAGTACAGTTATCGGGGTACTCCCTATGAGGTACAGCAAGAGGGCACCCGTATCCACTCCCCAAACCCCGTCCCGTCCCAACAGCAGGGGAGAGAAACGAGGGGGGGGAGAGGTGCCTGGAATACATTACCGCCACCATCCCAAAGCCGGCCATAGCAGTTCCTTGTATAGAGGCACTAGCTGGTGCCACAGTTCCATCAGATGCGCCGCGGTGCCGCCACCACCGCCTCCAGCTGCCGGCACGGCCAGGAATAACAAATGTCAGGGGCTCCCACTAGGTGTCAGCCACAAAGTCCTCTGCATCCCGGTCAGGTTCCCCATTCCGCACATTCTTAAGAGTCTTCAAAAAATCGTCCACTTGTTGCGGGTTGGTGAAGAAATGCTGTTTGGCCTGGTGCGTGACTCTCAATTTTGCCGGGTACAAAAGTGCATAATCAATTTGCTGAGCTCGCAGCTTCCTTTTGACCTCAAGAAATTTACGCCTCTGCTCCTGCACGACAGGAGTAAAGTCCGGGTATATCGTGAAGCTGACCCCATCACATGACAGCGTTTTGTTCGTGCGTGCAACCCGCAAAGCTGCATCCCGGTCACGGTAATTCAACAGTCGGGCAATTATGGGCCGAGGCGGGGCGCCAGGCTTAGGCCGCGGTCCCAGGGAGCGATGCGCCCTCTCAACAATAAACTGCCGCGACAGCGTCTCACCTCCTACCGTGGCCAGGAGTATCTTTTCAACGTAGTCCTCCATGCGTCCGGTATTGGTGGACTCCGGCACACCAACCACTCGAATGTTGTTACGGCGACTACGAGCTTCCAACTCCTCGTTCTTTGCAGCTATGACCCTCAGTACGTTATCCATTCTCGTGAGCTGCGCAGCCTGGGATGCAGCAGAGTCCTCGCGGTCAGATATCCTCCGTTCTGCTTCAGCGATACGCTCCTCATGTGAGTCTAGTTTCTGCGCAAATGCGTCCACTCTCGATGACAGTCGATCCACCTTGTCCACGACAGTAGCAAAACCCTGCCTCATTTCTTGCATCAGCTGTCGTAAATCCGCTGTCGGAGGGTCAGTGCTTGCCCCCTCGGCGGGCGGGACGCCAGATCGTCCCGCATCCTGGGCACTACGAGCATCCTTCTTCGCTGCAGGGGCCTCAAACGACAGCTTGGACTGGCGGCTGTCGTGCTTACCCATCAGGAGCCGATATCGTGGGCCCCCGGCCGTGTGCAAAGGGGCGAGCCACCGGCGCCGTCCAAATCAGGGTCAAGGAAGCCAGTCGGCGCAAAGCACTCCCACAGTGTCCACAGTACACAAATGCAAAGGGGGGAGGATGTACTGCCACCACTGCAGGCCCCTCCAATGCCGCTCACGTGTTAATTGGTCCTCTCAGCAGCTATGAAGACTCACCATCTAATGGGCAGCAGGACCAGTAGTGAATGTACGGTAGGTCCCAGAGGGGGCAACGGTCCAGCATTCAGGGGCTCCAAAAACCTCAATCACCGCACTTCACAGTGGGGCCAGCACTATGCTGTTGCAAAGCGCAGAGATTCCACAAGTATGGCAGGCGCCCCAGCGTCACCTCCGTGTGTCCCCTCACCTCTTCACGAGCAGCGGCGCGCCATTCCTCCTCTGCTCCTCGTAGTGCACCGTGGCGTCCTGGCCTCGTCTCTCCCGGCTCGCCGTTACCTCGGGTCAATCGCTTGGGCCTCCAAGGCCGATCGAGCCTCACGACAGATCTTCCCTGCACAGCCGTTCAGCGCCGCTCTCAGAAGCCCCGCGCCGTTTTCCGACCCCACCATGGGGGGGGGGGGGGGGGGGGAGGCCAACACGACCACCAAGAAACTGCCTCCGCGAGCACCGCCGCGGCCAGCAAGCCACCAGAGGCCCGCGTCTTCTCCTCCCGTCTCTCTGGTCACAGCAGCGCAGGGGGGGGGGTCCCGTGCCTCCTCCCAATCCTCCGCCGTTAGAAGCAGCTCGAACTGCAGGGCGACTCGGGCCGTCAGTGAGGCCTACCAGCCTCGTGGGGCGCCCCGGGCTGTCGTGAACTGCACATCCGGGACCACGCTTCACCGCTGCACAGCTCCGCACCCGCTCCAACTCCGGTCGGCGATATCTCCTGTAACTCTTATGCCATAGGTTCCAAACTTTCACCAGGCACCCTCCACGGCAGCAGCAACGAACATCCGCGGTGTTCGCCGGGGAATCGGTGGATTTCGGAGGATAAATGAAGGATTATTCTTCCAGGCAGCAGGAGCCTCACAGCAGTGCGGCCATTCTGCTCGCGCGCCCTCTAGCGCCCCCCAGTTCCTGATATTTCTCCCTATGGGAGGACGGTGATTTCCCAAGCCTCTAATTTACACGCCAGCCCACTCCAGCAGAACTCCCCTAACAGAACTCAACCCCTAATTGGATATAATGATATTACCATCTCCCCTCCATTACAACTACTATCATGGAATGTGGCGGGCATAATTAATAAGCTGGACTGCCCAGATTGGAACGCATATGTCAAAAGCAAAGACATATGTATGTTCCAAGAAACCTGGGCACGCGATGAATTAACTTGTACAGGTTATGCCACATTTTCCACTAGGGCAAAATGGGGTGGCATGGGACGTCCTTCCGGTGGCCTCGCAACTTGGGTGGCTTTAGACTTAGGGTGTAGTGCAATTATGGACCCACTCACCAAGGAGGACATCCTTGTTGTGTTATTGGAATGGTCTAACCTAAATAAACTCCTTTTGATAAATGTTTATTCCCGCCCAGTAAATAACGGACATGAATCCCGCACTATAGAGGAACTCACCGATGTCTTGAGAGAAATCCCGGATGGCATCCCTTTTTTGATTGGTGGTGACTTAAATTGCCACTTTGAGCCACTCTACGGTCCGACCGATGCCCTGACTGACGAAGAGGATGTTTTGTGGTCTATACCTCCCCTTGAGGCACCTGGACCTCGAGCCTGGACACCATTGGCTGTCCAAATTACAACATTTACATTAAAGTTCGGAGTTCGGGCCTGCAATGGTCGGATAAAATCTGATATTCCTCCGAAACACACATATAATAGAGCTGGCAGGGAATCAAGAGTGGATTATATTCTTGTTCCCCTAACAACGTGGCCACTCATTGAGGACTTCCGGGTATCCCCAAGGATGGAGAGTGACCACAATGCTTTGGAGCTCGAATATAACCTCCCCGCCCACGTGATCAGGAGGGAACTGAGGCCGACCTTTCAAAAAGAGCTAGCCCTGGCAAATAACAGACGTAGAGTAAAATGGGATAGATTAGCCTCCTCCCCAGAGAAACTATCTAGGCTCTATGCCCGGGTTGCTCCTATATTTGAAAAAGCCTCCACAAGTATGGAGCACGACACTATCCCCGAAAATCGGATAGTTTGGGGCACGCTTCACAACAAACTAATATCCGCAGTGTCTGACATCCTCTTTTCACCCCAACATGGGAATACTGGACGCCTCCCTCGTCCTACTTGGTACAATTCCACATGCCGGAAGGCTAAAACCGCCCTTCTGAATGCATTAAAGGAGAGGAAGGGTATCGAGGACATTAGGGCAAAACGCTCTGCCTATAAACTTTTGATTCACCATGCCAAAAAGGAATGGGAATATGATAAATGGGGAGACTCCCGCCTATTCTGGCGGCTTGTGAACACAGGTTCAGAACTGCTGGTCAGTGCAACTGAGCCGAACATTTCCGCCGCCGCATGGGAAAACCATTTTAAAGCTTTATATAGTGCATTTGATGATCCCCGACCTAACCCCATTACCCTCGACACAAATAAACCGACCAGTCTATCATTTACATTAACAGAGGTACAGGATGTGATAGGAAGGCTACCCTCAGGAAAGGCCCCAGGCCTAGACGGCCTTCCTGGAGATTTATTTAAACATGAACCCGCTGTATGGGCCCCTTACTTACTAATTCTTTTCAATTCTATTTTAGATGGAATGGAGATTCCAAACACATGGCTGGGTGCTGAGATAGTACCAATACATAAAAAGGGCTCCCCCCCTACTCCCCTCCAATTACAGACCTATCAGTCTGATTGACGTTCCCCAAAAACTGTTCAGCAGACTGCTATTAAATCGCCTACAGGTCTGGATGGACGAACAGGAGATACTGAGCCCGTATCAAGCTGGGTTCAGAGAGGGGGTCTCCACCACCGACCAGATCTTCCGTTTTAACCTGTTATACTGGAAGACTGTATTAATTGAGGGCGGTACTCTGTATAGAGTCTTTGTTGACTTAAGAGCGGCGTTTGACTTGGTACCTAGAGACAAGTTATGGTTAGTTTTAAAAGATCTAGATGTTCCGGCCGATATCACATCTATGCTAATGAGATTGCACCAGGGCAACTTCGCTAGGGTAAGGTGTGGTAGAGGGGGAGCCCTTTCCGATTGCTTCCCCGTAGACACAGGGGTCAGACAGGGTTGTGTCCTTGCACCAACCCTGTTCTGCCTCTTCGTCGATGGGGTCATAGATTTTCTGCGAGGCTTAAGAGACATTGATGCACCCAGGTTGAATGGCAGCAGGGTGCCCGCAATTATGTTCGCGAATGACACCCTGCTGCTTTCTAAATCCCCTATGGGCCTCCAGAGGGTGTTGGACGGTTTCATAAATTTTTGTGAGGGTCGCGGATTGGAAATTAACGCGACTAAAACCAAGTTCATGATTTTCAACCCGCTACCCTCATCACGTCCAAGCCCCTTGATAGGGTCCGTTAGATTGGAACGGGTCTCATCCTTTGAATACCTGGGGGTAACCCTTACTCAATCTATGTCCTGGGACTCTCATATAAACAAGGCGAACTTGAAACTTGTGCAACGCACGGGTGGCATATGCAGGATGTTGTCTGGGTCAACATACAAACCCCTCGGCCCTCCCCTCCACATCTATAAAAGGGGAAATTACAGATTACCGAAAATAACTTTATTAGACAACTGGTTGCACTCCCGACTAGCACCCCACTTCTACCGTTAAGACTTGACCTTGGTATTAGACCTATTTCCGAGGAGTTGGGTCTTAAACCCCTGACTTTTTGGCGTAGATTATGGAGCTCACCTGACCTGGCGAGCTATAGAGCCGAATTGGCAGAAATTCTGCGCCTCCCCAAGCTGTTACAAATACCCTGGTTTAAATATATCAAGCATAGTTTTGATATGCTGGGGAGGCCGGATCTGTGGTCAAACCCGGAGAATGCTTGTTGCAGGATATCCCGTAGTACCCTATCAAAGGTGTGTTATGAATACAAGCTACAGGTTGCAACTGAGTCCCTGCGCCAGGAATCCCTTTCTAATCCGTTTCTTACTATCAAAGATCATTACCATCTGGAAAAAGTCCTTGACGATATAGCTCCCCAACTTACAAGGAAGCTCTTCATGCAGTGGCGGTATGGTACACTTCCCCTGAGGGCACAAGTTGCACATTGGTCTGAAACAAACTCAACAGTGAATTGCCCAAATTGTCCATCTAGGCGAGAAGATGATATACATGTTATTTTTTTCTGCCCTGCATACAATACACCTCGAAAATACTGGCTTACTCCACTCCTTAGAAATTTGGGTTTTAGGGAACATTACCCTGCTTACAGAGTCCTAAAGTCAGACATATCCGCACCAACTGTATTTGCCGTTGCCAAATTTTTAACGACGATGGGGTTCATTCGAAATCGATTAATGAAAGCCACTAGTACCAATTCTTAAGTAATTTATGTTGTTTAAAAATGTTTTTCTGGATTAATGTGTTGATTTTCATCTAATCTTACTCTTTTATTGTAAATATGGTAAAATGTTACTGCTTTTATGGTCCACAGTGACCGAAATAAAGATTATGATGATGATGACATAAATCTGTGACTGTACAGATCTCAGCATGGTTACTGCATATGTCTGACAAGACCTTGGCTATTGAGTGCTACCTGGAATCTGGATGTTATCACAGCATTCTTTAGGAGAGGTCATTTTTGAGATATGACTGTAACAAATATCAGTAGACCTACGTGCATTTCACGTGCACTTACTAGCAATGGAGAATATGGGGACTATGAACTATTTATTAGTTAGGTACTGTAATAGTTTCCTTTTGCTTCTAGACATGACTTCTCTGCGAATCACCCTGGTCGTGCTAGGGAAAGGAAGTCTGGCTGCCTCCTCACTCTGCTGCTACCTTTACAGCGGAGAACTCTTCCCCACCGTGGTCAGGTAAAGCAGTGATATTTGAGGCTGGGAAATGACAGAATCTACATTTTGTAACACCATTGGCCACCAGTTTGATGTCCTCCATTGATGAGGTCACAAAATATATAATGTATAAAATAAATACACAAAAATATAGCTTCAGTTTATAAATTAACATTTATGTTTTTAAGCACTCTTAATTCCACACTCCGCACAAAATTATCTCTAAAATAATCATTTAATAAAATGCAATTTTTCTGAACTGAACTTTTACAAACGAAGAACCTTATGATGAGTTTGGCAGTGCGGGAGTGGACCGCCCCGCTCCTACACCGCCAAACCCAAGTTTGAACCTCCCGCTAGATTAGGAGTTTTCTCCTGTCTGACAGACGTTCCCAGGGCGATGCCTATGAAATAGGCGCCTCAATGGGAACGTCAAAGACAGTACCTGCACGGCATGTACTGCTGCAGTCCATGCTGTGCAGGATCTGGTGTGCATGCACCCAGGGGGGCACATGTTGTGCCCCCCATGTGCAACCACATGGCGTGAGGCAGAAGGGGGGTCAGTAGGGCCCCCTTTGTTTCCTCACCACCACACTTTTCATGGCTGTGGGACTGCCATGAAAAGTGTGGCAGTGAGGAAACTCGTTATGTGTTTGGCAGGGCCGCAGCAGCTCCGCCAATCATATTGCGACCTCAGGACTGCTGCGTAACCCGCCAGATTTACCCTTTTCAGACTAGCACTTTCTCAAACACACTTTTCAAGACCATACCTTAATTTACCACGTCCGTTTAATTCGACCCAATGCTGAGTTACAGCCAGCTAGCTCTTCACATGTGTTTCTAAAGATTGTAAAAAGGAAGTTCATCTTTCTGAGCTCCCCAATTCTACTTCAAAAGTACAGTCTCGCGGGAAGTAAGGCCTGCCGTTGCTATGTAGCTAGTGTGGCCCCTCAAAGTCATAGGTAGGCAGACCTTCATTGTTGCAACAGTGCAGACGCACAGCAGTCTAACATGGCGGAACAAAGCCCTTCGAATGTTTACTATGCAAGAGCTTCAAATAGGACACAGCACAGTTATTTTACCCAGCGCATTATCAAGCAAAGTGATTAAAGCCTGCATTGAAAAGTTCTTTAAACTCATTGACTATTTACCGGATAATACAAGATTCTGTTTCATTACAAGCTCCTAGACACAGAACCAAAATTACTCTTAAAACACTTGAGTTTTAGCTCCTCTAATCTCTACACTGCATTTCAAACTTGCACCCCGAAAATGCCACAGCCCCATGTTGGTTATTAGAAACAATCAGGTGTAACACCAGGCTTGAAGGCAGGATGGCTGAGTATATAATACTGACCATTGTTACAGCGTACCCCGTACAGTGAATTGCTTCCTGCTTAGTACCACTAATGTATTGTCCTGGGAAGATTAGACAGTTGAGTCAACCTTCACACATGTGGCCTACATGTAACTGGCTGATCTCTGCCGAGGTTACACACCTCAATGAGCTACCCTACCCAAGCGAGAGCGAACTCTGTTCTGCAGTGAGAGCTAAGCCTGGTTGGCCTAGACGTTCAGTCATTGGAAATTACATTCTGTGTCGAGGCAAATATTGCTTGTTGGATTTCACTGCACGCCATGCTACTTGCCTAATAGCTTTATCCATCTTCATTGTTGCAGGCAGACTGGCATGGGATTCACCACCATGATGGCGCGTCTTGGTGGCATTGTGGCCCCTGCAGTCCTAATGGCAGGGGACTACTTTCCTTTCCTGCCACTGGCGATATTTGGAGTGTGCCCTATCGTGTCTGGGGTTGCGGCCTGCTTCCTGCCTGAGATGCTGAACTGCCCGTTACTGGACACAATTGAAGAGGTGGAGAAGAGGTAAGCGTTCCTTTTCCCTTCCTTGCCTTGCAGTACCCCAATGTCTCTATGATTTCCTGGTGATATATTTTCTCCTGTATCTTCCTGGACCTTAGTTCAGCCTCTTCTCCAGCACACGCTACAGTGTTACCCGGACTACCCTGGGGAAACAAGATCTCTTTTCAAACTGCCTGCTGGACTCACAAATGTATCCACAACCACATAGCCTACTTAGGGCAGAAAACAATAATACCCTTCACAATGTACCTCGCCAAATTCATGAAACCAGGAGCAAGTCCTTCACCAGTACAGTAGTCAGACTCTAGAACAGTGAGACTCAAAATAGAGCCAAACCTACTGCAATATAGAAAGAATCTCAAAACAAGATCCTGAAATTATTCTCAGCCTTGAACTGTGTCCTAACATTTTTCTACACTTCAGAACTGATCCGTGCAACAAAGGCTTTGAAGCTGTTTGTTACAATATGGCATTCTCTTGTGGTGGCTCCATTCTGACCTTAATGCAGCCCTGGTCCTGATGGCCTATGGCCCGAATTACATCGTGCAGTTACTAAGGGTGGGCGTAGTTCGCGAAGTAGCACTTCGCGAAGCTACGCAAAGTGAAGTTCGCACTACGCGAGCAACGCGTAGCACTTCGCGAACTGCGTAGTAACATGTTCGCACTGTGCAAGATGTTGTTTTCAATGATTGCACAGTGCGGACAAGCAACCGGCACTGTGCAATCATTGAAAATGGCATCTTGCACAGTGCGAGCTGTAGTTTTCTGCTGCTCGAGTAGATTTTTACTCGAGCGGCAGCTTTCTCAACGCGAACTGGTAGTTTCTCATCGCGAGCAGTCGCGAGCATACGCGACCCCTCGCAATGAGAAACCTGACCTCCTCGCGTTGGGAATCTCGCCGGGAGGTTTATTTTCCATGCTCGCGATCGCGAACAAGCAAAAAGTCTCGCCGGGATGTCATTTTGCTTGCTCGCGGTCGCCAACTTGACGTTGAGGACCGCGAGCAAGCAAAAAATGACCGCAGCACTACGCAACACTTCGCTACGCGTGTTCGCACTGTGCTACGTGCAGTTCGCGTAGTGCGAAGTAGCGCGAACTTCGCAAACTACGCGAGCGTAGCGTAGTGCTTCGCCCAGGCCTAGCAGTTACCATAGTATTGGCTGTTTCTGTGAGGTTAAGGAGTTTAAAAAAGAACAGTGATCCCCACCACGTTAGTCAGCAGGACATCTCTTGCTGGCAGCAGAAAAGGATCACAGACAGAGCAGGAAATGAGCAACAAGCGTGCAGATAAGCATAATAGCAGTCCTAAAGAGACATTATGAGTGGCCCAGTGTCAGATGTGAAATTATCGAATCAAAATGTGACTCCATGGTGCTCCATATTTCTTGGGTGTGATTAATCAGTTCTGCCTGGGAGATGCAATGCGAATTTCAGTGCTTGCTGCACCAAAATCCTCTGAGGCCGGAATTTACAAGGCAATTTTCTGCCTGAAAAATGCTACAGGTTTGACTTGACGACATTTTCAGGACGAAGATAGCGGAGTTGGGGTGTTTGCTGCACAACTCAGAATTCTGTTACAGTAATTGGAGTTACTCTATGTAACGGAATGTAATGGGCCACCATCACGAGGCCATAGTGTAGGGACTGAATAATATAGGCAATGTGCCATGGGGGTCACATGGAGTGATGTTACAGGAAGTGATGTCAGAGTTCTGTGATCCACCTCATTTAAAAGAGAAGGTGCCTATCACAGTCAAAGCTAAGATACGATCTTTACTAAAAAGTATACCTGTCATTTTATAGCGACTCCTTGGCGCGGGCTGTAACCGTGGGCCTTTTAGAATTATTATTAATTCTGTTACAATCTGCAGCCATATTTCTCCTGCTTAGGCACTTCAATATGTGGATTGATTGTCGTCCTGATTGCGGAGATACTGCAGATATTATTGGTGGCTCTGCCTTCCTAGGACTGTTCCATTTTGTGGCCTTCCCTACCCCCGGCGCTGGTGACAAACTAGACTTAGGCTTCACATAGAGTTTAGAGGACCCTATTCTCTATCACAAAATGTAGCACATATCTCGTCTGCCATTTCACACATCACTCTCTAATAGCAAACCCTTGAATTATTTGCTTCTCCCAGGAAGAGACCAAGTCGCACTAATATTTAACCAGTAGATAAAAGTGAACGCTCAGGCACTACCTCTCAGGTCACACATATGGGTTTCTCTCCTGGTTAAAAATCGCAGGTGAAAAGATCAAATCTGAGACAACTGACCTTTAGACCTTTTCTAATCCCCATGATTTAGAACACATGTACACAGATTATAAATCCAAGTTTACAAATAGATTAAATGCTAGCACGGGTTAAAATGAACTTTACTAGATGGACAAGACCTTTCAGGCCCTGGTATAAGTTATACCACAAAGCTCACTCAAGCTAAATGGGTCTGCAAAGGATTAGAGTGAATACGGAGGACAACATATAAACTGGAAAACAAAGAAATAATTCTGCTAAGGAGACATGAATCAATAAAAAACTTAATTAACAATACAAAAAAATGTTATAATAAAATGTGCGGATTTGGGTGTATTAAATGGTATGGCTGTGTAGACTTACTTCTCAATACACTCGCAAAAACTGTCCTGGGTCCAGTCAGGCTCAAAACCTTAAGCTCCACCCTAGCTGTGGCTTCGAGCAGCACGGCTTAAACAAAAGAACTAGTGTATGGCATTTAGCAGTACCAAACAACCAAATAACAAAGCCACACGACACAGAAGAAATTTAGCATCAATTTAGAAAAATAGATTATATTTTTATATATTTTCAAAGTTCAAGATGAGCAAAATCCACTGGCGGGTTCAGGAGAGACTTAGTTCAACCTCAAACAAGCATTGGTAACTGTAAAGTTCGTAAACGTTTGAAAAATTTCTATGAGTTGATTTTAACTACTGTGGCCTGACTTGGGTGGCCAAATCCAACGGAGAGAACGTTGTGGTGGGGGGCAGTAAGGAGTATTTGGATAGTTACCTGGCCTCAAAGCGTTTTCTAGTCCACTTCCAAACATTACCACAGGACTGCCATAAACTTCAATGGGGTGGTCTTGATGCTGCTGATGCAGGAGATGGAAGATACTCAAGGATGCTCTGGGTACTGTGCTGTTTATGGGGTGCCTTTGCAGTTATTCCTCAGTCCATGGGTTAGGTGGGACAACTTTGGCCACAGAGGTCGGGCCTCTCAAAGTACTCTTTGAGACAGTAGAAGGCCAGCTGCAACTGGGCTACCATCTCCGTCCACTGCAGTTCCAACGATATCCCTTGGTGGAGGCTAGTCTCCCTCTTGAGTGACCAATCTGGTCTTACACGACATTCCCCGGTCCAGTGGACTCGGGTACAACTTTTGACCATCGAGTATCAGTTTCTTGGGGTGCCCAGCGGCAGTCAGTGATGATTCTTCCAAAATGGTTACTGACTTGCCGAAGTGGGCTACTTCAGCTTTGATGGCCCTGGTGCTGGTTCCAGGGGGTCAGCCAACTGACCCTTGGAGTCACTTCTTTGGTCTGGGGCTCAACCTTTCCCCAAGCCAGGAACCACCGACACAGTCCTCTGTTCGCTAGCCCAGGGTGTGGCAGGTGCAGTCCAGCAGTTGGTGCAGTCTCCCTTTGCCAACTCCAGGGTCAGCAGGGCAGCCCTACTTTGGTCCTCTTTCTAGTTATGGGATGGTCCGAGGCTCAGGGTCCCAGAGGTGCCCTATTGATCCCTAGAAAGTGCCCTGGGGGGATGATGCGGTCACTAGTCAATAGTCTACCCGGAACCCTTTCTCTTGGTGACATCTTTCCGGCTATGTGTAGTATTTAGCAATCCCAGAGTGCACTATTCTACCACTCTTAAGATGTCTGAACCTTTTCCCATATATTAGGAGCTTGGTAGCCCACCCTAGAGCTGTGGCTACCCTTGGGCTACATGCCAACAGGAAAACCGATTTCAACACTGGCCTCCACTCACTGTTCCCGCCACTTGCCTGTCTACCTGAACACATGGCATCCCCTCAAGAGTATGATTGCCCATTTACTAACCAAAGGGGGCTTTGCCTCTGAATCTTGCCTTTTGTACTAACACCATCAGTGGCTACCTGTGAAGAGGAAGTAACACCTCACCCTCTAGCAAGTTGCTATTATTCCTAAGCCTGGGAGTCATTCACATGACTCCCCAGGAGAGCAGAAAGCTGTCTGGTAGCCAGTGACTGTGTCAGGCCACTGGACAAACTGGGTCACAGAGTGGCAACTTTCTAAAAGTTGCATTTCTTTAATAGTGACATTAAATTCGACTTGGCCATCAAGTCGGGTTTAAGGCCATGATTAATTCAATACCTTATGTATCCATCTAAATAGTCCTACTCAGAAGTCAGCCAGGCTGAGTGGTCAGCTGGTGACCCTGTTTTAGCCAATGGGGCCACTAACTCTCTCACAGCAAACGACAATTTGAAAGTGTTGCTGTCAGGACATATACATATAAAATATAATTCCCACTTAATATTATACAGCTCTATGTCTTAGGGCTCAATAGGCCTTCCTTAGGGGAGATTTACATATACTGCTCAGGGAAATGGAGATTTTGCTATTAGTTTGAAGTGCAAAGTTGAACTAGCAGGGTTACCACTGCCCTTTTAGTATGCAGTGGCAAGCTAGGAGACATTTTAGTCTTTATTACACAAAGGGTGGCACAAACGGTGCTGCAACCCTGAGTGGACACTCTGCCTTACATGCCATGGGTAATATTTTTTCTAACTATCCTAGACCAAATTGAATTAGGGTTTAGATCTGTGCACAGCAGGGGGACAGCTGTATTTACCATTTTTAATAATGCCCGTTTGATGCTGGTTGAGGACAGCAGAGCACGTACTGATTTTATTGGAGCTCTTTGTTGTCTTTGATACCATGTTTCATGATATTTTTAGCATCAGACTGCACTTGTGTGCATTCAAGATCAGCACTGGTCTTGGATTTGATCATGTATTAAGGATAAAAAGCAAGTGGTCAAAATCTACCGAGCAATTAAAGAATGCCGATATTGCCTAAAAAGCCGAGGTATTCTTAAAGTTATAATTTCTATTTGGAACTCATCAAGATATTATAAGGAGTGACCAAAGAAAGTTTATTTGTGATAGATTAAAATTTTTGAAATTGTGCAATACAGTTTATGGTCATGTTATGTTTTATCAGTGATCAAAGGGTCAAGGCTGGACAGTACTCTCCTCAAGTTCGGAGTTCCAAGAATATCCTCTCCTGAGCTAATCTCAAATACAGGAGATGCTGCCTTGGTGTTAATAACAGTGAGCCACACTGCCAGTGTATGCAATGAAATAAAAGGTGAACAGCCACAGCAAGGAAGGGGACATCTTGAACAAATTCCAACCAGTATTTCTGTGACCAGTAAAGTATTTTAATAACCGACCTATGCACTAAGAGGTTGATTATTAAAATCTAAATCATAGTGGGTCGCAATCGGGCCTATTTCATGAATATTAATGAGGTAGGTCGCAAATTGTGACTCTCTACAATTAGAGGCCCTCCCAGGGATTGTGAAGACTCATCACCATAAACACGGAGGCCCTCATTAGGCGGGGCCTGACTTTGTGTGTGATAATTTTCACCCAAAATAAAATACAGGTATCCTAAATTTATTGATTGCAATGGTTATCACTTTAAACAATCTTAGCTTTCAAAATGGGGATTTTGGTGTTCTAACTTCCAGGGATATTTTTCCCTGATAAGTATCAGTGCATTTGATAATGGAGGCAAGGGGTTAAAAAAAAAAATGAAATAATGTTAAAATAAATTAATCTATTTGACTTTTAAAATATATGTATACATTTATTTTAGTGTTATTATAATTTTTTTGCATAAATACAAAAATTAATATTTTGTTATGACGTAGTTTAATAATGTTTGTAATGTAGACATAAATGTATTTGGTTTTAAATATTTATATTAATGTAAATTAATTTGAATTAATACTTTGCATGGGTTGTAGTAATATTGATTAAGATTTTACTTGAGGTGGTATACATTTTTTCAAAATATTTGTAATTTAATTTAATATATTTTAGTTAGTTAAATATCTATTTAAAATATTAAGCTAATAATGCAGTAGCATTTATTTCATTCTGCATTTTAAAAAAATATACAAAATTAATTTATGATAATATTGATCATAAATAGACATTCTCTATTCTACATTTATTGGCCATAATTTAGGGAGGCTCTAGCTTTAGTGATCATACTGTTCTTGAGGAACAAACAAAAGCATTGTAGGGTGCTCTTTTTTCAATAAACTTGAATCACTTATAATAACTAAGGCTCCCTGTTTTAAGTTTTTACAGATTTTTACAGATAAATACAGACAGAAAACATACATTTTCTTGTCTGTATTTATTTTTAAATATGGATAAAAACGGAAATTGGGTTGCTTTTTGAGTAATTCTACATTTTGTCTGCCATGACTGCCAGGCCAATAGATGTGTGGATTGATATATAAGGGGGTTAAAAAAGAAAGGGATTTTAGTAAAGAGGCTTTAACAGCAGTAGATATGTACAAAGTTGGTACTGAAATTTGCATATTTTTACATAAGTGCACTGATTTATCTTCTGCGGGTGGTGACAGCACTGAAACCTGGCAGATGTTAAAACATGCGTGCATATTTATCGGTTAAATAAATGTGGAAATATACTAATTTCAGCTTTCTTTTTCCACAAAACCCAAAATAAATATGGATAAATACAGATAAAACATAAATATGGATAAATACAGATGGAAATGGCAAAAAACTAAATTATAAATCACATGAAAAAGTGAGGTTTTTTTAATCTGGTAGGTTACCAGTTCTTTAACTTAATTTGATTTCTTCAATGTCTCTTCAATATTTTTGAAATTAGTTTAATACTATATTACATTACTCATAGAATTACCATGTTTATGTTAATAAATTGTATATGTATCAAAACTAGCATCATCAGTGCTAAAATGTGGGACGTTTCATAGATCAAAGATCAAAAATGATAATTTCTAAAAACCGATAGCACCCAGCATTTACAATTGTAACTACTGAATAACTCAGATGTCTACTGGTTTTACACGATTTTTTATTAAGAATGTAAGAGCAAAACTAACAACATTAGTTAGTAGTAGATAATAGTAGAGATAATTTCAGTAATTCCCTCAATTTAGATATATGTATAAAAAAGTCATTTTCATTTTCAATTCATGATTGACAGCTCACTAATGTCTTAAATTAAATAGATGACACTTCATTAGTGTCTTGAATTAAATAGCAATACCGAACAACATGTAATTCTCTCTTACTGTTTTTATGTAGAAAATGTGCTCAGTTCTGCAGGAACATAGGATTGTTCCAGTTGATGTGCCATCAAGAGTTATCTTTTGAGTTCATATATCCAGTTTGTTTGAAAGTGCCCAGTTCTTCAGATCTGGCAGTGGAATTAGTCAGGGTCTGGCATTTGAGAGGCTAATGTTTCCGCAACAGACCCTGTCCAGAGAGTTGGATGGTGCAGTTCACTGGCCCATAAGAGTATTTGCTAGAAGGCATTTGGGACCTGGACAACAATTAAGGCCTTCACAGCACTATGCAGTGGCCTTTTGGAGTGCATGGATTTTCTGGCCAATATTCTGAAAATATTTACTTTGGAGCATTCAGCACTTACCTTGGGGTTCCTGCCAGGGAACTCCCTCTGGCTTTTGCAGCCAACAGGGAATCCGAGCTGATTCAAGTCCTTAGCAGGGCGGGACTGGGAATCCAAAGCAGCCCTGGCAATTTTGTTGGACAAGCCCCCCAGGGGGCAAACGTGAGGCACTGCTGCTTTTGTTACTGGGGGCCAATATTGAAACACTACTGCAAAACCAACCTCCAGTAACAAAACTGGCCACCACTACAAAAACAGGCCCGACCCTTCCAGCTTCCCGGGGAAACACCCGATGCCTTCCCACAGCCAGTCCGGCCATGGTCCTTAGAGCAGGTTTCCTTGTAGAACATAATTCTAAAGACCTTTCTGGTAATCATCATGTCTGCCAGGAAACTATGGTATCTTAGATCTCTGGTAACTGTCTCAAACTTTTTCCAATTAGAATTATCCTTTATATGATCTGATTTGGTCCTAAGGTGGCTTCAAAGTTGCATAAAAATGAAGGGATGAATGGATTGTGAGTCTAGTTTTCTTCCCTGACCCGTTTTCACTAGTGGAAGTGTCCCTATGCAGGGCAGTTGAGATTTATGTGTGTCACACTGTTGTGTTTTGACAAGCAGATTTTCTATGAATGACAGAAGGTCCTGAACCATCTGTTTCGCTTCTGAGTAGGTGGGTGTGTCTGTTATTGTAATAGCTTTTCCACTAGCAGAGAAAAGGCAGGTGGTAAGCAGAGTCAGTCTAGAAGGGGTCTCTAATTTTTGGAGCAGATACTCAGGGGTGTCCCAGGGGGAATTGGATATGTATGATTTGGTTTGGCATTAAAGGTTCACGGATATTGCAGATTCTGTGTCTATGATCGTATTTGACTCCTGCTTGATTAAAACTGGAGTTACTTGAATACATACTCATAAATGTAAACAATGGGAGGAGGAAGAAAATGAGGCGTAATTCCTGAACCATTTACCTGTAATCTAATTTTTTCACTCTTCTCAGTCTTAGGGTCTGATTACGATGGCAGTCGGATGAGTGTCTGACTGCCATCATTGTGGGAACGGGAACAGCTGACAGGTAGCCGATGGTCCCGCCCACCGAATTATGATTCGACCGCCGTGTAGGCGGTCGTGAACATGTCTTTTTCCATTGAGGCTTGTGCTGCGACCCGGAAAAGAGCCACAACTCAAGCCCCAATGGCAAAAGGCATGTTTACAAACATCCCTGCACCATGTGCCGGGCAACACACGGGGTCTAGCACACGGGGCATGAATGTTGGGGGGGGGCACTACAAGTGCTCCCCCCGGGTCTCATATAAAAGGCCCAGGAGGGTCGGGCCCTGCTAAGCGCTCCCAAATTCCCTCACCCACAGCTTTTCTATAGCGGTCGGACTGCTATGGAAAGGCTGTTGGAAAGTGACATCATAATCCCTACAGCGGTGCCTGAGCAGGCACTGCCCCCATTGTAGGGACTAAGATCCGACCAACGGTCTCTTTGATACTGTTGGAAGCATGGGTCGGTACCTTCGATCGATGCAGACCGACCAACCACATCATAATGTGATGGTCAGACCGCTCAGCTGGATGTTGGTAGGTGGTGGTCCCATCGACATCCTAATCAGGCACTAAGTATTTATATTCTGTCATCTTACTGGAGGCTGACCCGGTGATAACAGTGAACATAGTGAGATGGAGGAAGAGCCTATTATGCCTTTGCTGGAAGGTAGACAAGGAATCTTGAATTGGAGTGATGAAATTATTGATAAGTAATCCTAACATTTTCTCATGCATCAGCCCTAATGCAGCTAATTTGCAGTCAGAGGCACTGCATTGGCACTAGGCACAGAGACCTTGATTGACATTATACAATGAAGGCCTATTCATTCTTTGGAATTTATCAAGGAAGGAAACTCAAACTGTGTTTTTCTCTTTTTAGGGCAGAAAGAAAAGAATGTGTTACGATTCGGGAAAATCGAGACGAAATCGTCATTCACGTGATAGACTCGACAAAACTCTAAAAAATGTCACTTCAGCTTCAGAGACATTGTCAATGGTTACAAGGACTGAATTGCGCTTGAAGCTCGGAATTGCGTTCCACCGAAGTTCTGAAATAAGCTCCAAGCACTGAGAACATTTGAGTTGAAACTCTGACTTGATGCGCAGCAACACCAGTCCAGAATTATTTAAATTATTTATGCATGGCCGAAATTCCTTCCGTAGGAAAAAAAACTGATGCGCTGAGTGAAGGAACTCAGGAGCGATATTGAAAGCCAAAGAATGTATTCCTAAAGAAAGAATTGTGAATCAGGCTGATGGACACAAAGGTGTGTGTTGTGCATTGTGTACTTATTTATGTATCACAATGGTTGGTACAGGGTTGTGATGGTCCAATGCACTCCAGTTATAGATGTCTTTTTGCCCATGCGGTGTATGGACCCATCCTTACTTAGGACCTGAAGGCATATTGCAGTGGCTTTTTTAGAGGTAGGCTGGACCACAGGGGCATTCGGGCCCTATTCACAAAGTGTATTTTGTAGAGCATTTATTAGTACTACCGTGATACTACTATAGTGCTACAAATGCTATTCATTAACCTACAACTTTTAAATCTCTACCGTCGCATCTCCTATCTTTTCTATCCTCATACATGCAAGTTTACTACTTAGGGCCTGATTACGAGTTTGGCGGTGCCGGAGCGGGACCATCACACCCCCAAACTGTGTGCTTACCGCCCGCCAGATTATGACTTTTTTAGGCATTAGCGGGCAGTACTTTGGTGTTCCCATGGCAGTGCCTATGAAATTGGGAACGTCAAAGGCAGTACCTGCACGGCATGGACCTGTGCAGTCCATGCTGAGCAGGTACTGCATGAACCCATAACCCTGGGTCAACAGGGGGCGCTGTAGGGTCCCCTTTGTTTCCTCTCCACCACAGTTTTCATGGAGGAGGAACTGCCATGCAAGCAGTAGCGGAGAGGAAACTCGTAATATGCTTGGGAGGACAGAGCGAGTCCGCCAAGAATATAACGGCCTCAAGACCGCTGCACCACCACCAGGGATGTTGCAGCAGTGCAATGGTGGTCAGACCGTCAAACTTGTAATGGGACGGTCGAACTGCCGGTGCGGCGGTGGCTGGACCACCGTGCCACCGTGTGTCTGTCAGTCCTTTGACCGCCCGACTCATAATCAGGACCTTAGTAGTGAATGTGGGAAGGGACATGGGGAAGTGGCTGGAAAAAGGGACATATTAATAAATGGGAGGGGGCTTCAGGGGGAGTACGTAGAGGTTTGTGGAGGGGTTTAGGGAGAGACATTCATCCTCCCACAAAAGACCATAGGCTAGATAATCAAAGCAGTTTTGCTGTCGCAAACAGCCCGATTCAGAGAATTGGGCCTTTTGTGACCACAAAAATACTTTTTGCAGTGTACAAACACCAAATTGTGATTTGGTAACTTGTTATTGAAACGTAGTTTGAGTTTGGAAACAAAAACAGAATCAGAGCCTGAACAAGCCCCTTCCAAATAGGGAATATGAATGGTGTGTACTAATGTTTTGCGGCCGAAATGCAGTCCCAAAACATTTGCACTTTACCACCAATTCAAAGTTTGTGGTAACCCATTTGCAAATGGGAAAAGGTGCCCTTGGGACGCAGTCCCCTCTGTGAATGTTTAAAAAAATATTTGTTACGAGCAGGAAGTGCCTGCCCTTAAAAAGTAAAACTGAAACATTTAATTTCTCTTTTGAAACGCATCCCATTTTCCCTTAAGGAAAACAGGCTGCGTATGAAAAAAAAGAATGCTTTATTTATAAGCAATCACAGACATGGTCGTCTGCTGACCCCAGCTGGGCACCATCCCTTGCGACCTGCCTCATTAATATTCATGATGTAGGTTTATTTGCGACCCACTAGGAATTGCTAATTTGGAAATCAGGGCCATATTTCACTGTAGTACATTAGTAATAGCAATTACCAAACAGCGATTCACAAAACAATTCCTATTTGGTAATCGTGATTACAAATGTTCGAGCATCCAGCCCTATGCCTGTTGCGGTTCTCAAACTTTATTTAGACTCACTACATGCAAAGCTGGACTCAAAACAGTAAGAAATGACTCCAGTTCAGAGCTGGAGCAAGTCCAGCATCATACATGGCCAACCACTGGTGCCTTAGATAAATCCCCATTGGAAATAATGTTAAATTGAATTTAAATATTTAAAATATGAACAAATATATTTAGATGTTATACAAAAATATCTAAATGTAAAACATATTTATTATTTAATTATAAAATAGTTTAACAACATTTTTTAAATTTATGGATTAATACAACCATAACTTTTAATCAAATATAATTAGATTTTTTTAATTAATACTGTAAATCACTTCTAATAATTATTAATGCATAACAAAATGTAAACATTTTTGTACTTTAGGTGGGAATTTATTTTAAATTTAAACTTCATAAAAGTAATTTTTGTTTAATTTAAATATTTAAATATTCAATTCAAAAGTAGATTAATAGTGCTGTAGTATTTAAAATGTTGCTGTAGATTTTAAATAAATATATTACATCGATTTGCATTAATATTTAACATAGAAATACTTTTGCAATTTATTTCCTGTTAAATAAACGTTCTTTTCTTTTTTACTTTTCCTTAAACTTTAACATATGGAGACTCCACAGTTGGAGTATATTAAATAAAAATTATTTTTCTGAAGTTTAACTCAAAAAATAAATTCCCACCTAAAAGAATGGCCATGTATGTTGCTGGACTTATTACTGTTTATCTTTGGAAGTAATAATTTTCACTTGTATATTTGGCTCCACTCACGTATTTGAGGGGGGCAGGGACATGTAAATCTGCACTTTTGAGTAACTTTACACTCAGTTTTTGTGAATAGCCAAAAGTAGTGAATGTTACCTTTGTAAAGAGCCCGGTCAGACTTTAACAGGTACGCTAAATCAGGGGTGGCACTGGTCACATGTAAGGCCAGTGCTTCTGAAAATTCAACAAGGCTGGGTCAGTCTTAGTTGAAAGCTTATCACAGTTTGACTATGATTGCTTCATCTGCCCAGTCTTTATGAGGCACTGATTTTTGGAAAATATCTTGACTACCTGAGATTAGTCTGTCCATACTGAAAGTGACAATGCTGAAATTAAGTCAGATGCAACGCCTTTTATTATTATTGATAGAAACGGAAAAAGAGACTATTTAAGGAAAATTATATGCTGTGAAATGATATTTATTAAAATGAAATATGTTTTAATCATACCAAATTGTGTTATTTTCTACACCATTTACAAACATGACACACCAAATTGAGGTCACTATATGGTGTGTGAGAGGGTAGAAACCGAGAAGGGCAACAGGAGTATATGGAAAAGGCCTCTTTAATGAGACAGGTGTGAATACAATAAACCAACATCATGGCTAGCACCTTACAGACTAAATATAGCCTTGCTAAGTATATAATATAACTGAACAACAACCGTCCAAACTCCTAAAAATTCCAAACCTTTAGCTTTACCTTGCTTCAACTTGCAACTCCCAAAACTAACCCCAAAACACAGATATATGCTATTTCTATGTACCTACCACAATTTAACCAACATCCAAGTTCAGATTCATTCCAGATTGTAACATCAACTTCCCCTGAAGCCCGCCTTGAGTTGATCAGTAGTGAGACCAACCATCACTTATTGATCACCAAAATCCTGTCATCCAGAAAATCTTCTTACCCCATGCCCCCCAACAACCTAGCAGCAAAGCTTCTTCACTAAAAACATGGCTATCCTCTCCTTCAACTCTTATAAGTAAATGTTTTCCATTCCAGATGAATGAAAGGAGCCATGCATTCTCTTTACAAAATTGATATACCTCAGACTTAATCTCACCATACTAGCCTTCATCACCCTATGCCACACCCTCCTTCCAAATATGCAAAGCCCAGCCTCCTACAAAAGATACTCTATGCCCTCACCACCCTGCACACAAAATTTGGATGACATAACAGCACATAAATGGACCTTGCCGCTTCCTTCCTGCCAAGGAAAAGTTTCTCAATTAGCCACAGTGTCACCTCTATCTTGTCAAGTGGTAATCTTGCCTCCATTGTCCTCAAAATCTGGCCCATTCCTTATGTCACTACTGTAAACATACCCTATATATGATCAGGAGCCACAGATCCCCTACCTCATAGATCAACCCTTGAAAGTTCTTAAGCATCGACCAACAGCTAAACTCACCCCAGCAAAGAAAAAAGCATTACAGTAATGAGTCACTGACATGGAACCAGCCGAAAAAGAAAATCACCCACTGAAGACAACTGCTAAACCTCTCGACCACTGAGCTAAAAATAGAACATCCCAATGGTAATGCATCTTCTAAAAAACTATAAACCCTACAACTCATACTCTTCAGGTGCACCTGTAGAAAATGGAAGGATGATGTGATATCACACTTGCCATAACTGCCCCTTGACCACATCTCCTAATCAGTTCCACAGCATCTTCGACCGATGCATAATACATTGAACTTAGTATCTCCGAAATAAAGTAATTAACAAGCAGGCCATCTAGCTATGAATATTTTCAATTAGGCAGAAATACTCTGCCTCTTTTTTGGGACCACCCATACTTTGGAAATGTTCAAAACGTCCATTGGCCAGTCATCAAGTAGGCCTTCCATTACCCCTCCTCCACTTTCTTATACAGCTTCATACCGACCATCTCCAGATGATCCTTAGCTTATCTTAGATTCTACCACAACTGCTGCACTCAGGCACCATATACAACAAACTAGAACCCTCGTAAAACCCCATAACAGTAACTCTGCATCATCAATCTGTGTGTGCAAACTCAACCAGTATTGTAGTACTTCAATATTAACTGCCAAATGCTCCTTTACCCAAAAAATCCCTGCCCACTGCTATCCTAGCCATGCTGTGGCAACCAACTTTTCATGGCACTCTCAGGTCCCTGACCTGACAGAAACATTGAGTAACTGGGTGTTGTCCACTCACTTGGTGCATTTGTCCTTAAATCTGCAATGCTCCCTATTGAAGGATACTTTATTATCTGCCCAGCAAGCACCTCCCTGTGGCAGCTGACCCTTAAGCATTCCATCAACAACATCTTGGATGAGATGCCCCTGAAAGGTCCAGTATGGTACTGGCAGCCCACTAGCAGTGTAAATGTTTGGAGCAGATCTGGTCATCAGCATCTTTTGCTACTGTGGCCATAAATTCCTCATATTTTAATTACAAATAGTGACTTGCACCTTAGGTCATTGTGATAACTTCATCTCTTCCTCTTTCTATCCGTTTTTGCCTATACCTGGCAATATAATAGTTGAAGAACCTCCACATACACCCCATCTTAAATCAAATGAGCTTCCAACAGCTTTGCCCATATATGGCAGCCTCTAAAGCTTCTCTTCATACATCACATCCATCTGCCTTTTGTCTTCCCCTATCACCAGCAACCTCCTTTCCTGCATCCTCATTATTTTTCTCACTACCTTCTTTAGCCCAGAGGTCAGTCCAACCTTTCTATCCCAAACATATTTGATGCCCTTTAACTGCCCTTGTTCTCCTGAAACCACCACAACAACCTTAATACCAATGGCTCTCACTCTCTTTTCCCCTTTTGACACATCCCTCTTACCCCATCTTTTTCCCTTATGTGTATTAAAGTTTTGCGTCCTCTATGACCTTCTACCCCGCATCAAATGTCCTGTCAGCCTTAGCAGCCCCTCATTTTTTAAAGGCTCTGTCTTCGTCCTGCTGCCTGAAAAACACTGAAAACACTCTCTCTGTTAGCACATTGAGGACCTTTCCACATCATATTCACATACATTCTCTTCACACCATCAATCACCTTCTTTTCTTTCATTCTCCTCATCCACTATCTAAATAATTTCACCTTCTTGAACCTTCACTCCATTTAGTTCATCATTCATAATCCAACAAAGTCTCCTATTCCATCCTCTTACCATGCACATTCTCACCCAGTCTATATGCCCTTGGCTGCTGTCCATCACCCACACCATTATCAGAATAAGAAACAGGAATACAAAGCAGAATGACTTTACTCTTTTGGAAGAGCCTCACCAAGTCAAGCTCAGCAAGCTCAGTGTAGTCCCTTGTCGCTGATAAGTTGGATGAACAGGATCATACCCTCACTTCGAGCTAGGATCCACAAACCACATTGGACTCTCAACCTCACCTTATGGACACCGGATGACCTCTTCCACATATTTCTGCTATCTGCTGTACGTTGAAGAGGTCATCCGGTCACCCTGAACTGCAGCAGATCATAATCTCGTAGCTTTTCCAACATCCCCTCATCATTCATCCATAGCCACCTACCAGACTTCTTCCTGCCTTACAGCCCATTTTCTGTAGGATATGACACAAAACGCGAATGGAAATTATATTTAAAGAGCCTGAATATTTGTCTACCCAAAATACAGGTGGCTAACACAGTGCCCATACCTACAAGACAGTAGGGAAATCCAGCAGAGTATGTCGCTTCCAAGCTGGATTTGGTCCACTAGCACCAAAAAATAATGCCAGCTGTGTATCAAAAGCCTCTTTGAGGTCAATCGACAGGACTAACGGGCAATCCAGATTCCTAGACATGTCTTGTCTTTTCAGACTCTGAACAGGCACTAGCTATTCAAAGAAGTGTTATGCTTAGGAATATATGCGTTTTGGTCAGGATGGACTAGCATCGGGGGTACAATCTCCTGGCCTAGGAGGACATGTCTGTGGCATTCACCTGAGTTTAGGGAGGTAGACCAGCATTGCCTCTTCAATTGTACTTGGAAGGGTTCTCTTCACTGGCACAACCAAGTACATCTTGGCCAGTCATGAACTAGGAGATAAGAGGAGGTCAAGTCGAAATTCACTGGCAATCCATCAGTGTATATGGCTTCTGCCCAGATATTGGTTGATTCAGTGTCTCTATGTTGTTGGGAAGCACATGAGTGATCGGCATTTTGCCTAAATTGGGGTCTACAGCCTTTGTGGAATGCGAGTTAGTGTGGCCATGAGATTAGTGTGATATGACAGAAACAAATTGATCATTTTCACCAGAGTGACTAACACGCTCCCCTGTCTTTGGTAACCTGTGTAATTTTGGAAACTTTCCAAGTAGTCCTTGTCAGCTGTGCTAATACGTGTTCTGTTTTTTATACCTCAGTATGTGCCCTAGCTACATATTCCTTATAATTGAGGCACTGAAACTCTCAAGAATCTGGGTGTTTAAAATGGATTAACTTTTTTTTTTACAATGCATTCACCGCGCTTTAGCTTTAAACAGCTTAAGCTAAAACACGGGTGCCGAGATTACTTCAAAATCAAAGAAATGGAATTTCTTTACTTTAAGGCAATCGTGGCACCCACGCTTTAGCTTATGATGTTTACAGCTAAAGCGCGAGTGTGACGAGTGTAACAAAAGTCAACAAATAGAAAAAAAAGGCATGGCCGCCATTTTTTTAACTTGCTTACTTTTGTTACAATTGCCGCACTCGCGCTTTAGCTGTAAACATTATAAGCTAAACTGCGAGTGAAAAGGAGAGAAATTGGTCTAAAGCTGCTGGGGGATCTGCGCTGGGGTCTTCAATAAAGGATTTTTGATGCATGGTTAGGTGGGTTTTTGGGTATGTATTTGGTGTGTGATATGCATGCAGGTTATTTGTGTGGCATCGGTGTTTAGTATTTGCGATAGAGGGTGCTGTGGTTTATAATAATACATTGGTTTTTAACTTCTTTCACGTTGTACTTTTGACCTTTCTAAGAGTTGCATTGAGACTGATGGCTTCATATGGGCTGTAGAGAGTCGTGGATCGGTTATGTGGCGTGTGCTGTGTGTGTGATGGTATGTGTTTAATGTGTGAGTGAGAATGATGGGTGCTGTAGTGGGTTGTAGAGTTTAAGCACGTGGGGTGGTGAATGGATTTGGTGTGTGGCAGGTGTGGGGTGCCTGTATTTGTGCTTGTGCGACTAAATCAGGGTTTATGACTGACGCAGTAGATGTGGTGTGTGTGAAGGTGAAGTGGTGTGTGTAGGACGAGTATGTACATTTGTGCGGAAAGTGGGGAGTTTATGTTTGCATTTGACGGTGTGTTTGCGTGTGTGTCGGCGTAGCATGCGTTGATGACTATGGTAGGTGTGGAGTGTCTGTTTAGAGGCAGTTTTGTATGTATGGATTGCATGTATGGATGCTTGAGTCTATGTGTGGTCAATGTGTTTTGTTGAGTGTGGAGTGGGTGGGGGTTGCTGCCTCCCTCCCAGGACATCTAATAAGGACTGGTGCCAACTGGTTGCGGCTCAACCAACGCTGGGTGCCGGTGCCGCAATAGGTGAGCACGTGTCGAAATATCCCATACACATTCCACGCACCACCACCTGTGCGCTAGGGCAATTGTGTTTTTCGTACCCCCTAAATAAACCACATTTGCAGATTGATTTCTTCTGTGCCTGATACACTTCATTAGATCTCAATTGTGTGCTTTATAGCTAATTACCAGTGAACAACAAACCACAGCAGAGTTCACCCTGTACTCCCCTCCCTCACGCTAACGCCCTGCCCCCAAAAAGTAAAATGGTTTCTGAAGCAGACTAAAGGCATAACATGGCAAATAAATTGTACTCAGAAAAGACAACCGAGGTGGAATTTGAAGAAAAAAAACAGTATTGCACAACTATTTTGATGTGTATCTACTAGTCACTGCAATTACTTTAATGTTTCTGAGTTTGTGTTATCCTCGACATTCGCGAATTGTTATTTTTTTGTCTGCCACCATGCGAGGCTGTCAATTGAAGTTGAAAACAAACACGCTCTTTAGCGCATCTTGTCCTCCCCATCTCCTGTCTCACAATTCCCCATATGCAGAAACACACGTGCCTCCCGGGGCTGCTTAAAATATAGTATAGTGACCACACCGTCATCCGCTCCACTCAACACGTATGCACAGACGTCACCCAAAGATTACACTGACACATTTGTTATGGGTGAAGAACTGCTGCTGGTTTATTTCATACAACATAACTATGACGATAGAGTGGGTTATCTTACGGGCGATCCAGGGCAAGCAGCCCCTCGCTGCTCCGCCCGCCTTGCGAGCCAGCACGCACGGTGGGTCGATGCCCGGCAGTGCGGCACATTCTTTTCCGATCCTCCTTTGGATCACGTGATCTGTCTAATACTCCCGCCCCTTTTTACGGGGGCGGAGCGTGTTATGGCACGCCCCCGGTTGGTCAGGCCCCCCAACCGCCCGAAGGACTAACGGGGCGCCGTCGCGGTCTTCCCAGAACCTCCTTCGGCTCCCGGACCTTGGCTCGGGCACCCATACTGTGCCGGACAGGGGTACCCTTACTGTACCGACTGTCGCAGAGGTACCCTTACTGTACCCTTCTGCCTCCAGATCGCCCTGTAACTCCGCCTGCAACACAAGAAAAAACATTATAACATTCCAGTTGCACGCTGCCTACGCCGCGCAGGGTAAGCGGAAAGGGTGGGATCATGCGCGGCCAGGAGCGTAACAGGAAGCAGAGGGCGATCTATGGGGCGGGAGGCATAAATAGGGCCTGGCCCCGCCCAGCCCAGTAGCCCGCCTCCCCCAGCAATGCCCATTGGGGCCTCCCATCCCCAAGGCGCGGCCTCTCAAGGGAGATGGACCAGGGGGGGGGGAGGCTCCGACGGGTGGCCACTAGAGAGCTGCCCTGCTGATGTCCCCCTGCATGGGACGCGGGCAGCAGCATAGTGACCACACCGTCATCCGCTCCACTCAACACGTATGCACAGACATCACCCAAAGATTACACTGACACATTCGTTATGGGTGAAGAACTGCTGCAGGTTTATTTCATACAACATAAGTATGACGATAGAGTGGGTTATCTTACGGGCGATCCAGGGCAAGCAGCCCCTCGCTGCTCCGCCCGCCTTGCGAGCCAGCACGCACGGTGGGTCGATGCCCGGCAGTGCGGCACATTGTTTTCCGATCCTCCTTTGGATCATGTGATCTGTCTAATACTCCCGCCCCTTTTTACGGGGACGGAGCGTGTTATGGCACACCCCCGGTTGGTCAGGCCCCCCAACCGCCCGAAGGACTAACGGGGCGCCGTCGCGGTCTTCCCAGAACCTCCTTCGGCTCCCGGACCTTGGCTCGGGCACCCTTACTGTGCCGGACAGGGGTACCCTTACGGTACCGACTGTCGCAGAGGTACCCTTACTGTACCCTTCTGCCTCCAGATCGCCCTGTAACTCCGCCACAGCTCTGGGGAGGCTCCCGCCGCTGCCAGAGCCCCCCCCTTTTTCTCCTTTGCTGTTACTGATGCCCTGCCCCTGCGAGCGCCTCTTGCACATCCAGCAAGAACATGTCCATCCCTACCCTTGACAGGTGCACCCCATCAGCCTCATAGAACCCCTCCACCTTCTCTTGGATCAATGCATGTCTGATGAAACCCATGCCCTTGCGCTCCATGAATTTTTGCATGTACCTATTGACCCTCCTGCACGACCTATCTACCGCAGCCGGAGACCTAGCTCCCCTCCAAATCCTGCAGGGGATGATCTCTGACCACCACAGTTCGCATGAACCCAATGCCTGACTGATGGCTGCCAGGTCAACTTGCATGGACTGCAGCAGGGCCCTCCTCCCCCTGGCAACAAGGTCATTCCCCCCAAGGTGCAAGATGAGGACCGAAGGCTGGCCCCCCCCGGCCGCCAGGCGCTGGTCGATTGTGCCCCGTGCTTCGCTCCATTTCATCCCCGGGGAGCCCAACCATGCGAACTGTGAGTTAACGAAACTCTCCGACCAGTTCCTGTATGCTGCCCAGCGTTCCAGCCTTGTGATGTAAGAGTGTCCCATCGACCATACCTGGTGGCCTGCCAAAGAAACGATGAAGCAGCTTTAAGCAGTCGTATATTTATTTGCACACAAACCTCTTGGGGTATACACGTTAAGGAACACTCTGAAATGTACATATACTTGCCCTATGTTTCCCCCACACCTGCCAGAATACTGCGGCCTCAAGGTCGGACACATCTTTTAAAAGTTCCAGCGTCCCACACCCTTAACGCCCTCAGGACCCATGCCGGCCTTAGCCGCAGAGGTGGCGGCGCCAATTCGGAAAGAGTGGGAGGAGAATCTGCGCCCACTCCCTGATAGACCCCCCTTGGCAAGGGCGGCCCCCAAGATGCGATCAAACTGAAACCTGGTGAGGGGGGCCCCGTCCACATGTATCAGGAAGGGCCCCGGGGCCGCTGGGCGCAAGGCCAGGTACTCTCTGACTGTATGGACCGGGCAATACCTGGTGTCCCCCAGTGCCCGTAAGACTACTGTCGTCCCCCTCCCCGCCTGGTCCGTCTTGGATTTCCGGATACGGAGCTCCAGTGCTACATTGAGACAGACATCTGCTATTCCCAGCGCTGCGCCAGACAAGTCGACCTTGGATTTTGCCACCAGTTCGCTAACCCTGAAGGCCCCGAAGAAGGCCAGGCAGAATGCCGTTGCGAAGAGCCTAGCTTCGAACGGGGAGTGGGTAACCAGGGGGACTGCGTCTAGAATGTGCTGCAGGTCAACGAATTCAATGGGCGCCCTGGTGTCTGGTTGTCTGATCTCCTCCCTGGTCCAGCCCTTCAGGGCCGCCCTGATCTTGAACGACCCCGTTGGGTCGACACCCCCATCTAGCCTGGTATCGTGGCGTACTGCAGCCAGGTGACCACATGTCCATGAATGGCTTTTGCCGTTCTCTTTGGCCCACACTACGAAGCTCTCTACTTGTTCCTCGCTCCCCGAGGCTTGACCACCCTGCGCCTCCACCACTGCTCTAAATGTCGCTATCTGGGAGCTGTACTTCTTCTGTGTCGCCGGTGCCAGGGACCTCTCCCCCATCTTTCTCAGTCGTTCCCCCACCGTAGCAGGCGCCAAAGGGATGCTGGGAATGGTGTCATCTCCGCCCTTGCCCGCGGCCATGCCTCTCGGAACCGGAGCCACTGAAAGCGAGAAAGAGCGTCAGCTGCCACATTCTTGACACCCGCGATGTGCCGCGCCCTAAACTCAATGTTGCTGCGCAGTCCTGCCTTCCCTAACTCCCTAAGCAAGCTTAGAACTAGCGGGCAAGAGGCGGTAAGGCCATTTATGGCATGCACCACCGCCATGTTGTCTGACCAGAAAACCACTTTCCTGTCGCTTAGCGTTGCCCGCCATAAATGCAGGGCCACAAGGATGGGGAAGAGTTCCAACACTGCAATATTGCTCGTTACTTTCTTTTTTCGCCATGCATTCGGCCACCTCATTGCACACCACTCTTCGCCCAGGATCACGCCAAAACCTTCCCTACCTGAAGCGTCTGAGAACAGGCAAAGTTCCTGGCTAGCTATCCATGGGGCCCTCCAAATCACCGTACCATTGAAATCGATGAGGAATTCCGCCCACATCACATCAAACCTGAACTCAACCTTACAAAATGGTGCTTTTGTAGTACATTGGCCGTGGCCCCCGCCAGCCTCCGCGAGAATACCCTGCCAGCTGGTATCACCCTGGCTGCGAAGTTCAACTTGCCCACCAGGCTCTGGACAGCCCCTAGGGTCGCTTTGTCCTTGCCCAGCAGTGCCTGGATGTCCTGCTGCAAGCCCTGAACCTTACCAGCGGGAAGCCTCGATTCACCCTTAACCGTGTCCAGCTCCACACCCAAAAAGGTCAGGACCTGCGCCGGCCCCTCGGTCTTACCTGGGGCAAAGGGAACCCCTAGGAACTCAGCCACCTCCTCAAAGCGCCTCAACCCTGCCGCACACTCGCCTGTCCCTGCAGGGCCAAAGAACAGAAAATCATCTAGGTAATGGATCACCTGCGTGATCCCATGGAGGTCCCCCAATGCCCACTGAAGGAACAAGCTGAAGGCTTCGAAATAGGCACAAGAGACTGCGCACCCCATCGGCATGCAGCAGTCGTAAAAGAACTGCCCCGCCCACTTGAACCCCAGCGGGTGCTGGCTTGCGGGGTGAACCGGCAGCAGGCGGAATGCAGACTCAATGTCCGCCTTGGCCAGCCACGCCCCTTTTCCCGCTCTACGTATCATGTCAATGGCCATGTCCAGTGAGCAGTACGACACTGAACATGCCCCTTCATCTAACCAGTGGTTCACTGAATTGCCCTCGGGGTATGATAGATGGTGGATCAAGCGATATGCGCCCTGCTGTTTCTTCGGTACCACCCCCAGCGGTGAAACCAAGAAATGTTCGAGGGAAGGGCTGCTGAACGGCCCCACCACCCTCCCTGCTGCCAACTCCTTTTGTATTTTTTGGGCTACCACCCTGGGCAGGTCCCTGGCTGACTTTAAGTTCAATGCGTCCCTGGACACCAGTGGCCCCTTGTATGGTATCTTAAAACCATCGAGGAACCCTCCAGCTAGCAGGGCCCTGTCGTGCACTAATGGATAGCGCCTGATGAGTGGAATGAAATTATTCATGATGATGGGGGATGGGCCCTTGGAGGGGCCGGGGCTGTGCGCGGGGGCAGGTGCGCGTGGGGTGATGATGAGATCCGATAGAGGTGGGGGGGGGCCGGCCCTTGTGGCCTCATTGGCGTTGCGTATCTGTATCTGTTCTGTTGTGTGGGGTGGGTAATGGGGCGCCCTGGCTAAAGGTGCAGGCGTTTGCAGGGTGTTGTGCGCCACACTTGCTGCAGCTGTGTGTGAATTTGCATGCCCTGCCCCAGGTGCAATTGCCCCCTTTGTATAGCCGACACGTGCCTGAATTGAAGCGCTTGGACCTCTGCCCTCTCCCCCTGCCCCCCCGAAATGACTGCTTGAAGGGGCGCCTAGGAAACTGATCCTTTCTCCTGCTATCTGACTCCCCTTGCCCTTTGTACGACTGTTCCCTCCCCTCCTGGGTGGGCCGGCACATGTGTTGGACCCATAATTGGATCTCTTTCTGGTCCCACCCCAGGTCCGGGCATATGGCCATTGTGATCGTGGGCTGTAGGCGGACTGGAAAAGCAGGCAAGGAGGCCGGATATAGTGGGCAATATTGACTTTTTTATTGTACACAAGTCAGGTTGTATAGTAAACAAGGGGCCCCAGAAAGGTCTCAAGCCGTGAGAAGGACGACACTCCGAGTCGGATTCTTCCTCTTTTTCCGTCTTTGTGGTACCCCAGGAACTTTGAATCGGTGACGTCGACTTCGGCACCCGGCACCCGGCGGGGATGGTTCCTCGGAGGGCAGTAAGAGAAAGAAAAGGAGCCGTTAGTCCTACTGAGGCTCGTTGTTTGAAACCGTAACCATAACCAGGGGTGAGAAAGGCGAAGAAATGACCGTGAGGGCAAAGGGAAGAGAAGGGGGACGGAGCGGGGCGGACAAAGGGAAAAAGGGGTGCTCGGAATGGGGGCGTGTGGGACAATATTTACAAAGTGCACGGTGCTGTATATGATTTAGACAGGGCTGTCCGGTGAAAAAGTACGTGCCTAGGGGAGAGGGGGCATTTACACTGGAGTTACACTATTTACACAGAGCACCTAGCGTGCTATTAAGATGGTAACTGGTACTCACGCGCTCCGCCGTAACTCTCCTCCGAGTTACGGCCGCTCTTCAGCCACCTCCGTAGGAGTCCACCACTCTTCGGACCACTCTTCGGTTTCTCCGCCACCGCCTTCACCGTTCTCCACACCTCCAGTCGAAACCTCCTGCCACGATACTCCGACGCTCGCTGACTCCCTCCTTCCGTCTTTTCTCTGTCTGGCCGGCCGTATGGAGGAGGGACTTCCGGGGTCACGGGGCAGTCCTTCCGGTCCGCTGTCGGTCCGGATTGGCTCCTGTAACAAAGAGAGGGGCGGGGTCTCCGTTGTCACGGACGCTGGAGATCGTTTTCCGTATGGTGTACCCTGGAAGGGAGAACATTGGAGGGGGAACAATCCAGGGGGGGGAAACACGGGTCGTGGGTGGCCGGGGACTACCTCACATTCCCTTTCCCTAGCTGTCTTTCTTGTACGGGTTGTGGACATTGGGTAGCGGGAGAGGTAGTCCGCATTACCTTGGTTCGCTCCTTTCCGATGCACTGTGGTGAAGCGATAGGGTTGGAGGGCCAGGAACCAGCGGAGGACCCGATCGTTATGTCCTTTGTTCCGAGCCATCCATTCTAGAGGGGCATGATCCGTGAATATGGTGAAGTCCCTTCCTTCCAGATAGTAGCGGAGGCTTTCCATGGCCCATTTGATTGCCAGAGCCTCTTTTTCTACAACCGCATAGTTCTTTTCGCGTGGAAATAATTTGCGGCTGAGGTAGAGGATAGGTTTCTCGTTCCCAAACGGGTCTTTTTGGGACAACACCGCCCCTAGTCCCTGTTCTGAGGCGTCTGTCTGGAGGAGGAAGGGTTGTGCATAATCAGGACTGACTAATACGGGACTAGAGGTTAGGGCATTTTTCAGGTCGGTATAAGCATGCCACAAAGCAGGGGTTGGGTTCTGAAGGAAAGTTTCTGTTTTTATGGACTTCTTTAACAAATCTGTAAGCGGCGCTGCCCTTTGGGAAAAGTTAGGCACAAACCTCCGATAATAACCGAGGAGGCCCAGGAAAGCACGAAGGTCTTTTCTGGTCTGGGGAAAGGGAAGGGAATGGATGGCTTCAGTTTTGCTTTGCTGGGGTCGTATCAGGCCTTCACCCAGGAGGTATCCCAAATACTTAACCGTTTGGGCTGCTAGGGTGGTTTTGGCAGGGTTGATGGTGAACCCGTAAGACCCCAGGGAGGTGATGACCTTTTGCAGGTGTTCTAGGTGTTGTGTCCAGCTGTCGCTATAAATGACGATATCGTCCAGATAGGCTCCCGCGTACAAGCTGTGGGGCCGCAATATGTGGTTCATTGCTCTTTGGAATGTGGCAGGCGCCCTGAAGGCCAAACGGAAGTACTAGAAACTGGTACAACCCCTCAGGGGTGGAAAACGCCGTTTTCTTTCTGTCCTCCTCTCTGAGGGGTATCTGCCAATACCCTTTACAGAGGTCCAGCGTGGAGATAAACTGAGCCTTCCCTATACGCTCGACCATCTCGTCGACGCGAGGCAATGGATATGTGTCAAAGGAGGATATCTTGTTGACTTCCCGGAAGTCAATACAGAATCTGACAGACCCGTCTGGCTTGGGTACAAGGACTATCGGGGAATTCCAATCGCTCACCGAGGGTTCTATTATACCCATTTTCAACATCTGCTCGATCTCCCTCTGTATAACCACCCTGCGGGCTTCAGGGATTCTATACGGTCTTTGCCGCACCACCTTCCCAGGTACTGTTCGTATGGCGTGTTCGGTGACGGTGGTATGGCTGGGAAAAGACAAAAACACCGTGCGTAAGGGGTATAGACTATTTGTTAGCTCGAGACACTGTTGTGATGTAAGTCCAGAGTCTATGCAAGGGGAAAAGGAAAGGGGAGTATGGTCCACCGAGCCAGATAGGGCGAGACGAGGGCCTTCCCATTTTTTCAGCAGGTTTATATGATATATTTGAGTGGTACCGCGTGTGGGATCAAGGTCTAATTCGTAGGTGACTGGGGTTACCTGGCGAAGGACAGCATAAGGACCCTGCCACTGGCCTAGGAGTTTTTGATCGGAGGATGGCATCATTAGGAGAACCTGGTCACCCACGGAGAAGAAGCGGTTTTTGGTACCCCTGTCGTATTGCTCCTTCTGTTTGGTTTGCACGTTCTCTAGATTACGGTGGACTATGTCTCTTATCATAGATAAGTGTGTTTTTAGATTCTCCATGTATTCGGGGAGGGGTCTAGTACGATCGGGTTCCGCTTCCCAGGCATCTTGGGCCATATCCAGTAGGGTACGAGGGGGTCGGCCATAGAGCAATTCATAGGGTGAATAACCGGTGCTGCTCTGGGTCTTACGGCGAATAGCGAACAGGGCCAACGGTAACATGTCCTCCCATCGCTTTGCCTCTAGCCCCAGTAATTTTTTCAGGGTTTGCTTTAGCGTGGCGTTATACCTTTCCACAAGCCCGTCGGTTTGGGGATGGTAGGCTGAGGTTCGGATCTGTTTGATCCCTAGGTGGGAGCAGACTTGTTTCATTAGAGTGGAGACAAAAGGGGTTCCCTGGTCGGTTAGGATTTCCCGGGGAAACCCTACCCTAGAAAACACCGAGATGAGAGCTTTGGCGACATTTTGGGTTGTTGGTTGACGCAGCGGCAGGGCTTCAGGGAAACGCGTGGCATAGTCCACTATGACTAGCGCGTACCTACAGCCGCTTCGTGAGGGCAACAAGGGACCTATAATGTCCATCCCTACTCTACTGAACGGGACATCTATAACCGGAAGGGGTTGTAGGGGTACCCTAGGGGGGCGATATCGGCCATGCTTTTGACATACCGGGCACTCTCTACAATATGTTTTAATGTGTTGGTGTACCCCTGGCCAGTAGAACCGTTCTATGATGGATTGGCTGGTTTTTTCCTCCCCAAAATGACCGCCCAGGAGGTGGCTGTGGGCCAAGAACAGGACCTTCTCTCGAAACGGGCCAGGGATCAGAAGTTGGGGCTTTTGTTGGGTCCCCCCCTTACGATATAATAACCCATTCTTCTTGTAGAAGTAAGGACCTACGGTGAGGGGATCTTCGTGGTCTAACGCCTTTGCCCATGCTTCCTGTAGGTTAGGGTCTTCTTGCTGTGCCGCCCTGAATTCCCTGTTGGTCTGCCTGGGGTGTTCTTCCGGTATGACTGGAAACACCCCGGTGTACTCTCTTTTCTCCTTTTTCTTTTGTGTTTTGGTTTTCGGGACTTTGGATTCCATCGTAGGGGAGGATGGCCCCTGGGGAAAAGGGGCTTCTTCCCACCAGCAGGTCAGGGAATCGGTGGTGTCCTGCAGAAGCCCTGGTAAGCCAGAATAGTCGCTCCCCAAGATGGCCTGTTCCGGAAGAGCAGGTATCAGACCTACTGTGAGGGTGGTTCCAGGATCCTTGGGGTGTTGTACTTGCACTCGGGTGGTGGGGTAACTCTTCGTGTCGCCGTGAACACATTGAATGGCGACTGTACCTGACGTGGAAGGAACAGGGTTAGGCAAGACCTGAGGCCTAAGAACGCTTTGTCGACACCCGGTGTCTGCTAGAGCCATCAGCGTTTGTCCCTCAATGGTCACCGGACAATGGAAGGGTGGTGGTGCCGTACCTGGAACGGAGCACACATAGTTTCGGGCCAGGCCAACCTCCATTGGTTCTTCCTTATGGGGGCAAACCCGAGCGATATGTCCAAACCCACCACAACTGTAACATTGGGGTCCGGGGTTGATAGGTCTCGGTAGCACAGGGACAGGAAGTAGAGGGACTGGTTCTGGTCTTCTGGGGAAGGGAGGACGGTGAGCTTGTGGCCCTATTGCGGGTTGGGCCTTAGGGGGATGATCCTCCTTGCCTCGTTGCAGGTCCTGAGCACGACTGTAGGCGCTTGCTATTTCTACTGCGACCTCCAGGGTAAGACGGGCATGTTGTCTTACCCACCTTTGCGTGCTAGGATATAAGGACATTAAAAACTGTTCAAGATATATTTTCTCGAGGATTTCCTCTTTGGTGGCAGTATCCGGTCTCAGCCATCTATTGGTTAAGTCTTTGATTCGAAATGACAGGGCTCTGGGGGTTTCTTGGGGTCCTTCCTTGACCTGACGTAACTTTACCCGATAGGTTTCATCATCAATGCCCAGTCGTTCAAGGATGCATTTCTTGATATCCGCATAAGGAGTGGTACCCTGTATGTTTGCCTGTTGATATGCGGCCTGCTAGTCACCGGTCAACAAGGGACCCAGGTAGTGGCCCCAACGGTCGTTAGGTCATGAGGCAGCTTGTGCTAGTCGTTCGAAATTTGTAAAGAAGAAGTCGGGGTCCTCTCCTGGCATGAACTTTTGGAGAACGACAGAGGGGAGGGAGGTTGTTGGTCTCTGGTGTTCCAGAACGGTTGTCAGTTTCCCCATGGCTTGCTCGTGGGTGTCCCCCTGTCCTTTCAAGACATCGTGGAGCTGTCCCGATCATTTTCGGCGGTCTTTAAGAATCGTTCCATTAACTGCCCCAATTGTTCTTGGGAATCGGCCATCCTCTTCATCACGGCCTCCATGCTTCCAGGTGATCCCACTTCTGACACCAAATGTGATCGTGAGCAGTAGGCGGACTGGAAAAGCAGGCAAGGAGGCCGGATATAGTGGGCAATATTGACTTTTTTATTGTACACAAGTCAGGTTGTATAGTAAACAAGGGGCCCCAGAAAGGTCTCAAGCCGTGAGAAGGACGACACTCCGAGTCGGATTCTTCCTCTTTTTCCGTCTTTGTGGTACCCCAGGAACTTTGAATCAGTGACGTCGACTTCGGCACCCGGCACCCGGCGGGGATGGTTCCTCGGAGGGCAGTAAGAGAAAGAAAAGGAGCCGTTAGTCCTACTGAGGCTCGTTGTTTGAAACCGTAACCATAACCAGGGGTGAGAAAGGCGAAGAAATGACCGTGAGGGCAAAGGGAAGAGAAGGGGGACGGAGCGGGGCGGACAAAGGGAAAAAGGGGTGCTCGGAATGGGGGCGTGTGGGACAATATTTACAAAGTGCGCGGTGCTGTATATGATTTAGACAGGGTCTGTCCGGTGAAAAAGTACGTGCCTAGGGGAGAGGGGGCATTTACACTGGAGTTACACTATTTACACAGAGCACCTAGCGTGCTATTAAGATGGTAACTGGTACTCACGCGCTCCGCCGTAACTCTCCTCCGAGTTACGGACGCTCTTCAGCCACCTCCGTAGGAGTCCACCACTCTTCGGACCACTCTTCGGTTTCTCCGCCACCGCCTTCACCGTTCTCCACACCTCCAGTCGAAACCTCCTGCCACGATACTCCGACTCTCGCTGACTCCCTCCTTCCATCTTTTCTCGGGGCAGTCCTTCCGGTCCGCTGTCGGTCCGGATTGGCTCCTGTAACAAAGAGAGGGGCGGGGTCTCCGTTTTCACAGACGCTGTAGATCATTTTCCGTATGGTGTACCCTGGAAGGGAGAACATTGGAGGGGGAACAATCCAGGGGGGGGGGAAACACGGGTCGTGGGTGGCCGGGGACTACCTCACAGCCATTCTCTTGCGGAAGTCTTGATCATAATAAAACCAGCCCAACCCCCCAGAGCGCCTCGCCTCTTCCTGAATTGTGCTAGCATATTGCATGAGGGCCTCACTCTGGTCTGGGAATTTCTGTACAACCACTGCCGCTAAGATGTTGAATGCTGACGTCCAGTTCTCAATTGTCCTATCCGGCCAGCGTTGGTATCTGAAGTTTCTTCCTCCTTGCGACCCATCTTTCTAGTGTCCATGCCTGCCGAACCGTGCATGAGTAGTGTAAGGATATCTATGTACTCCCGCCTCCATATCCCCTCCTTTGCGTCCTGCGGTACCATCCACGCCAGGGAACAACGGCCAGATGCCAATGGTGCCTGGGTGACAAGGGGTCTAGGAACCTCCCCTGTGCCCTCCCCTACTGGGACGGCTGACCCTGGGGCCACGGCGGGCTGGGCCGGCGGCGCCGCCCCGCTCCCTGCGCTGGGGTCGGGAGCAGCGCTAGCGGTGGCCAGACCATTAACAGGTGGGGCGGGTGTGGGAACCGGTCACGGGCCTCCAACAGGGGTTCAGTGCCAGAGAGTTGGACGACTTCCAGGAAGTCGCAACATGAACGTCATTTTTATCAACCTTTGAAAGATGAAAAGCGGAGTTGAACCTGCCACACCTTTAAATTTCGCCTTTGAAGGCTAGGGTGAGTGCTCAGGTAATGAATGCCCCAAACCGAAGTCTGTTTTCGGCAAAAACGCGACAAGCGTAAACGTGTTCACTCTGTTTGTACTTCCTTTTTTTTGTAACTGGTCGCAGTTGCGGGCATCAAAGGAGTGTTGGCCCTGGGGCTCACGTAACCACGAAAACTTGAGTTTTTTTGACAGACTTCTAGTGCCTGAGATTATTATTTTAAACTCTTTTTCTTTTTTCTGATCTCAGTTTATCCTATACCACAGATCAGACGAGGGGAAAAGGAGCAATTAATTTGCTTTTTTGGGGCGGATCCGCGTAATCCTCCAGGTACTGCTTCTCTGTGGGTGTCACCCACATTTGCATTGCATGTCTTTAGGCACTCCTTGATCACTCCTCTTTTGCATATGCAAATTAGGGTATTTTCTACTTCCAACCCTGTCACTATCCAGTATACTTGCAGCCTGCGACTAGTGTACATTAATCCGTGGATGCAGAAGTTACGCTCACGCAGAGTATTACTTACACGCAGATCAGGGTAATCACACTTCATATTGTCTCGCAGCTTGTGCCGATGTTCCAACTTGTGCCTTTTGTGAATTGCATTTAACCGGAAATGTCATAAAATTAGAGCGTCTGTTTTACAGTAAAGGGAGCTTACATACTCATTCATTCCTCGTCCAGTTCTTTACTATATGCACTATAACAAGTGAGGCCTCACCACTACCACATATAAGCATATGCACAACTATGTTTTACCCTAAGGCACTGCTCATTGCCTCACACATGATGACATAAGTTACATCATCAATGACATCATAGATCACGCTCCATTAACATATTTCATAACATTACTTTGGGCAGGCAGGGTATGGTATTTTTTAATAAGCTTTAACATTAGTTCCATCTGTGCACAAACTATTTAATCACCAAATTGGTATACTTTCTTCTCCATGGCTAAATACTCAAAAGGTCCCAAAGGCGAGACCGATTGCATTGCAAATGCTTGTTTGTAACAGTAGTTGACAGTACACTGATGGGTTGACAATCAGTGGCAGCTCCCACACCAAGATCGATCAGTTTTATTCTGTTCAGCTCCACTTCCACTGCCTTCCAAACTCCAGCTACTATCTTATTACAGTGTCTTCTGATTGTTACTATGAATACCTCCCATTCGCACAGACATCTGAGACTGCACCCTAAAGTTCCCTGAAATAATTCAGTATACCCTCTCCCAGGGTTTCTCAAAAGGTCCCGTCCTCCAGGAGTGTGCACTGCAATCTCCAGGTGGGGACTAAGACACACTGTTCCCTCCATTCCAAGCTGACCAAAAAGGGTTATGGTCAGCTAGTCCTCCCTTTATAGTTGGTATGATTGAGGCCTGCATGGTGGTGGAGCTTAGTACTCTGTCCATTCTAACATAGAGACCATACATCAGGGAATAAAATAAAAACTCTAGGAACCCAGAATGCTGCTCCTACTATGGATTTACCAGCTCACAATGTACCCTCCAACTATTAAGCAGCCTACTTGTTTTTATAACCATCGGGTCCACTAGCGGGGTATAAACAATGTGGCCACCTAACAACAACTATTACAATCTGCAGCAGTGGAATATGCAATCTGCACAAACCCTCCACATATGTGGTCAATAGAAAAAGGAAAGGTGCTACAACAGAGAGCAATTCTGCTGCAAGAAAGTGTATATATGGGAATTGTCAAAAACAATGCCCAACCTAATATTCCGTAATAGTCGGGAGCACTCAAATACACATAAAGCACATCAATATAGAAAAAACACTTTTTTTGTTACCATTTATTACAGAGTATATAGCATGTAAGTGAATATCAGAAAATATACGATCATACAAATAATAATGCCGCCATACAATATACATTATTTTATCGGTCCAATAGATACAATACATTATGAAGTTCACAAAGATGGAAAAGGATCAGACAGTATGTGATACACAGCGAAATGAAATCTATGTCTTTGCATAAAACCTCTGATGGGTAAACAAAGCCAACACATGTTTCGTCTTGCTAGACTTCTTCAGGGCTTAGAGTATACTACATGAGTATCCCATATAAAGATTAAAAATGCAAAGACCACATCCAGCATAAACAATAATAACGACTGTACATCAAGAATGCCAATTATTGGTAATGCCAGCATATAGGTTAGTAGTTTTGACCTGGTAACTTTCAATCAAACAAGAGATCAAATTCCTTTTGTCAAAATCCTTTAGTATATCACAACGTCACCAGTGTCAAAATCCACACAAGGGACGCCACCAATTGTAAAGTCTTCCTAATAACAACGGGATGGCCATCTAACAAGTCGCTCATGTAATGCAGCATAGAAAGCCGTTTGGTCCACGTTGGGCGCATATATACTGATATTTGATATTTGTTTTTATAAAGCCCGACATATGCCTGAGGTATTTAATAAGGATACTCCGACTACATAGGAGATTTAAATAGCCATGTTTTCAATTGTTTTCTGAAAGTAAACAGATTCGAATGGCCTCTGAGGTGCCCGGGTAGCTGATTTCAGAGCTTGCAGGTGGAGTTTATCAGGTTCTGCCGCCCCAAGTGGCAGGTTGAATTCTGGGAACACTGACCGTTTTGAATGCTGCTGACCTAAGGCATCTTCCAGTGTTGTCCCAAGAAAATGTGTTCTTTACATAGTCTGGGCCTGTGAGGTAGAGTGCTCTGTGCACTGTACACAGTGCCTTGAAAGACACTCTTTTTAATCGTGAGCCAATGAAGCTCCTCCCGAGCCTTAGAGACTGAGTCAAATTTTCAGTTTTTTTTTTATAAGCCGTGCAACAGCATTCTGAACTATTAGCAATTTATTTTAGAGATTCTTGCTGAATGCCCAGATAGAGGGCATTACAGTTATCTAGTGTTGATAAGACCAGTGAGATGATAGCTGTTTTCTGTAGCTCAAATGGGATAAAGGGTATGATTTTCTTCAAAATGATCAGTTGATGAAAAGAGTTAGAGATCAACTTATTTGCCTGTTCCACAAAGGTGAATTTGGAATCAAAGATTATCCCATGGTGTTTCACTTTAGTAACTTGGGTGGGAAGGGGACCCAGGGTCTGAGGCCACCAGAAGTCATTCCAAAAAGAAGTGTCCCTGCTAAATAGGAAAACATCAGTTTTTTCTTTAGTTTAATTTAACCCCTTTCATGTGTCGGGCGTGCAATTCACATGGCACAGGAAATCTTTCTAGAGCAGGCACAAGAGGGATTTCCGTTACCCCCAGACAGTCTCGGGAGCTGGGGAAGAGCTTCCACAGCTCGTGAGGCTGTTCTGATTTTTTTCTGAAATGACAATCAGCGCGCAAGTCGCGCTGACATTATTTTGGTGAAACCAAAACTGAAAGTGAGCCCAGCATTCCCTACAGTCTCCCCAGTAACATGATACCTTACCTGTGTGGGTGGGCCAAGAACCTGTGACTGAGAAGGCCCAAAAACGTAGAGATTGATGGGATAGCACAGCGAGCTCTAAGCGCTATATTTTTTATACATACGTTTTAGGCTGACTCTGCATTGGGCATCCACACAAGTGAGGTATCATTTTTATCGGGAGACCGAGGGGAACGCTAGGTGGTCGGAAATGTGTGCCAGAGCAGGGATCCCACACAAAAAAGTGAGAAAAATGTGATTTCTTTTAGCTAAATTTGAGGTTTGCAGGGATTCTGGGTAGGAAAACGTTGGAGGATCCACGCAAGCCACACCTAACTGGACTCCCCTGTGTTTCTAGTTTTCAGAACTGTCTGGATTTGGTAGGTTTCTCTAGATGGCCGCCGAGCCCGGGACCAAAAACGCAGGTGCCCCCCTTGCAAAACCAGGTCGTCTTCTGATAGATAATTTTGATGACTCCACAGTACATTTTTGGGCCCTTCCCTGTTGCGGGTACTTGGCCCACCCATACAAGTGAGGTACCATTTTTATTGGAAGACCTAGGGGATCGCTGGGTGGAAGGAAATTTGTGTCAGCTCGTTTATTCCGAGCCCGGGACCAGAAACGCAGGAGACTCTCTCGCAAAACCAGATAGTTTTGCGATCGATAATTTTGAAGTCGACACAGTACGTTTTGGGCCATTTCCTGCTGCGGGCACTAGGCCTACCCATACAAGTGAGGTACCATTTTTATTGGGAGACCTGGGGGAACGCTGGGTGGAAATTTGTGGCAGCCCAGTGATCCCACAACTTTCCCACAACGAAAATTGAGGAAAGCTTGATTTTTTTAGCTAAATTTTAGGTGTGCAGGGGATTCTGAGTAGGAAAATGTTGGGAGATCCACACAAGCCACACCTCCCTGGACTCCCCAGGGTCTCTAGTTTTCAGACATATCTGGGTTTGGTACGTTTCCCTAGATGCCCGCTAAGTCCTGGACCCAAAAACGCAGGTGTCTCCTTCGCAAAACCAAGTCTTTTTGTGAACTATAATTTTGAAGTCCCCACAGTACATTTTTGGGCGTTTCCTGTCGGGGACACTAGGCCTACCCACACAGGTGAGGTGCCATTTGTATCAAGAGACTATGGGGTTATGCTGCGTGGGTGGAATTTTGTGGCTCCATGCAGATTCCAGAACTTTCCATCACAGAAATGTGAGGAAAATGTGTTTTCATTCTTCAAAGTTTGAGATTTGCCAGGGATTCTGGGTAACAGAACCTGGTGGGAGCCACACAAGTCACTCCATCCTGGATTCCCCTGGGTATCTCGTTTTCAAAAATGTACAGGTTTTCTATGTTTTCCTAGGTGCCGGCTGAGCTAGGGTCCAAAATCCACAGCTAGGAACATTGCGAGAAAAGGATCCATTTCACTGGAAAAATGTGATGTGCCCACATAGCGTTTTGTGCCGTTTCCTGTCGCGGGCACTAGGCCTACCCACACAAGTGGGGTACTATTTTTATCGGGAGACTTGGGGAAATGCTGGATGTGTTGAATTTGTGGCTCCCCACAGATTCCAGGACTTTCCATCACAGAAAAGTAAGGAAAATGTGTTTTTTGCCAAAGTTTGCAAGGGATTCTGGGTAACAGAACCTGGTGAGAGCTAGACAAGTCACTCCATCCTTGATTCCCCTGGGTGTCTATTTTAAAAAAATTTACAAGTCGGTTAGGTTTCCCTAGGTGCCAGCTGAGCGAGGGTCCAAAATCCACAGCTAGTCACATTGCAAAAAAAGGGGCAGTTTTCACTGTAAAAATATGATGGGTACACACTGCGTTTTGGGACGTTTCCTTTCGCGGGCATTAGGCCTACCCTCAAAAGTGAGGTATCATTTTTATCAGGAGAAACACAGAATAGTAGAACACGTGTTGTTACCAGTTGACTTTCTTTGCAGTTCTGCCTTTCAAATGTAAGACAATTTGTAAAACAAAAAAAAGTCATTTTGAAAAATGACCTCTAATGGGTATCCACAATTTTGTAGATGTGCAAATAACCACTGCTTATAAATTCTTTATTTTGTTCCCATTTTGAAAATATATTGGTTTCCTTGGTACCTATTTTTACTCTTTATATTTGAGCAAATGAATTGCTATATACCATTGCAAGATGCAGCTCAGTTATTGGGTCTGGGTTCCTCAGGTTCTTGGTGATCCTACAAGTCCTATATATCCCCTCAACCATAAAGGTCCAGCAGATGTAACGGTATATTGCTTAAAACAATGTGTTATACTTAGAAGCAGTTAAAGGTGTAAATGCTGACACGAATGGCTGTTTTTTTCAACTCAATTTCAATTTTTTCTATTTTCAACTGTTAGTTTCTACAAAAAAACCCTGAAGGATCTACACAAATGGCCCATTGCTGAATTCAGAATTTTGTCTACTTTTCACAAATGTATAGCTTTCTGGAATCCATTAATGCATTCATAACCATTTCTACCATTAAGGATGAAAGCACAAAAGTTAGGAAAAATAGGCTATGACCCAGTAATATTCCAAAACTGTGTAGAAAATTTTGGTTTTCTGACAAAAGTCTGCCTGTATTTGAAATCTGAGAAGATGATGATTTCAGCACCACAATTCATTTGTTGATGCCATTTGCAGGGAAAAAAACAGACGCTTTCTTCTGCAGCACTTTTTTCCAATTTAAAAAATAAAAATAAATTCAGCTGTATTTTGGCTAATTTCTGTGTCCCCTCGAGGGGAATCCACAAACCCTGGGTACCTTTAGAATCCTCAGGGTGTTAGAATAAAGGGCGCAAATTTGACGTGGATACCTTATGCAGACACAACGCTACAGGAGCCTAAGAGGAGACTACCCCAATTAGCCAAATAAAGGCTTAGCACAGCGGTGAAAAGGCCTAACAGCGAAGGGTTTAAGGCTGTGGCTGCTTCTCCAGCTCACCAGTGCTTGCATACATTTATTAAAGTGATGTGCCTCCTCCTTGATGTTACTAGTAATAAACACTCATCAGCGTAGGAGATGGTTGAGAACCTAAAAGATCTAATAAGTTTGGCAAGGGGTACCACGTAAATCTTAAAAAGAGTTGGACTAAGAGATGACGCTTGCGGATCACCATCACTGTGTCGAAGGCTGCGGATAAGTCTAATAGGATCACAGTAGCCTTACCACCATTGTCCATTATGTTCCAAATCTCCCTTTGTGGCCTCTGTACTGTGAGCCTTTCTCAACCCAAACTGGGCACCATCCAGAATCTCATTCTTCAAGATATTCTGAGACAGCAAGATTCATGTGTTTCTCTAAGATTTTTTGTGGTAGAGAGAGGCGTGAAATGGGATGATAGTTCATCTCTTCGTTAGGATCCAGTGTAGCTTTTTTTTAGCAAAGGCAAAATGCTTGCTTTCTTCTAAATTAGTGGCAAAATACCTGTGTTAATAATATGATTTACTAGTGTAGTGAGTAGAGGAGTCACGGTGCTTGCAATCTCCTGGAGAATTATGGGTGGGCAGGGGTCTGACGGTGCACCTGATGTGGTCTGTTTAATCAGTTCTAACACTCTCTCATTAGTAAGGGGGGGAATTGAGGAGCTTCGGGTGATCAAGATCTGCAAAATCATTCTCGACATAGACGGTGCTGGGGATTGTGGTGACGTTGAAATCCTCTTAGATAGTCTCAACCTTATTTTTAAAATATTTTCCTAAGTTGTTACAAAGCATTTGCCTGGGAATGATGGGGCTACTAACCGATGGACAAGAGAGCTCTTGAACTGTCTTAAATAGCTCTCTGGGGGCATATTTTGCAATGTTCATTTTTTCTGAATAAAACTTATTTTTTTCATCTTTAATCATAGTTCCTGCAATTCGTTTTCATTTCTTGCTTGTGTAGAACCATGGTGCTGAAGGACGTGTTCTAAAACATTTGATGGGTTTATTACCAGCTGAATTGATCTACTCCTCATAGTGGGCTGTGTCTACGTTTGGGTCACCCTTCAAGAGTGGTTGGGAGGATTCCAAAATCTCAATTAGCTTTTCCCTCTTAATTTTGTTCCAGGCCCACAGTAACCTAACCTGATCTGGCTCTTTAATTTTGGGTTGGCTAGACTGTAGTTTAATGCTAAACCCAACCACCATATTGTCAGTCCATGTAAGACGAAGGATATCTTCCAACTGTAAATCAGGATGGTTGGTAAAGGTACCATCCACAATATGTCCAGCAGAGTGAGTAGCGACATTCACAATTTGATTTAGGGTCAAACAAGCAAGATTGTCAATCAGGATCATAATATCTCCATTATTAGAATCTTCCAGATGGAAGTTAAAATCCCCTATGACAGTATAATTTGCTTTTGAATACGAGAGTCTAGAAAATCATAAAGGGCATTCAGTATTTTTGATTTGGGGCCTGGTGGTCTATAAATTAATAGGCAGTAAATCATAGTATTATCATCCAATTTATATTTAATAGAAAGTGCGTCACAATTTTCTATTTTAGAAGGTTCACCAGTGTGGTTAAAATGGTAGTGGTAAATAATCTCTGGGCCCCCTCATTGCCTTCCTTCCCGGTCTACTCTAAAATGTCATAGCCCTGAGGTAGAAGTGAGACCATGTCAGGATAGGAACATTTCCTGCCCAGGTTTCTTTTAAAAATACTAGGTCCATAGGATGTGAATCTAAATGATTAAAAATCTGAAATGTATGTTTGATGGCAGAACGAGTCGTCAGCGGCATGCAACTGAGTTTGGGAGCATGGTTGGTATGCTCAAGTGGAAGGAGGAAAGGGGGCCTTGGTTAAGTACCTCCAATGAGGGTAGTGGCTGGGCTCCGCATTAGTATTGACATTTATTGCAAACATATTTATTTTGTTCTAAATTAAATATGAAATTTGCACACAGGGATGAAGGCTTACCTATCCCTTTAATTTGTAAAAGCCTTAGTCTTGATTAGTTTGATTGTGGACCCGAGGTCCCACTGCTGAACATAATTTGGCTCTGGGCAAATACCGACGGGGTTGCACAATATGCTCCATTAGTGCACCTGTGCCCCGCCCATAGACCGCATCTGCTGCGTCGGCGCGCTCTGCACCCTGATTTAAAGACCAACATAGTGCCTACTTGTGGGGGATGGGGGCATTGAAACTGCTGAGCAGAGTCCGGAAAGTAGGGGACGAAACTAGTCCTTATTAGCCCGGTTCAAATTTCTGGCCCAGAACTTGCCCAAGGTCAGGGGTTTAGCAGGGAGGGGAAGATCCAAAGAAAATTGAATAATATGGTGGTCGGACCAGAGGCATGGAGAAATGGAAAGGGAAGAGATAGTCAAATTAGTCGTCCAAATCTGGTCCAAGATGTGGCCCTTAACATGGGTAGCAGTGTGGATGTGCTGGGTGCAATTTAGGCCAGAAAGTAGATCCGTAAATTCCAGGGAATTACTGCTTTCTTTGGGGTCCGAGCGCCAATAGTTAAAGTCACCAATTATAATCAATTTTGCATTATTAATAACTAGTTGGGAGATAAGATCACCAACCAGCTGAGGAAAGGAGGGCATGGGTTGGGGGGGTCGATAGAAGAGGGCACAGATAAAAGGGGAATGGGGGGACTCAAATTTTAAAATGAGACTCTCAACGGAGGGTATGCTAGTGACCGTTAATGCAGTGAATCTAAATGTATGATGGATAATGGCAGCCACACCAACACCCGGTTTCCCAGGGAGTCTATTGGCCTGGAGTATATAGTACCCCGTGGGAATTGCAGCCAGGATGTCTGGTAAGGAGTCAGCCGCAAGCCAAGTCTCAGAAAGGAGGAGTATGTCAGGATGTTTAGAGTCGAGAAGGTGGAATATTTCTAGTAGGTGTTTGGGTAGCGAGCGCGTATTAAGGTAATAGAGCTGCATACCTGTTTTATTGGAGGGGGAGAGGTATTAGAGATTGTGGCTGAGTTAGCAGGAGGACACTCTCTGGACGATGGAAGGGGGAGTACGGAGGAATTGAGCCTGGGAGAAAGAATCCCCCAGGAGGATAGCTTACTTCTTATGCGGGGGGCAATAGGCCAGTTAACTCGGTGAAGGTGTAGGTCATTGGCTGAATAAGAGATGATTTGGGCAGAGTGGAATGCCCCTAGCCCCGAACGGCCGCGGACGGGCGCAGACGGGCTTGCCTTTAGCGCGCCTTCGGCGCGCTCGCGCTGACATCAGTTTTTATGGCCCCGACCTGGTAGCGACTAGAGCGCTGTCCAAGACCCTCACCCAAGATGTCTGCCAACTACAGTCTGCCTAGGTCCTCCTGCACCGCAAGAGAGAGCGATGCGGATCCGGACGGCAGCGGTGTACTGGCGAGGTAAGTCTAATCAGTGACCAGAAGAAAGGGACGCAAATAAAATAAGCATTAAACAATACAAGTGTCAATAGTTTTAAAAACCTCCCGGCTTCCGCCTCAGGAGTTGATCTCGGTGCTGCGCGCTCGTGCTGACATCAGTTTTTATGGCCCCGACCTGGTAGCGACTAGAGCGCTGTCCAAGACCCTCACCCAAGATGTCTGCCAACTGCAGTCTGCCTGGGTCCTCCTGCACCGCAAGAGAGAGCGATGCGGATCCGGACGGCAGCGGTGGCAGCGGTGTACTGGTGAGGTAAGTCTAAACAGTGACCAGAAGAAAGGGACGCAAATAAAATAAGCGCTCAACAATACAAGTGTCAATAGTTTTAAAAACCTCCCGGCTTCCGCCTCAGGAGTCGATCTCGGTGCTGCGCGCTCGCGCTGACATCAGTTTTTATGGCCCCGACCTGGTAGCGACTAGAGCGCTGTCCAAGACCCTCACCCAAGATGTCTGCCAACTACAGTCTGCCTGGGTCCTACTGCACCGCAAGAGAGAGCGATGCGGATCCGGACGGCAGCGGTGGCAGTGGTGTACTGGCGAGGTAAGTCTAATCAGTGACCAGAAGAAAGGGACGCAAATAAAATAAGCGCTAAACAATACAAGTGTCAATAGTTTTAAAAACCTCCCGGCTTCCGCCTCAGGAGTCGATCTCGGTGCTGCGCGCTCGCGCTGACATCAGTTTTTATGGCCCCGACCTGGTAGCGACTAGAGCGCTGTCCAAGACCCTCACCCAAGATGTCTGCCAACTACAGTCTGCCTGGGTCCTCCTGCACCGCAAGAGGAGAGCGATGCGGATCCGGACGGCAGCGGTGGCAGCGGTGTACTGGCGAGTTAAGTCTAATCAGTGACCAGAAGAAAGGGACGCAAATAAAATAAGCGCTAAACAATACAAGTGTCAATAGTTTTAAAAACCTCCCTGCTTCCGCCTCAGGAGTCGATCTCGGTGCCCCGATGGCCTTGAGGGAGCGGCGCCGGAAGCTGCTAGAGGTCCGGCACTCGTCCCAGCGCCGCTCCAGGTCCAGGGACCATTCCCGGGACCGTTCGCTGGGCCGCAGTTGTTGCTCCTCGGGCTCCAAGTCCTCGCCCTCGGATTCCGGTAAGTGACGACATAAAAAGAAGTCAAAGAAGCGTGTTCGCTCTCCGACATCCCCCCGTCGGTCCTCGGATGTGGACGAGGGAGACAGGGGCTCTGCCCCTGCGGCTCCTTTGGAGCCTGGGAGTCCCGCGGCCTACCCGCCTTACCCGGGTCCATCGGCGACGCCCGAACAGGTGCAAGAGTTTCTTGCCAACATGGACCACCTTTTTAGGCCTCGGGACCCCGCTGGCACGCCTTCGGGCCCCGCTGTCCCGTGTCCAAATCCTGTTGGTCCGCCGGCGCTGCAGGCGGATCTGGCCTTAGTGCCACAGGATCCTGCGACGTTGGCTCCGGCCCCGGCACCACGAGGTCCGGTGCTGCCGGCTCCGGCCCCAGCACCGCCCTCGGCTCTGCCTCAGGCTCCGTAGTGGGTGCCGTTTGTTCCACCCTTGCCCCGATTCCAGGACCATTTCGTTCCGGCCTGGGATCCGCATTGGGAGATGGCGCCAGCCCGGCCCCGACAGGCGCCGTTCGCGGTGCCGTGTCCGACACCGTTTGTCCCCGCTCCGGCTCTGCCACCGCGCCCGGTTCCTCCTGCAACGGAGGTGGAGGATGACTGGGAGGAGTCCGAGGACCCTCTTCCCGTCAATGTGACTCCGAGCAGGACTGGGTGGACGATCTGGAGGACGCCGGCAACCTCGATTTCTCTTCTGACCTGGGGTTTGCCTCTCCCCTGCCTACGATGGAGGAGGGCGCTTCCTACACGATGGTGCTCCGTCGGGCTGCTGAGGTCCTCAATCTTGATCTTCCTACGGTAGCCCTTAAGACTAACCTCCTAACTGAGGTGCTCCAGACGGCTTCGACTTCGTCAGAGCCGCTTCTTCCCTTCAATGACGCCCCCACTGACGTCCTGTTGGGCACTTGGTCACGGCCGGCCACAGGGGCCCCTGTGGATAAAAAAGTCGCCAGGCGTCACCGCCCAGCACCTGGTGACCCCGCGTTTCTGACCACTCATCCCACGCCTGAGAGTCTGGTCATCCAGGCGTCGACGTTGCAGAGTGCCTTTCCCACAGCTCCGCCGGATAAGGACTCTAAGAAGCTGGAGCAGTTTGGTAAGCGGTTGTTCTCATCGGCCAGCTTGGGGCTGCGGTAGGTGAACACCGCCTGTTTGTTGGGCCGCTATTCCCATGCCGTGTGGGACACAGTGGCTCAGGTGTTGCCTCAGTGCTCTGAGGAGGTCCAGGCTGTACTTTCCCCGGCAGTTGCTGAGGGTAAGGATGCAGCTAAGTTCGCCATTCGGTGTGGTTTGGACACCGCTGACTCGTTGGGCAGAGCGATTTCTATCACGGTGGCGCTGCGTCACCACGCGTGGTTGCGATCCACTGGGTTCTCGCCTGACGTCCAGAGCTCGCTCATGGACATGCCCTTTGATGGCACTGCCTGTTTGGCGATAAGGCTGACAGTGCGCTGGAGCGCTTTAAGGACTCGCGGGTCACGGCCAAGTCCTTGGGCCTTTCCACGAAGAGTCCAGCCACTCCTGGGTTTCGTTCCTTTCGTGGCCAAGGCAGGGGCGCCCAGGTACGTTCCTTCAACAAGCCTGTGCAGAACCAGTCTAAGTGCGGACGCGGTTTCCGCAGGGGCGGGTCTGGGAATCAGCGTGGGGGGCAGTCCACCTCCGCCCCGCTGCTTCTACCTCCAAGCCTTCCTAATCCGAACTTTGTGGGGCACCCCATGCCGGTGTGTGGCAGGGTCCGTCACCACCTCCACCACTGGCGCCATATCACATCGGACGAGTGGGTGTTGCAGATCATCCACAAAGGTTATTCTCTTCCCTTTCAGTCTTCCCCTCCAGTCATGCCACCTCAGTGCCACCGCATGTCGGGGGATCACTTGGTGCTTTTCCAGCAGGAAGTTACGGCCCTCCTGGTCAAGGGGGACATCAAGCGCGTTCCTGGGCCAGAAGTAGGACGTGGTTGTTATTCCCACTACTTTCTGGTCCCCAAGAAGGACAAAGGGGGCCTGCGCCCCATCTTGGACCCCCGGAACGTTACTGGCTTCCTCGACCTGGAGACTGGATGGTAGCGTTGGACTTGCAGGACGCATATTTTCATATCCCCGTCCTGCTGGCCCACCTGCCTTACCTGCGGTTCACGGTAGGCAGGAGCATTTTCAGTTTGCTGTGCTCCCCTTCGGCCTTACCAGTGCCCCTCGGGTGTTCAGGAAGGTGACGGCGGTGGTCGCAGCTCATCTGCACAGGTCGGGGGTGTCAGTCTTCCCCTACCTCGACGACTGGTTGTTATAGGCGGGCTCGCCCCAGGCAGTCGTCAACCACCTCCAGACAACAGCGGACCTCCTGCATTTGCTGGGTTTCTCCATCAACGTGCCGAAGTCGCACCTGAGTCCCTCTCAGAAGCTCCCCTTCATCGGAGCGGTTCTGGATTCGCCGCTGTTTCGGGTTTATCCTCCTGCGCAGCGAGTCCGGGATATTCAGGCTATGATTCTGATCTTTCAGCTTCTGTCCCAGGTTTCAGTCAGGATGACCCTCCGGCTCCTGGGCCTGTGCTAGTGCAACATGCCAGATGGCATATCCGGGCTCTGCAGTGGGACCTTAAGTTCCAGTAGGCGCAGCATCAGGGCAACCTGTCCGATCATGTCCAGATCTCGGAGGGCACTGTACAACAATTGCAGTGGTGGCTCACGAATCGCGATTGGGTCAGTGGCAGATACCGCTCCCTTCCCCAACTGGAGCACACAGTGATGACGGATTCGTCCCTCCTGGGATGGGGAGGCCACTTGGGAGAGGCGGAGATCAGAGGCCTCTGGTCTCCGGCGGAGGCCCGGCTCCACATCAACCTTTTGGAGCTTCGGGCAATTTGTATTGCACTGAAGGCATTTCTTCCCTCTGTCTGGGGAAGTGTGGTGCAGGTGTTCACGGACAACACCACCGCCATGTGGTACTGCAACAAACAGGGTGGGTGGGGTCCTGGACCCTATGTCAGGAGGCTCTGCCCCTCTGGACATGGCTGGAACATCAAGGCATTACCTTGGTGGTTAAACACCTGGCAGGTTCTCTGAACGCCAGGGCGGACAAACTCAGCCGCCGGTGCTTGATGGATCACGAATGGCATCTGAACTTGGACATGGCGCAAGGTCTCTTTCAGCGGTGGGGAGAGCCTTGGTTAGATCTATTCGCCACTGAAGAGAACGCGCAATGTCATCAGTTCTGCGCATTGGAATTTCCGAGGCGGCACTCGCTAGGCGACGCTTTTCGTCGTGAGTGGAGTTGCGGTCTGTTGTACTCCTTTCCGCCTATACCACTTTTGCACAGAGTGCTAAGGAAGATTTGGCGCAACCGGGCCCAAGTCATCCTTGTGGCTCCGGATTGGGCACAAAGGTACTGGTATCCTGAGCTACTCAGCTTGGCGATCGATCCCCCGATCCTGCTGCCTCTTCGGGAGGATCTTCTGTCGCATCAGCAGGGGATGGTCCTGCACCCGAACCTGTCCAGTCTCCACCTCCATGCATGAAGATTGAGCGGCTTCAGTTGACAGCTTTTGATCTTCCTCCGGAAGTCTGTGATGTCATTCTGGCAGCCAGGCGTCCCTCCACTAAAACAGTATATGCCTGCATATGGAACAGGTTTGTGGCATGGTGCACAGCTAAGACTGTGGATCCCCTTTCTGCCCCTCTTTCCGAAGTTCTTCTGTTCCTTCTTTCATTGGCCCAGCAGGGTTCTGCTCTGGGCACTATCAAAGGTTATCTTTCGCCCATCTCCGCCTTTTTACGGCTTCCAGATCAGCCTTCTCTTTTTAAGTCCCCGGTTGTTAACCGTTTCCTGAAGGGCATTACGCACATGTTTCCTCCGGTGCCGTTCATAATGCCTCAGTGGGACTTAAACCTTGTCTTGACATATCTGTTGTGTGCTCCCTTCGAGCCCCTTCATACCTGTCCTTTGCGTCTTCTTACTCTCAAGACAGCAACCAGGAAAGCAATTACCTCTGCCAGAAGAGTGAGTGAGCTCCAGGCTCTTTCTTCTAAACCTCCTTTCCTTTCTGTTCATCCGGACAAGGTGGTTTTGAGGACCCGTCCTTCTTTTTTGCCAAAGGTTGTCACGCCCTTTCACATAGGACAGACCATCACTTTGCCCACCTTCTTTCCGCCTCCGCATCCTTCAAGGAAGGAGGAGAGACTCCACCATCTGGACCCAAAACGTGCGCTTGCATTCTATCTGAAGCGTACACAGCAGTTCCGGGTGGATGACCAGCTCTTTGTTGGCTACGTGGGCGCCAAAAAAGGTCGGGCTGTGCACAAACGGACCATCTCTCGGTGGGTCGTTCTGTGCGTTAAAGCATGTTACTCCTTGGCTAAGAAGGAGCCTCCTGTGGGGCTGTGTGCCCATTCTACCAGGGCAACTGCAGCCACTACTGCCTTGGGACGCGGCATTCCCTTGTATGACATTTGTCAGGCAGCTACGTGGGCATCGCTGCACATGTTTACCAAGCATTACTGCATTGACAGTCAGGTCCGGAGAGACGACTTCTTTGGCCGTACTGTTTTCCGTGACTTCCTGGTGTAATCTTGTTCGCAGGCCCACCACCGGGGTTGGTATTGCTGGGGTATCTTTTCTAAGGTAAGGAATCTATCATGTCTCTTTCAGATGCACAAGTTACTACTTGTGTAACGATATATCTGTAAAAGACATTAGTTAGTGATAGATTCCTTACCGCCCCACCCATCCTCCCCATTCTGCGAACTGATTCTAGGGTTAAGGTCATCTCCCTTTCAGGGCCCTAGTTTCATGGCACCAGTGGTAAGTTTCTTGCATGGCTCTGCGTTCCTGGCGCGGAAAGTCGGATACAGAACTGATGTCAGCGCGCATGGGTGGCACCTAAGTACTCTCCGTGACGTCATCGCGGCGCTTACGACGCCAGCGACGGACGCGGACCCGCATGATGCCCCCTACTGACGCGCAGGGGTACTGCTAGCAAAACTTTCCGGATCCAGTCTGACGCCTGGGGATATTCTAAGGTGAGGAATCTATCACTAACTAATGTCTCTCACAGATATATCGTTACACAAGTAGTAACTTGTGCAACAGCAATTATCAAGAGCTCCACGGAGCCCCTGCGATGAAGACCCCTGGGCGGGGAGTGCACGGTGGAAGCACCAACAGGCGTCTGTGGAGACAGACTGGCGCCCGAAGCAGCGGTCGCAAGGCGATCTAGCGGTCTGGTCTGGATGGTCCGGCTAAACTGTCCCTGTATTCGAGATGCATAGGGAGTGGGGGAGTGCTCAGAGAACCGGGGCTTTGCAAGTTCCTAGGCCCTAGAGCCAGCTCGGACAGCACAGACCCTACGTTTGGGGTTAAGGATCAGGCCCTTGCCGCAGTCAGTGCAGGAGACAGGAACGACAATGACCGCCAGTCATGTGAAGAAAGACTGCTTCCTTAAGAACATGCTCATGCGGCCCACAGGTGGGAGCGTGGCAGAGACTCTATCCCTTAGAGAAGCGCTGCACGCATCAGCGACCAACCCAGTGGAGGAGCCAGTGACCCGGGCATCCTAGAATCATTATTTATGTCACTGAAAGAGAATCTCCAAACAGTCGAGAGATACCTCACACAAGAAATCAAAGAGATTAGAGAGAACACAGATGCTCTTGGAGACAGAGTGGCAGCACTAGAAGACAAAGGGGACAATCAGGAGGAAAAACCGGAGGCTTTAAGACAGGAGGTTAACCGTCTTCAAGAGCAGCACATAGATCTACAGGCGCATCTGGAAGACCTCAAGAATCGTTCCTGAAAGGAACAACATCCGGATCCGAGGGGTGGCATCGAAATCAGAGGGAAGTGATCTTTTTGGTTACGTGCACGACCTCTTCAACTATGTGCTCGTCAGCCCCAAAGGCACAATTCTCAAACTGGACAGAGCACACAGAGTGGGTTCACCCCGCTCTGACAAAGCCCCTCCAAACTTCGGAGGGAGAAGAGAGAGAGCCTCTCCCTACAGATCAGGGAATTAGAGCACATACATCAGAGGACCGGGGAACCCAGGGTATGGCGCCAACTCTTGACACTACGTCCACAACTGACTACATTAGATTTAGACAGGGCGGATGTCAGAATACAGACCGGAATGCCACTAACCTGAATTCCTGTGTACAGCGGGGGCGTAACCCTATTCCCTGTCATGGAGTGTCCTGAGAGAACATATCTATCACTCAAGCAGGAAACACCACTTTGGGGCAAGAGGAAAAACGGACAAAGGAAAGCATAAAGGTGCGGCAGTAGTCATCACATGGCGAGGTATCTTCCTCGGGTAGTAGGGTTTCTGGTCTATTCTCTCTACTCAGGAGGTCTAGCCCTGTGTTCCCTGTAGTAATACAAAAGAAAGACACATTGGAAAACCTACACGTGACTGTCATGTGTAGTAAACAAAATAGGACAATGTGTGTAAGCACTTACTTCCACTTTGCCACAATCATCCTCATGCAAAACACGTTAAAAAAACAAAATAAACAAAGAAAGAACTAGACACTCAGTAGCATGAGTTGGGAACGCAGCACTCCATCCAAGGAATACACATAAAGTCTCTGAGATTTGTCATTGAGTTGAAGATACACATAAAAAACAAGCATGAGCAAATTATACTTAGCTAAGCGATGTTCAAAGACTTCAGAGTGTTCACATGTTCTGTTATTGCCATGGTACCTTACTCTCCACACACGAGGGCGCCCTCCAGCATTCATGAGGCGTAGAAATACAGAGATGCAAATACCTCTTTACATACACTGTTACTACACCAAAAATAGATCGATATCGCTCCTGTTCTTAAGAGGTTTATCTATCAGCCAAGATCAAAAAATATAGAATGAGCCTCACATAGGTGAGAACGTGCTCCTGCGCGAATCCAAACAAACTCCGGGTTCACGTTGGTGTGAGCACTGCAACGGCTCACACGGGAAATGTGCTCCAGTGCAGGCAAACAAAAGACCGAATCCTTCAATGGCATAAGCATAAACTGCCCAAGCACCTAATGCGCTCCAGCGTGGGTACAGCGGTAAAGTCACGCACACAAAGGCAAGAGGAATAAGAACCAAGCTTTCACCAGGAAATGCTCTCCTGAGTGGGGAAACAGAGGTGAGTTCGGAAGTCTGATTCAGATTCGAATTGACAAGTATCAATCAATTCATGGGCGGAGTTAATATAGCCCTACGAATGGTGCTGGTGCTGCAGATCGGCGCATATAAAATCTCCCTGCTTCCACGGACAGAGTAAATCTACAGTCACACGCACATACATACATCATACGCTAGGGCCCATCACACTAAATTCACACTATTACTCTATCCACACTGAATATAGGAGAGAAAACCTAAACCAATCTGCATCTACGAAGAGGTCAATGCGACCATAAAATTACTGTCCTGAGTCATGATTTTAAACGTAGGAAATACATTTGGAACTCAATAATTGACAAAGAATAAACACCCGACACTGATATTCAAACAATGCTTGTTTATCTAAATTAATTCAAATGAAAGTCAATCATTAGCAAAACTGTATTCTCATAGTTACCTATTCTAGCTAAAAAAGGGTCAGGACAGGTCTCTCGGTAAAGTCTCTCGAGCTGCCGTCCTCAGCATGGGTAACGTCCAAACGCGATGACCACCAGGAAAGAATGAATGAACGAACGAACATGGACCCTCTCTAGTCTAACATATTTATAGGTTATGTTGCGAATAAAAGTAACAAACAAAAATTAGATATCCATTGAGCCGCTGAGCAGAGCGAGCAGGAAAGGAAGTCTCTCGGTTACATTTAGAAAACCTCCGCTCAGGAAAAATCACAAAATTAAAAAGACGGAAGAAGGAAACTCGAGTTTGCAAATGTTACTTTCGTAAATGTTCTTCCTTGATATCTTAGCAGAGCCACCGCAGACTGGACAATGTTCATTGTGCTTTATCCTTGTCCAAGGCCAGCTGGAAACGTTCCCAGAACTGCTGTCCTCACGGAAGATTTTCTAACCAGGCAAAAGCTGTGGTCAGGTGACTCTCGACCATGTTCAGCAAGGCCTCTCGTCAAAATTCAATCACCCGAGTGCAGGCTGTAAATGGCAGCCATCTTGTTTTAGGCCAAAACAGACCATCTTAATTAAAAGAAACACAAAACAACGTTAATGTTTGTTTCTTATATAGCGCCTGAATCGAACCCCGAAGGGGTATCTCCGCGCTTGCCTTGGGAACCCGTCCTGGCTTTTCCCTGTGAGATAGCCTCTACAGGGCATCCCCAAGGTGAAAGCCAGGCATCCCGCCGCGGGGGGCCGTTGTGGAGATTAAGCAAGCTTAATGCCCAGAGTTGCAGAGTGTGAACCCATGATTAGGTCAGGCCCCGAAGCGAGAATTATCCAGTCCATGGACATTTGAGCTCAAGACCCTGCCGCGTCGGGAATTGAACCCTGGTCCCGGGTCTGACCTCTGCTTCAGGGTCTGCCTGCTCTAACCAGTGAGCCACACTTCTCCACCACAGCATAATGATTAAACAGTGTTAATCCCCACTAATACCCTTATGTGTATGTAATTATCTAGCCTTTTGCAACGCAATAAAGCATTAGTTCACGTTATTTTAAAAGCATTTGTGCTTTAAACAAATGGCACTTTGCGACATTCATTTAATTAAACCCACACAATTATTATTAAGCAACATATATGCATTCCCACGTGTAGTTTCTCTCATTAGTAATATTGATTAGTCCGACTTCAACAAGACAAACTATTAATTAGTGTTTTTAATCTAGTCATTTTAATCAAAACATATAGACAAAACTGGAGCTTAAAACTCGATAAATTTTCAACAGAAAACTCTGCTCCAGCAATCCCCCCTTTGGTGATATCTTATTACCACAAAAAACCACACAAAAAAAAAAACAACCCAAAAAACAATTTTAAGTCCCAATTTTAGGAGAAATCGAAAATGTCTTTTATAACACAACATTAAACACCAGACTCCCTCACATCATCCCTCTTTGTTTCCAAATAAACACTCTCCCTTAACTCTTCTAATTCTATTTCTTGTGGGTCTCTCCTTGACCTTTTCTGTTTCTTTTCAGCATCCCTTCTAATTATTCTCTTTTTCCCTCCCCTGTTTTTACAACACAAACACCCCAATCTTAGTAATAATAAAGCAACAATTACACAAGTCAATGGAAATAATATTTTACCAATAATGGTACTACCTATTTTAGCAATAAAACTCTTAACAGCAACTATCTTGTTAGCTATTTTAGTCCAGATACTTTCAGCTTCCAGTGGTACTAATTCTTCATGCAAATCAGTAATATTTTTGATATAGACCTTTAGATCTTTGCTTTCGTCAGGAATGTAAGTGCAACAATGTTGAACTTTCAGCATTCCACAGACTCCACCCTCCTTGGCCAATAGAATATCAAGGGCAAGTCGATTTTGCATAGACATGGCACGTACGGCAATCATCTCCGTATTTACCAAAAGAAACCCTCCAGCGGTACTAGTCGATAAGCGATCAACCACTGTTGACAGTTTCCGAATCCCATATGCATTTAAAGAAATTCCCACTGCTGGAATTAAAGCTCCAAATATATCACCAACTATTTCTGACCAAGTTTCTCTCTTAAAACGTGTTAGTAAATTAATATGTTCTACGTCTTCTATTCTATCTATATGAAAAATCTTTGGAAAGACCAGGCCCACATAACACGTGCCATACCAATGGTCAGGCAATTTGTAATAAGCCTTGTTCCCACAAACATAATACACTCCTGGGAAAACTGGATCCTCTCCACCTTTAAAACCCCATCCTGTTGCAATGAAGTATGTATCATAACACTCACTAGTCCCAACAAAATATGTATCATATTGGGATTTCTTTCTAGTAATGCATAGCTTACCCTTCTGTGGTGCATCTAAAGCTAAAGTTGGACTAGCCCCATTCCTCAATTCCTTTCCCATCTCAATGTCCCAAATTGTCTCACTCACTTTATATTTCCCTGCCTTTTCATGCATGCTCATTCTCCTTTCCTCTACCATGTTTAGGAAAGCCTTCTCTTCTTTCAAACTGCAAGTTAAATTGTTCTTAAAAATGTAATCTAATGTTAATTCTTCTTTCTCAATAAAAATCTCACCAAAAATGTTAGCTTCTTTAGCTGGATTCAGCTTCTTGTTCATAGGTAATTGCCCAAAAATGTTATCCTTGTTAGACATCTCATAATCTATTTTCTTTAACAAATAAAAAACACTACTCAACACACTACATGAAATTCCATACGTAGCTGGTAAATGGTGATAAGTAACACCTTCTGAAACAGATGCAGGTAATTGCATACATACGTAGCAATCCCTAACATCCATTGTCTTTACGTATTCATACAATAACTTTGAAAAAACATTGCTAGAACAATCATTAATTGACCTATCTTTATGTATGTAAATGTTACTAATTCTAGTTGGAACTACTTTTTGCGAACTCTTCTCTACATTAGTCACATTCTCAGTGTGTATTCCAAATGTACCTATTGTAACTCTAAAAGTAACCAATAAAGCTAGTACACCCCATAATAGCATTAATAATCCAGTACAGCAGCAGCACATTCTACACCATCTTTTCAAGAAGGCACATCTACTTTGATTATTTTCTGTGTTAGCCATTTTACTACTTTGGCAGTGTCTTTTGACTTAGCCTCTTCTACTCCACTACTGAAACACTAGAGCACTAGATTATTTCAAACAGCTAATTTCAGATTTTCTTCTTTTCACTTTTCCAAGTGACTTCTTTAATTCACTCAATTTGGATTTTCATCACTTTTCACTTCTTCTTCAGCAACATCGAATTGTATCAGATCATCAACAACATCCTGAGCACCTGACTCTTCTCCAATGTCAGTCAAGATAACTTTCAGGATTCCAACAGTTTTCTCCTCAACCACTTTACGTACGGTCCCCTCTGGATTTCCTTGACTTTCTGTCTCTTCACCTTCAGACAGTGCCACGTACATCCATTCCGGTGACCTATACTTCTGGTTAGGTTTTCTGATTCTCTTGATCTCTTCTGGTTCTTTTGTAGCCTTTTGTTTTTCACCTTTTGCTTGATTCTGACTCGACACTTCGTTCACCTGTTCAGCTTTTGACGGAATTGTTCGTGTCAGTCTATATCTTAGCCTCTTTATCCTGTTAGGCCAAAGATCTCCTCTCACAACCCTTTTTGGTCTCACTTCTTTATTATTTCTCTCTCCAATCCAGGTTCTCTTTCTCAGAACTCGACCCTCTGATTTCTCATCCTCACTCTCATCTGATTCTGTCTCAATTGCCTCTTGTTCTTCAACAATTTTCTTTCGCTCCACAGTTTTTTCCACCACTGATTGAGATTTCCCTAATTCTGTCCCTCCTCGGGTCTCCGACACGCAATCTTCTTGCTGTCTACTTGTCCCTTCACCTAACTTATCAGGAATGTTCCCTACACCTCCTCGGGGGTCTTCCGCAATCTGTCCCTCTCTAACTTCTACTGACCCTGCTTCTTCAGGTATAATCTCAAGTGGATTCTCAACTTCTTCATCTGATTCAGGTGTAGTCACTGTGGAATTGCTCTTTTCTCTTCTTTCTTCTCCACTGCTTGTTGGAACTTCAGGCACTCTTACAGAATCTGATCTCTCCTCTGAAACTCTCAATGTTTCTCTTGAAGCCTCTCTTGGAAAGAAAGAATCACCTGACTCTCTTTCTCCTTCACTCCTTTCAGGATTCTTTCTCCTTCTCACTGGTTCAGTTTCTGCATCATCACTAGAATCTGACTCTTCAAAATACTCTTTACCAGTCCCATCCTTTGGATTTGGAACTCTCAGAGTATGACTTGCATGCACCCAGTTTTTCACACCAGCACACTTTACTGCAGTTGTCGTAGTCAGAAGGACTTGTCTTGGCCTTCCCCACCTTGGAACCAAGCAATTTCTTCTTCTGTGTACCTTAATCCTCACCCAGTCCCCTGGACTCAGATCATGGGCTTGCTTCTTCTCAAGTGTGGTAGCGTCTTCTCCAACCTGGTGAAACACAGAATGAACTGCGTCAGCCAGGCCTTTACAGTAATCCAAAATCATGTCATCAGTTATTGTCATCAACTTGTTGACAGGCACAAATGCATGTCTCATCGCACGTCCCATTAAGATTTCGTGCGGACTCAAACCTGTGGTTCTATCTGGAGTAGACCTAATTGTCATCAACACTAGAGGCAAGACATCAGGCCATTTCATTCCAGTGGCTAAACACATCTTACCAATTCGGTTCTTTATTGTGCCATTCATCTGTTCAACGACTCCAGAAGCCTCTGGTCTGTATGCACAATGTAGCTTCTGCTGTATGCTCAATGCTTCACAAATCAAACCCATGAGCTCATTATAGAAGTGTCCACCTCTATCAGACTCAATTGTCACTGGGAACCCATACCTAGGAATCAACTCTCTCAACAGTAATTTTGCAACTGTTATTCCATCATTTCTCCTAGTCGGATAGGCCTCCACCCATCTTGAGAACAAACAGACTACCACTAGAACATACCTCAATTTGTTCACTTGGGGCATTTCAATGAAATCTATTTGCATTCTGGTAAAAGGACCTCCCTCTCTGCCTATTGTTCCTAGACTCACCACTGTCTTTTTCCCAGTATTGAACTGTTGACAAATCAAACATCTCTGACAGATGCTCTCTGCAATCAGCCTGAACTTTGCATTGTACCAAGTCTGTTTAAAAGACCTGATCATCGCATCCCTTCCCAAATGTCCCTGGCCATTCTTGCCATTGTCGACAGCATAGAGTTTGGCATGACTGGTCTACCATCTCTATAGATCCAAACATGATCAGTCTCTCTTGGGGCACAACCTGCCTTGATCCAATCTCTCATTTCCTCATCTCCTGCCTCATCCTGCAACTGTTTCACTTCATCCCATGTTTCTAGGACATTAGTAAACATCACAGAACAAAAAGACATTTCCCTTTCACTTGCCCTATTGATCGATTGATTAGTTTTCGCACAATACGGTGCTATGTCATTGGCAAATCTATTACCAAGAGTAACAAAATCATCTCCTTGTCCATGAGCAGCACACTTCACAACTGCTATTTCTTTAGGCAGCTGTATCGCCTCATGCAACTTTCCAATCACCTCAGCATTCTTTATTGGAGTCCCACTCGACGTCAAGAAACCTCTCTGTAGCCAAAGCTGGCCAAAGTCATGAACGACTCCAAATCCGTACTGACTATCAGTCATCACAGTCACTCTCAGATTTTTCCCAATCTTGCAAGCTTTCGTCAATGCCACCAATTCAGCCACTTGAGCAGATCTTACTCCTTTCAAAGGCGAAGCTTCCATAACTTCTGAAACCTTGCACACTGCATATGCTGCACTTAGCACACCATCATCAGTTCTCAAACATGATCCATCCACAAACAACACATGATCACTCTCAGGCAATGGTAAATCTCTTATGTCTGGTCTGGGTTTTGTGCAGTAGTCAAGCACATCCAAACAATCATGATCAACATCATCTCCAACATTCACATTGTCAGCATCTGGTAACAACGTTGCTGGATTCACATTCACACATCTCTCAAGAGTCACATTTGATGCTCCCAGAATTATTTTCTCATATTTAGTCAGCCGACTATGTGACATGTACTGAGTCCTGCTTCTTGTCAAAAGAATTGCCACATCATGAGGTACGAATACCCTTACAGGATATCCCATTATTATACCCTCACTCTGTTCCAAACTTCTGCATGTAGCAGCTACTGCTTTCAGACAACCTGGCAAACCCACAGCTACGGGGTCAAGTGTCGATGAGAAGTACGCAATCGGCCTTCTCAGTTGTCCATGTTTCTGAATCAACACTGAAAGTGCACAACCATTTCTCTCACTGCAATACAACTCAAACTCTTTCTCATAGTCTGGTATTCCCAAAGCAGGGGCTTCACACATTCTGCTCTTCAACTCTTCAAATGCTGCCATTTGTTCTCCATCCAGTTCCAATGGGTCTCTCACCTCACTTTTGGTCAACTTAATCAGTGGCTTTGCTATCAGGGAGAAATTACTTATCCACTGACGACAATAACCCACCATCCCCAGAAACATCCTCACTTCTCTTTGGGTCATTGGGGCTCTCATTCCTCTGATAATTTTGATCCTGTCATCGGTCACCTTTCTCAGACCCTTTTCAATATTGTGTCCAAGATAATGCACCTCTTTCTTACAAAACTGCAATTTGGCTGGAGATACCTTTAACCCTCCATCTGCCAGATGATTCAGTAAAGCTATGGTATCTACTTCACAAGCTTCACGTGTCTTCGATGCCACCAGTAGGTCATCGATGTACTGCACTAGTACTGAGCTCTCAGGCATGATCAAACTCTCCAATGACTTTTTCAATAGCTGATTGAATATTGAAGGACTCTCTGTATACCCCTGTGGGATACGACACCATGCTAAAATACGCTGGCCAAACCAAAATGCAAAAATCGGCTGGCTGTCATGATGCAATGGAATTGAAAAGAAAGCATGACACAAATCAATCACTGTGTACCACTCAGCATCATGAGGAATCTGATACAAAATCACTGAAGGATTTGGCACAATGGGACAACATGCCACCACAATTTTGTTAACCTTTCTCAAATCTTGTACAATCCTGAACTTTCCATTAGGTTTCTTTAGCCCTATTATCGGTGAATTACACGGGCTACTCAGTATCTCTCTCAAAACACCCTGTTGAATCATCTTGTCAATTATAGGAGTAATTCCCTCAATTATTTCTGGTGTCAATCTGTACTGAGGAATATTAGGATAAACAATCCCCTCTTTCACTGAAATCTTCACTGGATCTACATTATTCATCAATCCCACATCTTCTCCAGTAAAATCCCAAACTGCTGTTTTCACTGTGTGTCTCAACTCCTGAGGCAAATCATCTGGGTTAAACACTGCATATGTACCAACAATCTCACTCTCTATTGTCTAGAGTCATCCGGTACAAAACATCCTCATCTGGTGTCTCAAAAGCTATTCCATCCGGAGTACAGAAAATTGTACAATTCATTTTGCACAATAGGTCCCTACCTAACAAATTCACTGGACTGGTGTCACAGACAACAAATCTGTGCATGTCTGAAAATTTCCCTATTTTTACCCTTACTGGTTCAGTAAGACGAGTCTTAATCTGTGTATTGGCTACACCAACTACTTGGATTGCTTCGTCCGAGAGAGGAAGATTTCTAATATCTGCTGACCTGACAGTTGATCTCGTCGCTCCTGTGTCTACCAAAAAAGTAACACTCTCCCCATTTATTTTCCCATCTACAAATGGTCCTGCCTGGTCTATTTCTAGAGTTGCACCAAGTATGCACTCTTCCTCCTCTCTTCGGCACCGTCAATAGTCCCCTTCAGACTCACTCCCCTCATTCTTTAACCAGTACTGCTGTACCAGGTTAGAACGCCTCGGTTTGTTTACCTGCTCATCATTGTAGAATCCCGAATCCTGATTGTACTTTTGGGACCCTCTATTCTGCGGCAAGGGCGGTTTTGGCTCTTGGCTCTGCTGTCTGACAACCTTCTGTTGTTGCTGCTGTTGATTACACCCCTCGTTCTTCACCTGTTGATTTAAGGTTTTATTTTCATTACTCACTAATGGTGGATTGGTACACTCGGATCTCCAATGCCCCAATTGTCCACAGTTGTGACAAGGGAATTTCTTTTTGGCCTCCTCTAAATTCCCCTTTCCTTTTCCTGCATATCTGGGTCTAATTCCTGGATTATTTGCCTGTTCCACCAACTGTGCTTCTTGTCTTTCAGCAACTTTCACCTGTGCCCACATTGCCTTTTCTTTCAGCTTTCTCTGTTTGGCTTCCATCTCATCACTGAAGTACTTTGCATGTCTCAAGATTTCATCAATCTTTTTACTTTGCCAATCCACTGTATGCTCACGTATTCTCTCACTGATTTCAGGTCTCAAACCATATACAAATCTGTATACAAAATGACTCAAATCTTTGTCACCCAGGTGTTCATCTCCACTTAACTGTTTGAAAGCCAGTAGCAGCCTTTCGTAAAAAGCATGAACTGATTCTTTTGCTTCCTGATGTGTTCGATCTATCTTAACCCAGTCTGTCTCTTTCGGGGGTACTTTATTTTTCAGGAACACAATTACCTGATCATATTTTTTCATCACCTCTGGATCTGGTGCTCCTGTTTTCGGATCTCTTGGATACTACTTAGCAGGCCAATCTACAACTATTTTACACTCAGCCCACAAGTCTGCTGGAACAATTATATCAAACAGACTATTCAGGTCAATCCACAGCACTTTTGACAATTTCACAAACCTATCTACCTGCCTATACCACTCGACGGGCTTTTCTCTCAGTCGAGGGAAATCATTCGTAAATGATAAAATATCCTGTCTAGTCCATGGGACATGTACATATCCTCCTCCAGGAATCTCTCTCATAGGATAAGCATCCACTGTTTTTTCTTTTTCTCTCATGGGAAAAGCTGAATAAGTCCTGTCCACTGAATCTTCCCTTTTCTTGTACCATCTATCCTTCCACTTTTCCACGTCACCCCATTTTCGCAACAATGCAATCATTTCCTTAATCTGTCCTGTTCTACCAGCACCATTCAGATTCTCAATATCTTTGTCCGTAAAATCCATCCTGTAAGACTTCTGCAAAGCTTTCACCTTATCTATATCAACTCCTTGTTCACTCGCTTTTGCACATAAATAATAGTTCTCCATCATGATGGTTTTTGAGTATATCTGTAGGAATTGTCCCTGCAATAAGCTCCTCCAATTCCATGCGCAACCTGGCTACATCAATTGCCTGTGAATCTTTATCTCTCTTTTGAAGAACCTTCAACCATTCATTCAAATCCTCAGCTGTTATTTCAGTAGACTTCTTTACTGTACTCACTTGTTCTGTCATCCTTTGTGGTTCCAAAATCGTTCCTCCCAAACAACCAGTATTCAATCCTGAATTAGGCTGCACATCTAATCCTCCACTACAGGCATCATGTCTTGACTGTCTCAAATTATTCCCTCCTGTTCTCGTTCCTGATTCCTCCAAAGAGCAAGTACCAACCAAACCATTTCCAACATAAGGAACTGTCAAGCTATTTTCACCCATTCTTTGTTTATCAAAAATAGGCACAACCGGACCAATCGTTACAGGTACCGTAACTGCTTCAAGATTTTTCGTTAGTTCCCGTATTTTCTCAGTCAGCTCAGATGTGGTTCTAGCTAATTCTTTCGTTTTCACGTCACTGACTCGATTCTCTCTCTCTCGCTCCCTTTCCGTAAAAGAGCTACCGCTTTTCAAATCAGGTGTCACAACCTCCGTTTTAATAATCCGCAAAGTATCTCTTACGGGAGTAACAACTGGCATACTCTCTTCTGGTTCTGGTCTAGACGGCGGTGGTCTCTTGTAAATCATGTCATCCAAGACCTCATCCTCATAATCATTAGCTCCATACCTTCTTGCTTCTGCATTAGGCACCCTTTCTGTACCCTTCCTCTCTTCCTTCTCATCAACTGTCCTCATAGGATATAATCCCTCTGACATACTAGCATCTCGCCATCTCCTCATTCTATCATGATGAGTTTCACGATCATATTTTCTCCCAAAAAAGTACCTATAATTGCCTCCACTCCTCTGCTTTTCTCGCTCATGCACCTCATCTTCCCATTCCACCAACGCCTCAAACTGTGTCGGCCTTGGTCTAGGCTCTAGACACATCATTTTCTCCCGTAAATTTCTCAACACGGCCAAATTAAATGAACCATGTTCCGGGAATGCTAAGACACCATCATCCTTAGTATACCTAGCCCAGTTCTCCAACCATATACAGGTATGATACCCATATTTCGCAACTATGAAGGATGCAGGAGTTTTCGTCGGAGGTAGCAATTCACCCTCTCTGGTTATTACATTTTTATCCTTGTCGAACCACCTTTTTATTTTACCGAACAAGGATTTTTTCTTCCTTTCCTCCGGTTGGTAATACATTTTAATGTTTACCAGTATTCTCTAGTCTCTTCCGTACAGTTGCGGATCTTTTGTCCAATAACAGCGCGACTCACACCAACGCACCAATCCTGGAGCGTCTACGTCACTCTGTACTCCTTCCAATCCCTGCGCGGCTCACACCAACGCACCAATCCCAGCGCGAGCACTGTTCTGATCCACTACCCAATCAGAGCGCAGTCTGTATGACGTCAGCAGTCGCTGCAGTCGCTTCTGCTCCTGTCTCCTGTCACTCGTCTACCCCTCCTTTACAAAGCCTTCTTGGTAGACTTCGTTTCAGATTCTACAAAATCTATTAGTTACAACACATAAACATCTCCATTGTCTGCTTTGCTAACCACAGAATAGTAAAGAAAATTCACACAAGAATCCCGCTTCTCTCTAGAACAGCGCTTACCTCTGCTCCACTACGAAATTAATTACTTTCGTTGACACAGTAGCACATCCCTCTACTCTGCCCTTCTAACATGCATCCATTAACCCCTTCCATGCGGGGCGGATTCCCCCGCTGTGCTGAGCGCTGCTTGCGCGGGCGTGGTCATGACGGAACGGTTCCGTCATGAGCACAGCTCAACCGACGCTCATGACGGAACCGTTCCGTCATGAGCGCCGAAGGGGTTAACTGTTTCCTCTAGGACTGCTCCAAAGAGTCTTACAATCAACTAAATGCTCATACATTCACGCACTTTCATACCAGAAAATGTAGCACATGCACACAGAATCCTGCCTTTCCCGAGAACAGCAAACAGTCTGTCCCACTACAGAATTATAACACACGTTAACCAAGCAGCGCTTACCTCTGCCCAGTCCTTCAGACAAGCTCAGAGAATACCTATTACCTCTCCAGCAATAAGCTTTAACGGCGAACCTTACGGATCCCTGGGACTTAAGACCAGAGTTTCACAGATAACCTTCGCTACTATACGCACTCCTTTTATACCGAAATATCTCTAGTAGTAACACACGACGATGTTACTAATTCCGAACCCAGACAATGTGACGCGCAACTTCGATTGTCACACGTTTTTCCTGCATACATACAGGTAATTCCAACAACCCCGTTTTTCCCGAGAGCAGCACACACTTCCCTCTGCCCTACTACGGAACTGTCACCAGCTCCCAAGTTCCAGAAGCCGTACACACTACATAAAACTCAACACGACGACTTCAACATATAGTATTAGTACATATACCAACATCAATCAATAAATCAATGAATCAAAAGCCTATGTACAAGCAATCTAATCTGACAATAATCAAACCATCATACTGCTACCAGGAAACTGCTGCAGATCGGCGCATATAAAATCTCCCTGCTTCCACGGACAGAGTAAATCTACAGTCACACGCACATACATACATCATACGCTAGGGCCCATCACACTAAATTCACACTATTACTTTATCCACACTGAATATAGGAGAGAAAACCTAAACCAATCTGCATCTACGAAGAGGTCAATGCGACCATAAAATTACTGTCCTGAGTCATGATTTTAAACATAGGAAATACATTTGTAACTCAATAATTGACAAAGAATAAACACCCGACACTGATATTCAAACAATGCTTGTTTATCGAAATTAATTCAAATGAAAGTCAATCATTAGCAAAACTGTATTCTCATAGTTACCTATTCTAGCTAAAAAAGGGTAAAGTCTCTCGAGCTGCCGTCCTCAGCATGGGTAACGTCCAAACGCGATGACCACCAGGAAAGAATGAATGAACGAACGAACATGGACCCTCTCTAGTCTAACATATTTATAGGTTATGTTGCGAATAAAAGTAACAAACAAAAATTAGATATCCATTGAGCCGCTGAGCAGAGCGAGCAGGAAAGGAAGTCTCTCGGTTACATTTAGAAAACCTCCGCTCAGGAAAAATCACAAATATAAAAAGACGGAAGAAGGAAACTCGAGTTTGCAAATGTTACTTTCGTAAATGTTCTTCCTTGATATCTTAGCAGAGCCACCGCAGACTGGACAATGCTCATTGTGCTTTATCCTTGTCCAAGGCCAGCTGGAAACGTTCCCAGAACTGCTGTCCTCACAGAAGATTTTCTAACCAGGCAAAAGCTGTGGTCAGGTGACTCTCGACCATGTTCAGCAAGGCCTCTCGTCAAAATTCAATCACCCGAGTGCAGGCTGTAAATGGCAGCCATCTTGTTTTAGGCCAAAACAGACCATCTTAATTAAAAGAAACACAAAACAACGTTACCACAGCATAATGATTAAACAGTGTTAATCCCCACTAATACCCTTATGTGTATGTAATTATCTAGCCTTTTGCAACGCAATAAAGCATTAGTTCACGTTATTTTAAAAGCATTTGTGCTTTAAACAAATAGCACTTTGCGACATTCATTTAATTAAACCCGCACAATTATTATTAAGCAACATATATGCATTCCCACGTGTAGTTTCTCTCATTAGTAATATTGATTAGTCCGACTTCAACAAGACAAACTATTAATTAGTGTTTTTAATCTAGTCATTTTAATCGAAACATATAGACAAAACTGGAGCTTAAAACTCGATAAATTTTCAACAGAAAACTCTGCTCCAGCACTGGCAGTGCGTCCCTCCCACCTAGGTGTTATGGGAGTTGTAGTTCGAACTGCACACGCCCAAAAAACCACTTGTTTTCACTCATACTTATTGCTACATAGGTGCCTTTGAATGCTATCTGCGCATGGTCGTGACAGCGGACTACACAGCCTTCCGGCTGCTCCAGTCCTTCTATGTGGGGAGGACAAATATGGCAGACGCCTCGCACATAAGCTTTGCGAAAGCCGGCAGCAGCAAGGCAGCCACACAATAAATGCCCGTGAAGGATACCCAGTGACGGAAGACGCTGCGAAAGCTGAGACATTCTGAGAATTCTACGAACATCTCTATTCGGGGCAAACGTTAGATATCACAGAGAGCACTAGATAGCTCCAAGATGAACAAACATCGAAACTGATCCTGGACCAAACCGCAATACTGGAGGAGGAGATTCGAATCGATGAAGTGATCTCTGCAATCTCCTGGCAAATACTGGCCAAATTCCCCGGCCTGGATGGCTTTACAGCGACTTTTTACAAAACCTTCTGTCCAGAGGTCGCACCTCTATTGCCTAGACTTTTCAATACCTTCTCTAGACCGGGCGCGATCCCAGCTTCAATTTTGGAGGCTGCTGTAATAGTTATCCCCAAACCTGGGAAGGACAAAACACATTGCAGCTCCTACCGGCCCATCTCGTTGCTCAACTTAGATTTAAAGTTATTTACAGGAATACTGGCCCACATACTGAGCAGATACATGCCAGCCTTGATTGACCCTGACCAAGCTGGCTTCATCCCCCAGAGACAGACAAGCGACAACACCAAAAGGGTCCTGCACATATTAGATAAGGCTTCCAGATTCCCGGGCAACTACATGATGATGACCATAGATGCTGAAAAAGCCTTTGACAGGGCACATTGGCCCTACCTTGAACAAGTCCTGTCCCACTTTGTCCTTGGGGAACGATTTCACACTCAGATATTAAACTGTTACCGCTTCCCCACAGCAACAGTGCAAGTCGAAGGTCACGCGTCGGCCCCACTCTGGATAGCTCAAAGCACGAGGCAGGGTTGTCCCCTGTCACCCCTGATCTTTGCATTATACATGGAGCCGCTGGCACAGAGAGTATGAACACACCCACAGATCCTTGGAGTCCCGTTTGGGGGGGATAAACATATCATAAGCCTTTACGCAGATGATGTCTTAGTTATCCTTAATGATCCTGACACATCTCTAGGGGCCTTCCTCACAGAATTAGAATACTTTGGCAGGGCATCCGGATTCAAAGTGAATGTAAGGAAATCTGTAGCTCTCAACCTCTCCCTCCCGCCACCAACGGTGGAACAATTGAAGAAAAAGCACCCGTTCCACTTGGTCACACAACACTATTCCCTACCTGGGAGTCAAAATAGCATCAGCCACACAAGCTACTGTCACCGCTCATTATAATAATTTACTCTGACAAATTTGCGCTGACATACATATATGGAAACACCACCAGATTTCCTGGCTGGGCAGAGTAGCAGCTATCAAGAAGATGGCTCTCCCCAAAATGTTATGCTTGTTTCAAACGCTCCCTTTACAGCCACCCTCAGGCATGTTTTGCAACCTACAAGCGGAGATCATGCACTTCATATTGCAGAGCCGTATGCCTAGGATGAAAAAGAACCTCAGCTTTCTACGGCCTAGCGAGGGTGGGCTGGGAATTCCAGACCTCCAGCTGTACTATCAAGCAGCGCAATTAAGATATTTAGTGGAATGGAACCCCCCCCAAATCAGAAACGCACGGGTTATTCAAGGACAGGGCAGTAGAGGGAACGTCACAGACGAAAATCCCCTTTTTAAAGAAGTCACATAGACCACAAAGCCTTTATTTGTCCTCCATCACGCAGAGGACAATGGTGACATGGGAGCAGACTAGTGATAAGCACAACCTAACTACGTTTCCTTCTCCTATGACCCCACTATTCAATAATCCAGACTTTGAGCCAGTGATGAGCGAGACCCAGTTCACGTTGTGGCGCAGTTCTGAGTGCCGTGCCATGGGTCACTTTTTAGGTCTCGCCTACGCAGCGCGCATGTGTTGCATAGGAAAGAGACCTGTAGCCATCGATTGCCTTTTTCAGGCTAAAACGTGCACGCGTTCCATTGCCTTCAATGGCAACGCGTGCACGTACGGCGATTCCCTTGCGGGAGCGAGCTTTGGCAATATATGTTTGTAATTAACTTACAAACACATGGGGCCCCTGGCTCGCTCCCGCAAGGGAATCCCGCAGGCCCCCTCCTCTCTCCCTCCCCCCTGCTGCCAGCACGAGGCGCGTGCGCTTGTTTGTTTCTTCCTTTGAACTTCGATCTATAATCCTGTGGAGGGACAAGCACAGGCCCCTTTGGTTCTTTGGGGTTATGCTTTTTGACAAATATGCTTTAGTACATGCCTCATTAGTTTTCTAGACTCCTTTTTTAGTAATCACTCAACAATGGGCTTATAAATTATACATGACTGTATATATGTGTAAAAATTGTTTTAAAGTTTTCTCAAGGTAGGCAGTAATATTGAGCTGTGGACAATAGCCAAAAGGGCACCAACGTTATCTGGCGTGCTGTATATAAAATCCTTGCTCCGATTGAATTTGGAGCCTTTATTGAAACAATCAGTGCGGGCCATGCATGGCCTCTGGTGACATAATTATAAATTTAACGTACAGTAATATACATCATTTGTCATTTTTGATTGTTGTACTGGCTCGGTGAGATTCTCGGGCTATTTTCTTTTATAAAGACATATAATCTTGACCTGTAACAGTGGGCAATAAAGTATACGTGTCTAAATACACGTAGTCTGCGGTTTATTTGGCACCGCCCAGGTCGGGCAGCACGAGATACTCATCCTAATACCGCCTCGGTATGCACCGGGTACACTGCAGTCAAACTGGTACAGTACAAAATAACAGAATAATCAAGAATGTACAATAATGAAGGGTTAACCAAGGCAGTCCTACACACATTCCAACAGAGCGGTCGTGGACAGGGTGACTTCATCTGCGCCCAAACAAGCCCGGACAGCATTCCGGACAGGGCGAGCAAGTGACGCTTCGACTCCCGCAGGGCCCTTCCCCAGCACCTTCGGGGTACTACTAGGACGGGCATTTTCTCGATGGGAGGCGGGGCGGCCGAGGGGAAGATAGCCAAAACAGTCAAGTCATCCCAGCTGTTGGCCCCGTCACTGCTAGGAAATGCTTTCACTGTTTGACATCTTCGGAATCGATCTTATGTTTGAGCGCACGCTGCTCTCCACGGTTAACCACAGGCCGTGCAGGCTCGTGGCTGTAGTGTCTTGGCCCAATGATAACAGACACTGGATATACTTTTATTACGAGCTTCATTCAGAGCTCCTTGCTCGGTCCCAGTCCCTACTCTAACTGCCTTTTCCTGCTGTGTCCCCTCCTCTTCCCCTTGTCCCATTAGCTCCGCCCACCCAACAACTATACCGCTCACTTTCTACATCTCCCCCCTTGTTAACAAAATGAAATGACTGACTTGTTCATAGTTCTTCAATTAGTCGTTTTGGCCTTTGAATGTCTTGTCGAGGTCGGAGGGATACGCTCCCAGCTTCAGACTCAGGTTCTACGTGAGTATCAGGACGCTGAACCTCGACTGCCGGTTCAGGCCGTTCTCTCCCTTCACTCTCTGGTCGTCCCATAATCTTCTGGAGCGACTCTCTCATGGCTGGAGTGCATTTTTGAAAATGCGATACATTCCTGGTGACTTCCCTGCTGTCAGACTCTGCGGTCACCATGGTACCCTTTTGCTGAGTAATCGTCGAAGGCTCAGCTCTGAACTTACAGTCCGTTTTCCTTTGCTGTTCCTGTTTGACTATGACACAGTCCCCTTCATGTATGGATGGTGATTTTGCTCTCCTTCTGGCGTCCGCATATGACTTCATTTTGTCTTTTCCAATACGGTCAGCTGTCATGACCTCCTGATGAACACAGGCAGGTGAGACCGCTCTCAGAGCGCCTTCCCAGGTAGGTATCCGGGTCCTGATTGGTCGCCCAAGCATTAGTGTGGCAGGGCACTTTCCTCTGGTGGCATGCGGTGTTGTTCTATAAGCCCTTAGAACTTCATTGAGAGCCACTTGAAGATCCCTTTTTTCAACGGTCGCTTGTTGAAAAGTCTTTTTTAGAGTGGCCATGAGCCTTTCAATGGTCCCATTGGCCTGCGGCCACAAGGGCGTGACTTTACGGTGCTTGAAATTCAAATGCCTTGCGAATTCACCAAACTTGTATCCATTTAAAGGAGGGCCATTATCCGTCTTGAGTTCTTTGGGAATACCCCATGCCGCGAACACTTCGTCTAACACCGCAATGGTGCTTGATGCACTGGTGGATGATACGAATTGGGCAAGTGGAAATCTTGAATATTCATCCATAATTACCAGGACATATTTTCCCGATTGAAGAGGTCCATAAAACTCCATGGCAAGTTCTTGCCACACTCCACTGGGCAATTTCGTCATTTGCAGAGGAGCTGGGGGAGCTCCTTGACTGACGAGTTGACATTGGGGACAGTCTTTGAGGGTGAGTTCCACCATTTGATCTAACAGCGGAAACCACACCCGCTCCCTGAGAGCTCTTTTAGTCTCGACCACTCCCCGGTGGCCTTCATGGGCGAGGTTGATGATGCCCTGACGTAGTTGCGTCGGAATGACGATCCGTTGGTCCCTCAGCAGAAGACCTTCCGAAGTGGCAGAGAGCTCCCCACTCACATGTCGGAATGCTTGCATTTCTTGTCTGATTGTGGGATCATTCCCTTCCTCTTCACTGTCATGTCTCCACCTATTGGTCTGCAGACGGCGGAATACTTTCTGCAGGATGACATCCTGCGCAGTGGCCTCTTGAATGGCTTCTAGGGGAACTGCTGGTGGTTGAGCTTGGCTCACCACAAAGTGGATGTATTCCTCGGCCATCGATGATCGTGATGCCAGCGATGATTGAGGGTGTCGTGACATGTAGTCAGCCGGATTTGCTGATTTTCCCGGCTTGTGCAGTATCGTGTATGTATATTCCTGTAGACGCAAACCCCATCGCTCAATCCGAGGTGGCATCTTTGACCTGGGATTTCCAAAGATGGTGACAAGCGCCTGATGATCGGTCACCATGGTAAAATGTTTGCCATAGATGAAAACATGGAAATGCTCGCAGGCCCATACAACTGCCAGACTTTCTTTCTCTGGTTGAGAATACGCCTTCTCCGTGTCCGACAAACTGCGACTGGCGTAAGCTACAATATGCCGCTGATCAAAGTCATTGTCATACTGAGCCAAAATTGCACCCAGGCCCACAGGGCTAGCATCTACAGTTATCTCCGTCTTCCTCTTGGGATTGAAATACGCTAGAATGTCGGCAGACTCAACTGCACATTTGATGTCTTGGAACTCCTGCTCACACTGAGGGGTCCAGTCAAAAGGCTGTCCCTGCTTTGTAAGAGTTCTGAGAGGATGACTAAGCGTGGCATAGTCCTTGATGTATCTGGCACAATAACTGACCATGCCCAGTAACGATCGAATGTCACTGACATCTTGGGGACTCTTAGTGTCATTGAGCGCCATCACTTTTTCAGGGTCAGGCTTCATCCCAGCTCCAGAGAACACATGTCCAAAGAATTTGAGAGTGGATTGATGGAATTCGCACTTGTCCTTGTTTAGGGTCAGATTAGCTTCCAAGAGGGCATGACATACCCGATCTAGAGCCTTATCATGTTCCTGAACATTTGACCCATACACAAGAATATCATCGCTGTAGTTCAGCGTGTTGGGTATGTGGTGTATAGTCTGACTGATGGCCTCTTGAAAGATCTCCGCAGCCGAGGAAATACCAAAACTTAACCGTTTGTATCGAAACAACCCCAAGTGAGTTGCGAATGTTGTTATGTATCTCGATTTTTCATGCAACTCCAGCTGATGGTATCCCTTGTTCAAGTCAAGTTTCGAAAATACCCTGGCACCATTTAATGCAGAGATCATGTCACTCAAATGAGGCCCGGGGTGACGTTCCCTTTCGATAGCAGTGTTAGGAAGCCGCATATCAACACATAGACGCACCTTCCCAGGGGTGCCTTTCTTCGGCACAATGACTACAGGCGACACCCATGGGGTGGGACCGTCGGTCCGTTCAATGATGTCAGTTGCTAATAGTTCTTTAAGTTCATCCTCCACTGCTTGCTGAAGGTGGAAAGGCACTCGCCTGGGATGTTGTGCTACAGGTCTTATCTGTTCATTAATGTGAAGTCGAATTTGACATCTGTTCATCTTTCCCAGCCCGGTGAACAGCTTGGGGAATTTGTGTAGAATGTCCGGGTCATCACTAACCCTGTATAGAATCTCAACTAGACGAAGGCGCTCCGCAGTTGGTAAGCTGAGAAGACAATCAGCTTCCGGGCCATCAATTACGTGTATGAATGCCGGCACAGACATGTTCTGGTGCCTGAGTGTTGTTGGGAATTTTCCTAGACAGGGAAGGGGCTTCTTCGACATCCAGGTAAATACTCTGACATACGCTGGACTCAAAGGCGGCTGTGGCTTCATTTTCTTGTATTCCATTATGGGGATATAATTCAGTGATGCTCCACTGTCCAGAACAAACTTTGTGGCGTGATTCCCTACACTTATATTTAGTCTCGGGTATTTCTTGAGTTGGTCAGGATCTGCGACCATACTGGCGTATTCAATAGTGTATTCTGATTCATGCGACCCTGATCGGGAATCCCTGGACGACAACCTCCTCGACCATTGAGACCTCCTTGAATCTCTGCTGTAATGTGAAGAGCTAGAGGACGACTTTGGTCGATCTTGTATGGCTTTCACATGGTGTCGTCTGGTGTCAGAGCGAGTTGGCCTTGTCCTTTCATTCCTTCTTTCCCTGCGATATTCTCCACACATTGCTTCAAAATGATTCGTCCGTCCAAATTTCCGACATTGCTGGCCCATGGCCGGACAGGCCTCTCTGTGCGGGAAGTCATACCCGCACCGATAACATTTTCTTAAGCTGTCTTGTTTCTTGTCTCTCCGGCCTGACTCATGCCTCCTATGCTCTGTGTATTGCTGGCGAGAGGACGGTCGGGATCTGTGCTGTCGCTCTTTCGAATGTCTGCGACTACGGCTGGCTTGCACTCTGCATACCTGCTCTCTTCTTTCAGTGCGCCCGGTCTCCAAGCTCTTGGCGTGTTCCTCCGCTTGATCGTAAACTCGGGTCATTTCCTCAATCTTCTCCAGATTGTGACTCTTTCTTAATAATCTCCTCCTAAGCGTCTCGGATTGACAGCCATTGATTATTTGTGATCTGATGGCATCATCCGTTGAGAATGCGTCAAATTCGCAATACCTGGACAGTCAACGTAGTCTCGTTATGAAGGTGCTCATCACTTCCTCCTTCCCTTGACGGGCTTGGTGAAAAGCATATCTCTCGTAATCCACATTTATTTTAGGTAGGAACTTCTTGTTCAGAGCGTCTCGCACTTTATCATAGGTTCCTGTGTCTGCCTTCGGCAGTTCTTTGATTAACTTGCTGATTTCTTTACCCACAGGGTTGCGCAGTGCAATCACTTTGTCTTCATCCTCTGTCACTTTTGATCCCTTGATGTAATCTTCAAAGTCCTCGAGCCATTCCTGGCATCGGGGGCCCATGCTCCCTCCAGTCGTCAGCGTTAAGGGTTCTGGGGGGCGCAGATGTGACACTCCCGTCAGGAGTGGTTTGACTTCATTTCTTTGTGGAGAGTTATGGTTCGACATCTTAGCAGTACGCTCTTGTTTCTTTCTTGTCTATGCACGTGCTTGTTTGTTCTTTCTTGTTTGTATTGACTTGGGCTTGTTGTTTCTCGTTTGCATGAACTGGTGTTTGTTTACTTTTCAGGCTTTTCCTTTTTTTTTTTTCTTTCTTGATCAATGCTTGTTTGCCTGGCCTTGCCTGACTTCAAAATGGCCGCCCCATGAACTTCATAGGGATGTCTTTCAAGGACGCCTGACTCTAAGATGGCCGCTACACAGAAACTCTCACACCCATGAGATTTTGGCTGCAGTCCTTGTCAGGCTCACCACGCTTCATTCGGCACTCACCCGCAGCCACTTCCACAGGTGCCAGGACATCAGCAGTGTCTCGCGCACCTTTCTGGGCACTTCACCTACCCAGGCAGGCTCGGAGTGAGCTCCCGACTTTTCCTTCGTGCGCGTGCCGTTTCTCACGCATCGGGGGTGAGCTTTTCGTTCTTGGCGCGCAACGGCGCTCTTTCTTACGATCCCTTCTACAAGGCTTCAGCAGTGCCTCGGACACCTCCCGATCACCAGAGCAGCAGGCAGAATCAGGGTGGGCTCCCGATTTCTCCTCGTCACTCGCGTGCCAACTTGCACGCATCAGGGGTGACTTACAATTTGGCGCGAACCAGCGTTCCACTTCAAATGCACTTTTCTTCTTTCACGCTACAGGGGACGAGACGCTCTCCTTGATGTTCAGTGGGTGGTGGGCTGCAGCATCCCATCCTCGTCGCCAGTTGTAGTGTCTTGGCCCAATGATAACAGACACTGGATATACTTTTATTACGAGCTTTATTCAGAGCTCCTTGCTCGGTCCCAGTCCCTACTCTAACTGCCTTTTCCTGCTGTGTCCCCTCCTCTTCCCCTTGTCCCATTAGCTCCGTCCACCCAACAACTATACCGCTCACTTTCTACAGTGGCTTCACACTATTTTTTACAAAAATATAAACACACACAGCTGCCTCCTCACGGGAGGCACGCGACATCAGTCTGTAGATTTAAAACACGGATATTAAATTGAATTACTCGTCATTAAAGAGCAGTCCAGCCGCCATGAGCCTGCTGCTTAGAATTTATGACTGATTCCCCAAACAGATCGAACTTTCCCTGGCCTGGCCACTGTGCTGGAACCTGTCAGCCACCAGAACAGAAGTCTGATACAAGATGCAAACAGATAACAGAGCTGGCCGCAGAGGGCCCATGTGGCAGCCATGCAGCTGCTCCCAGTGCCCCATGGATAGGAAAACCTTGCAGGGCCAGCGCCACCCCACCTCGGATTCGGGATATTTAAGGTGTGCAAACTACATTTCATGCTTTTACAACTATTTCCAGTTGCATCATTTGTAAAATAGTACGTGCCAGAGAGTTTCTCAGCCCTGTTGCCGGTGCTATCACAAATGGGGGCGGGGGATACAGAATGCCGAGGGTTCCTAGTCTGGATTAAGCCTTATGCCTCTTCGCTTCTACCACCACTTTATTTCACTCATGCATGTTTTTTCATCCCTGCTTTCTCTTGAACGTGGGTTTTCCGTGTTTCTCGAATTCACCCTTTTGAGTTTTTTACTCTCTTGTTCTGGTTCAAACTAAATACTTATAAGGTCCCAAAAGCGAGACCTATTGGCTATGCCAATGCTTGTTTTATGTTGAAGGTGTCCTCCCATTTCAACAGATTAAAAGAGACTATGGCATCCCAGACACAGAGCATCTTCGATATCTACAGCTCAGACATTGGGTAACACAGCCACAAAACAAAGCCGCCGCACAACATCATCTCACTCACTATGAGAGATGGCTCCTGTCCAAGTCCTCGGACAAGGGACTGATATCTGAATTATACAAGATGCTGAATACGCGGAACACACACATGTACAACGCAGGGCAAGGCAGATGGGAAAAAGACATAGGGAGATCCCTAAGCAACAAAGAGTGGGAGGGAATCTGCCATAGAGCACGACACATGGCCAGTAACATAGCCTTAACCGACACCCTCACAAAGGCGGCAACTTACTGGTACTACAAACCGAAGAGAGTGCATAAGATTAATCCTTCAGTGAGTGCGGAATGTTGGAGAAATTGCAGCATGCGAGGCACACTGGTACATCTACTATGGGAATGCCCCCAGCTACAATACTACTGGACCCAGGTATTGGACGAAATTGATATGTACCTAGATACCCAATTATTCAGATTCCCCCCACACATTTTATTGGGGGTATCCGATCCACTGGTTTATCCACTGAAATCTAGGAGAGGGTGCTTGATCGGAATAGCACTGGGCACAGCCATGCAGAACATTCTCACACATTGGGGTACTGACCAAATTCCCACACATACAGGTTGGCTAACTCTCACACTATCTGGAAAGGGTGCGGCCTTCAGAGAGTTATGGCTAGCTTTCCTGACCCTACTGTCGCAAGAGTTCCGTGAACTAACTTGCCCTAGATACTTGCTCTTGCTCCGTCTACCTGAGGCGGCTGCACCAACATCCCCAAAGCAGTAACAGTATATGCCGACATTAACGAGTATTCCAAAACTAGTGCATTGGTGAATGGAGGGTGGAAGGTGGGTGGGAGGGAATAAGAGTTTGTTTGCCCATAAGATTCTGGCTTGCAAGCTTTTAACGCAGGGCTCTACGTAGCCCGAATTGTGCCAGGACTACTGTTGGCATTAGTTCTTGTTTTCCAAACTTAACAATATCAATAAAAAGATGTGAACCATAAAGAAAATAGTGGTTACAGACTAAAGAAGCCATACTGTATAACAACCGAAGTAAAAGGACCAGTCCTCATGGGAGGTTACAAATAAAGACAAGGCGATACTAAGGAGGGACTAACAATCTGATTACCAAATCAGAATCCAGCATTTACGAAGGACAATGAAACAAGCCAATGACAACAAGCATTGACATAGCCAATAGGTCTCGCCTTTGGGACCTTATAAGTATTTAGTTATGCAGCACAATATCCTTACTGCAACAACATTAACTGTTGCATGGCTAGACACTATAGGGTCCCAAAGGCGAGACCTATTGGCTATGCCAATGCTTGTTAATAACGGCTCATTAGAAATCCCCAATTTGCTCCAACGATGCTGACCTGTTAACTAAAATGAGGAAAGTAAGCCAGCGTTGGGTTGGGTATCATGTTTAGGAAAATATTCAAAATCTGGGGGAGCTGGACTTATTCTCAACTGATATAGTAGACATTGAGGCTTAAAAGTTATTTTTTTTAAAAATATATTCTGGTTGTTAACGAGCTTTTAGCTCAGGGTGTAGTATGATTTAATAACATAGTCAACATGGAAATACACTGTCACTTGATCAGGATTTTTTATTTATGTATCTAAACCTTAATATATGGAATAGTTATAGCTGATCCATTATATATCATCCTTTTAGCCTTCATTGTATACTTGATTAAGCGCTGTAACTTTACTAGAGTTTAATGTTGCTTGCTTTCAAATTTGATGATGAGGATGCACCTTTTCAATAATTTAATATATATATATATATATATATATATATATATATATATATATATATTATCTACTGGCGGTCGCCAGTAGATAGTTATAGTTAGGACCGAGTTTCCATAGGAAATCTCAAAATTCTATTTTGAATAACTTTGGCGCCGGTTGGCGAATCCTCGCGAAATTTTCAAAACTAATGGGGCGCTCCGCTCAGCTCCTACCCTGGAAGTCTCGGGGTGATTCGTCAAGCGGGGGCTGAGAAAAAGGGGGGGTCCCAAAACACGTTTTCCCCATGGATTTTTCCATAGGGACTTTAGTCGCAGCTACAGCCTGAACGGCTTAACATAATTATGTGAAATTTGGCAGAGAGGTAGCTAAAAGGTCCATGAAGTGCCTTTTGCAGGTTTGGTGTAAATCTGTTCAGTATTTCCAGAGAAAAAAGCATTTAAATCAATATATATATCTGTACGCGCGCAGCGTATGCGCTGGGTGCGCGCACTCGGCAGTGCGCGAGCACACTTCTGATTGGTTGTTAGAAGTAAGTAAACATTTGAATCAGTGGAAATCAGGAAGCGGCGGCCGCTATTTTGTCTCTCGCATTTAGAGGGGGTGAGAAACAAAGGGGGAGAACGTGTAAAGGGGGCAGAGTGGGGAGATATTGACCCACTAGGCATTGTCAGGGGGTCACAGTAGGACCTTGTAGGGCAAAAAAAAAGTTCCGAGCGCGAAATAAAACGTATGTATGCGTACGTAAATAACGTAAAACGGAATTCATAATAAACTTACGCTAACGTACTAGGTGCGCGCTCTGAGCGCGCACCCTTAGAATTAATTTAAAAAAAAAAAAATGGACATAACTTAATAGAAAATATTAACTATGCTGTTCAACTTTATCCTAATTGAAAATTTTTGAAAAAATGAGCCAAACAAAATTAAAGGATAAAGATAATATATAAATGAATACATCGGATTTTTTTTTAAAAACAAATATTTAAAAAATATAAATAAAAAATACATAACTTAGCATTTAAAAAACCTTGCAAATTCACTGAAAAAACCGTAGGTTTCACACACGTTATAGTTAGGAATTAGCATTTTAAAAACCTTGCAAATTCACTGAAAAAACCATAGGTTTCACACATGTTATAGTTAGCTGGACATTTCACTCGTACAAAACCAATGAAATTCCCCCGTTATCGTTAGTTCAGCTAACTATAACTCGCGCGCCCGCAATCCACTGCTGATGACGTCACATATTACATCACTCATGACATGGTCAGTGACATCACTCATGACATCACTGATGACATCTCAAATAACATCAGTGATGACGTCATCCATAAGAAAAATTACCACATCTTCTCACACCCTAATATAACCTTTGATACAACAAAACAAAATTTAGAGTTCCATTGTCAATACCATTCCAATATATACTTATTAACTCTAAGGTCTACATACACCTGCACTCATTCACCTGTACAGTCACTCATACTTACAGTCACTCCATACAAGACTAGCACATGCTTTTATACATCTATATACTCAGTCACACACTATCAATCATCCATAGAGGTACTTTCACACCTAGTCAGTCATGCAAATAATCACACTCCCATTTACTTACCTATGCCGTTATACACACTCAAGTTAACTTACTCATAAAAATAGTACCACATTCTTACGCTCTAATAGAATCATAGATACAAGCACACACTCATCCATACAGTCACTCTCACAATCACAGACTCTCGCATCTACCCACTTATATACTCTTACACACATATATACTGCCTTTCACATATGTAGTTAGTCACAAATGTACCAGTGAAATATACATTCAATCACTAACACACCCATACATACACTCAGTCAACCATACAGTCCACCACAGATCCACTCTTAAAACCATGAACCCACAGAATCACCCACTCACACATCTAGTCACAGAGTCACACACACCCTACCCACACAAACACTCAGACACCCATACAGATACTCAGACAACCAATCAATAACCCATATAGACACTCATATAGCTATTCACAAAACCATGCAACCACTTACACACCAACACACAGACACATACAAACATTCACACAGTTTAGTAACTAGTATGCATTAAGATACATTTAATGACTCACTTATAGAGTCAATTAAGCACATAGTAATATATCCATTCACTCACTTTTACAACCACTTATTGTTCAACAGAGCTTTCCCTATATATATTAAACAAATTCAAATTATTCAGAAACACATAGTCAATTGAAGACGTCATCAATGATGTAATCAGTGATGTTATTTGAGATGTCATCAGTGATGTCATGAGTGATGTCACTGACCATGTCATGAGTGATGTAATATGTGACGTCATCAGCAGTGGATTGCGGGCGCGCGAGTTATAGTTAGCTGAACTAACTATAACGGGGGAATTTCATTGGTTTTGTACGAGTGAAATGTCCAGCTAACTATATCATGTGTGAAACCTATGGTTTTTTCAGTAAATATATATATATATATATATATTACCTACTGGCGGTCGCCAGTAGGTAGTTATAGTTAGGACCCTGTTTCCATAGGAAAACCGCAACATTCTATTTGGAATAACTTTGGCGCCGGTCGACGAATCCTCGCGAAATTTTCAAAACTAATGGGGCGCTACGCTCCGCTCCTACCCTGAAAGTCTCGGGGGGATTCGTCAAGCGGGGGCTGAGAAAAAAGGGGGGTCCCAAAACACGTTTTTCCCATGCATTTTTCCATAGGACCTTTAGACACAGCTACAGCCCGAACGGCTGAACAGAGTTACTTGAAATTTGGCAGAGAGGTAGTCCTCAGGTCAAGGAAGTGCCTTTTGTAGGTCTGGTGTAAATCTGTTCAGTAGTTCCTGAGAAAATAGCATTTAAATCAATATATATATCTGTGGCAGCTTACGGTGCGCTTACGGTAAGCTTACCGTACGCGTACGGTGCCGTGCGCGAGCGCGAATCTGATTGGCTCTTAGATCTTAGTAAACATTCGAATCGGTCAAAACCAGGAAGTGGCGGCCGCCATTTTCTCTCTCGCACTCTGAGGGGGGGTTAAAAAACAAAGGCCAAAAACATGTAAAGGGGCTGTTTTGACAGCTCCTAAGCACCTAGCCATGTTGAGGGAGTCCTCAAAGATCCCCCAAGGCCAAAAACCGAATTTTAATTTTTTCGATAATTTCGCCGATTACGCTTACCGTACGCGTACGGTAAAAATTAATAAAAAAAAAAAATATCCATACTCTCCCCACCCCATGTGCAAATGGTGCCCGAAGGGCACCATTTGTGCATGTCATAGTACGGTTGTTAAAAATTAAAATATTACCTTTCACAACGAAGCGCATCATATGTCCTCCATGTGCGCACGGTGCGCGAAGCGCATCGTGCGTACATGGCCCATCTAGCGTAACGTGGGCACGCGGTGCGCGTAGTGCACCGCGTGCCCACCGTGCGTGCACGGCACTAACTGCGTAAAGTGGGCGCGCGGTGCGCAAAGCGCACCGCATGCTCACTGTGCGCGCACGATGCGCGAAGCGCACCGTGCGCGCACAGAACGAACTGCGTTAAGTGGGCGCGCACGCCACGAATGGCGTAAAGTAACTTAGCATTTAAAAAAACGTACAAATTCACTGAAAAAACCATAGGTTTCACACACGTTATAGTTAGGAATTAGCATTTAAAAAACCTTGCAAATTCAGTGAAAAAACCATAGGTTTCACACATGTTATAGTTAGCTGGAAATTTTACTGATAAAAAACCAATGAAATTCCCCCGTTATAGTTAGTGCAGGCAACTATAACTCACGCGACCGCAATCTTCTGCTGATGCTAATACTGTATTTAGACACTTATTTGCCCATGTCTTCTTCCATTAAATTTTAGCTATACATATATTACAAATATTTTTTTTTCATAAAGACACATATGTCATCAGCAGAGGATTGCGCTCGCGTGAGTTATAGTTGCCTGCACTAACTATAACGGGTGAATTTCATTGGTTTTTTATCAGTAAAATTTCCAGCTAACTATAACATGTGTGAAACCTATGGTTTTTTCACTGAATATATATATATATATATATATATATATATATATATATATATATTATCTACTGGCGGTCGCCAGTAGATAGTTATAGTTAGGACCGTGTTTCCATAGGAGATCCGCAACATTCTATTTGGAATAACTTTGGCACTGGTTGACGAATCCTCGCGAAAGTTTCAAAATAGGTGGGGCGCTACGCTCCGCTCCTACCCTGAAAGTCTCGGGGGGATTCGTCAAGCGGGGGCTGAGAAAAAAGGGGGGTCCCAAAACACGTTTTTCCCATGCATTTTTCCATAGGACCTTTAGACACAGCTACAGCCCGAACGGCTGAACAGAGTTACTTGAAATTTGGCAGAGAGGTAGTCCTCAGGTCAAGGAAGTGCCTTTTGTAGGTCTGGTGTAAATCTGTTCAGTAGTTCCTGAGAAAATAGCATTTAAATCAATATATATATCTGTGGCAGCTTACGGTGCGCTTACGGTAAGCTTACCGTACGCGTACGGTGCCGTGCGCGAGCGCGAATCTGATTGGCTCTTAGATCTTAGTAAACATTCGAATCGGTCAAAACCAGGAAGTGGCGGCCGCCATTTTCTCTCTCGCACTCTGAGGGGGGGTTAAAAAACAAAGGCCAAAAACATGTAAAGGGGCTGTTTTGACAGCTCCTAAGCACCTAGCCATGTTGAGGGAGTCCTCAAAGATCCCCCAAGGCCAAAAACCGAATTTTAATTTTTTCGATAATTTCGCCGATTACGCTTACCGTACGCGTACGGTAAAAATTAATAAAAAAAAAAAATATCCATACTCTCCCCACCCCATGTGCAAATGGTGCCCGAAGGGCACCATTTGTGCATGTCATAGTACGGTTGTTAAAAATTAAAATATTACCTTTCACAACGAAGCGCATCATATGTCCTCCATGTGCGCACGGTGCGCGAAGCGCATCGTGCGTACATGGCCCATCTAGCGTAACGTGGGCACGCGGTGCGCGTAGCGCACCGCGTGCCCACCGTGCGTGCACGGCACTAACTGCGTAAAGTGGGCGCGCGGTGCGCAAAGCGCACCGCATGCTCACTGTGCGCGCACGATGCGCGAAGCGCACCGTGCGCGCACAGAACGAACTGCGTTAAGTGGGCGCGCACGCCACGAATGGCGTAAAGTAACTTAGCATTTAAAAAACCGTACAAATTCACTGAAAAAACCATAGGTTTCACACACGTTATAGTTAGGAATTAGCATTTAAAAAACCTTGCAAATTCAGTGAAAAAACCATAGGTTTCACACATGTTATAGTTAGCTGGAAATTTTACTGATAAAAAACCAATGAAATTCCCCCGTTATAGTTAGTGCAGGCAACTATAACTCACGCGACCGCAATCTTCTGCTGATGCTAATACTGTATTTAGACACTTATTTGCCCATGTCTTCTTCCATTAAATTTTAGCTATACATATATTACAAATATTTTTTTTTCATAAAGACACATATGTCATCAGCAGAGGATTGCGCTCGCGTGAGTTATAGTTGCCTGCACTAACTATAACGGGTGAATTTCATTGGTTTTTTATCAGTAAAATTTCCAGCTAACTATAACATGTGTGAAACCTATGGTTTTTTCACTGAATATATATATATATATATATATATATATATATATATATATATATATATATATATATATATATTATCTACTGGCGGTCGCCAGTAGATAGTTATAGTTAGGACCGTGTTTCCATAGGAGATCCGCAACATTCTATTTGGAATAACTTTGGCACTGGTTGACGAATCCTCGCGAAAGTTTCAAAATAGGTGGGGCGCTCCGCTCCGCTCCTACCCTGAAAGTCTCGGGGGGATTCGTCAAGCGGGGGCTGAGAAAAAAGGGGGGTCCAAAACACGTTTTCCCCATGCAATTTTCCATAGGGACCTTTAGTCCAAGGTACAGCCCGAACGGCTGAACAGAATTACTTGAAATTTGGCAGAGAGGTAGTCCTCAGGTCAGGGATGTGCCTTTTGCAGGTCTGGTGTCAATCTGTTCAGTAGTTCCTGAGAAAATCAAAAGTAAAATCATATATATATGTGGGCGGAGCCTAACCACACATCTCATCCTGAGATCTGATTGGCTGTCAGCACTTCATCCAAGAAGTGTTGGCAGCCATCTTGGGACCAATATACATGATAGCACCTCATTAAAAAGCATTGCAGTTAATAGAAGGTTTTAAGACTTTAGTTACATTATAAATCATTTGTTGATGGTACCATACTCATTTTAGGAATTGTGGTATGTTCTAAGGTGATTTCACCATGTGAAAAAGCCTTCTGCTGGCATATCATGATTGAGAGAAAAATATTTTCTCATGCTTTTCCCACAGAGGTTTGGAAGGTGATCTATAAGCTAAACTGAGAGCTTATTTTCTGTAAATTCACATTATCTTTCTCAGTCATGTGAGAATGAAGTCTGACATTCTCAGTAAAACATGTACATCCAACAAGGGCAGAGACTGTCAGTTGATTCCTTTGTGTTCTACTGCAGCTTCCCACAGTGTTCCAAAGAACAACTAGAGCGCTAACAGTCCTACTTATGATAAACGTATGGCACACCTGAAGCCATCTTGCTTGGATTAAAGTGGTAACTCTTAAAACATTTAATTTAAAAAGGAACAAAATGAGGGGGTTCACTTTTCCATAAAAAGTATGATTAGTGCTGCAGAAAGAAAAATTAGGGCACATTTTGAGTGACTTCTCAAATCCTCTTCTATTTCATTAAAAAATTCTGACATGCAGACTGAAACATGCACTTTCAATACCAGCAGCAGTTTTCCCTGGTGAGCAGTAGCTTTACTACAGTGATCTAATGAGCAAAAAGAGTGCTAACATTCTGAATTTATGGCAAATGTGTGACACATCTGAATGCCTTTGGAATCAAAGTAAAAAACTGAAAGTATTTCCTACTGAGGAGACTGCAGTAAATGAGGAAATTAGGAAACTTCATAACAAATAAGTCTGCCAAGATGGCCACCAGAGACGAAAGAGCCCAAATGTAGCCCAAATATCACCCAGATGTAGCCCAAGTATAGCCCAATGACAGAATGTCCCAGAGTGTTCTTAAAAACAACTAGAGCGCTTACTGTGTTCATTATGACAAAAGTATGGCACACCTGAAGCCATCTTGATTGGAATAAACTGGTAACACTTAAAACATTTAATTTAAAAAGGAACACAATGAGGGGGTTCATTTTGCCATAGAAATTATGATTAATGCTGAAGAAAGAAAATGAGGGCACATTTTGAGTGACTTCTCAAATCCTCTTCTATTTCATTAAAAAATTCTGACATGCAGACTGAAACATACACTTTAATACCAGGAGCAGACTTCCATGGTTTTACTACAGTGATCTAATGAGCAACTAGAGTGCTAACATTCAGAATTTATGGCAAATGTGTGACATATCTGAATACCTTCATGATGGAATCAAAGTAAAAAGCTGAAAGCATTTCCTACTGAGGAGACTGCAGTGCATGAGGAAATGAGGAAACTTCATAACAAATAAATCTCCCAAGATGGCCACCGGAGACAAAAGAGCCCAAATGTAGCCCAAAATCACCCAAATGTAGCCCAACTATAGCCCAATGACAGAAGTGTGCAAAACACTTATTATTTTGTGTTTTTGCAGTGTTATATAGTGCAGACTTGTCAGGTATTGGAGTGCTTTACAAGAGCATTGGTTACATAACACAAGAACAAATTCATTTTGGTTGTAGACATGGGGAGACTAAGTGATTTGACCAGAATCACAGAATGTCGAGCTGAAGCAGAAACTCCAACCTGGTTCCCCAGTTGCAAAGTCTGCAGTTCTGGAAGTAACACCACATCCTCTCCCCTAAGTGCAACATTTAATCAAGTGGTCAACTGGATAAAAAAACATAAAGGTAACAAATAATTTAAAAGTGCTTTCTCGCTATTTGAAAACTCAGAAAATATGTCCTTATTTTAGTCTTTTAGAGCACTAACCATAATTTTGATGCCAATAAGACCCTCTCATATATGTAATTTCTAAAGGAAATGCTCTAGGTATTACAGTTTTGATTACATCAAGATGACGTCAGGCGTTCCACACTTTTGTAATAAATATAGAATGTTAGCAATCTAGTTGTTCATTAGGATACTGTTGAGAGGCAGAGGCCAGGGGCCCGGACTCTGAAAATTGAAGGCAGGTAGGAGGGTGCAAAGGCAACAATTTAACCACACTGAGCAGACAGGAAGGGCCGTGGCAGCACAACAGACTATGGAGGGCAGTGGAAAGGGGGGCAGGGGCAACAAACCAACAATACAGGACTTGCAAGAGAGTCTGTGGCAATGTAATAGACCATTGTGGGCAGAAGGAAGAGGCAATGTAGTACAACCATACATGCCAACAGACCCGATTCAGCCAGGAAACGTCCAATGTTTTTAAGCTCAAATGGGCTTTATTTTATCTGTCTCCTGTCTACAATCTCCTCTTTTTCAATGTAACTCAAAGGAGAAAATCAATAACCCAGTTTTTTTTCAAAATCTCCCTCTTACCAAGTTCAAAATGTTCGCAAGTATGGTACATTGGATCATGGAAGGAAATGGGGTAGGGACATGGACTTGGATAACAGAGGACAGGAGGGACATGGAGAGGTGCACCAAACTGACCCTGCAGGGCAGGCATCAGGGTTTGCAGCAGCACAATACACCACACAGGGCATGCGGGACGGGAGTGCAGCACAACAATCCATAGAAAGCAAGAGGGAGGGGACAGGACCATGCACATGGACAACAGAGAACAGAGGGGCAAGAGGCAGGACCATAATGGACAGACAGGAGAGAAAGCTGCAGCATAACAGACCATAAAGGGCAGGGGGGATGGATCAGGGGCATTACAATGGAACAGACAAGCTAGGAGGGAGGGAGTAAGGGTCTGCACATGTAAACAGAGGGCTGGGGGCAAGGGGGCAGGGCAGGAGCAGCAAGATAGCCATGGAGGTCAGGCAGGATGGGCACTAGAAGCAAGACACACCATGAAGAGCAACAGTGAGACTGTGATGGCATACACACAGACCATGGAGGGAAGGTGGGAGGGGTTCAGGGGCAGCTAACTGACCACACAGGGAAGGTGGGAGGGGCCATGGCAGCACAGAAGACCATGCATGGCAAGTGGGAGGGTTAGTGGTAGCACAATGGCTATGATGGGCAAGAAGGAGGGTGCAGGGGCATGCACAAAGGACGATGGAGGATAGAAGGGAAGGTCAGGACCTGTGCACAGACAAGAAAGTTCAGTGGAAGGGGCCTCACAACATACCGCACGGGGCAGGTAGGAGGAGCAGTTGCAGCACAACAGACCAGGGAGGGCAGAAGGGTGTGGCAGTACAATGGACCATGTAGGACAGGAGGAAGAGGATAGGGGCATGGCATGTGGACAGGCAGGGTGGAGGTGGCAGGGACAGGTTACAGTCATCTGACAATGCTAGGCAGGTGGGAGGGGAGTGGCAGCTCAACAGAACACTCAGAGTAGATAGGAGTGGCAGGTCCATGGAACATGGTGGGCAAAAACGATGGAGCAGGGGCATACACAAAGACATCGGAGGGCAGGGGGAAGGAGAATAGGGGCAGCAAGCTAAGCACAGAGTTTAAGCAGGAGGTCAATGATGGGGCATAGAATTGGGCAATGGAGGGCAGGAGGAGTGGACTGGTACATCATACTAAATTGAGGGCAGTGGCAGCACATCAGACCATGCATGGCAGGAGGGAGGAGGCTAGTCCATGGATTCACACAACAGAGGATAGGGAGTAGGGGGATGGGGCAGCAAGCTAACTGTTCAGAGAAGGCGGGTATTAGGAACTTTATTGTTTTTAAAACGTGTGTCTGTGCGAACTACTTAAAATATGAACAAGTATGCAGCATAATCTCACTTTTATTCAGGAAGAAGAGGACGTTTGTGACTGTGACTCCGGGCTCACTTGGCAGAAACACCCCTGACCCTCCACCCCCTATCGCAAAATGTAATGCCCGTGAAAAGGGTAGGTGAACACAGTGTTATATAGAACATAGTCCAGAGAGCACGATTGAAAATGAAAACTAGATATAGTGTATGGTATAAACTATGCACCAAAAAGTGTGATATAAGATGAACCGGGCGTGAAATATAATATGCAATACATTGTGCGCAATGACCGATTCATTGGAGAGCGCGAGATAGCACAGACACTAGCGCGTGCTATGCGATATGCGCCTTGGAGTGTAATATGCACAGGGCAGTGTTGTGTAACCTAACTAGTCTCTAAAGTTGTAATATAAAATATGTGCTGGGGAGTGTAACGTTGCATATGCACTGTGACAAAGATATGGATCCCAGATTGTAATATGTAGGGCATAGCACTGTGCGTTATAACATAGGCATCGAGGAAGGCACGTTAGATGGGGCAATATAACCCGTGCGAAGACAAGTGTGGCATGACATATTCACGGGGTGGTGTTACAGTGCACATGGGCTAGAGAGTGTCATAGCATATGCACTAGCTAGTGGAATACAACACAGAGGTGTGTGGCACTCAGCAGGCAATGGTGGGTGTAACACAGCATTGGGCTCTGCCAGGAGCGCGCTGTGACTCTCAAGTGATGTTCGTCCCCTTTCCAGAGAGTAAAATAAAAAGTATTACACATCCGGCAGTGGATGTGTGTTTTATTAACCGTGAGGGGGGTTTCTTGGTCGAATTTTTGTCGAATCCCCTTTGAATGGCTTGGTGTGCATGTGTATTAAATGTGCCCGTCAATAGCTACCCATGTTTGTATAAATAAACGACAAGGGTGTCTACCGGGATTAGGCACGGTAGGGCATCAGACATGTCAGAGCTTCACTAGTGGTGTAAATACATTCCACGTGGATTCATTGTATGCATAGTCACCTTTTAATGGATATCACGCAAATCGTCATGGTGATAGGTACGTACGGTTTGTCCAGCATGTCCTAGGTGTGTCTATAAATATATATTTTTTAAAAATAATAAAAAACAGTGGCCGGCCCTGGGGATTGGGGTCAAAAAAATATAATTAGGAGACAGGCCCTGGGGGATGGGGTCATCAGGGCCAATAAATTAGAATAAGAAGGGGAACCACACAGCCCCCCTTCTTAAAAAATTAAAATAAATAAAAGACTGGCATCGTGCCGGATGCCACGCCCCCTCCTTGCAGCACTCTGCAAACGCGCCCCCTGGCGAGTTGTAAGTTTGGGAATTAATTCCTCTTCAATACTGAGGGTCCCTGAGGGCCAACTAGCCCAACAGGCATCTCCAGTATACACCAGGGAGCTGCGCTGCAGACAGGTGTTCTGAGGCCAAGCCCCTTTTTACACCTCTCTGCAACGCAGCTCTGTGGCGCTTACTGGAGGTACCTAGTGGTCTAGTTTGACCCTAGGGACCCTTAGGATTCAAGGGGACTTAATCTCTCAACTTAGAACAGCCACAGGGCGCGTTTACACAGTAGTGAAGGGAGGGGACGGGGCCTGAGGTGACATGTGCAAACACGCACTATGGCACGTTTTAAATTGGGGATATAATTTTCCTTCAATACTGAGGGCCCCTGGGGGCTAACTAGCCCACCAAGTGCTTCCAGTAAGCGCCACTGAGCTGCATTGCAGAGAGGTGGTCCAGGCCGTGCCACTTTTTACACCTCTCTGCAACACAGCTCTGTGGCACTTACTGGAGGTACCTAGTGGGCTAGTTGGACCCTAGGGACCCTCAGGATTCAAATGAACGTAATCTCCCAACTAAAAACGGACAGAGGGCGTGTTTACACAGTGGTGAAGGGAGGGGACGGGGCCTGAGTTAACGTGTGCAAAAACGCCCTGTGGCCTGTTTTAAGAGGTAGTTTTAATCCCCCTGCCCTATTATATACTAGGGGCTTACAGAGGAGGTCATGCTAATCACAGGGGGACCCCAACGCATAATGTTCCCTAGTGTATGTAGGTGTTTTCACTGTATTCTAAGTGTCTTTTAACATAGCACTGGCTCTAGGACTGGTTAGTCAGACTCAGTTACCACCAGTATCCGTCTGAAAAAGTTGAGGGTACAGGATGATTTTGCAACAAGGCTTCTTTCTGCTCTTCTTTTTGTTCTTTCTGCACGTTATCCTTCTTTCTGCACTTTTCTTCGTCTTTGAGGACTTCTGTTGCTTCTTTCTGCACTTCTTTTTTTTCTTTCTGTGCATTTTTTCTTCTTTCTTCACATGTCCTATCTCTGTAGGCATAGTTAGAAATTAGCATTTAAAAAACCTTTGAAATTCACAGAAAAAACCATAGGTTTCAGGCACGTTATAGTTAGGAATTAGCATTTAAAAAACCTCAGAAATTCACTGAAAAAAACCATAGGTTTCAGGGGTGTTATAGTTAGCTGGACTTTTCACTTGTACAAAACCATTGAAATTCCCCCGTTATAGTTAGTTCAGCTAACTATAACTCGCGCGCCCGCAATGCACTGCTGATGACGTCACATATTACATCACTCATGACATGGTCAGTGACATCACTCATGACATCACTGATGACATCTCAAATGACATCACTGATGACATCATCCTTGTGATAGAGTGGCAGACCTCCTCTCACCCTAATATAACCTTTGATACACACATTCAAAAATAGAGACTAAACTTTTCAAAACAATGGACATACCAATACCAGTTACAACAACCTCTTCAGTAATTCTAAGATCCACATACACATCCACTCATTCACCAACAGTCCTATACAGTCACTCATACATGTATTCACTCATCATATGTACTCATACACCTATACATCCTGTTACACAATGCCACTCATCCATAGAGTTACTCACACACATAGTCACTCATGCTAATAAAGAATCAAACATACATTTATTTGCATATACAGTTATACACACACCACCACACTTACTTCTACGGAAACTTACACATACTTAGTCTTTTAAACAATCACTTATAGAAACACTTACTTATTCATACAGGAACTCTTTCAATCTCTCACTCTCACATATACTCACTTATATACACCAATAGTCACATATACTAGTTTAAAACATATGTAGTTACTCATAAAGACACTATTGAGACAGTCATTCACTCACTAACACACCCATACACACACTCATCCACCCATACAGTCCTGCACACATGCTGTCTTCAACATATATAAAGAGTGAGTCACTCATTCATGCACCTATGCACTATGTAATACCCCCCACCGAACCATGCAGACACTCAGACTGATACTCAAAAAACCAACTAATAACCTATATAGACACCCATGTAGCTACTCACCAACCCATGCAGCCACTTATACACAAAGTGAGAGACTGATACAGATATTTTCATATTTAAACATTACTCACTAAGCCATGTATTCACTATGATACACTTAATCAGTCAGTTACACAATCAATTTTTCAAAAACAAATCATCCATTTAGACATTTATATACCCATTTATTCTTCCATCTACCTTGAGATATACATATATAAAACATATTTAATTTTCAGAAAAACACACATTCACTGGATGATGTCATCAGTGATGTCATTTGAGATGTCATCAGTGATGTCATGAGTGATGTCACTGACCATGTCATGAGTGATGTAATATGTGACGTCATCAGCAGTGCATTGTGGGCGCGCGAGTTATAGTTAGCTGAACTAACTATAACGGGGGAATTTCAATGGTTTTGTACAAGTGAAAAGTCCAGCTTACTATAACACCCCTGAAACCTATGTTTTTTTTCTGAGGTTTTTTAAATGCTAATTCCTAACTATAACGTGCCTGAAACCTATGTTTTTTTCTGTGACTATATATATATATATATATATATATATATATATATATATATATATATATATATATATATATATATATATATATATATATATATATATATATATCCCTCCAAATCGCTCCTGCAGCTTGAAGAAGCACTCGACAGCCAGGTAAGTGAGCCAACACTTTATTGCAAAGATGAAGATGGTCTTCCGCCCGTTATTTCAATCCTTAAACCTACGCGTTTTGGAGCTGTGCGCTCCTTCTTCTTGGGCTGGTTGGTGAATGCGGAGTCAGCAGTCATCGATAGTGTCCCATGGTTCGCTTCACCTTTAGTAGTATGCGAATCCCGTTTCAGCTGTAGTAGCTGCAATGTGCACTGGGACCGGTAGTCTCTATCTGCTGCATTACCACCCACAGTGGGTCCCGCACTCTCCAACAATTAAAAGGTTTCAGAGGTTCAGTACAAATCCTCTGAATTACAGGAACTCCAGTGCGCCCCGGATGAAAGGTGACACCTTCATTAGTGTAATGCCCCTGCTGTGCCGGTTAAAAAATGAAAGTTCCTGCTTTCACGGCCCCTTACTCCATTGGCTCCTGCCTTTTGTTTCTGATGGTGCTTCTTCCACACCGAAGCCGTCGTGTAAACATTTCCCTCCAAATCGCTCCTGCAGCTTGAAGAAGCACTCGACAGCCAGGTAAGTGAGCCAACACTTTATTGCAAAGATGAAGATGGTCTTCCGCCCGTTATTTCAATCCTTAAGCCTACGCGTTTCTGAGCTGTGTGCTCCTTCTTCTTGGGCTGGTTGGTGAATGCGGAGTCAGCAGTCATCGATAGTGTCCCATGGTTCGCTTCACCTTTAGTAGTATGCGAATCCCGTTTCAGCTGTAGTAGCTGCAATGTGCACTGGGACCGGTAGTCTCTATCTGCTGCATTACCACCCACAGTGGGTCCCGCACACTCCAACAATTAAAAGGTTTCAGAGGTTCAGTACAAGTCCTCTGAATTATAGGAACTCCAGTGCGCCCCGGATGAAAGGTGACACCTTCATTAGTGTAATGCCCCTGCTGTGCCGGTTAAAAAAGTAAAGTTCCTGCTTTCACGGCCCCTTACTCCATTGGCTCCTGCCTTCTGTTTCTGGTGGTGCTTCTTCCACGACCGAAGCCGTCGTGTAAACATTTCCCCTCCAAATCACTCCTGCAGCACATTGCAGCTACTACAGCTGAAACGGGATTCGCTTACTACTAAAGGTGAAGCGAACCATGGTACACTATCGATGACTGCTGACTCCGCATTCACCAACCAGTCCAAGAAGAAGGAGCGCACAGCTCCGAAACGCGTAGGCTTAAGGATTGAAATAACGGGCGGAAGACCATCTTCATCTTTGCAATAAAGTGTTGGCTCACTTACCTGGCTGTCGAGTGCTTCTTCAAGCTGCAGGAGCGATTTGGAGGGAAATATATATATATATATATTCACTGAAAAAAACATAGGTTTCACACACGTTATAGTTAGGAATTAGCATTTAAAAAACCTTGCAAATTCACTGAAAAAACCATAGGTTTCACACATGTTATAGTTAGCTGTACATTTCACTCGTAAAAAAACAATAAAATTCCCCCGTTATAGTTAGTGCAGGCAACTATAACTCACGCGACTGCAATCCTCTGCTGATGCTAATACTGTATTTAGACACTTATTTGCCCATGTCTTCTTCCATTAAATTTTAGCTATACATATATTACAAATATTTTTTTTTCATAAAGACACATATGTCATCAGCAGAAGATTGCGGTCGCGTGAGTTATAGTTGCCTGCACTAACTATAACGGGGGAATTTCATTGGTTTTTTATGAGTGAAATGTACAGCTAACTATAACATGTGTGAAACCTATGGTTTTTTCAGTGAATTTGCAAGGTTTTTTAAATGCTAATTCCTAACTATAACGTGTGTGAAACCTATGGTTTTTTCAGTGAATTTGTACGGTTTTTTAAATGCTAAGTTACTTTACGCCATTCGTGGCGTGCGCGCCCAGTTAACGCAGTTCGTTCCGTGCGCGCACGGTGCGCTTCGCGCACCGTGCGTGCACAGTGAGCACGCGGTGCGCTTCGTGCACCGCGCGCCCACTTTACGCAGTTAGTGCCGTGCACGCACGGTGGTCACGTTATGCGGGATGGGCCATGTACGCACGATGCGCTTCGCGCACCGTGCGCACATGGGGGACATATTATGCGCATCGTTGTGAAATGTATTCTTTATTATTTTCATAAATATGATATATGCAAAGCACAAATGGTGCCCTTCAGGCACCATTAGCACACGGGGTGGGGAGATTGTGGCTAATTTTTTTTTTTAAGAAAAATTTTACCGTACACGCACGGTAAGCGTAATCGGCGATTTTTCGAAAAAAAAATAAAAAAAATTTTGGCCTTGGGGGCTGTTTGGGGACCCGTATATCACTGCTGGGTGGTTATGATCTCAATATACTGCCCCTTTAGACATTTTTTGGCTTCATTTTTGCTGCCCCACTCAGAGTGCGAGAGAGAAAATGGCGGCCGCCGCTTCCTGGTTTCGGCCGATTCGAATGTTTACTAAGATCTAAGAGCCAATCAGAATCGCGCTCGCGCACGTCACCGTACGCGTACGGTAAGCGCACCGTAAGCGCACCGTAAGCTGGCTCAGATATATATATTGATTTAAAGGCTATTTTCTCAGAATCTACTGAACAGATTTACACCAAACCTACAAAAGGCACTTCCTTGACCTGAGGACTACCTCTCTGCCAAATTTCATTTAATTCTGTTCAGCCGTTCGGGCTGTAGCTCTGTCTAAAGGTCCTATGGAAAAATGCATTGAAAAACGCGTTTTGGGACCACCCTTTTATCTCAGCCCCCGCTTGACGAATCCCCCCGAGACTTTCAGGGTAGGAGCGGAGCTCAACGCCCCACCTATTTTGAAAATTTCGCAAGGATTCGTCGACCGGCGCCAAAGTTATTCAAAATAGAATGTTGCAGATTTCCTATGGTAAGAGGGTCCTAACTATAACTACCTACTGGCGACCGCCAGTAGGTAATATATATAACGACCATGTGTTGCGGGAGCACCCGTCCTGCGGCCTGGTGAGGGTCCGAGTGCCTGTGACAGGGTCCATCGGGCCAAGGGAGGCTCCCCAGACCTGGCTGGGATCAGAAGCAGGGACCGGGCCAGGTGGGTGTGTGGCTGGCTAAGTCTTTTCCTTGCGTAAGTAGGAGTTTGGCAATATATATATATATATATATATTCACTGAAAAAACCATAGGTTTCACACATGTTATAGTTAGCTGTACATTTCACTCGTAAAAAACCAATAAAATTCCCCCGTTATAGTTAGTGCAGGCAACTATAACTCACGCGACCGCAATCCTCTGCTGATGCTAATACTGTATTTAGACACTTATTTGCCCATGTCTTCTTCCATACATTTTTAGCTATACATATATTACAAATATTTTTTTTTCATAAAGACACATATGTCATCAGCAGAAGATTGCGGTCGCGTGAGTTATAGTTGCCTGCACTAACTATAACGGGGGAATTTCATTGGTTTTTTATCAGTAAAATTTCCGCTAACTATAACATGTGTGAAACCTATGGTTTTTTCAGTGAATTTGCAAGGTTTTTTAAATGCTAATTCCTAACTATAACGTGTGTGAAACCTATGGTTTTTTCAGTGAATTTGTACGGTTTTTTAAATGCTAAGTTACTTTACGCCATTCGTGGCGTGCGCGCCCACTTAACGCAATTCGTTCCGTGCGCGCACGGTGCGCTTCGCGCACCGTGCGCGCACAGTGAGCACGCGGTGCGCTTCGCGCACCGCGCGCCCACTTTACGCAGTTAGTGCCGTGCACGCACGGTGGGCACGCGGTGCGATGACAAAGCAAGAAAGCACGTCAACAAATCTGTTTCTGCTTTCCTCCGTGACTATGGTATGGGTGCCATTTACCACAACAACTTGCGTTATGACATGCAAGACATTTATAGAGGAGATGGTGTGCACTTCAATGATGAAGGGAACAGAGTCTTCCTCTTGAACCTTAGACTCTGCATCGGTACTTACTTGTAGGTACCACTAAAAAATCATTTCATAAACACAATGGCTCTTTTTAGAGCCCCCTAATATCTAAACACTTAAATCTGATTTTCATTTTTTTTTTTTTTTTTTTCTACCGTACGCTTACCGTAAGCTTACCGTACGCGTACCCCGTGATTTTTTTTAAAATCAATAAATGTTTTTTTTGTACTTTTCTGTCCTTCTTTGACCCCCTTACAAATGTTAGGGGGTCTGTAACTCTCCTCATTGCCCCCTTTCCTTGTTTTCACTCTTTTTTTTCAGAGTGAAATACACAAAATGGCGGCCGCCACTTCCTGGTTTCGGCCGATTCGAATGTTTACTAAGATCTAAGAGCCAATCAGAATCGCGCTCGCGCACGCCACCGTACGCTTACCGTAAGCGTACGGTAAGCGTACCGTAAGCGGGCTCAGATATATATATTGATTTAAAGGCTATTTTCTCAGAATCTACTGAACAGATTTACACCAAACCTACAAAAGGCACTTCCTTGACCTAGGGACTACCTCTCTGCCAAATTTTGAGTAATTCTGTTCAGCCGTTCGGGCTGTAGCTCGTTCTAAAGGTCCTATGGAAAAATGCATGGGAAAAACGCGTTTTGGGACCCCCCTTTTATCTCAGCCCCCGCTTGACGGATCCCCCCGAGACTTTCAGGGTAGGAGCGGAGCGTAGCGCCCCACCTATTTTGAGAAATTCGCGAGGATTCGTCGACCGGCGCCAAAGTTATTCAAAATAGAATGTTGAGGTTTTCCTATGGAAACGTGGTCCTAACTATAACTACCTACTGGCGACCGCCAGTAGGTAATATATATATATATATATATCTCCTCACTGTGTTGGTTCCAAGTGAGAGTGCTCACACTCTCAGCGGTGTGTTTTCTCCTCAGGCAAAACCACGCCAATTACAATTTTTACAACTGACGCCTCAGCACCAAAAAGGAGCGCTCCATTTTGGCGCTGATGCATCAGTTGTGGAATATATATATATACATCATAGTTGTTTACTGTTTCTCATGCATTACCTGCTGGTTTGCATGTTTAACATACTGATTTACATGGTAAAGTATTGGCATGCATGCACAATTGTGTGCTCCCGGGAATACCACATTAGTTTGCAAGCAAATTGTATGTGTTTGCATCCAAAATATTCTGTTTCCTAAACATCACTTACTGAGTTGTGTGCACGATATAAAAGTACATTTTTTAGAAATTGTCCATTGAATACTATTTATTTCCCCAATCACAGTGGTTCATGAGCAGCAAACACCTTTGTATGAATGGGTTTTACATTGAAGGTTGTGCTTCATTCATTTGTTTGCTTGCACAACAATATGGTTTGAGCCCAGCAAATAAGGGGGATGGAGACAATGCCAGGGCTCACAGGTCTCTGGAAGCTAATTTTTTTAGCGGAAGCCACTTCCTGTGAAGCTGAAAAGCACTGGTTTTTAGCCTTCAGGGAGAAAGGCCTTGGATCTTTTTCTCATGTTATCCGATTACAACTGCACGGTTATGTTTTTTAAAGGTAATGTTTTATGTTTTACACTTTATTGGTTTGCCCCTTTGATATGTGATTTAGAAGCTTGTAAAATAGCACTTAGGCATCATTTCAAAGAGTGTGCTGTCTGTTACCGCCTGCAACAGTGTTGAGTCCAGGTAGTGGGACATTGCTTAAAAAGCAGCTTCAAATAGTTTACTTGCTCAAAGTGTGTATATAAAACAAATTGAATGTAATTACCTTACATTATTGCTTAAGGAACCTTGTCCTCGTTTTTACCTCGTGTACTTATTGCCATACTACCCTGATTGCCTGCCACTGGTTCTAGACACCTATGTAAAGCGCCCTGGTTCGCACTATATAAAATTGCCCAAATACCAATACATTTAAAGTGTTGAAGCTTGGATTAGAACCTATGGTTGAAAAATCCACAGCTTTGGCGCTTCATTCCATAGCCTGAGTGGCTCTGAGCACAAAACATAGGTGTGAGTGTAAAAACTGTAAGGAGCCAGGAAACACGGCCTGCCTGCTCCCCTCGCCAGACCAGCTCTTGATCTCTCCTAACACCATAGGTCATGAGATAATACATTGTAATTGTGCTCTGCCTCCTGTGTCTGAAAGAAGTTTTTGAATGGGAGAGGGTTGAGATTACCAGGAAAGATAACGCCTGAGATCTAAATCATTATTTGGACAATAATTAAAACTGTAAGATACATGATACTTAATTCTTCACAGGCAGCAGGGCCTGCTTAACAGTGTCTATAGCACACCCACTGCCGTGGGAGAACCTGTTCGCATCCTTAATAAAGGTCAATTGAGCTGAGCTAAATTGATAGCAATGAGAAGGGACCGCATGTAATGAAGTCAGTGCTAAGAAATTGATATTGTTAAGAAAAGACCACTTGGCTATGTATTGATCTGTTCCATGATGAGTCCAAATAGCATCAGCCACACAAGCTACTGTCACCGCCCATTATAATAATTTACTCTGACAAATTTGCGCTGACATACATATATGGAAACACCACCAGATTTCCTGGCTGGGCAGAGTAGCAGCTATCAAGAAGATGGCTCTCCCCAAAATGTTATGCTTGTTTCAAACACTCCCTTTACAGCCACCCTCAGGCATGTTTCGCAACCTACAAGCGGAGATCATGCACTTCATATTGCAGAGCCGTAAGCCTAGGATGAAAAAGAACCTCAGCTTTCTACGGCCTAGCGAGGGTGGGCTGGGAATTCCAGACCGCCAGCTGTACTATCAAGCAGCGCAATTAAGATATTTAGTGGAATGGAACCCCCCCCAAATCAGAAAAGCACGGGTTATTCAAGGATAGGGCCGTAGCGGGAACGTCACAGACGAAAATCCCCTTTTTAAAGAAGTCACATAGACCACGAAGCCTTTATTTGTCTTCCATCACGCAGATGACAATGGTGACATGGGAGCAGACTAGTGATAAGCACAACTTAACTACGTTTCCTTCTCCTATGACCCCATTATTCGATAATCCAGACTTTGAGCCAGTGATGTGCGAGACCCAGTTCATGTTGTGGCGCAATTCTGAGTGCCGTGCCATGGGTCACTTTTTAGGTCTCGCCTACGCAGTGCGCATGTGCTGCTTTGGAAAGAGACCTGTAGCCATAGATTGCCTTTTTCAGGCTAAAACGTGCACGTGTTCCATTGCCTTCAATGGCAACGCGTGCGCGTATGGCGATTCCCTTGCGGGAGCGAGCTTTGGCAACATATGTTTGTAATTAACTTACAAACACATGGTGCCCCTGGCTCGCTCCCGCAAGGGAATCCCGCAGGCCCCCTCCTCTCTCCCTCCCCCCTGCTGCCAGCGCGAGGCGCGCGCGCTTGTTTGTTTCTTCCTTTGAACTTCAACCTATAATCCTGTGGAGGGACAAGCACGGGCCCCTTTGGTTCTTTGGGGTTATGCTTTTTGACAAATATGCTTTAGTACATGCCTCATTAGGTTTCTAGACTCCTTTTTTACTAATCACTCAACAATGGGCTTATAAATTAAACATGACTGTATATATGTGTGTAAAAATAGTTTTAAAGTTTTCTCAAGGTAGGCAGTAATATTGAGCTGTGGACAATAGCCGAAAGGGCACCAACGTTATCTGGCGTGCTGTATGTAAAATCCTTGCTCCGATTGAATTTGGAGCCTTTATTGAAACAATCAGTGCGGGCCATGCATGGCCTCTGGTGACATAATTGTAAATTTAACCTACAGTAATATACGTCATATGTCATTTTTGATTGCCTTACTGGCCCGGTGGGATTCTCGGGCTATTTTCTTTTATAATGACATATAATCTTGACCTGTAACAGTGGGCAATAAAGTATACGTGTCTAAATACACGTAGTCTGCGGTTTATTTTGCACCTCCCAGGTCCGGCGGTACGAGATACTCATCCTAATGCAGCCTCGGGATGCACCGGGTACACCGCAGTCAAACTGGTACAGTACAGTACAAAATAACAGAGTGCAAACAGAATAATCAAGAATGTACAACAATGAAGGGTTAACCAAGGCAGTCCCACACACATTCCATCAGACCGGTCGTGGACAGGGTGACTTCATCTGCGCCCAAACAAGCCCGGACAGCATTCCAGAGAGGACGAGCATGTGACGCTTCGACTCCCGCAGGGCCCTTCCCCAGCTTCTTCGGGGTACTACTCGGATGGGCATTTTCTCGATGGGAGGCGGGGCGGCAGAGGGGAAGATAACAGCCACAACAGTCAAGTCATCCCAGCTGTTGGCCCCGTCACTGCTAGGAAATGCTTTCACTGTTTGACATCTTCGGAATCGATCTTATGTTTGAGCGCACGCTCCTCTCCACGGTTAACCACAGGCAGTGCAGGCTCGTGGCTTCACACTATTTAAAAAAAAATATATATATATAAATACACACAGCTGCCTCCTCACGGGAGGCACGCAACATCAGTGTGCCACATGACTCACGAAGTGAGCTTCAGCTACACCACAGAACCCTCGAAAGCAAAAGATAGACTCCCATGCCTCCCATCCCTTCCCAATATGGCCGACCCCTACCCCTATGGACACTACAAGAGGCAGGCCGGCCCACCCCCAAAGCCTGTTTTTTTTTGTTCTGCATACGTCTTTCCTGAGCGCGTCAGGTAAGTGGTGCCTGCTGTAGCAGGTACGTGGGTCTCGGGTTGGAGGTCCTGCTCTAGCGGACCCTACGGGCTTGGACTCTGTTTGTTTCCCCCTGCTTTTGGCCCCCGGTATGCTTGGGGCGTTTTGTTTATTCGTCTTCGAGCCGGTTAGGCTCTGCTTTAGCGAGCCGTGGGTTTTTCAGGGGGGGCGGACTTTTTATGTGTATCTTCTCGAGTGTGGGGGCTCGCTGTGTGCTCCCCCCTTCTTGAGGTGTTTTAACGGGTCCCGATGTCCTTACCTGGGCTGGTGGCTTGTGGCGTCCCATCACTCGGAGGGTCTTCCCTTTCTGGTCTCCCCTTCACGGGTGGTCACGACCGATGCCAGTCGCTTGAGCTGGGCGGTGACCTTGGGGTCCTGGTCGGTTCAGGGTCAATGGGGTCCTCTTCTGTCCCGCTGCTCCCCCAACTACCGCGAATTTATGGCGGTCCTGCTGGCTTGCCGGGACTTTGCTCCCTCTCTCCGGGGTCATCATGTTCTGATTCGGACGGACAACCAGGTGGTGAGGTGTTACATCAACCACCAGGGGGGTTGTCGGGTGCGCTCCCTGTGGTTGCTGTCCCGGGAGCTGTTGTCCTGGGCAGAGGGTGCAGTCTTGTCTCTCAGAGCTGTCTATCTTCCGGGGTTGGAGAATGTGGTGGCGGACCGTCTCAGTCGGGTGTTCACTCCATCGAGTGCCCTCTCCCTGTCGCCTACGGTTTTTCGGCTTCTGGTGGGCCTGTTTGGCCTTCCCCTGGTGGACTTGTTCGCGGAGTCGGACAATGCCCTCCTGCCCTGCTTCTGCGCTCTCCATCCGTGTCCGGGGGTCTGGAGGGTGGATGCTCTGTCCTTTCCGTGGCCTCGAGGTGTCCTTTATGCCTTCCTGCCGTTTCCCTTGATTCCTCGGGTCCTTTGCAAGATCCGTTTGGACCGGGCCCTGGTGCTCTTGGTGGTTCCCGGTTGGGTGCGCCGCTCCTGGTATCCTCTCCTGGGCGAGCTGGCGATTCGGTCTTGCTGGGCGATTCCGGATCACCCGTTCCCCTTGCGGGGCCCTCCTCTGCCCAGGGCGGTGTTGCGCCGGCTCCATCTGCAGGCTTGGCTGTTGAGAGGGTGACCTTGTTGGCCCAGGGGTGTTCCCCGGGGGTGGTTGCTTTATTGCAGGGGTCCCGGCGGTCTTCGACCTTGATGTCCTATTCTCGTCACTGGTCCTCTTTTTCCCGTTGGTGCGACCTGCTGGGTTCTGACCCGGTGTCAGTGGATCCCATGAGGGTTCTGGATTTTTTGGTGGAGGGTTTTTCCCTGAGGTTGGCTACCTCCACTCTTAGGGCTCAGTGGGCTGCCCTGCGGGTCTTCCGCAGTCCGGACCTGGAACTCCTGGATTCCTTGGTGGCCCGCTTGCTGCGCAGCTTTTCTCTGAGGCGGCCTCGGGCTGTTTGCCTCTCTCCTCCTTGGGACCTTCCTTTGGTCCTGCGGGCTCTGCAGGGTCCCCCCTTTGAGCCCCTTCAGTCAGTGGATCCGAAGTTCCTCACCTTCAAGGTGGTTTTCTTGGTCGCCATTGTCTCGGCCGGCCGCATGGGCGAACTGGGGTCTTTTCTTCGGTCTCCCCCCGTCTTGAGGGTCCTGCCGGACCGGCTGGTCCTGCTCCATGATCCCCGGTTTCTGACTAAGATTCCCTTCTTGGCTAACCACTCTCGTGAGGTTTCCTTGCCTTCCTTTTCCCCCTCGTGGGTTTTCCCCTGTCCTTGTTGGATGTCCGTCGTGCGGTGGAAATTTACTTGGATCGCACCGCCTCCTTTTGTCAGTGTGATAGCTTGTTTGTGACCTTTGGCCCGGTGCGGTCGGGGCACAAGCCTTCCGTTTCCACTCTCAGTCGCTGGCTGAAGCAGGCTATCCTGCTGGCTTACAGCGCCCAGGGATCTGACCTCCCTGGGTCTGTCCAGGGGCGTTCCACCCGGGGTGTCTCGGTGTCTTGGGCTTCGTTTAAGGGTGTGTCCACTGAGGAGATTTGCCTGGCGGCTACGTGGTCCTCTCCCCACATGTTCATGGAACACTACCGGGTGGTCCTGGGGGGCTCTCTTCCTGGGGATTTTGCAGGGCTGTTCTGAGTGCTGGTTCTGCCGCCCCATGATTTGTCCTTATTGGGCTGTGTTTCTTCTGTGGTTTTCATTACACGTTGGAATAAAGTTGTTTTGTTAACCTTTTGTCGCCTTGGTGGTGTTTTGTTGTATACCATGAAGCCGTTTGGCTTGGGTATGTGCTCACTTCGTTAGTCATGTGGCGAGGATGACTAACGAGGAGGTAATGCCCCGATTACTTACCGGTAATCTTCATTACTCCGAGTTAGTCGTCCTCGCCACATGAGTTCCCGTCCCTCCCTCCCTGTCTGGGTTTCGGCTTCATGTTTGGCTTGGTAGTTTCAGGCTTTGGGGGTGGGCCGGCCCGCCTCTTGTAGTGTCCATAGGGGTAGGGGTCGGCCATATTGGGAAGGGATGGGAGGCATGGGAGGCTAACTTTTGCTTTGGAGGGTTCTGTGGTGGAGCTGAAGCTCACTTCGTTAGTCATGTGGCGAGGAAGACTAACTCGGAGTAATGAAGATTACCGGTAAGTAATCGGGGCATTACTCGTCATTAAAGAGAAGTCCAGCCGCCCTGAGCCTGCTGCTTAGAATTTATGACTGATTCCCCAAACAGATCGAACTTTCCCTGGCCTGGCCACTGTGCTGGAACCTGTCAGCCACCAGAACAGAAGTCTGATACAAGATGCAAACAGATAACAGAGCTGGCCGCAGAGGGCCCATGTGGCAGCCATGCAGCTGCTCCCAGTGCCCCATGGATAGGAAAACCTTGCAGGGCCAGCGCAACCCCATCTCGGATTCGGGATATTTAAGGTGTGCAAACTACACTTCATGCTTTTACAACTATTTCCAGTTGCATCATTTGTAAAATAGTACGTGCCAGAGAGTTTCTCAGCCCTGTGGCCAGTGCTATCAGAGATGGGGGCGGGGGATACAGAATACCGAGGGTTCCTAGTCTGGATTAAGCCTTAAGCCTCTTCGCTTCTACCACCACTTTATTTCACTAATGCATGTTTTTTCATCCCTGCTTTCTCTTGAACGTGGGTTTTCCGTGTTTCTCGAATTCACCCTTTTGAGTGTTTTACTCTCTTGTTCTGGTTCAAACTAAATACTTACAAGGTCCCAAAAGCGAGACCTATTGGCTATGCCAATGCTTGTTTTATGTTGAAGGTGTACTCCCATTTCAACAGATTAAAAGAGACTATGGCATCCCAGAAACAGAGCATCTGCGATATCTACAGCTCAGACATTGGGTAACACAGCCACAAAACAAAGTCGCTGCACAACATCATCTCACTCACTATGAGAGATGGCTCCTGTCCAAGGCCTCGGACAAGGGACTGATATCTGAATTATACAAGATGCTGAATACGTGGAACACACACATGTACAATGCAGGGCGAGGCAGATGGGAAAAAGACATAGGGAGATCCCTAAGCAACAAAGAGTGGGAGGGAATCTGCCATAGAGCACGACACATGGCCAGTAACATAGCCTTAACCGACACCCTCACAAAGGCGGCAACTTACTGGTACTACACACCGAAGAGAGTGCATAAGATTAATCCTTCAGTGAGCGCGGAATGTTGGAGAAATTGTAGCATGCGAGGCACACAGGTACATCTGCTATGGGAATGCCCCCAGCTACAACACTACTGGACCCAGGTATTGGATGAAATTGATATGTACCTAGATACCCAATTATTCAGATTACCCCCACACATTTTATTGGGGGGAATGATCCACTGGTTTATCCACTGAAATCTAGGAGAGGACGCTTGATCGGAATAGCACTGGGCACTGTCATGCAGAACATTCTCACACATTGGGGTACTGACCAAATTCCAACACATACAGGTTTTCTAACCCGTCTATGGCACATCCTGGGAATGGAAAAAATAAGTCTCACACTCGCTGGAAAGGGTGCGGCCTTCAGAGAGTTATGGCTAGCTTTCCTGACCCTACTGTCGCAAGAGTTCCGTGAACTAACTTGCCCTAGATACTTGCGCTTGCTCCGTCTACTGGAGGCGGCTGCACCAACATCCCCAAAGCAGTAACAGTATATGCCGACATTAACGAGTATTCCAAAACTAGTGCATTGGTGAATGGAGGGTGGAAGGTGGGTGGGAGGGAATAAGAGTTTGTTTGCCCATAAGATTCTGGCTTGCAAGCTTTTAGCGCAGGGCTCTACGTAGCCCGAATTGTGCCAGGACTACTGTTGGCATTAGTTCTTGTTTTTAGTTCTGTGTAACAACCGAAGTAAAAGGGCCAGTCCTCATGGGAGGTTACAAATAAATACAAGGCGGTACTAAGGAGGGACTAACAATCTGATTACCAAATCAGAATCCAGCATTTACGAAGGACAATAAAACAAGCCAATGACAACAAGCATTGGCATAGCCAATAGGTCTCGCCTTTGGGACATTATAAGTATTTAGTTATGCAGCACAATATCCTTACTGCAACAACATTAACTGTTGCATGGCTAGACACTTATAAGGTCCCAAACGCGAGACCTATTGGCTATGACAATGCTTGTTAATAACGACTCATTAGAAATCCCCAATTTGCCCCAACGATGCTGACCTGATAACTAAAGTGAGGAAAGTAAGCCAGCGTTGGGTTGGGTATCATGTTTAGGAAAATATTCAAAAACTGGGGGAGCTGGACTTATTCTCAACTGATATAGTAGACATTGAGGCTTTAATCAAGTTTTATTTGTTTTAAATATATTCTGGTTGTTAACGAGAAAGGCATCTCGCCGAAACGCGTCTGTTGCTGGTCATTCGGCTATCCGATTAAAATTGTGTTGAAAACGCTCCGCGAGTGCGACATTTCCTTTGGATAAAAAGAAGGAGTGGAGCGAGATTTTGTTGCGGGGTCCACACCCGTAAAGTCTGCACCTGTCTACGAGTGCTTCGCTTCTCTGTGGAACTGGGAGCGGTTATATATATGTATATATATATATATATACACATATATATATCCTCACTGTGTTGGTTCCAAGTGAGAGAGCGGTGCTCACACTCTCGGCGGTGTGTTTTCTCCTCCGGCAGAACCACGCCAATTACAATTTTTACAACTGACGCCTCAGCACCAAAAAGGAGCGCTCCATTTTGTTTCTGAGGCATCAGTTGTGGAATATATATATACATCATAGTTGTTTACTGTTTCTCACGCATTACCTGCTGGTTTGCATGTTTAACATACTGATTTACATGGTAAAATACTAGCATGCATGCACAATTGTGTGCTCCCGTGAATACCACATTAGTTTGCAAGCAAATTGTATGTGTTTGCATCCAAAATATTCTGTTTTCTAAACATCACTTGCTGAGTTGTGTGCACGATATACAGGTACATTTTTTAGAAATTGTCCATTGAATACTATTTATTTCCCCAATCACAGTGGTTCATGAGCAGCAAACACCTTTGTATGAATGGGTTTTACATTGAAAGTTGTGCTTCATTCATTTGTTTGCTTGCACAACAATATGGTTTGAACCCAGCAAATAAGGGGGATGGAGACAATGCCAGGGCTCACAGGTCTCTGGAAGCTAATTTTTTTAGTGGAAACCACTTCCTGTGAAGCTGAAAAGCACTGGCTTTTAGCCTTCAGGGAGAAAGGCCTTGGATCTTTTTCTCATGTTATCCGATTACAACTGCACGGTTATGTTTTTTAAAGGTAATGTTTTATATTTTACACTTTATTGGTTTGCCCCTTTGATATGTGATTTAGAAGCTTGTAAAATAGCACTTAGGCATCATTTCAAAGAGTGTGCTGTCTGTTACCGCCTGCAACAGTGTTGAGTCCAGGTAGTGGGACATTGCTTAAAAAGCAGCTTCAAATAGTTTACTTGCTCAAAGTGTGTATATAAAACAAATTGAATGTAATTACCTTACATTATTGCTTAAGGAACCTTGTTCTCGTTTTTACTTCGTGTACTTATTGCCATACTACCCTGATTGCCTGCCACTGTTTCTAGACACCTATGTAAAGCGCCCTGGTTCGCACTATATAAAATTGCCCAAATACCAATACATTTAAAGTGTTGAAGCTTGGATTAGAACTCATGGTTGAAAAATCCACAGCTTTGGCGCTTCATTCCATAGCCTGAGTGGCTCTGAGCACAAAACATAGGTGTGAGTGTAAAAACTGTAAGGAGCCAGGAAACACGGCCTGCCTGCTCCTCTCGCCAGACCAGCTCTTGATCTCTCCTAACACCATAGGTCATGAGATAATACATTGTAATTGTGCTCTGCCTCCTGTGTCTGAAAGAAGTTTTTGAATGGGAGAGGGTTGAGATTACCAGGAAAGATAACGCCTGAGATCTAAATCATTATTTGGACAATAAATAAAACTGTAAGATACATGATACTTAATTCTTCACAGGCAGCAGGGCCTGCTTAACAGTGTCTATAGCACACCCACTGCCGTGGGAGACCCTGTTCGCATCCTTAATAAAGGTCAATTGAGCTGAGCTAAATTGATAGCAATGAGAAGGGACCGCATGTAATGAAGTCAGTGCTAAGAAATTGATATTGTTAAGAAAAGACCACTTGGCTATGTATTGATCTGTTCCAGTCCAATCCATCGCTCTGCACTCAGTTTTTTTCAGACTTTATATGTGTTACATATGCGGTTGCCTGTCAGCCATTCCCCTACAGACCCCCCTGGTAATGCAATGTCTCACACTGCCTTGCTGCCTGGCCGTCCTACTGCGGAGAGGGAGGGAGAAGCGAGGAGAGACTGTGAGCAGTCAGTGTTTCCTGAAAGACAGTTGAGGAGCAATATTATGGGTGAAACAGCGACTCGAGGCAGAGCGAGGTGGATAGGGAGTAGTAAAGTAGAACAAAGATTTTAAAAATAACTGAAAGAAGGGAGGTAGAGAACATTTCTTAAGCATGTAGAAACACAATATGAGAAAGGACAATGATGTAGTAACATGGGCACAAGGACAAATAAAGAGCGAAGGAAAGGATGGTGCTTAATTTGTACCAGTGTTTTCCGGTGCTCGTCACAGATACTAATTTCTAACAGCAGAACCATTTTCTTGACAGTCCACCTTATGGTGGCGCTGTTTGCCTATTTTCGGCAGAGCACATCAATTTGGCAATTAAACATACACTAAATAATATCAACAGGTTGAGGCCACTAGTAGTGCCAGTCTGCAGCACCAGCACTGGTTAGGACGGTGTGTGGGGCAAGCTGCATAGCTATCCTAAGTGGTAGCTTAGGCCCTGGCACTTATTATTGTAGAAATTAAGTATAGGCAAAGGACAATTCAGAGGGACACGCCTGCACAGAAATTTCCCAAGATTCTATAGCCCACTACATGTTAATGCATTCTCCTAAAATAGCATGACTTCACAGTATGGGAATTAAACACAGTAGTCCTAGTTTGGAAAATGTGTCTTCGTAACATAAGCTCACTTCTAATAATCGAGTACTCCTAATAACGTAATGCTGTGTCCACCTGGACTCAACCTTCTCACACAGTTGAACCTTCATGCATTGTGCTCTGGCAGGTAAAGGAACACGCAAACAGTTACAAATGTCTTGCAAAGAACTGCAGCACCTGGCAATTAGCATTCAAATAAGCTTTACAGAGACAGACAATTAGCAGCACTGTAAAGCGATGCACTGAACACTCAACAACAACAGTAATCGTCAAGAGCTCTATATCACAAGAGCGAGTAGCTTTTCATGGTCTAGGTTACGCATACCTACATTTCTGCAAATTATTGAGAGCGCTGTGTAATTACCATCTCTGCTCTCTACAGTGAGCAGGCCATATACAAGGAAAAACCAGCGCGCACTCCTCGCGCAAGTAGGGGGTGGGGGGAGTGCGGCCGAGAGCAGGCAGCGTTTCCCTTGCGGGAGCGAGCGCAATAATTCAATCAATCAATCAGGGGTTTGTAAAGCGCGCTACTCACCCGTGAGGGTCTCAAGGCGCTGGGGGGGGGGGGGGGGGGGGAAGGGGGGGTGTTTAAGCAGCTCCGGATCAGTTGAAAAGCCAGCTCTTGAGTTCTTTCCTGAAGATGTGAAGGGTTGGGGAGCGTCTGATGCTGACCGGGAGCTCGTACCAGGTTTTGGCTGCGATGTAAGAGAAGGCTCTCCTGCCCGTTCTGCTTCTGTGTATACCTGCCCGTTCTGCTTCTGTGTATACGGGGGACCTCTGCTAGGGCGAGGTCGGTGGAGCGGAGGTTCCTCTTGGGCGCGTGGAAGCATACTCTGTCATTGGGGTATTTGGGTCCGATGTTGTTGAGGGATTTGTAGGCGTGGGTGAGGAGCTTGTAGGTGACTCTCTTCTCGATGGGTAGCCAGAGGAGGTCTCGAAGGTGCTGGGACATATGCTTGTGGCGCGGCGTACCTAGGATGAGCCTGGCGGCAGCGTTCTGGATAATTTGGAGCTTACGTAGAAGAGTTTTGTTTATTCCAGCATAAAGGGCTTTGCCGTAGTCCAGTCTATTGGTGATGAGTGCGGGGGTGACGGTTTTTCTGCGGTCGGGGGATCCATTTGTAGGTCTTACGGAGGATGCAGAGGAAGTTGAATCTGGCGGATGAGACGGCGTTGATCTGGTGGTTCATGGAGAGTGAGGAGTCTAGGATTATGCCGAGGTTCCGAGTGTGGTCTGTCGGAGTGGGAGGGCTCCCGAGAGCAGTGGGCCACCAGGTGTTGTCCCACGCGAAGGTGCAGGCTCCGAGAATGAGGACCTCGGTTTTCTCGGAGCTGAGCTTTAGGCAGCTGTCCTTCATCTAGGCTGCTACGTCTCTCATTCCTTCCTGGAAGCTGAGTCTGGTGGTTTCTGAGTTATTGGTGAGGGAGAGGATGAGTTGGGTGTCGTCAGCGTAGGATACGATGCTGAGTCCATGCTGTCTAATGATGGCGGCGATGGGGGCCATGTAGATGTTGAAGAGCGTCGGGCTTAGCGAGGGTCCTTGGGGTACTCCGCAGATGATGTCAGTGGGGTTGGAGAGGAAAGGGGGTAGTCGGACCCTCTGGGTTCTGCCGGAGAGGAAGGAACGGATCCAGTTGAGGGCAGTCCCCTGTATTCCTGTGTTGTGGAGTCTGGCGGCTAGTGTGTGGTGTGAGACAGTGTCGAAGGCTGCAGAGAGGTCTAAGAGGATTAGGGCTGCGGTGTGTCCCTGGTCGAGCAGCATGCGGATGTTGTCTGTGGCGGCGAGGAGGGCGGTCTCGGTGCTGTGGTTGCTTCGAAATCCGGATTGGGAGGTGTCTAGGATGGAGTTTTCTTCGATGAAGGTGGTTAGCCGTGGGAGGGGAGTGGGCATGGCTTCAAGTACATACTCCAATAGAGCATGGTTCACAGTGCATGCGCTGCACAGGCTCGACCTAAAAATGGCATACAAAAGGTGAAAGCAAAGACATCCTGTGGCCCAGACAAAATATTAAATAAGATGCTCAAACACAGATCGTACCAGATTCAATTAGTAAAAAATGTCACCATGATAACACCCTCTCATGCTTCACAGGCAAAGGGACCCTTACTCCAGGGTCTAAGATGGGGGCCTTGGACTAAAGAACTACAGGGGAATCTATGAAAGCAGCGATAAAGAGCAAACTGCTTTGTAACACTGAACTAAAGAAAAACAAAGTTCATAATTTGTAGTTACATGTTGGAACAGATAATTGTCTTGACCAAACACCATAATCTGCAGAATTTAACAATAACAATGTTTCCATCTTAAACAGATCAAAAGTTACTATAAAGGTGATGTATCCATGTGCAGTGGAAAGCCCTTTTCAGAGGTTGACTGCTTATCCTTCAATTGTTTATTGCTGTAGCTATGTGTTAATCTTGTACCAACAAGGTGAAATATTTTCTCAGAAAGGGTTACTATGTGTAACAAGCATTGAAAATGCAATAGGTCTCGCCTTTGATTAAGTTAAAGCCATTTGCTTTGCTAATGGTATTGTATAGCAAAGCGAATGGCTTTAACTTAACAAAGGCAAGACCTATTGCATTTTTAATGCTTGTTAATCAGGCAGTCACTGCTCAGCTCAGTCAGTTAAAATGTTTCCGTAAATTGTTTCCAGGGTGCGTGCGCTTCTCTTTAAACTCTTAAATCCAAAATGAGAACTATTTGCAGTAAGAATGTTAGCGTTCCTAATATCACAGTATTTTCAGAGTCTCTCTAACAACTGTCAGGGCCACAGAATGACGCACATATTCATCTACCCTCAAGGGCAAGTAGGGGACCCAAGGGGCATGCACACCTGGTGCGGAGTCCACGTGACCTCCAATCCGCAGATATGTATACTCAAGAGTCCTTTTAAAAACGGATATATAAAACAACCTGAAAAAAGTCAAACACGGTGTGTGCGTAAGGGAGGACCCTGGAGGACTGACATATGATGGTTGTCATCAGAAAGCCTAGAAGCTGATGAACTCCTGAAGGTTCCACTTGCAATATTTAAAGGCATTTAAGTAAACATTTATGAGATTGTTTTACACTTCCACTTAAGCCTTAGTACAGACAGTCCCCTTCAACCCCAAGTGGAAACAAAAGTGTATGGTTTCCGAATACTTTGACACGTAAATAGAGCTGCCCCCTCCTCCCGGTTCTGAGGTGATTGTGTTTTCCATGCAAACCCTTGCACCCCCTCCCTGAATCCGCAGTGTTCGTGAAATTGCTAGACATGTAACAAGAATGATCCTGCATTCATCCTGCCAGCACCCTGCTTAATGCCCCCTCCCTCGATAATTAGCCCCCACAGCCGGTAGCCCTCTCCCCTCCCGGCTGCTCTCTGCAGTCATAGAAAATGGAACAAAAGTAAACACTTTGGCCCGCTCCTGTGTTCAGCAAACTCCCCAATAATAACATAGACTTGGGGCTCCGTGGGGATCCGAGGGAACGTCAATCCGGGTGCCCAGGGTTTGTTCTGTGGCCGCAGCCCGAGCTGGCCTCCCCAGCGCACACCTTTTGTCCGGGTCTCCCATAAAAAGCTATTCTTCCTACCTTCGCACGCCCTTTTCAGCACCGGCCGGCCTCCTACAATGCCACCTCGCCGGGCCTTCACATTCACACACCTTGGCACCGCAACAATCGCGCAGCCTGTGGCACGGCTGCCCTCTGCACACCGCCCAGCTACGGCTTACTAAGTGACAGGAGAGCCACAAAGCATGGCTGCCGGGAGAGCTCTCGGACACAAGTGGGACCAGCATGTGGGGGAGAAAGAGCCCCTCAAAAACAACCTCCAGCAAGAGGAGAGGGGAGCACGCACTCCCTGCAGCCGCATTCACTCGGTCACTCTCTGCAGAACTGGCCCGACGTCCCTTGCGGGTATTTACATCTGAAGTGAAACCCACTCACAGTTGAAACCCTACAAATTCTACGGCAACCAGAAATACATTTATGGCAGTATGCTTTTGGGACACTCCACATTTTTGTACCCATGTGTGCGGAAAAAAGTATATGCGTTTGAAAGTAACAAACCGTAAAACACCGAAGTGTGCGTAGGCACAATATTCCCCTCAAGAGGTGCACTGTGACCAGAATCAGACACACAACTTCCTGCCGCCGTGCTTGGGTACTGAAGTCTACATGCTCATTCACCAAAGAAGATTTAAAAACCACACTACAGCAAAGGCTCTCTCGCCCTCTATGCCCATGGGGCTGTTTCTAACAGACTCGCCCACCAACTTTCACCTGCATGATGCAGATTGTGCAGTAAAATATGGCAGTAACTATAATTTCGGGCGCATGGAGATTCGCAATCACGTAGAATACATTAATCTATTGCGCCTCTGTATTTATTTATTGATGATGACTATTTCAACATTTCCCTTTAACATAATATACCTAACTTTTGTAACATTATTCAGAAACGTTCTATTTACCGTACTGAAGCAATACCTCCACGTGCTGTGGACGGTGCGTTCACAATAATGTAAATATAGGACTTATTTCTGTAGTTGCGGAATTTTGAGACAATAACATTTGGGTCGAGGCCTAGCGATTCCCGGGTCAGTAAAGAGCAATGCATCGTGTGCAGGGACAGGGGGCGCTGGTCACGAGAGGGGAGGGTGCTGGAGTGTGCAAGGTAAAACAAAATTGCTCCGGAAAGGGGTACGGGTAGGGAAGGTAGGGGGAGAAGTCTCAGGTGTGCGACTGAGGTCTATAGCACAGCTCACAGAAGCAGCAAGCAAGCTCTTTCTGCCCCTGTCATTTTGAGAGGGGAAGGCGGGGCAGAGATGCCGGGAACTGGAAACTTTACTGCTGATAAATGTTTACCTGAATGCACATCCCCCTGCCCCCCACAAACACACCACCCTACCACCGTAAGGCGACGCTGCTCCTATGGTGCGCCTTTACCCGTGGTATCATCTGGTGCTGAAGCGTTCTCCAGTCACCAATCCCCTTATAAAATCTATCTATGCCTCGATATGACGTGGAAACCAGGCCTTTCCTTGATATACTTTATTTTCAGTCGTTCGTGAAACACGTACTTCCTTGTTTCGCTTTTACTGTTAATACATCCGGTAGATACAGCGTGCGGTTATTTAGGTAAAACATTACACTCTATTGACAATGTGGGAGCGTTGTTTTGCGGTTGTGAAACTTCCTAAATTGCTGGAGGACACAGAAATCGTTTAGTGCGTCGTTTCCAACTCCCACAAACCCAAGGCCAGCCAAGATGTGCTGTACAGCTTCCCATTCCATGAGCACACTCCCGGAGCTGCTTGATGGCACACGCATCGTGCGACCTTGGCATGTTTTGCTGACACCTTTAGTTTTTTTTTTGGTTTCACAATACCAAAATGCGTTTTGATTTGTCTTCATGCAGAATGTTCCTTATATTTATTTATATATACTCTCTCTCTCTCTCTCTCTCTCTCTCTCTCTCTCTCTCTCTCTCTCTCTATATATATATATATATATATATATATATATATATATATATATATATATATATATATATAATTCACTGAAAAAACCATAGGTTTCACACACGTTATAGTTAGGAATTAGCATTTAAAAAACCTTGCAAATTCACTTAAAAAACCATAGGTTTCACACATGTTATAGTTAGCTGGACATTTCACTCGTGAAAAACCATTGAAATTCCCCTCTTATAGTTAGTGCAGGCAACTATAACTCACGCGACCGCAATCCTCTGCTGATGACGTCAGATATTACATCACTATATTTAGACACTTATTTACCCATGTCTTCTTCCATTAATTTTTAGCTATACATATATTACAAATATTTTTTTTTCAGAAACACACATATGTCATCAGTGATGTAATATCTGATGTCATCAGCAGAGGATTGCGGTCGCGTGAGTTATAGTTGCCTGCACTAACTATAACGGGGGAATTTCAATGGTTTTTCACGAGTGAAATGTCCAGCTAACTATAACATGTGTGAAACCTATGGTTTTTTAAGTGAATTTGCAAGGTTTTTTAAATGCTAATTCCTAACTATAACGTGTGTGAAACCTATGGTTTTTTCAGTGAATTTGTACGTTTTTTGAAATGCTAAGTTATGTATTTTTTTATTTTTTTTAAAGGTTTTTCACCGTGCGCGTACCGTACGTGGGCACCGCGTGCCCACGTTACGCAGTCCGCTGAATTTTTCCGTTTCTACCGTACGCGCACGCTACGCGTAGTCCGCGATTTTTCGCAAAAAAATTAAAGGAAATTTTGGCCCTTGGGGGTCCTTCTGGGACCCCCTGACAAAGGCTAGGGGGTCAGGAACTATCCACCCTGCCCCCTTTTCACGTTCTCCACCTTTGTTTTTCACCCCCTCAGACTGCGAGAGACAAAATGGCGGCCAACACTTCCTGGTTTCGACCGATTCGAATGTTTACTAAGATCTAACAACCAATCAGAATCGCGCTCGTGCACGTCAGCGTGCGCGTACGGTAAGATTTACCGTACACGCACGGTGTGCGCTTATAGATATATATACGCTTTTAAATGCTATTTTCTCAGGAAATACTGAACAGATTTACACCAATTCTGTTCAGCCGTTCGGGCTGTAGCTTGGACTAAAGGTCCTATGGAAAAATGCATGGGGAAAATGCGTTTTGGTACCCCCCCTTTTTCTCAGCCCCCGCTTGACGAATCCCCCCGAGACTTTCAGGGAAGGAGCGGAGCGGAGCGCCCCACCTATTTTGAAAATTTCGCGAGGATTCGTCAATCGGCGCCAAAGTTATTCCAAATAGAATGTTGCGGATTTCCTATGGAAACACGATCCTAACTATAACTATCTACTGGCGACCGCCAGAAGATAATATATATATTTTGAAACTATATTTTTCACTGAAAAAACCATAGGTTTCAGGGGTGTTATAGTTAGCTGGACTTTTCACTTGTACAACACCATTGAAATTCCCCCGTTATAGTTAGTTCAGCTAACTATAACTCACGCGCCCGCAATGCACTGCTGATGACGTCACATATTACATCACTCATGACATGGTCAGTGACATCACTCATGACATCACTGATGACATCTCAAATGACATCACTGATGACATCACTGATGACATCATCCAGTGAATGTGTGTTTTTCTGAAAATTAAATATGTTTTATATATGTATATCTCAAGGTCGATGGAAGAATAAATGGGTATATAAGTGTCTAAATGGATGATTTGTTTTTGAAAAATTGATTGTGTAACTGACTGATTAAGTGTATCATAGTGAATACATGGCTTAGTGAGTAATGTTTAAATATGTAAATATCTGTATCAGTCTCTCACTTTGTGTATAAGTGGCTGCATGGGTTGGTGAGTAGCTACATGGGTGTCTATATAGGTTATTAGTTGTTTTTTTGAGTATCTGTCTGACTGACTGCATGGTTCGGTGGGGGGTATTACGTAGTGCATAGGTGCATGACTGAGTGACTCACTGTTTGTATGTGTTGAAGACAGCATGTGTGCAGGACTGTATGGGTGGATGAGTGTGTGTATGGGTGTGTGAATGACTGTCTCAATAGTGTCTTTAAGAGTAACTACATATGTTTTAAACTAGTATATGTGACTATTGGTGTATATAAGTGAGTATATGTGAGAGTGAGAGATTGAAAGCGTTCCTGTATGAATAAGTATGTGTTTCTATAAGTGATTGTTTAAAAGACTAAGTATGTGTAGGTTTCCGTAGAAGTAAGTGTGGTGGTGTGTGTATAACTGTATATGCAAGTAAATGTATGTTTGATTCTTTATTAGCATGAGTGACTATGTGTGTGAGTAACTCTATGGATGAGTGGCATTGTGTAACAGGATGTATAGGTGTATGAGTACATATGATGAGTGAGTACATGTATGAGTGACTGTATAGGACTGTTGGTGAATGAATGGATGCGCATGTGGATCTTAGAATTACTGAAGAGGTTGTTGTAACTGGTATTGGTATGTCCATTGTTTGGAAAATTTTAGTCTCTATTTTTTTTTTTTTTTTGGAAACCGTTTATTACAAAACTCAAAAAATATACAAAGATGGGCCTACAACCTTCCGGCCGGCCGCTAGTAAACAAAAGGAGCATATGATACACATTGTAGAGCGCGCGTTGCGGCTAAGGAAGATGCACAGGAGTTAGCAGCGTTGATAGCCACACCATCCGGACCCCACTGTACGGTTTCATTTTAAACTGAAATAACAACCAAAAAAAACAATAACCACAAGGCAATCTACAATCAGAAATAGCAGCATGTGCTCCCCTGAGAGGGGGACCCTACCAATCCATAGGAGTATCAAGAAGGGGAAGAGATCAGGATTAGGGCTGGGTAAAACTCAATGCCCGGAACAGGGAAGATGGGTCGGCTACGGGGATGGGGCAGGCGACGGATCGGGCAATAACGGTGGAGTACAGATTCCCCCGCGGTAGGCGTTCCAGGGGCCCCAGACTTTCACCCATGTCCCAGGCTTACCTCTCGCAACATACACCACCTTTTCCCGAAACATGCACCAATCCATATGTTCCTTCCAGGCCGAGACAGTCGGGGACCTCTGAGATCCCCACAGTTGAGCAATATCACGCTTGGCCACCATATATCCCAGAGTCACCCACCACGTCTGTGGCGCCGAGTAGTCGGTAGGTTCCCACACATTCAACAGGCATCTCCTCGCTTCGGGCAGCAGCACAACATGCGTAACCACACGCAGGACCTCATGCACACCACGCCAGAATCGCTCCACCTCCGGGCATTCCCACAATATATGCAGAAAGGTCCCCAAAGCGCCACACCCACGCTTACACAACCCGTCCACAGCATAGCCCATACGCAGAAGCCTCCGCCCCGTCATGTAGACTCTGTGGAGTATCTTGAGCTGGACGAAGCGAAGGCGGGCCGGTATGGCCACCTCTTTCGGGGAGGCCACCGCAAGGGTCCAGTCCTCGTCGTCCAGCTCCAGTCCATCGGCAACCCAAGCCTCACGAAGGGCAGTCAGCAATCCCGTGCGGTCATTGATCAGTTTTTTGTAGATCAGTGAGATCGTGCTGTCCGGAACGTGTCCATCCAGCACTCTATCCTCAAGGGGGGAACACTCCGGGATGGATGCAACGTCCGGGAAGACGGAGCCCAGTGCATGACGGATCTGCAAATACCGAAAGTACTCCCTGCCATGCAAGTGGAATTCCGTCTGCAGCATCTCGAACGTTTTAAATCCTCCCCTCGTCCAGAGATCCCCCACCTTGCTAATGCCTATCATGTCCCACTTCTCGAAGCCCTTCGAGGTCCACAGGGAGCCCAACTGCTCGGACGCGTATAGTGGTGACGCCCGGGTCAGACGATCCTTCCACCCCATCGCCACATTAGCCGCGTGCCACACTCGCACCATGACACGCGTGGGGCCGGTCAGCCGAGCGTCGGGCGTGCTGGAGTAGAGCGCTCGATTATAGTCCCCACCCGGGAGGAGCATCTTATCCATTTCGAATGCCGGGTTTAAAGCGGGCCCATACAGGCCGTGATTAATCGCAGCCAGCTGGGAGGCCCAATAGTATCGTTTGATATCCGGGAGGGCAATCCCGCCGTCATACCATGGGAGCGTCAGCTTCGCCAGGGCGATACGCGGCCTCCCGTCCCAGAACAGGCGGCGCTGCAAACTCTCCACCTCACGGAAGTAGCGCGCTGGGACGGGGTCCATAGTATTCTGCAAAGCGTAGAGGAAGCGCGGCAGAGACATCATCTTAAACAATGCCGCCCGGCCAAGCGGCGAGAGCGGCAAGCGCCGCCAGCGCGTGACATCTTCCTTCAGGCGCTGGAGGGGGGGAAGCAAGTTCCGATCATACCGGGCCTCCGGGTCCAGAGTAATGAAGACACCCAGGTACCGAAATCCCTGCGGGGCGATCTGGATCGGACAGCCCCGCGGGAGAATGGGCGCCTCCCCAGAGAGAACATACACGCACGATTTAGCCCAGTTGATGACAAGGCCGGAGTTACGACCAAATGAATGCAAAACATCAACCAGTACTATAAGTGAGTTACGTGGGGAATCTAGGTACAAGAGGATGTCATCAGCGTATAGGGATACGCGGTCCTCATGCTCGGGGGTCCAACGGAGACCACGGATGGAAGGCTCCCACCGCAGCCACTCTGCCAGGGGCTCCAAGGCAAGCGCAAAAAGGAGCGGCGATAAGGGGCAGCCCTGCCGCGTGCCCCGGCCCAGCTCGAACGGAGCCGATACTCTACCGTTCACCACCTGCGCCAATGGGCCCGAATACAGCAATTTGACCCAGCTGATGAACCCTGCGCCAAAGCCAAACTTCGCAAGCATCATCCAGATGTATGGCCATTCAAGCGTATCAAACGCCATGGTGGCGTCCAGGGATGCCAAAATGGCCGGCTCCCGTATGTACTGAACACGTGCAAGCACCCCATGCAAACGCCGCAAGTTAAGAGCTGTGTTATGATGGGGAATAAAGCCGGACTGATCCTGGTGAACCAGTTCGCCCACCACGCCGACCAGCCGATTGGCCAGGACCTTGGCGAGAATTTTAGGCTCCGCGTTCAGTAGCGAAATGGGCCGATAGGATGTAACCCGGTCCCGAGGTCTCCCCTCCTTGTGGATAACCACGATTGTAGCCAGACGTTGGTCCAGCGGGAGGGAGCCCACCGAATGGGCCTCCAGGAACATCGATCGGAGATGTGGTGCCAGCGTATCCGGTCTCAATTTGTACAACTCGATGGGGAGACCATTAGGACCCATGGCCTTGCCGGAAGCGACCGAACGTATGGCGAGGGCGATTTCGTCGGAGGTTGGAGCGGCGTCCAACGACACTCTGTCCTCCTCCGAAAGGGAAGGCAGCGCGATATCCCTGAGCAGGGTACGGGAATCCTCTTCAGAGCAGGAAGACACCGGGGAATACACCCCACGAAAATAGTCCGCGAAGCAGGAGACAATTTCTTCCGGCTCAGTAACACACACACCGTCTGTTTTCTCAATCAGCGGGACTACACGACTCGCTCTCTCCTTTTTGTCCAGCCACGCAATCAATTTACCAGCCTTATCACCCACATCATACAATCTCCCCTGTTGCTCTCTACTGAGGCCCCTGGCTGCCTCCGTGACGAGGGCCCTATAGGCCGCTTGCTTGAGTTGGAGGACATGCAATACGGCATCCGTCACCCCATTTTCTAGATTACCCTCCAACTCGGCTATCTCAGCTTCCACCCGGGTCACCTCCTCCCGCTCGCGCCTCCGGGTGTGGGAAATGAGGGACAGGGCCTCTCCTCGTAGTACTGTCTTGAATGCCTCCCACAGTGAGACAGCCAAAGGCACGGACCCCACATTCTCGTCAAAGTAGCGCTGGAGGGATTTAATCAATTCAGCGTGAATAGTGGGGTCGCGCAAGTACCAGGGATTGATCGGGACCACCCTACCCTCACCCCTCGGAAAAAGGTCCAGGTGTAACAGGAGCGGGGAATGGTCCGAGATACCCCGTGCCAAATGGCGCACCTCTCCCACCCTCCCAACATAGGCCGCCGGGACCAGGACATAATCTAGTCGTGAGAGACTACCATGGGCCCCCGAATGGAAGGTATACTGTAACTGCGTGGGATGTTTTAAACGCCAGCAATCCACCAATCCCAAAGTGTCCAATAGACCAGAGAGCCACGCTTGGGCCCGGGGGAGGTCCCTAGGGGGGTGACGATCCACAGTCCCGGAAACCACCGCATTAAAATCCCCCCCCACCACCAGAATCCCCCCCGGAAGGCCAAGGAGGAGGCGCCCCAGGTCCGCAAAGGTAGTCGATTGCAGCCCCGGTGGGACGTATACTGACACAAAAACCACCACTTTGCCCTTCATCCTTCCCACCAAGACCGCGTAACGTCCCCTGTCGTCATGGAGCACCTCATCAATCTCCAGCGGAAGCGAGTTCTTAACCATGATGCCCACACCCCGTGAGCCAGACGTAAAGCCCGAATGGGCCACTAGGCGATAGCCACGCCGATTCATGGCGCAGAAGGAGTTGCCAATGAGGTGTGTCTCCTGCAGAAAAACTACATCGGGCGAGATTCGCTTCAAGAACTGCAGGACCACCCCACGTTTAATCCTGTCCCCCAGTCCATTCACGTTCCAGGACAACAGAGTTAGTTCCCTACCTCCCATCATAGACAAGAGCCACCATTCGTCCCCCCGAGAGCACTATAGAGCTAGCACAATGATACTTTAGCCTTGTGGTGAAAACGAACAACACCCCCCCCCATCCCTACCCACCCACCCCAACAAAACTCCCCCCTCCCTGCACCCCTGCATGAGCCCGAACAGCCCCCCCAACGTGCAGTGTGCCTGTCGCCCCATATATATAATAAAAACTAGCTAAGCCCCCTAGAGGAGGAGGGAGAACCCCCAAGAGACCCCACACAACCTCCATAGGAGGGGAAATTATACAGACAGATGCTGAATCGAGAGTGGCAACATTTTTGTCCAGAGTGAAGCCCAACATCACCCCCTCAGTCCCGATCCAGTGTGCCGTCTCCCCCTGCCGCCCCCCCCCCGCCCCCCAGGTCACGATCCCCAGACAGAGTGTCCAGCCAGTCTCCGGCCGCTTCGGGGCGATCAAAAAAGTGCGTGCGACCCTCTACCTCCACTCGCAGCTTGGCTGGGAAGAGCATTGCGTATTTAAGGTTCAAGTCCCGAAGACGGCGCTTGACGCCCTGGAAGCTCAGTCTCTGCTTCTGGACCGCTGGGGTGAAATCCGGATAAAAGTTCACCTCCATGTTGTCAAGCTTAACCGGCCCCAGCAGTCTGGAGTCTTGCAGGATAGCGTCTCTGTCCCGAAAGTTGAAAATCCGGGCAATGAGGGGCCGCGGAGGGGCTCCGACCTTCGGCCTTCCCCCGGGAACCCTGTGGGCCCGCTCCACCACGAAGAATTTACTCAGCCCCCGTGGCTGGAGATGGGTAGCGATCAGGTCCTCCACAAATAGGTCCGCCGCCGCTTCCTCCCGTCCCTCGGGTACTCCGATGATGCGGATGTTGTTTCTCCGGACCCGACTCTCGGAGTCCTCCAGGCGCCGATCCATAAGCGCGCTCGCCTGACTAAGCCGGCGCACCTCTGTTTGTAGCGCCGCCACATCAGTAGTAAGGCCCGATGCGGTGTGGGCCAAAGAATCAACTCGGTCGTTGGTCTTGGAAAGATCGGCCCTCACCAGGCCAACATCCACGAGGACCGAGTCGATCTTCTGTGCCAGTGTGTCGAACCGCTGGCCTACCGAGGCCTTCATCTCGGCAATGGCGCCCATGACATCCCGCAGAGTCAGATCCGTGGGCAGGTCCGGGGCATCAGGAGGGTCCTCAGGGGATTTGTGCGGTCCGCCGGGAGATCCCTTCTGGAGGGTATAGCGGTCCATACTGTTGGCCTGATGGGTGGTGCCACGCCGGGTCGGCTTGGTCTTTGCCCGGTCTCCATCTTGTTTGGTGGCCATGGCCACTAGGCTCCCGTTCGCACCAGTCACGTCGTGAAGGGCAGGCAATCAGGGCCACAAGCTCCGGGGGGGGCCACCCCCGATCGGCGGGGTGGGTCACAGCCGGCGGGCAGGCCAAGTCTCCCAGCGAGACCACACCAAAACAAAGAGTCCCGCGACCCAACCCTGCAGTGATTGCAAGGGGGTGCGAAAGCGAAAGCGAAAGCGCGGGGTGCGCGACTCGCCAGGCCCGGCCCGCCGCTGTTGTTCACTTTGTCACTGGATCACCCCTCAGCGCAAATCCGGGGTCTGGTGAAGAGAAGACCGCAGACTTCAACCGGTGCTCACTCCGGTGTCCGAGGTCCGATTTGACAACGGGAACACATTCCCCTCATTCGAGACAGGATAAATTCAGGATAGTCGTGGGAGGTTGCGGAGGTCCTCGGGAGCCTCGCACCTACGCGGCCATCTTGGTTGCGCGCTAGGCTCCTCCCCCTTAGTCTCTATTTTTGAATGTGTGTATCAAAGGTTAAATTAGGGTGAGAGGAGGTCTGCCACTCTATCACAAGGATGATGTCATCAGTGATATCATTTGAGATGTCATCAGTGATGTCATGAGTGATGTCACTGACCATGTCATGAGTGATGTAATATGTGACGTCATCAGCAGTGCATTGCGGGCGCACGATTTATAGTTAGCTGAACTAACTATAACGGGGAAATTTCAATGGTTTTGTACAAGTGAAAAGTCCAGCTAACTATAACACCCCTGAAACCTATAGTTTTTTCAGTGAATTTCTGAGGTTTTTTAAATGCTAATTCCTAACTATAACGTGCCTGAAACCTATGGTTTTTTCTGTGAATTTCAAAGGTTTTTTAAATGCTAATTTCTAACTATGCCTACAGAGATAGGACATGTGAAGAAAGAAGAAAAAATGCACAGAAAGAAAAAAAAGAAGTGCAGGAAGAAGCAACAGAAGTCCTCAAAGACGAAGAAAAGTGCAGGAAGAAGGATAACGCACAGAAAGAACAAAAAGAAGAGCAGAAAGAAGCCTTGTTGCAAAATCATCCTGTACCCTCAACTTTTTCAGACGGATACTGGTGGTAACTGAGTCTGACTAACCAGTCCTAGAGCCAGTGCTATGTTAAAAGACACTTAGAATACAGTGAAAACACTTACATACACTAGGGAACACTATGCGTTGGGGTCCCCCTGTGATTAGCATGACCTCCTCTGTAAGCCCCTAGTATATAATAGGGCAGGGGGATTAAAACTACCTCTTAAAACAGGCCACAGGCCGTTTTTGCTCACGTTAACTCAGGCCCCGTCCCCTCCCTTCACCACTGTGTAAACACGCCCTGTGTCTGTTTTTAGTTGGGAGATTAAGTTCATTTGAATCCTGAGGGTCCCTAGGGTCCAACTAGCCCACTAGGTACCTCCAGTGAGTGCCACAGAGCTGCGTTGCAGAGAGGTGTAAAAAGTGGCACGGCCTGGACCACCTCTCTGCAATGCAGCTCAGTGGCGCTTACTGGAAGCACTTGGTGGGCTAGTTAGCCCCCAGGGGCCCTCAGTATTGAAGGGAAATTATATCCCCAATTTAAAACGTGCCATAGTGCGTGTTTGCACACGTCACCTCAGGCCCCGTCCCCTCCCTTCACCACTGTGTAAACGCGCCCTGTGGCTGTTCTAAGTTGAGAGATTAAGTCCCCTTGAATCCTAAGGGTCCCTAGGGTCAAACTAGACCACTAGGTACCTTCAGTAAGCGCCACAGAGCTGCGTTGCAGAGAGGTGTAAAAAGGGGCTTGGCCTCAGAACACCTGTCTGCAGCGCAGCTCCCTGGTGCATACTGGAGATGCCTGTTGGGCTATTTGGCCCTCAGGGACCCTCAGTATTGAAGAGGAATTAATTCCCCAACTTACAACTCGCCAGGGGGCGCGTTTGCAGAGTGCTGCAAGGAGGGGGCATGGCCTCCGGCACGATGCCAGTCTTTTATTTATTTTAATTTTTTAAGAAGGGGGGCTGTGTGGTTCCCCTTCTTATTCTAATTTATTGGCCCTGATGACCCCATCCCCCAGGGCCTGTCTCCTAATTATATTTTTTTGACCCCAGTCCCCAGGGCCGGCCACTGTTTTTTATTATTTTAAAAAAATATATATTTATAGACACACCTAGGACATGCTGGACAAACCGTAAGTACCTATCACCATGACGATTTGCGTGATATTCATTAAAAGGCGACTATGCATACAATGAATCCACGTGGAATGTATTTACACCACTAGTGAAGCTCTGACATGTCTGATGCCCTACCGTGCCTAGTCCCGGTAGACACCCTTGTCATTTATTTATACAAACATGGGTAGCTATTGACGGGCACATTTAATACACATGCACACCAAGCCATTTAAAGGGGATTCGACAAAAATTCGACCAAAACTATGCAAGAAAACCCCCTCACGGTTAATAAAACACACATCCACTGCCGGATGTGTAATACTTTTTATTTTACTCTCTGGAAAGGGGACGAACATCACTTGAGAGTCACAGCGCGCTCCTGGCAGAGCCCAATGCTGTGTTACACCCACCATTGCCTGCTGAGTGCCACACACCTCTGTGTTGTATTCCACTAGCTAGTGCATATGCTATGACACTCTCTAGCCCATGTGCACTGTAACACCACCCCGTGAATATGTCATGCCACACTTGTCTTCGCACGGGTTATATTGCCCCATCTAACGTACCTTCCTCGGTGCCTATGTTATAACGCACAGTGCTATGCCATACATATTACAATCTGGGATCCATATCTTTGTCACAGTGCATATGCAACGTTACACTCCCCAGCACATATTTTATATTACAACTTTAGAGACTAGCTAGGTTACACAACACTGCCCTGTGCATATTACACTCCAAGGCGCATATCGCATAGCACGCGCTAGTGCCTGTGCTATCTCGCGCTCTCCAATGAATCTGTCATTGCGCACAATGTATTGCATATTATATTTCACGCCCGGTTCATCTTATATCACACTTTTTGGTGCATAGTTTATACCATACACTATATCTAGTTTTCCTTTTCAATCGTGCTCTCAGGACTATGTTCTATATAACACTGTGTTCACCTACCCTTTTCACGGGCATTACATTTTGCGATAGGGGGTGGAGGGTCAGAGGGTGTTTCTGCCAAGGGAGCCCGGAGTCACAGTCACAAACGTCCTCTTCTTCCTGAATAAAAGTGAGATTATGCTGCATACTTGTTCATATTTTAAGTAGTTCGCACAGACACACGTTTTAAAAACAATAAAGTTCCTAATACCCGCCTTCTCTGAACAGTTAGCTTGCTGCCCCATCCCCCTCCTCCCTATCCTCTGTTGTGTGAATCCATGGACTAGCCTCCTCCCTCCTGCCATGCATGGTCTGATGTGCTGCCACTGCCCTCAATTTAGTATGATGTACCAGTCCACTCCTCCTGCCCTCCATTGCCCAATTCTATGCCCCATCATTGACCTCCTGCTTAAACTCTGTGCTTAGCTTGCTGCCCCTATTCTCCTTCCCCCTGCCCTCCGATGTCTTTGTGCATGCCCCTGCTCCATCATTTTTGCCCACCATGTTCCATGAACCTGCCACTCCTATCTACTCTGAGTGTTCTGTTGAGCTGCCACTCCCCTCCCACCTGCCTAGCATTGTCAGATGACTGCAACCTGTCCCTGCCACCTCCACCCTGCCTGTCCACATGCCATGCCCCTATCCTCCTGTCCTACATGGTCCATTATACTGCCACACCCTTCTGCCCTCCCTGGTCTGTTGCGCTGGAACTGCTCCTCCTGCCTGCCCTGTGCGGTCTGTTGTGAGGCCCCTTCCCCTGAACTTTCTTGTCTCTGCACAGGTCCTGACCCTCGTCCTTTGTGCATGCCCCTGCACCCTCCTTCTTGCCCATCATAGCCATTGTGCTGCCACTAACCCTCCCACTTGCCATGCATGGTCTTCTGTGCTGCCATGGCCCCTCCCACCTTCCCTGTGTGGTCAGTTAGCTGCCCCTGACCCCCTCCCACCTTCCCTCCATGGTCTGTGTGTATGCCATCACAGTCTCATTGTTGCTCTTCATGGTGTGTCTTGCTTCTAGTGCCCATCCTGCCTGACCTCCATGGCTATCTTGCTGCTCCTGCCCTGCCCCCTTGCCCCCAGCCCTCTGTTTACATGTGCAGACCCCTACTCCCTCCCTCCTGGCTTGTCTGTTCCATTGTAATGCGCCTGATCTGTCCCTCCTGCCCTTTATGGTCTGTTATGCTGCAGCTTTCTCTCCTGTCTGTCCATTATGGTCAGCTAACTACCATTGCCTCTTGCCCCTCTGTTCTCTGTTGTCCATGTGCATGGTCCTGTCCCCTCCCTCTTGCTTTCTATGGATTGTTGTGCTGCACTCCCGTCCCGCATGCCCTGTGTGGTGTATTGTGCTGCTGTAAACCCTGATGCCTGCCCTGCAGGGTCAGTTTGGTGCACCTCTCCATGTCCCTCCTGTCCTCTGTTATCCAAGTCCATGTCCCTACCCCATTTCCTTCCATGATCCAATGTACCATACTTGCGAACATTTTGAACTTGGTAAGAGGGAGATTTTGAAAAAAAACTGGGGTGTTGATTTTCCCCTTTGAGTTACATTGAAAAAGAGGAGATTGTAGACAGGAGACAGATCAAATAAAGCCCATTTGAGCTTAAAAACATTGGACGTTTCCTGGCTGAATCGAGTCTGTTGGCATGTATGGTTGTACTACCATTGCCTCTTCCTTCTGCCCACAATGGTCTATTACATTGCAACAGCCTCTCTTGCAAGTCCTGTATTGTTGGTTTGTTGCCCCTGCCCCCCTTTCCACTGCCCTCCATAGTCTGTTGTGTTGCCACGGCTGTAAAGATGACTACTCAAGGTAAGGCTTGTAAATTATTTAATCTCTAATGGACAACGCACTCAACCCGGAGGCACAGTGCGTAATGAATCACTGAAGGTAACCAACTGTCTCAACTGTCAACATAAGAATCTCCAGCTGTCAACATTCCAGCTGGTAGCTGCCACGAGCAGGAGGGGAGGGGCGCGCGGGGAGAAGCTATTGGCTAAGGGGGGGGGGGGGGAGGTTAAGTACACAACACAACACATCTTCTTCCCATATGAAAAGTTGAACCTAGAGGAAGAAAGGAAGAAAAGACATGAACACTGACAGGTGCCGTGCCTAGTTAACTATTCAAAATTATAGTCTTTATATTTGCAGGGTTTGGCTACACTGCGTCCGCATTTGCTGGTGATGGTCACTTCATCCAAAGTGTTATTCTCGGGCACCAGTTCATGACTCTGTTCTTGTCTTTCAATAGAATCCAAAGAACTACTAGTGGCACCCATATCAGGAAAACTGACTGCACCACTATGCTCCGATCTCTCTTGTTCTTCCTCAGACACATGGTCACTTGCCTTACCAGGAGATGTCTCCGAGACGCTTGTGCTATGTTCTCTCATACCCCCAATGGTTTCGATATTCTCACCACCTTCTCTACTTCCTTTGTTTTCTCTAATAGTTTGTGGTCGCAAGCCAATGCCCACCCTCTTCCATGCCATGTCCGGACACTTCAGGGGTTGGAGAGGAGGTCTCAGGGTAGTATGTGATTTGTCTGAATTTTCACATTGCATGCAGTTTTTCACCGCTCTCTCAATTTGTATGTCGCACACAGGCCACCTTTGTTTAGTTTTGTTTGTGTCCAAATATCCCTCCTGGCAAAGTTCAATGAGATTCTCTCTTAAAGTGGTCGGAGGTATAACCTTTCCTTGTCTTCAAAACCAGTTTGTTTTCCGTGGACAGTTCATTCCTCAATTCCCAGAAAGGCCGCAATTCATCTCTAAGTAATACCTTTTTGGGCCATCCTTCCACAATAAGTTTCCTAACCTCTTTAACGTTCCATCTCTTTTGTTCTCTTTGTTCCATACCTCTTCTTTAATGCTCGGGAACTCTTCATTGATGCTTGCTACACATATTTCATCTTCCTCTACTTCGTATTGTGTAACCTGGACCTGTTCAACACTGTTTGGGTTTAGAGTTATTCCAAGTTTTCCCTGGTCCTTCCAACCAAGCACTGATGGGCCTGTGACAGCAACATACATCTTGCTGTTGGTTTTTCTTCCCTTAAATGCAAATGTAAGTTTTTTGTAACCCTTAAGTTCAATCGGTTCTCCCGTGAATGTTTTAAGTGATATGTCAGGTCTTTCTAATTGTCTACTCACCTTATTTCTAAATTTCTCCCTCCAAACATCACGGTTGACAATAGTACATGGTGAACCCGAATCAGCTACTATATCTATAAGCACACCTCCAATATCCACCACGCACATTGGTTTCTTTTCCTTCCTCTTCTCGTTATCCTCTTTATCCGTTGCCTCAGTTACATATATTACACATAAGTTGTACTCCGAATCATCCGAAGAGTTATTTCCAAGATCTTCCTCATCCTCCTCCTCTACAAATTTACTTTTTCTTTTATCTTCCACTTGCATGCTTTCTGAAAATGACCAATGATCCCACAATGGGTACATTTGTTGTTTCTCGCTGGGCATTTCCAGTCGTTCGCCAAATGCTTACTGCTGCCGCACCTGTAACATTTCAACTGCTCGTACGAACTAGCATTCTCTTTGATTTTTGTTGTGTCCTTCACTCTATTACGAGTACTTTTCTTATACCCACTTATTCTTGCCACTACATTTGCTTCCTCAATTTTACCTTTTCCCTCATCGATGACTTCCTTCGCACAACAACCAGTCAATTCTGCCTTCTTTACGATTGCAATAACCTGTTGGAGAGGTTTTTCACCTTTAGCCCATAAGGCGTCCTGAATGTTACAATTTGCAGCACACATCACTATCTGATCCCTAATTAAGTCATCATGCATGTTACCAAACTTGCATGAGAGCGCCAAGTTGTTTAAAGCAGCAACGTAGACTTCTATATTTTCTTCTTTTCCTTGTTTCCTTCTGTAGAAGTTATACCTGTGCACCGCAACACATACTGTCGGTTTATAATAACTGTCTAAATCTTCCATTGCCTCATCATAAACATTTCTCTCTTCTCCAACTCTTATTTTCTTAGTAATGTTGTTATACACTGTTAGCCCACCAGCACCTAAACAATGTAATAGTATTTTTTTCTTTTCCTCCTGTTTTAGTGGTTCATCTTCTTTATCAAATGTGGATATATAATTACTGAAATACTCCTTCCACTGTTCCCACTTCACAGTTGGTACGCCAGTACCCTTTAAGAATGCTTCTGGTGGCTGTAAATTATATATATTGCCTGTTGCCATGTTTATACTTGCTTTACTTGACCTATTGTTTTCTTCAAATTTTTTCTTTATTTACTTCTTTTGATCACGTACACAATTAACTCTCACCTGCTCATTTGCGCCCATGCGGTAGAACCCCAGTCTATTGTTTTCTTCATCAACCGCTCCTTTGCGCCTGAACATTCAAAGTCCTGTATGCCTCCGTCAGACTTGTTCGTTTTGTTTCCGTTCTCTATTCTCTTAGACGGGACTTCAACTAACATGCTGACACGCACACTTCCTGTGCGTGTTAGCGCGCTGGAACACTAGAACGGAGACTCTACTTCCTGTGATTCCTCCTCCTCTTCTACGTCTCAACGTTCTTTCGTCAGCGCCTAGATCTGAGGTGATATCCCATAGACATATAATGTTAACTTACTTTTCCTTACTCTTAAATTATGTCGCAAAGCATCACCAGCGATGGCTTGAAGGCAGCGTTAATCCTTCCTTATTTATACAATTCAAACTCCTTCGGTTTCACTTAGAGCGCAGTATACCTCAAAACGTATTTATTTCTCTTCAATTATGTCGCAAATCTTCACCTGCGATGGCTTGAAGGTAGCGTTAATCTTCCCTTCATTATGCAAATTCAAATTCCTTCAGTTTCACTTATAGCGTAGACTTCCTCAAAACGTTTTCAGTTTACTTCAAATATGTCGTAAATCTTCACCTGCGATGGCTTGAAGGCAGCGTTAATCTTCCCTTCTTTATTCAAATTCAAACTCCTTCAGTTTCACTTAGAGCGCAGTCTTCCTCAAAACGCTCTTACTCTTTTTCACCTTATTAATGCGAGTGAGGAATGCCTTCTCATTTCCTTTTCATTTCATAACACACTGCTTTACTTTTCTTCACTTCCTTTTAGTAACAACAGTCCACTTTTACTGATACCATTCATTCATATTCGTTTCTTCTTTCAGTTAACAATTTTCTAAGTGCCAATAATGTTCACACATTATCCGCAGGTCTTACTTCTTGTCCTTCCTCGCTACCAATGTACTTCTTTTACTTGCTGTTGCTCCTTAATTTAATATTTTCCAAGTTATTTCATTACCTCCTTTTTTTCAAATTCAATCACTTCATCTTCTTGGGTTCATCCTCGCGTTGTCTGACCATGCCTCGTCGCCAAATTGTAAAGATGACTACTGAAGGTAAGGCTTGTAAATTATTTAATCTCTAATGGACAACGCACTCAACCCGGAGGCACAGTGCGTAATGAATCACTGAAGGTAACCAACTGTCTCAACTGTCAACATAAGAATCTCCAGCAGTCAACATTCCAGCTGGTAGCTGCCACGCGCAGGAGGGGAGGGGCGCGCGGGGAGAAGCTATTGGCTAAGGGGGGGGGAGGTTAAGTACACAACACAACACATCTCCTTCCCATATGAAAAGTTGAACCTAGAGGAAGAAAGGAAGGAAAGACATGAACACTGACAGGTGCCGTGCCTAGTTAACTATTCAAAATTATAGTCTTTATATTTGCAGGGTTTGGCTACACTGCGTCCGCATTTGCTGGTGATGGTCACTTCATCCAAAGTGTTATTCTCGGGCACCAGTTCATGACTCTGTTCTTGTCTTTCAATAGAATCCAAAGAACTACTAGTGGCACCCATATCAGGAAAACTGACTGCACCACTATGCTCCGATCTCTCTTGTTCTTCCTCAGACACATGGTCACTTGCCTTACCAGGAGATGTCTCCGAGGCGCTTGTGCTATGTTCTCTCATACCCCCAATGGTTTCGATATTCTCACCACCTTCTCTACTTCCTTTGTTTTCTCTAATAGTTTGTGGTCGCAAGCCAATGCCCACCCTCTTCCATGCCATGTCCGGACACTTCAGGGGTTGGAGAGGAGGTCTCAGGGTAGTATGTGATTTGTCTGAATTTTCACATTGCATGCAGTTTTTCACCGCTCTCTCAATTTGTATGTCGCACACAGGCCACCTTTGTTTAGTTTTGTTTGTGTCCAAATATCCCTCCTGTCAAAGTTCAATGAGATTCTCTCTTAAAGTGGTCGGAGGTATAACCTTTCCTTGTCTTAAAACCAGTTCGTTTTCCGTGGGCAGTTCATTCCTCAATTCCCAGAAAGGCCGCAATTCATCTCTAAGTAATACCTTTTTGGGCCATCCTTCCACAATAAGCTTCCTAACCTCTTTTAAGGTTCCATCTCTTTCGTTCTCTTTGTTCCATACCTCTTCTTTAATGCTCGGAAACTCTTCATTGATGCTTGCTACACATATTTCATCTTCCTCTACTTCGTATTGTGTAACCTGGACCTGTTCAACACTGTTTGGGTTTAGAGTTATTCCAAGTTTTCCCTGGTCCTTCCAACCAAGCACTGATGGGCCTGTGACAGCAACATACATCTTGCTGATGGTTTTTCTTCCCTTAAATGCAAATGTAAGTTTTTTGTAACCCTTAAGTTCAATCGGTTCTCCCGTGAATGTTTTAAGTGATATGTCAGGTCTTTCTAATTGTCTTCCCACCTTACTTCTAAATTTCTCCCTCCAAACATCACGGTTGACAATAGTACATGGTGAACCCGAATCAGCTACTATATCTATATGCACACCTCCGATATCCACCACGCACATTGGTTTCTTTTCCTTCCTCTTCTCGTTATCCTCTTTATCCGTTGCTTCAGTTACATATATTACACATAAGTTGTACTCCGAATCATCCGAAGAGTTATTTCCAAGATCTTCCTCATCCTCATCCTCTACAAATTTGACTTTTTCTTTTATCTTCCACTTGCATGCTTTCTGAAAATGACCAATGATCCCACAATGGGTACATTTGTTGTTTCTCGCTGGGCATTTCCAGTCGTTCGCCAAATGCTTACTGCTGCCGCACCTGTAACATTTCAACTGCTCGTACGAACTAGCATTCTCTTTGATTTTTGTTGTGTCCTTCACTCTATTACGAGTACTTTTCTTATACCCACTTATTCTTGCCACTACATTTGCTTCCTCAATTTTACCTTTTCCCTCATCGATGACTTCCTTCGCACAACGACCAGTCAATTCTGCCTTCTTTACGATTTCAATAACCTGTTGGAGAGGTTTTTCACCTTTAGCCCATAAGGCGTCCTGAATGTTACAATTTGCAGCACACATCACTATCGGATCCCTAATTAAGTCATCATGCATGTTACCAAACTTGCATGAGAGCGCCAAGTTCTTTAAAGCAGCAACGTAGTCTTCTATGTTTTCTTCTTTTCCTTGTTTCCTTCTGTAGAACTTATACCTGTGCACCGCAACACATACTGTCGGTTTATAATAACTGTCTAAATCCTCCATTGCCTCATCATAAACATTTCTCTCTCCTCCAACTCTTATTTTCTTAGTAATGTTGTTATACACTGTTAGCCCACCAGCACCTAAACAATGTAATAATATTTTTTTCTTTTCCTCCTGTTTTAGTGGTTCATCTTCTTTATCAAATGTGGATATATAATTACTGAAATACTCCTTCCACTGTTCCCACTTCACAGTTGGTACGCCAGTACCCTTTAACAATGCTTCTGGTGGCTGTAAATTATATATATTGCCTGTTGCCATGTTTATACTTGCTTTACTTGACCTATTGTTTTCTTCAAATTTTTTCTTTATTTACTTTTTTTGATCACGTACACAATTAACTCTCACCTGCTCATTTGCGCCCATGCGGTAGAACCCCAGTCTATTGTTTTCTTCATCAACCGCTCCTTTGCGCCTGAACATTCAAAGTCCCGTATGCCTCCGTCAGACTTGTTCGTTTTGTTTCCGTTCTCTATTCTCTTAGACGGAACTTCAACTAAGATGGTGACACGCACACTTCCTGTGCGTGTTAGCGCGCTGGAACACTAGAACGGAGACTCTACTTCCTGTGATTCCTCCTCCTCTTCTACGTCTCAACGTTCTTTCATCAGCGCCTAGATCTGAGGTGATATCCCATAGACGTATAATGTTAACTTACTTTTCCTTACTCTTAAATTATGTCGCAAAGCATCACCAGCGATGGCTTGAAGGCAGCGTTAATCCTTCCTTATTTATACAATTCAAACTCCTTCGGTTTCACTTAGAGCGCAGTATACCTCAGAACGTATTTATTTCTCTTCAATTATGTCGCAAATCTTCACCTGCGATGGCTTGAAGGTAGCGTTAATCTTCCCTTCATTATGCAAATTCAAACTCCTTCAGTTTCACTTATAGCGTAGACTTCCTCAAAACGTTTTCAGTTCACTTCAAATATGTCGTAAATCTTCACCTGCGATGGCTTGAAGGCAGCGTTAATCTTCCCTTCTTTATTCAAATTCAAACTCCTTCAGTTTCACTTAGAGCGCAGTCTTCCTCAAAACGCTCTTACTCTTTTTCACCTTATTAATGCGAGTGAGGAATGCCTTCTCATTTCCTTTTCATTTCATAACACACTGCTTTACTTTTCTTCACTTCCTTTTAGTAACAACAGTCCACTTTTACTTATACCATTCATTCATATTTGTTTCTTCTTTCAATTCACAATTTTCTAAGTGCCAACAATGTTCACACATTATACGCAGGTCTTACTTCTTGTCCTTCCTCGCTACCAATGTACTTCTTTTACTTGCTGTTGCTCCTTAATTTAATATTTTCCAAGTTATTTCATTACCTCCTTTTTTCAAATTCAATCACTTCATCTTCGTGGGTTCATCCGTGCGTCGTCCGACCATGCCTCGTCGCCAAATTGTAAAGATGACTACTGAAGGTAAGGCTTGTAAATTATTTAATCTCTAATGGACAACGCACTCAACCCGGAGGCACAGTGCGTAATGAATCACTGAAGGTAACCAACCGTCTCAACTGTCAACATAAGAATCTCCAGCTGTCAACATTCCAGCTGGTAGCTGCCACGCGCAGGAGGGGAGGGGCGCGCGGGGAGAAGCTATTGGCTAAGGGTGGGGGGGGGGTTAAGTACACAACACAACAACGGCCCTTCCTGCCTGCTCAGTGTGGTTAAATTGTTGCCTTTGCACCCTCCTACCTGCCTTCAATTTTCAGAGTCCGTGCCCCTGGCCTCTGCCTCTCAACAGTATCCTAATGAACAACTAGATTGCTAACATTCTATATTTATTACAAAAGTGTGGAACGCCTGACGTCATCTTGATGTAATCAAACCTGTAATACCTAGAGCATTTCCTTTAGAAATTACATATATGAGAGGGTCTTATTGGCATCAAAATTATGGTTAGTGCTCTAAAAGACTAAAATAAGGACATATTTTCTGAGTTTTCAAATAGCGACAAAGCACTTTTAAATTATTTGTTATCTTTATGTTTTTTTATCCAGTTGATTACTTGATTAAATGTTGCACTTAGGGGAGAGGATGTGGTGTTACTTCCAGAACTGCAGACTTTGCAACTGGGGAACCAGGTTGGAGTTTCTGCTTCAGCTCGACATTCTGTGATTCTGGTCAAATCACTTAGTCTCCCCATGTCTACAACCAAAATGAATTTGTTCTTGTGTGATGTAACCAATGCTCATGTAAAGCACTCCAATACCTGACAAGTCTGCACTATATAACACTGCAAAAACACAAAATAATAAGTGTTTTGCACACTTCTGTCATTGGGCTATATTTGGGCTACATCTGGGTGATTTTGGGCTACATTTGGGCTCTTTTGTCTCCGGTGGCCATCTTGGGAGATTTATTTGTTATGAAGTTTCCTAATTTCCTCATGTACTGCAGTCTCCTCAGTAGGAAATGCTTTCATTTTTTTTACTTTGATTCCATCATGAAGGTATTCAGATATGTCACACATTTGCCATAAATTCTGAATGTTAGCACTCTAGTTGCTCATTAGATCACTGTAGTAAAACAACTGTTCACCATGGAAGTCTGCTCCTGGTATTAAAAGTGCATGTTTCAGTCTGCATGTCAGAATTTTTTAATGAAATAGAAGAGGATTTGAGAAGTCACTCAAAATGTTCCCTCATTTTCTTTCTTCAGCATTAATCATACTTTCTATGGCAAAATGAACCCCCTCATTGTGTTCCTTTTTAAATTAAATGTTTTAAGTGTTACCAGTTTATTCCAATCAAGATGGCTTCAGGTGTGCCATACTTTTGTCATAATGAAGACAGTAAGCGCTCTAGTTGTTTTTAAGAACACTCTGGGACATTCTGTCATTGGGCTATACTTGGGCTACATCTGGGTGATATTTGGGCTACATTTGGGCTCTTTTGTCTCTGTTGGCCATCTTGGGAGACTTATTTGTTATGAAGTTTCCTAATTTCCTCATTTACTGCAGTCTCCTCAGTAGGAAATACTTTCAGTTTTTTACTTTGATTCCATCAAGAAGGCATTCAGATGTGTCACACATTTGCCATACATTCAGAATGTTAGCACTCTTTTTGCTCATTAGATCACTGTACTAAAGCTACTGCTAACCAGGGAAAACTGCTGCTGGTATTTAAAGTGCATGTTTCAGTCTGCATGTCAGAATTTTTTAATGAAATAGAAGAGGATTTGAGAAGTCATTCAAAATGTGCCCTAATTTTTCTTTCTGCAGCACTAATCATACTTTTTATGGAAAAATGAACCCCCTAATTTTGTTCCTTTTTAAATTAAATGTTTTAAGAGTTACCACTTTAATCCAAGCAAGATGGCTTCAGGTGTGCCATGCGTTTATCATAAGTAGGACTGTTAGCGCTCTAGTTGTTCTTTGGAACACTCTGGGAAGCTGCAGTAGAACACAAAGGAATCAACTGACAGTCTCTGCCCTTGTTGGATGTACATGTTTTACTGAGAATGTCAGACTTCATTCTCACATGACTGAGAAAGATAATGTGAATTTACAGAAAATAAGCTCTCAGTTTAGCTTATAGATCACCTTCCAAACCTCTGTGGGAAAAGCATGAGAAAATATTTTTCTCTCAATCATGATATCCCAGCAGAAGGCTTTTTCACATGGTGAAATCACCTTAGAACATACCACAATTCCTAAAATGAGTATGGTACCATCAACAAATGGTTTATAATGTAACTAAAGTCTTAAAACCTTCTATTAACTGCAATGCTTTTTAATGAGGTGCTATCATGTATATTGGTCCCAAGATGGCTGCCAACACTTCTTGGATGAAGTGCTGACAGCCAATCAGATCTCAGGATGAGATGTGTGGTTAGGCTCCGCCCACATATATATATGATTTTACTTTTGATTTTCTCAGGAACTACTGAACAGATTGACACCAGACCTGCAAAAGGCACATCCCTGAGCTGAGGACTACCTCTCTGCCAAATTTCAAGTAATTCTGTTCAGCCGTTCGGGCTGTTCCTTGGACTAAAGGTCCCTATGGAAAATTGCATGGGGAAAACGCGTTTTGGGACCCCCCTTTTTTCTCAGCCCCTGCTTGACGAATCCCCCCGAGACTTTCAGGGTAGGAGCGGAGCGGAGCGCCCCACCTATTTTGAAAATTTCGCGAGGATTCGTCAACCGGCGCCAAAGTTATTCCAAATAGAATGTTGCGGATTTCCTATGGAAACACGGTCCTAACTATAACTATCTACTGGCGACCGCCAGTAGATAATATATATATATATATATATATATATATATATATAGATATATATAGATATATATATATATATATATATATATATATAATTAAAGGAGGCAGATTTGAACTTACCTGTGTGGGCTCACGTCTTTCCTACTGGAGAGGTTCATTTGGTCGGATGTTATGTGCATGGCCACTCGCACTCAAGCCCCCACCCCCAAGAGTTCGGCGGACCGTGGCAACTGTTGGTGCATCTCAAGGTGCTTGAGAAAACGCCGAACCACCGCAATTCACAGCGTAATGCGAGGCCAGAGGACTGGATGATTATTGTATCGCGGCGCCCTTGCTTACTCAGGCGATGGCACACCTGCACGCTGTGATTACTGTTGGTGGGGTGAAGGTCAGCAGATCGAGCCACCAGAACACTACAAGGACCATAAGTCTAAGGGAGCTGCAGTCACCGCCCACTGGGGGTAAGGACTTCCACATGTGTAACTGCAGCTAGTTAAACTCGGGCAGCAAGCTTGAAGATCATCCCCTTTAAATGTGGTAGGAGTGTCTTCGTGTATTTCAGAGAGACGCTCTTTACTTGAAGTGGACAATTCATTTGAAACAAGCAATGGCATCAGAGGAAGGCACGGAGTGCCGAAATGCATAATGCCGTTTGTTTATTGTAATTAAAGGAGGCAGATTTGAACTTACCTGGGGGGGGGGGGGGTCACTTCTTTCCTACTGGAGAGGTTCGTTTGGTCGGATGTTATGTGCGTGGCCACTCGCACTCAAGCCCCCACCCCCAAGAGTTCGGCGGACCGTGGCAACTGTTGGTGCATCTCAAGGTGCTTGAGAAAACGCCGAACCACCGCAATTCACAGCGTAATGCGAGGCCAGAGGACTGGGTGATTATTGTATTGCGGCGCCCTTGCTTACTCAGGCGATGGCACACCTGCACGCTGTGATTACTGTTGGTGGGGTGAAGGTCAGCAGATCGAGCCACCAGAACACTACAAGGACCATAAGTCTAAGGGAGCTGCAGTCACCGCCCACTGGGGTAAGGACTTCCACATGTGTAACTGCAGCTAGTTAAACTCGGGCAGCGAGCTTGAAGATCATCCCCTTTAAATGTGGTAGGAGTGTCTTCGTGTATTTCACAGAGACGCTCTTTACTTGAAGTGGACAATTCATTTGAAACAAGCAATGGCATCAGAGGAAGGCACGGAGTGCTGAAATGCATAATGCCGTGTGTTTATTGTAATTAAAGGAGGCAGATTTGAACTTACCTGTATGGGCTCACGTCTTTCCTACCGGAGAGGTTCGTTTTGTCGGATATATATATATATATATATATATATATATATATATATATATATATAAATAATTCGGCTGCATGTGAAATATAGATATGCAGCAGTGTCTGTGCTCGAGGCAGTCCTCAAACTTGTGGCAGTTACGCCCGGGGGCGCTGTTGTCTCGCTCGTCCTCCCCTCACTCTTGCCCTCCTCGGGCAGTCTCTTGTCCGGTCCTCTTTCCTTCCTTGAGGCTGGGGAGTGGGGAGCGCTGGGTGACCACTGCACCTCTCTCTCTGTCCGCAGTGTAGGGGCTGTCACTCCCCGCACGGGGCAGGCTCAATGAAGGTACGCCCAGGAGGGGCCTAGGCTGCGGGTGTCCTACCAGGCCCTGATGCCCTGCAGAGTCCCCGGGCAGCGCGGCATGGAGGTCCCTTGGTGCCCCTGCGGCTGCACTGCTGTGTTCAGCTGGCCCAGGTTGCCCATGCTCATGAAGGGGCTGTCCCCTGTGCTGCCCTGTGCGGCTGGGAGGCTGGAGTAGTTGCAGCTGTAGTTGCTGTTGTACTGGGGGCTGTTGCTGTAGCTGTAGGCCGGGTAGGTGTTGTAGGAGTAGGGCATGCCGCCCACGGTGTGTATGTAGGCCGTGCTGTAGCTCTGAGAGCCTCAGAGGCAGGGCTTGCCAATCTCGCACCAGCACTGGTACGGCCACCCTCCGGGGCTGCCAACTGAGCTCTCACCTGCATGCGGAAATCCTTAATCAGGTCTCTCTGATTGGCGTCAGAAACTTTCTAGCCTGGTGATATTCGAACACAGCCTGACTAGGCCAGGGTCCGGACTTCGGTCCCATCTGACTACAGACATTCTAACTGAGCCTCCACCTGGCTAGAGATATTTTAATGGAGTCCCCGTGCAGCAAGGGCCTCTCTAGCCGGGCCCTCAACCTCGAAGGATGCCCTCGGTGGACGCTCAGGCGACATGGGGTGTTCCTACTGGACCCTCACCCTACTAACAACAGCATAATTTCGACAGAGACCCCCCCATGGGCTAGGGGCATTCTAACAGATCTACCACTAGACTAGCGACAAGGATCTCACCCGCATAAGGGCATTCTAGCTGCATCCTCTTTAAATGGCAAATGGGGACAGGATATGGCATACTGACCAGAGCTGCCTACTTGGGAACCGAGTTCGAATCTCGGCACCCGCTCCACATGTGTGATTCTGGCCAAACCACTTAATCTCCCTATGCCTACACAAAAAATGAATGTGTCCTTGTAACTGGCGTTCATATAAAGTGCATTGGGTTGAGCATGCGCTATATAAAACTGCAAAACAAAAAAGCTTCTGCCGGAAATCCTTAATCAGGTCTCTCTGATTGGCTTCAGGAACCTTCTAGCCTGGTGATATTCGAACACAGCCTGACTAGGCCAGGGTCTGCCCTTCGGTACCATCTGACTACAGACATTCTAACTAAGCCTCCACCCAGCTAGAGATATTTTAACAGAGTACCCGTGCAGCAATGGGCGCTCTAGCCGCATTTTGCATGCGGCCTCGGAGCTCCGGCGCTTCTTCCAGCCCGGCATGTTCCCGCCTGACCCGCTCCGGGCGATCCCCGTGCAATGGCCAGACTCCGCGCTACAGCCTGGGTGCCTGGCTCCTTCTCCGGCACATGTCGAGCTCTTCAGCTCGGGCTCGGCGGGTGGACGGGCGCCGTAGCGGCAGTGTGCCTCGCTGTGCCCTCACCGCCCATCGCATCCCTAGGGATAAAATTACCAACTTCACCACATTTAAACGCAATTACCAATTCTGCATGGCAGTTTTTAAACGTGCGTGTGTATGTATATTTATGCATTGCACTAACCATCAAAGTTCGTTTGCCTTTTTCTGCCATCCCACTTGGACGGCCTCGCCTGTTTCTTATCTTTATGGGGACATGTGTTTGGCCCCATTAAGATAAGAAACCTTTTGCGACGAACGCAAAGCAGGCGAGCCGTCCAAATGGGACGGCAGAAAAAGCTGAGCGAATACGTCAGCAGGAGCTCTTTTCCAATGGCTGGCCACCGTTTAGCATAAACGGTGACGCCAGCCAATTGAAAAGAGGGGCGGGGCTTAATGCCCCTTACAGAAAATACCCCATCTCATTAAATCTCGCCAGCGAGACTGCGCATGCGCGCAGCCTACGCCAGGCGAGACCTAAAAATGACAATATAATGAAGTGATACTATTGCAAAATAAGCCACATTATGCCGCATAATTTACCTTTTCTCAATGCATAATTAAGTCAACCCTGCCACATTATTTTGCCCTCCCCTGCCACGCAATTCCAGTGGGGCCTGACTTGAAGACAGGTTTGTGCTGTCCATTTAGGAAACATGGATCTTTGGTGGAATTGGGGAATTGCACTGCTTCCAGGGCTGAGGCGTCATCTGCCCACAGAGGGAGCAACACACAGGTTTTTTAAAGACACACATATGATTTGTTGCTGTGAATAAATAATGTCCCCTAGTTTGGTGCCAGTATCTGAAGTATTGCAACATTTCATGAGTTTACGTTCAAAACGTCCGATGAGGCCCAAAGGCTTTTATTTAATATACATGGTAGTTTGGTCTATAAATGTAATGTCTGAACCTATGTGGAAAAATTAAATATTGCTGAGAGAAATCTGCCCAGCTTCACCCAAATCCCTTCCCTGACCTGTTGCCTACTCGCTCGCCTGCTGCAGTGTAGGACTGATATTTAGTAGGTGCGCGCATGCGTGGTGCATGAACCTGCAAAATGACACTGGCGGCCACAACAAAGGCTTTTTTAAAAACTTTGCCCACTCTGCACAGAATCCTGATTATAAACAATCGCCAAAGCCTACAGGTCACAAAGGCTAGACCTACTGGCTTTGCCAATGCTTGTTTTCTGTGCTGTGGTGTGTACACAAAGGAGAGGTGCATGGCATTTTCATTAAGGCAGACAAAACTCTTGAATATTATATTATCGAACACTTTGAGGAATCTTGGATCTTGCAAAATACCTTACTGTGGAAATAGCCGAAACACAGCGCCAACTCCGAGAAGGCCCAACCGTCATCGGTGTTTCTGCAAGGCAGGGGGTGCAAGGCTCACCGCGATACTGCTCCCCAACAAAGACACTTGGGACACCATCTCCTACACACACAAACACACACATCCTTTTCACACTGTGCAAGGATAAAAACCTTCTTGTTAAACCCCAGAAGGCAGACCACAGGCACCTCTTCACATCACTCACATTACTTATACACACACCGGCCTCTTCGTTCTTGGTCTGGATCTGTGTTTAATTTGAGCCGGTGGTTACCAGTGCTCGGCACACAGGGTGGCGCTGTCTGATTTTAAGGTGAGCACAGCAACAGTGTTTAATACATCAATATAGATTTTTTTGTCAAAGAACAATACCTGCTCCTCACACCATTATAGCATTTTGTTCCCTAGGTTAGTCTGAATTGTAACACTTGTAGGATTGTGGTGGTGTGTAGTTGTGTTAATACTGACATGGGCAGAGCTGGCAAGGGCAACAAGTGGTGTGCAGGCTGCAGTAGCCTCCAGAGAAGGGCCATGGCACTTACTTTTTAGGTCTCGCCTGACCCAGCGCATGCGCTGCTCTGGCGAGACATTTAGTTTGTGGGTATTCAAAGTGCTACCCACATTTTTGTGCTGGCTAAAAGCTTGAGTGCACGATGGCGTGCACGCGCACAGCTGCTCCCCGCATTCCCCCCTCCCTTCTTGCCCAGCCATCTGCCTTTCCTGCGCCAGCCTTCAGCACTATCTCCGCCCCTCCCCCGCTGCTGCATGCGCATCCCGAGCGTGCTTTAGCGCGTCATCGCGATCTCTTTCGCCTTCAGAGTGATCGCGATGGCGATGACTTTCGCTTTTGCGGCTGATGCTTGTTTCTTTTCCTTCCTTCTTGTATTTTCCATTTCATTCAGCTCCAGTTCTTTTTTCGAATCTCCCCCTGCCTTCCCTTCGTCCTTTAGTCTCACTTTCTACTTTCCTTCTTCTCTCGCGCTCCTTCGTATCTTTTCTACCTCTCTCCTTCTATGCTTCCATTGTTCCCTCCTTCTTTAATTTTTTCCCTTCCCTTTTTTCTTCGCTTCTTCCCCTTAACTACCTACCTCAATCTCTTGTCTCCACTTTTTCTCTTCCCTCACATTCCTTGTTCTCGCTCACCCCTTACTCCCTCACCCATTCTCCCATAACATTGTTTATTTCCCGACATGCCCTCAGGAGGCTGCTTGCGTTGTCATTGAATTTCATAATAATAGCTTTGAGGTACAATTTGTTCCTCGCCATCAAGTTTGTTGATGTTACACAGCCATATCTAAGGTGAACCGTGTAACTACACTGACCAGCGGGCCATTAATCACGTTTGACCCGACTGCTTTCAGCACATCTCATAGCGTGACACCCCTCCAGTGATTGCAGATCTGATCCTGTAAATTGTTCAGGCTGCCGTGTGCGCCATTTGCAGACCCTCTTTGAAAACACTGAAAAATGCGCAGCGGACTCGCTGTTCCGCAGAGTCATAACACACCAATTAAGTGAAGAACGGTTTAACTTGACTGCGCTTCTTATATGAAACATACCCGGAAATCAATTTTATCAAGGCTTCCCATGCACCAATTGTGCGCAATTAAGGCAGAAATGTTGCCACTGCTTCCTGACTCGATTCAATATGAACGCCCTCGCTGCACCCCACGCGCCACTTTCTGCCCATTATTCTGTTTTAATGTCACAAATCGAATTGAGGTCCAACGCATAGGTGAAATATTCGGTGAACAAAAAAAACGGTCTCTCGGCAGCGCTGCCACAAACAGTGCAATCAAAATAATGTGGAAATGTCAGGGGAGGGAAGGGGGCGGGAGGGGGCACGTGCATTCGTCAGGGTAGTCTTTTACTGTGGCTGAGAAAGCTAGCTGGCTCTGTGATCACTGTATAAGCGCCATTTTAGTTTACGACTAGGCAAAGTTAAAACAAGCATTGGCATAGCCAATAGGTCTCGCCTTTTGGACTTTATAAGTGTTTAGCCATGCAACAGTAGATGTTGTTGCACCAAGGATATTGTGCTGCATAACTAAATACTTATAAGCTCCCAAAAGCGAGACCCATTGGCTATGCCAATGCTTGTTACAAATAATTCACTGCGGCACACAAACGTACACTGGTACACGCAGACAACAAAAACGCACTAAACATCATTCGCATGCACTATCTCACACATACAGATGAGAAATGCGCACAAGAACTGAGCCACTCACACCCATATCTATACACAACGGTGAGAAGCACACGCAAACAATCGAGCTGCGATACACGCACACACAAAGACAAGAACACACAGACACACTCATTTATTTACTTGGGAGTTTTTATATAGAGCTGGCTAGGCCCGAGGGTATCAGAGCTTTACAAGACATAGCATTGATAGAAGAACTCAACGTAGTATAAAACTAATGCAACAACGTATATGAATTTCAATGAGAAACTGATAATCCAACATTATCCATCGATTCTCCCCAACTTCCGATTGGAGTGTACAGTGGTAAACCTCCATTGGTGATCAATCATTTTTTTTATAGCGCCTGCTAACACTGAAGGCTTCTGCGAGCTGCACATGAAATGTATAATTTGAGTAACTGGAGGAAAGCTATTAAGCAGTTGGGGCTTTCTGTACACCCCAGGGCAGGCACAGAGCAGACAAGCACGGATAAGCTTCTGTACGTAGGGAGGGTGGGACAGTGGCGAGCAGGATAGACTCAAGGCTCATAGCAGATTTTGGAGGAAACGCTGCTTCACTTTAACAAGGGATGATTACATCAAATGCGATATCAGAGAGTTCTAAAGAGCGGGATTGATGAATATTCACTCCTCAAATCCACCTTTCAGTGTGTTGACCAGAAGGGGTTTCTGTGGAGGGAGATGGGGCAGGTCATAGGTCAATGTGTACTGTTCAACTGAGGGGACAGGAGGTGGCAATGCAACCAGCCTACACTTCTAGACTGCCTGGGGAGTCTTGTTCCATGGTGCCCCTCCAGCCTAATATTCAGTGCACAGTGCAAGAACACATTCTTGTCGATGTCACATTACACCTCGTGGGCTGTACAACTCCCACACTAAACATCTTAACACTACAGCAAAATAACAAAAACTAAATCCATGGCACATTACAACTCAAGCACCTTCGGGGGGGGGGGGGGTCATCACTGGCCTCTGCCCACCCCAGTGCCTGGTGCTCCAGACAGCCTCACTCTAAACAAATGTCTGTCGCGTCAACGACGGGAACGCAATGTGGAGGGGGTTCACAGTCACGCATAAGAATCTCCTAACTCTAGAGGTGATGGGGTTGGAGCCTTGACAGACAAAAACTGTATTATTCAAATGATACCAGGAACTGATGTGTAAATGAGCCTTGGTGTTTTGGCCTCAGGGTACGGGGTTCACAATAGCACGAAAAACCACAACCACGCCGTGAATAGGAAGTCTAAATAAACACACACGATCAATGAATATGCATAAGCTGTGAGGCTTTTGTGTCAAGCTAAGGGTGGCGCACTAAGTGGTCGGGTTTCTGGAAAGTTTCCCTCTGCCTTTTTCTGCCAGATACACAAGTTATGTTTCCACTTATAAAGGTCACACAATCTTGTTTCCTCGCACACTGTGAGCACGCACATACCATTTTCTTGCCTATAATCAGTGCATGCAACGTGCTGTTGGCTAAAAAATTGTGACTGCTCGAGTGTTTCTCAAAGCCCACAAAGGATCTTCCCAACATTTCACCCAAACACTAACTCCATAGTGAGTCACTAGTGCAATAAACGTTCTCATTGAATCTACCTCTGAATGATGAAATACGGAGTTGATTGTTCCGTAATCCAAGCCTGGTTGTGCCCCTGCTCATGGTCAAACCAACTAGGGTGTAAAAGATATTTGCGATGCTATAGGTCTCGCATTTAACTGTGAGACCTATGGCATTGCAAACAAATGCCCGCATTGTCCCGGCTGCTTTGAAAGTGAAATCGTGCATGGTGAGCTGAATGTAAGGAAAGCACGTCGTCATGCCTAAAGTAGGAGTAACTCAATAAAGAAAATAGTGCTTATAAGACTAAATAACACGTGCCGTGTAACAACCGAACTAAAGGGGCCAGTAGCCATGGGAGGTTACAAATAAAGACATTGCGGTACTAAGGAGGGACTAACAAGCTAATTACAGAATCAGAAGCCAGCATTTACCAAGGACAAACGCAGAAGCCAAAGACAAATATGGGCGGAGAGTGGGTGGGACTTCTATGCCATACTCTACTACAGCAGATCGCCAGAGCAGCACATGCGCTCTGGCTCAGGCTCGACCTAAACATTGTGAAACAGAATCAAGAGTTTTATCACATGCTGTCGATTCTTGCACAGTGTGACACTAAATTTAGGTGGTTTCCCAAACATATAAAAGTCTCTAAATACAGTACTGCCAAGTCCCACGCATCTTCGGTTAGTATAACGGATCCTGTACTTTTTTCTGCATCACTGCAAACCCCCGGAATCGTCACACAATTAGAGGTATCAGGGTTGCTTCATTTAGTAACTTTACACTTGCTCGGGCCTTTCGGCGTTATCTCTCGATGGGTAGTGAGTGTGTTGGATCCGCCCGCTTGGAGTCTCCTTCAGCAGTGATTGGGTAAAGGTAAAGTGTATCCACGTGAGCACGGCACACGCAGCTTGCTGGTGCTCCTCCACTAATCAGAGCAGACCGACTTCGGTCCACGAGCACTCTGATGAACTTAGCTGCAGTGTGCGAACCTGTGGGACTATACTGCTTGATGCCTGCACTTTGACCCAGACCGACAGTCAGAGGCGCAACTACAGCCAAATTTCGTGGGGGGGGGGGGGGGGGGGGGGGCTAAGAAAAAATTTCGGGGGGGGCTGCATCTTTAAGCAATAGGCAGAGTGGAGGTGATTTCGGGGGGGGCTGAATCTTTAGGCAATAGGCAGAGTGGAGCTGCAGGGGCTCTTAGAAGGGGTGAAACAACAGCAAGGCCTAATTAACATGCAAATGGTCTTTTAAAGACCTGTGAAGTGCTCAGGTGTGGCTGTGTGTGTGCCCGGGAAGCTGTCTAATCCCGGGCTGCCACACACGACGGGGGGGGGGGCTGAAGCCCTTTGAGTCCAATGGGTGTTGTGCGCCTGCTGACAGTGAACACAGCCCCAAAATCAAACATGCAGAGTATCTTGTGTCTCCATGCCGCAGTACAAGCGACTCTCTCCGAGAAACACTTTTCAGTCCGACGGATAGTCTTTATCACGCTGGACATGTCAGGCCTACAGCTCAGAAGGGAAATCACCCTGGAGCTGTGAGCCTTATTGAGGGAGGCCTCTCGCCCTTCCCTCTACTAGCTTTACTCTGACAGAGGAGCTCTGGGCAAAGCGGTCAGGTTTCGCCTAGAGGAAGCCTAGTGGTACACAGACTGGGAGCACTGCGCATCATACAGAAAGAAACGTGCAAGCCAGAATATGCTGCTTTGAGGTCAGAAATGTTTTTTTTAGTTCAAAATGTTCTTTTGCACTTCTTTGGTTACAAGTTTTTACTGTTTTCAGAATAAATGCAGTTACAGGCAGTGGCACAAACATCGTTTCACTATGTCTACGGGGCAGTTTCTGATGTCAGATGGACCGGAGTCCGCCCGACATCGGTTGGGAACTGGAACCGAACAATCTCCTGTCATCGGTTCCAGCCCAGCAAGTAGGATGAGACCGAACCCTGTTCGGTCACAATCCTATAGTTTACAATGGGAGCATGCATTCCATTCGATCAGGGGTGCAGGTTATCTCTAGGTGCCTGCTACCGGGTGCAGTGATCAACAGGGGGGCACCCTAGGCCTCCATTCAGCAGCCTTGCACCCATAGGGACCCCCATAGCCAGATTCCCAAAATCTTTCTTTGAAGGAGAGGCCACCTCAGAAAGTCTTTGGGAATCTGCCATCGTAACCCTCAGCCAGAAGGAGCCCGCCGAGGGATTACTGAAGGCTGTCCGAATGCCGAACGGGCTCTCTCAGCCCGTTGGAGGCAATTCGAAAATCTGATCCAAAATGGGTCAGTTGGGAAGGAATCCGACCAGCCGATTACGATGAGGGCTGAAGGGCTCTGACCGGTGGCCGTAGACGTTTCAGCCTGCATCGTAATCGGGCCCTACCGGTTGCACTTTCCACTTTTCAAACCACTTGACCCAGTTCTCCACAGACCTGGCACAATAACAGGTGCTTCAGTTGTGGGGGCTGCGCTTGCCTCCTCCCTCACAGAAGTGGAACTAATTCAGCCCTGCCCCCTAAGGACCACTTTTTATGTGTTAACTCATTCAGGAATCTCTTTCTGAACCTCTCCTGTCCAGCAGAGAGGCTTTTATCGGTGTTCACTTACTTTGTATTTCTAGTTACTCTAAAGTAATTTATGATTCTTGTATTGTGCTCAGCAGAAAACACGGGTGATGTTGCTTCGCTGAGTACCCATCTTGTGTCTCAAGTGTTAATGAAGCTTTAAATAGACATTGCAAAGCATAGAGGTACACACCTGCTGGGAATCACACCTAGAAAAGTGAACTTTTAAATACGGCTTGTGCTGAAACCGCAGCAGAGTAGAACTGGAATGAAATTTGTGGGGTACCTTGCAATGCAGGCTTCACACCTGAGATGTGAAGCATGAATATAAACAAAAAAACATATTTTCCCTGGAAGTTGAAAGGAGGTTGCTGCAGAGGGTGTGGTCTCCTCAGGTCCCCGGTGATTCAGGCCAGGGAGCCATGATATCTGTGCAAGTTCATAGTCCGCATAGGTGCCAACCTCTTGGTTCAAAGATACAGGTGAGATGAAGCATTTAAATGGGTGATGTTGATAAACTGGACAGAGAATGAACACTTTTTTTGGAGAGTGATATGGGTTTGAAAAGTGGGTGATACAATTAAAGTCTGTGGAGACATTTTGGGGCATATTTACAAACCCCTAGCATCACTGTAGCACAGTGGTCTTCAAACTTTTTGATGTCGAGACCCCCTTGTCAAACCTTTTTAGGCATAAGGACCCCTTCTGCCAAAATTTTCTAGAAACTGGTTCTCCTCATCATCAACATCCATCGACAACCATAAATTCCCCTGGCATATTTTGGCATGTTTCCCCTGTTTTATTCCTTTCTGACCTCCTAGTTTTGACTGTTTTTGCTGGTTAAGTGTCTCTGCGCACTTTCTCACTGCTGTTCAGTGTTAAAGTGCAAGTGCTCCTATTGTAAATTGTATTATGGATTGGTGTTTCCATGATTGGCATGTTTGACTTAGTAAAGTGCACTGAGGGTGCCAGGGCCTGTAAATAAAATCCTGCTGGTGGGCCTGCAGTACTGATTGTGTCACTCACCCATGCAACCCTGAAAAGGGTTATCAGACCTGCCACTGCAGTGTCTGCGAGGTTTGTAACTGCCATGTCGACCTGGCAAGTGCACCCACTTGCCAGGCCCTAATCTTCACTTTTCTTACATGTAAGTCACCCCTAAGGTAGGCCCAAGGTACCCCTGTGGGCAGGGTGCCGTGTATATTAAAGGTAGGACATGTACTGGTGTGTGTGAGACATGTCCTGGTAGTGAATTAGCGTGTTTAATTTTTCACTATGGAAAGGCTATCTGTCCCATAGGATAGAATGGGATTTTACTTATAACATCTTATAAGCATATCTTCCCATTGGGACAAGATGGAGAAATGGGGTTTAGTATGCCTGAATATAAAAATGCATCTTTTAGTAAAGATGATTTTTATTTTCTGTGTTTGAAAATACCACTTTTAGAAATTAGGTATTTTCTTGCTTAGCCATCCTGTGTGACTCTGCTGGGTTTGTGGATTGACTGTCTGGCTTTGGAGTGACAGGGGATGGAGATGTGCATTCTCATCAGATAGCCACTAGAGGGGATTAAGATGTGTCCTGCCTTTCCTGGATGAGTCAGGGCTGGGCTGAATAGACCTGGGCTGTATTTATAGTAGTGGGAGGAGATTTCCTTGCACCTGAATGGGCCTGGTCTGCCTTGGACAATGCTGTCTCCATCTCCTGTCAGGAAGCTGGGCCAGAGAGGATGGAACTGGTTTGGGCTGGGCACAGGCACTTTCTGCCCAAAAGCACAAAGAGAAACTGAGTATATATATTGGGGTCCAGGCCCCAGAACTTTTGAACTCACTGGAATCAAGGAACCAGCCAAGACGAAGAGCTGGAAGAACTACCAAGTAGAGTTCAGCAACTTTGCTGTGTTGTTTCTTTGTTGGTTTGGCCTGCAGTTGCTGCTTAGGTCTTGGACAGTGAAAAGACTAGACTGAACTTTCTTTACTTGTTGCTGAGTATCTCCAAGGGTTTGAAGTAGAGTTTGCCTCCTGTTCTGAAGTCTCAGGGACTGCAAAGACTTCACCAACCTCTGGTCTCACTGATGATGGCCGCCGAGCTGCTGCTTGCACCGTGACCTGTGGGCACCGCCTCGCTTCACTTCACTGCCCTGGTCTCACGGACGCCGTTGCTGACTTCGACAACCGTGCCGCACCGTGGCTTGGGGGCACTGCTCATAAGTCTTGTGACACACTGCCCCGTCCCACACCGCAGTCGGACCGACCAACGCCAGCTCCCCGCAAAGTCCATATTTTTAAGTACTGTATTATGGATTTTTATTGTTTTGGTCTTGTTTTGAATATATAAAGTATTAGATATTTTTCTAAACTGATGTGGTGTCCTTTTGTAGTGTTTCCACTGTATTATTGTTGGTTATGTGCAAATCCTTTACACACTGCCTCTGAAATAAGCCTGACTGCTTGTGACAAGCTACCAAGAGGGTAAGCAAGGGTTATTATTTCAGTAGTGTATCCCTCGTACCCTGACTAGAAGGAAGGGTCCCTACTTGGAAAAAGGTGCAAACCATTGCCAACTAAAGACCCCCATTTCTAACAGCCCCCAATTACCACAGCAAATAATTTTAATGGTGGGGAAATTATATTAAACAGTGTTTAGCAAACCAAAGGTCATTGAGCATAGGGGTGTAGCCAAAGGTGTAGCTAAAAACAAAGGGCCTCATTTATGAGGAATTGGCGTAGGGCAGCGCCGCAACTCTTCTTGCGGCGCTGCCCTATGCCAATGTGAAAGGGCAGGAATGCACTGTATTTATCAAATGTGGTGCATTTGCTGGAGCGGGTAGTACAACATTTTGTATACCACCCCATTCTGCATGTTTATATTAACCTGAATAATTAATTAATTGTAATATTATTAATCTGTTTGAAGTGATAACTCACCAACTATATTAACAAGAGAAATACACGTGGGAATTGCACTTTGCATGGCTATATTAATTGTGAATTAACTAGTGTACGCATATTAATAGTAGAAATTTAGAATATTATATGTTATATGTTGCTTTAAGTGATGTATTGGTGATTTGTGCTTTATTTAGTAAGTATACACCGCTCTGAGTGTTGATTCTGCTAGATAAATACACACACATATGGGTATTAGTAAGGGGATAACATTTTATTAGTCATTTCCATCTTTTAATTACGTTTTTGTGTATCTTTTGCTTAAGTTGACCATTTCGGCCTATACAAGATGGCTGAACGAGACATTAAACGTGACAGGCTTGACAACACGAGGTTCTGGTTGAAGTGCGTATGCGTCACCGCCAGCAACAGTGGCCTGGGCCTGACCCCGGGTGAACATGCACCCTCCAAGGTGATTCCGGGAACCCGTCGAAGACTAAGAGACAATGCTCAATTTAAAAGCCGGAACAAGCAAGTTTGATGACTTCATCTTCGACACCCTGAGAACTGCTCATCGCCAGTCGAAATTAACCAATTAGAACTCTCTAATCCCAATCTTGATACAATTTTGTTAGTATTTTCATTATAAAAGTAGGTAGGGAATTAGGGTAGGATCGCACGCTCGATCGCTCGCTCTATCTGGACGCTACGACCGGCTCGCTCTTCTTTGACGAACTTGATTTCCTGACGTTATGCTGACGGAGAGGACGGTGACACTGCTGGACAGCTGTTATCCTGAATCTATGAGAGACTGAAATGCGGCCTAAACTTTGCAGAAAATTTCTCTTTGACCGATTGACTTAGAGGACAACGTTAGCCAGAATAGGTAAATATGATGCTCCGAAATGCTGATGATGATTTTAACATTTCCTTCAATTTGTCTTAGATAAAGTATAATTGATTAATTGACAAATGTGTTGTGTCGATTATTTGAAGAAGAAGATTAAGAGAAAGTAATAATGCAAAGGTAGACGAGTAAATCATCAAGTTCCAACTCAACTAAATGATCTATCTCCGTATGGGAGGGATATCTTAGGTTTAATGTCAATGTGTTAAAGGTGAGGTAAAGGTATTCCTCTCATGTCAGCGTTGGGAAACTTATTTTCCCTCAGAAAACAGGTCAACCGAGTGTAAGTATATTGGTGTTATGGGCCCCACCAATGAAGTATGTGAGTAAATTGAATGACGAGGTAGTTGGTCTGTGCTGAAGGGGGAATTTGACATTCTGCGCTGCATCAGTTTTGTGGTAGCAGTATGATGGTTTTTATTGTTTTGGTTTGGTGATTATTGCTTGTAAGTAGCTTATTGATTATTGGTTATTGATATTAGTTTATGTACTAACACTCTATGTTGAGTTGTGTTGAGTTTTATGTTGTTTGCACGGCTTCTGGGATGTAGGAAGTCAGAAGTTTGTAACAGTTCCGTAGCAGAGCAGAGGCAAGCGCTGTTCTTGGGAAAGACGGAATTGTTGTTATCATGTAGGTACACAGGAGAAAACGTGTGACGATTGAAGTTGCACGACGCATTGTCTGGGTTTGGTTCGGTGACACCGCCGTGTGTTGCCATTAGAGACATTTCCTGTGTGAGAGAAGTGTGTGTGATAGCGAAGGTTACCTGTCAAGTTCTGGTCTTAGGTACCAGGGATCCAACTGGCATTCTGATAACGCTTATCACTAGAAAGGTAATAGGTACTCTCTGAGCTTGTTAGAAGGACAAAGGAGAGGTAAGCGCTGCTTTGTTAACGTGTGTTATAATTCTGAAGTAGAACAGACTGTTCGCTGTTCTCGGGAAAGACAGGTGTCAGGATTGGTCAAGGTAGTTTAGAACCTAAGCGAGTGGGTCCTACATTCAAACTCAAGCAAGGTTATTCCCAGTTGCACTCCCCCATTAATTGGTCTCAGTTAGTGGCGAGGCAAATTGCAAAATTATAGTTAGAAAACATCAAGCACCTCACACTGTTCCAACATGGCGGCCTTGGGTATTGGGTTAGCGCTCTAGTGTTGCACCCATGTTTTGACAGCTCAGCTGTATCGAGCGCGATCACCTGATTACCGGCGCACTTCAACTGAATACCTTCGCCGGCTGCTACGTGTTCTTTTTCTCCTCAGAACGCACCGTTTTTTCCTGTTTGATTCCAGACTCATTTGAATCTCCGAACTGAATTTTCTGTGAGGTTCTAACGCTCGCATCATACAGTGACGCCTTGGTGAGGTATTTTTCTGTAATTTCTGGGAGAGAGTTTCCGCTTCCCTCATCGCACCAGCTTCCAGAGAACGTATCCTTTTATGTGAGGCAGCACTCGTCAGTGCATTATAGTTTGGTCAGAAAAAAACTTCAGTTGTCTCAGAATTATCGTTCCAGTGTTCCTACTTCCTTTTGGGAGCTTGTACCTTTTTTCACTCGAAATTAAAGACAATTCTATTGGAGACTCACTAGAGACATTTGCTTATGAGAAGATGCTATTCATTAGCAGTGACTGTGATTCTTAAATTCTCTGGAGTACTCCTCATCCCTTGCAGTAGGGGTTTTACCAGCACTCAACTCAACAAGTAGGCGGGAATATATATATATATATATATATATTGTTACTTACCGACATCACCAACTCACTAGTGCCATCTCCGGAACTTAGTCTTCTGCTGAATGAATGTGTTTAAGACATTTTTGATATTAAAGAGTATTACTTTGGAAAGCACATATTACCAGAGAGAGGCAAGGTTCCACACAAGACAAGGTAACCATTCTGTACTAGAAGTGTAGGATTGCAAGCATTAGAGGGTACGTTAGGCGTATAGAGCTGTAATAATTTTGTGCTAAATTTTGCAGGTGCAGAAAGTCCCTAACTGGGTAGCATCCAACGAAGACACCGGTGTGGCAGTCTCTCTTTCTGTCCCATTCGCCTTTCCCCCCTGCTTCTGATATCAGAGAGATTCTGGTTTAGGGGCATTGGGAAAAAATCATCGAGGAACTTCAGCCGTTCGGCTCCTGTAGAAGAATCTAGATTCAGGTACTGGGCTTGACAGATTGAAGTGCCCTACCTATTCACTCCACCCGAGCAGAATGGCTGAAGGTTTTGATGTCAAGACATTGGCATCAATATTAGAAGGCTTACAAAAGCAATTTAGTGAAACTAGGGAGGAGGTTAGAAAATCAAATCAAGAGGCTAGTTATTTAAGGCAAAGAATTGATGAACTAGCTATTAGCCCAAGTCCAAATTTCAGTGAGCAGAAACCCGCAACATTTACCCCTTCTTCCTCGACTTCTGAGTTAACTACTCAAGGGATCCATGCCATGTCTCCCATGATTCCGCTAGCTCCTCCAGAGAGATTTCAGGGAGATCCTCATAGGGCTCACATTTTCCTCACACAGTGCTCATTACACTTTCTGTGTAAGCCCATCATCTTTAAAGAGGATCAATCTAAGGTTGCTTTCATGCTGTCTTACTTGAGCGGAGATGCTACTGCCTGGTCCATGCCTTTGGTGAATACGAATGATCCAGTCCTTTACAATTTTGAAGGTTTCAAGGCTGAGTTTCTACGGATTTTTGATCGCAGAACCATCTCTCAGACCACAGACAATGAGCTGTTAGACCTGAAGTAAGGAAATCGTGAGTTGGTGGCCTATTTGGCTCAGTTTAATAAACTAATTGTAGAAACAAATTGGCCCCAGTCAAAACGAGCTGCAATTTTTTACAGAGGTCTAAGAGATGAGTTGAAGGATGGCCTAGCTCAGATTCCGAAGAGGCCCACCAATGTATCGGAATTAATTGATCTGGTTCTGCAGATAGATCAGCGCCAATTTGAAAGAAGGAGTGAGCGGCGGAAAGAAATCCGACAATTTCCACCTAGATTTGACAGGATGAAATCCGAAGCACCAAAGGCCAATGAACACGGCACTACAGAAGAACCTATGCAAATAGGTACGGTACGTGGGCCTTTGAGTACAGAGGAACGAGAAAAAAGACGTCAAGGGAATTTGTGCATGTATTGTGGCGGTGCGGGCCATTTTGTTAAGGAGTGTCCAAAGAAGCCTAAGAATTCATCATGGGTAAAAGACAGGCCCCATCAGTAGGCGGAGTTGCTCTGGTGGGAGCTGTACAAGAGACAACTCCAAACATTCAGCAGTTGGTGAACACCCTTAAGTCGTCTGCTCCTCATTTAATAATTTCCAGTCAAATTTTGTTTCGAGAGATCAAGGTGGAGGAAGTTTCGGTAATGATTGATTCCGGAGCTACTGGAAATTTCTGTGATATTCAATTCGCCATGTCTTTGGGAATATCTTTTGTCAAAAAAGAAAAACCGGAGCCAGTGAGAGCTGTGGATGGCACCAACCTCTCTTCTGGACCTATTACCTATGACACGGAAGAGATCACGATGTTGGGTCCAGAGAAACATCAAAGTATAATAAGTTTCAACCTGATTAATGCCCCGCAATTCCAGTTGATTCTAGGACTTCCCTGGCTTACTGAGCACAATCCGAAAATTGATTGGGCAAAAAGAACTATAGAATTGAATTCAGAATATTGTGCCAAGCATTGTTTTGATTCCGACAAAATTGAATCTCGACTATCTCCATCTGTTTGTTTAGCGGAACAGACTTGTATGATTTGTGCCGTAGAAATACAAAGTATTCCTGAAGAGTATCAAGATCTGGAAGCAGTTTTCAATGAAAGAGAAGCCATGAAATTACCCCCACAACGGGAGTATGATTGCAAGATAGAATTTGAACCAGGAGCTTCCTTACCTTGTAGTCGCATTTATGCGTTATCAGAAGCTGATAACAAGCATTTAAAGGACAATTTAGATCAATATCTTGCCAATGGATTCATCCGTCCGTCCCAGTCACCGGTCTCCTCCCCTCTTTTTTTTATTCGAAAGAAAGACGGGAGTTTAAGAACTTGCATTGACTATCGTGCATTAAATTTGGTCACAAAAAAGAATAGATATCCTTTACCTTTGATCTCCGAACTTTTGGATCAAGTTAAAGAGGCTCAAGTTTACACCAAATTGGATTTACGAGGGGCATATCATTTGGTTCGTATGGCTGAAGGACATGAGTGGAAGACAGCGTTCAGAACTCGATTTGGGCTATTCGAATATCAAGTTATGCCTTTCGGCCTATGCAATGCCCCGTCTGCTTTTCAGCATTTTGTAAATGATATACTACGAGAATTTTTGGAAACTTTGCCGTAGTATATATTGATGACATTCTCATTTTTTCCAAAAATCTAAAGGAGCATGTGCAGCATGTCCGAGCAATTTTGGAGCGTCTACTGGAACATCAGCTGTTTGTAAAGTTGGAGAAATGTGTTTTCAATTCTACACGGATAGAATTTCTTGGTTACATTCTCTCACCTGAAGGAGTATCCATGGATGACACAAAAGTGAAGGCCATTAAGGATTGGCCTGCTCCATGATCAGTAAAGGAGATACAGAGTTTCCTGGGATTTGCCAATTTCTACCGAAGATTCATTCAAAACTTTTCTGAGAAAGTTAGTCCCATTACACGATTGCTTAAGAAGAATTAAAAGTTTGTGTGGAACGCAGAAACCGAAAAGGCTTTCCAATTACTGAAAGAAACCTTTATTACGGCACCAGTTTTGCAACATCCAAATTTGACGGAACCATTTTTTGTGGAAGCAGATGCCTCCAACTTGGCTATTGGAGGCGTTCTCTCTCAACGGCATAAGGATACCGGCCAACTCCATCCAGTGGCTTATCGTTCTCGTAAGTTATCAGCTGCAGAGATTAACTACTCCATTGCAGACAAGGAATTGCTGGCTGTAAAGGATGCTTTTCAAGAGTGGAGACATTACCTATTTGGGGCAAAACATGAAATAACAGTGTTCACTGACCATCGAAACTTACAGTTTTTGAAATCAGCCAGAACTCTCACTCCAAGGCAACTCAGGTGGTCACTCTTTTTTGCTGATAACAACTTTGTCCTGACCTACAAGCCGGGTTCAGTAAATGGAAAGGCCGATGCGTTATCTCGTTTGAATGTTGGTGATGGGAAAGAAGAAGTAAAACAAGGGCATATGATCCCAGAAGAAAGGATTGTGAGCACCACAGTCTACGAGGAACTTGAAGAAAGGATCAAGGAGAAACTCCCCTCTAGTGAGTTAGAATCTTGGAAGTTGAAAGGACCAGAGCGAGAAATAAAGGGTGGTAAACCTTTTTTCCAAGGAAAACCTTTTGTGCCAAATGAGGACCTCCGGAAAGAGGTTATTCAACTGTTTCAATACCACCCATTGGCAGGACATAAGGGTGTAAAAAAGACTTTGGAACTCTTGAAAAGATCATTTCTTTGGCCCGGCATGGAAGCTCAAGTGAGGCAGCATCTGGCTACATGTGAACAATGTGTTAAAGGAAAGGTAGATCGTCAAACTCCACAGGGTCTTCCCATGCCTTTGCCTGTAGCTCCCTACCCATGACATACAGTTTCTATGGATTTCATTGTAGATCTGCCTTCCAGTCAAGGATACTCAGTTATCTGGGTCATTGTGGACCATTTTTCTAAAATGAGCCATTTCATTCCTCTAAAGGCCCTTCCAAATGCTTCCCAATTGGCGAACCTGTTCATTCAGAACATAGTGAAACTCCATGGGATTCCCAAATTTGTGATTTCTGATCGGGGACCCTAATTTGCGTCCCGGTTTTGGAGATCCTTTCTGAAGGGGCTAGGTGTTGACTCTGGTTTGTCCACCAGTTTTCATCCAGAGACTGATGGGCAAACTGAGAGAGTTAATCAGGATCTAGAGCAATATTTACGTCTCTATTTCATGGATCAGGAGGGAGAGTGGACGGATTTTCTGGGAACTGCTGAATTTGCATACAATAACTCAATCCATTCATCTACTGGTTACTCCCCCTTTTATTTGAACTCAGAGAGACATCCAAATATGCTGCTAGGTAAGGTTGAGGTGGAGGTTTCTGTAGCTGGAGAAGTTATACAGAAGTTGCAAGAAGCGTGTCAAAAGGCTTCAGAGAACCTAGTTAAATCCAAGAATGCACATAAGAAGCAGGCAGACAAACGACGAAAGGTTAGCCCAGTTTTTAAGCCAGGAGATCAGGTTTGGATTTCTACTCGACATATGAGGTTGAGAGGAAATAGAAAATTTCAACCTAGATTTGTGGGTCCTTATCCTGTAGACAAGATGGTGAATCCTGTTAGTGTAAGGGTCAGACTTCCTAGTAAGTTTAAGATTCACCCGACCTTCCATGTCTCTTTAGTAAAAAGAAATCCCTCTAATTTGAGACGTTCGTCACCACCAGTTCCCATTCAAGTACAATCAGAAGAGGAATTTGAAGTTAAGAGAATACTAGATTCCAAATGCAAGAAGGGTCAATTATTTTATTTGGTTGACTGGAAGGGTTTTGGCTCGGAAGAAAGATCATGGGAGCCCAGTTCAAACGTTCATGCTTCAAGACTAATAAGAGAATTCCACCAGACTAATCCACAGAAACCTAGAGAGAGGGTTTTGGTGGGGGGTACTGTCAGGATTGGTCAAGGTAGTTTAGAACCTAAGCGAGTGGGTCCTACATTCAAACTCAAGCAAGGTTATTCCCAGTTGCACTCCCCCATTAATTGGTCTCAGTTAGTGGCGAGGCAAATTGCAAAATTATAGTTAGAGAACATCAAGCACCTCACACTGTTCCAACATGGCGGCCTTGGGTATTGAGTTAGCGCTCTAGTGTTGCACCCATGTTTTGACAGCTCAGCTGTATGGAGCGCGCTCACCTGATTACCGGTGCACTTCAAGTGAATACCTTCGCCGGCTGCTACGCGTTCTTTTTCTCCTCAGAACGCGCCGTTTTTTCCTGTTTGATTCCAGACTCATTTGAATCTCCGAACTGAATTTTCTGCGAGGTTCTAACGCTCGCATCATACAGTGACGCCTTGGTGAGGTATTTTTCTGTAATTTTTAAGAGAGAGTTTCCGCTTCCCTCATCGCACCAGCTTCCAGAGAACGTATCCTTTTATGTGAGGCAGCACTCGTCAGTGCATTATAGTTTGGTCAGAGAAAACCTTCAGTTGTCTCAGAATTATCGTTCCAGTGTTCCTACTTCCTTTTGGGAGCTTGTACCTTTTTTCACTCGAAATTAAAGACAATTCTTTTGGAGACTCACTAGAGACATTTGCTTATGAGAAGATGCTATTCATTAGCAGTGACTGTGATTCTTAAATTCTCCGGAGTACTCCTCATCCCTTGCAGTAGGGGTTTTACCAGCACTCAACTCAACAAGTAGGCGGGAATATATATATAGATATATTGTTACTTACCGACATCACCAACTCACTAGTGCCATCTCCGGAACTTAGTCTTCTGCTGAATGAATGTGTTTAAGACATTTTTTATATTAAAGAGTATTACTTTGGAAAGCACATATTACCAGAGAGAGGCAAGGTTCCACACAAGACAAGGTGACCATTCTGTACTAGAAGTGTAGGATTGCAAGCATTAGAGGGTACGTTAGGCGTATAGAGCTGTAATAATTTTGTGCTAAATTTTGCAGGTGCAGAAAGTCCCTACCTGGGTAGCATCCAACGAAGACACCGGTGTGGCAGTCTCTCTTTCTGTCCCATTCCCCTTTCCCCCCTGCTTCTGATATCAGAGAGATTCTGGTTTAGGGGCATTGGGGAGTTGGGAAAAAATCATCGAGGAACTTCAGCCGTTCGGCTCCTGTGGAAGAATCTAGATTCAGGTACTGGGCTTGACAACAGGATTCTGTGTGAATGTACTACATTTTCTTGTTTAGAAGTGCGTGAATGTGAAGGCATTCAGGTTAATTGTGAAACTCTGGGTTTATTTCTCAGGAGCATTGGGTCTCCAACTATGTGTCTTAAATACTAGATAAACGGTTAGCTAATGCTTGTTAGAAGGGTGAAGTAGAGGGATGTGCTACTTTATCAACGGAAGTAACAATTCCGTAGTAGGGCAGAGGTAAGCGCTGCTCTCGGGAAAGACGGAATTCTCGTGAGAAAGGTCTATTGCTATTCTTTGGTTAGCGAAGCGGACAATGGAGACGTTTTATGTTGTTATTAACAGAATTGTAGATATTGAAACAAAAACTTACTGAGCAGATTTGCAAAGGAGGGGTAGACAGGAGCAGAACGACTGCGCTGGGATTGGACAGTCGGTCAGTGGTGCATTAGTGTGCGCTGCGCTAGGATTGGAGTAATACAGGGTGACGTAAAACGCTCCCTATTGGTGCGTTAGTGTGAGTCGCGCTGTGATTGGATAAGAATAACGGTACAGTTGTAGGGAGAAACTAGTGAGACACGAAAAGAAAGGAAAATGTATTACGATCCACCAGAAAAAGAGAAAAAGTCATGGTTCGGGAAAATTAAGAAGTGGTTTAAGAAAGACAAACCGGTCAAATCTAGGGAAGGACAGTTACTTCCTCCGCCGAAAACCCCTTCATCTTTAATGATTGCGAAATATGGATATCACACCTGTATTTGGTTAGACAACTGGGTTAAGTATACAAAGGAGGACAGAGTATTAGCTTTTCCAGAACATGGTTCATTTAATTTGGATGTTTTGAGAAATTTGAGAGAGAAAATTATGAATTTAGAACCGAGACCTAGACCGACTCAATTTGAAGCCTTGACGGAATGGGAAGACAAAATGCATGACCGAGAAAGACAGAGAAATGGTAGAGGATATAGGTATCTGTTTGGCAGATCGTACGGGCATGAGACGCATGATGATCGAATGAGAAGGTGGCGGAATGCAATTATGACTGAGGGTTTGTTTCCCGTAAGAACTGCAGGAGAGCATGAAGGACGAAAGTGTGTAGGAAAGAGGCATAATGTGGAGACGAAAGGGTATGGAGGGAATGAATCCGAGGATCATGTTCTTGATGATATGTTCTATAAGATTCCACCACCATATCGACCAGAACCAGAAATATTAACTCCAAGTGCCCCAATGAAAGAAACAGTATGAATCATAAAATCGGAACCAGAGTTCCAAGATTTAGGAAGAAACAATCCTACTAGAGAGGTAGAAAAGAAGTCTGGAGGAAAATTGGATAGAGAAAATTCAGCAGAATTAGCCAAAACAACCCTAGAACTAACGGAGAAAATAAGAGAATTAACTAAGAATCTGGAAGCAGTAACTGTACCAGTAACGATAGGTCCAGTAATGCCTATTTTTGACAAGCAAAAAGACAGTGAACATTGTTTGACAGTCCCTTATAAAAGTAATAAAGCGGTTGAACAACCAAGAGTGAGTCAGAGTGAGAATCCATGGAGACAGACTATGAGTATGATTGAACCAAATTTTTCAAACAACCCGTTTGTAGGTCAGAACTGTGTAGAGAAACGTATGACAATGATAGAGACCATGTCAGAAACACAAAAAGATTTTGGACAGGGAAATATAGAGAAGCCAGTAGGACCATCTACAGAGGAGTTGAGTGAATGGTTGAGAAGCTTGCAAAAGAAAGACAATTAATCTCAGTCAATAGCTAAATTACGAATGATACTGGAAGAATTATTAGTAGGAACTATCCCGACAGAGAAGTTAAAAACGTACCAAGATGAGGAATTATTATTTCTGTGCAAAAGTGTAACATGGAGAGCAAAAAATCTTCATGAAAGATTAGGAGAAGTGGCAAATAAAATGGGCATTGATATTGAAAAGGTAAAAGCCTTACAGAAACCCTATCGAGTAAATTTCACTGAAAAAGACATTGAAAACATGAATACTACAGGACGAATAGGTCAGATTAAGGATATAATTATTTTGTTGAGAAAATGGGGAGATGTGGACAAATGGAAGAGCAGATGGTATCGTAAGCGAGACGAAGTTTCAGACAAAACATTTTCAGCCTATCCGATGAGAGAAAAAGAGAAGGTTGTGACAGAATGCCCTATGAGAGAGATTCCAGTAGGAAGATATGTGCATTTCCCATGGACTAGACAGGATATTTTCTCATTTACGAATGACTTCCCTCGACTGCGTGAAAAGTCCGTCGAGTGGTATAGACAGGTAGACAGATTTGTGAAATTATCCAAAGTATTATGGATTGATTTGAATAGCCTGTTTGACATATTTGTACCAGCAGATTTATGGACAGAATGCAAAATAGTAATAGATTGGCCAACACAGGAATACCCAAGGGATCCTAAGACAGGAGCTCCAGACCCTGAGGTAGTGAAGAAATACGAACAGGTTATGGCATTTTTGAAGAACAAAGTACCCCCTAAGGAGACAGATTGGGTGAAAATTGACAGAACACATCAAGAAAGCAAAGAATCAGTACATGCCTATCATGAGAGGTTAATTTTAGCCTTTAAACAATTCAGTGGAGATGAGAATTTGAGTGACAAGGATTTGAGTCATTTCGTATACAGGTTTGTATATGGTCTTCGTTCAGAAATTAGTGAAATGATAAATAAGCATACGGTAGATTGGCAAAACAAGAAAATAGACGAAGTATTGAGACATGCTAAATATTTCAGTGATGAAATTGAAGCAAAACAGCGAAAACTAAAAGAGAAGGCAATGTGGGCACAGGTAAAAGTAGCAGAGAGACAGGAAGCACAATTAGTGGAACAAGCAGTGTCAAAACCGAGATTTAATCCTGGGAAAAATTAAGGGAATATTGAGGAAGCTAAAAAGAAATTTCCGTGTCATAATTGCGGTGGGATAGGGCATTGGAAATCCGAGTGTAAACATCCACCAAGTACTAATGATGAAAATTCATCCTTGAATCCACAGGTGCAGAATGAGGTGAGTGGTCAACAGCAACGACAGCAGCAGGGTGTAATACAACAGAATCAGGTGCCAAAACCACCTTTTCCCCAGAACAAAAATTGCCAGAAGTGTAGTAAGGAGAATGGATTCTACAACGAAGAACAGGTAAATAAGCCGCAACGCGCTAGCGCTGCTTCGCAGTATTGGCTGCAACGCGATGAAAGCGATTCAGAAGAGGGTTACTGACGGTGCTGAAGGGAGGAAGAAGAGTGCGTACTTGGCGCAACTCTAGAAGTAGACCAGACAGGCCCATTTGTAGATGGAAAAGTTAATAATGAAAATATTACTTTCCTAGTTGATACTGGTGCTACTCGATCAACTGTTAGATCAGCTGATGTTAAGAATCTTCCTCTCTCGGATGAAAAGATCCAAGTAGTTGGGGTCTCCAACAGACAGATTAAAACTTACCTTACAGAACCAGTTAAAGTTAGAATAGGGACATTTTCTGAAATGCACAGATTTGTTGTGTGTGACACTAGTCCTGTGAACTTGTTAGGTAGGGATTTATTGTGCAAGATGAATTGCACTAAATTTTGTACTCCAGATGGAATAGCCTTTGAAACACCTGATGATGATGTGCTATATAAGATGACATTGGCAAATAAAGAAAAAGAGATTACAGGAGCCTATGCTGTATTCAATCCTGACGAACTACCAAAAGAGTTGAAACAATCAGTAAAAGCAGAAGTTTGGGACTTCACAGGAGAAGATGTAGGATTGATGAGGAATATAGATCCAGTAAAGATAACTGTAAAAGAAGGAGTAAGTTATCCAAATGTTCCACAATATAAATTGACTCCTGAAATAATCAAAGGAGTAACTCCTGTGCTTGAGAAAATGATAAGGCAAGGAATAATGAGAGAAATAATGAGTAGCCCATGTAATTCACCGATAATGGGACTGAAAAGCCTAGTGGGAAGTTCAGAATAGTGCAAGATCTGAGAAAGATAAAAAAATTGTTGTACCATGTTGTCCCATTGTACCGAATCCATCTGTGATTTTATATCAGATTCCTCATGACGCAGAATGGTACACAGTGATTGATTTGTGCCATGCATTCTTTTCCATCCCATTACACCATGACAGCCAGCAAATTTTTGCATTTCATTTCGGCGAGCTTATTTTGGCGTGGTGCCGAATTCCACAGGGGTATACAGAAAGCCCCTCAATATTTAATCAGCTATTGAAGAAGTCTTTGGAGAGTCTAGAAATGCCTGAAAATTCAGTACTAGTCCAGTATATTGATGACCTACTTGTGGCATCGAAAACTCGTGAAGCTTGTGAGGTAGACACAGTAGCTTTGTTAAATCATTTGGCAGATGGAGGGCTAAAAGTGTCACCATCTAAACTACAATTTTGTAAAAGAGAAGTCCAATATTTGGGACACAGCATTGAGAAAGGACACAGGAAAATAACCATAGACAGAATCAGGATCATAAAAAGAATGAGTCCACCAATGACCCAAAGAGAAGTGAGAATGTTCCTGGGAATGGTTGGATATTGTCGTCAATGGATAGGAAATGTTTCCTTGATTGCAAAACTTTTGGTACGACTGACAAGAAGTGATGTGAGAGATCCAATTGATTTGAACAAAGAAGAGTTGGCAGCATTCAAGAAATTGAGAGAAGGATTATGTGAAGCGCCTGCATTGGGTATGCCTGATTATGATAAGGAGTTTGAGTTGTATTGCAGTGAGAGAAATGTATGTGCACTCTCTGTTCTAGTACAGAAGCATGGAAAACTGAGGAAACCAATTGCGTATTTTTCTTCCATGTTGGACCCAGTAGCTGTAGCCCTTCCTGGGTGTCTGAAAGCAGTAGCTGCTACATGTCAAAGTTTGGAACAGAGTGAAGGAATTGTGATGGGGTATCCTGTGAAAGTGTTTGTGCCTCATGATGTGGCGATTCTTTTAACAAGAAGTCGTACTCAGTATATGACGCACAGCCGACTGACTAAGTATGAAAAAGTCATTTTGGGCGCAACAAATGTGAGTCTTCTGAGATGCGTGAATGTGAATCCTTCAACATTGTTGCCCAATGTGGAGCATGTGGAGGTAAGAGATGAAGCAGATCATGATTGTTTGGATGTACTTGATTTTTGTACAAAACCAAGGCCTGATATAAAAGATGACCCTTACCAGAAAGTGATTATGTCATGTTTGTTGATGGATCCTGTTTGCGAACAGATGATGGAGTGCTAAGTGCAGCATATGCAGTATGCACAGTTGCACCAGTGATGGAAGCATCATATTTGAAAGGAGTAAGGTCGGCCCAAGTAGCTGAACTTATCGCCGTGACCAGAGCATGTAAGATTGGGAAAAGTGTGAGAGTGACTGTGATAACTGATAGCCAGTATGGCTACGGGGTGGTCCATGATTTCAGCCAAATTTGGCTGCAAAGAGGTTTCCTGACCTCAAGTGGGACTCCCATTAAGAATGCTGAAGTGGTTGGAAGGTTGCTTGAGGCAATATAGCTGCCCAGGCAATTGGTTGTGGTAAAATGTGCTGCTCATAGCCGCAGTGGTGATTACATTGCCACTGGAAACAAGTTTGCCAATGACATGGCACAGCATTGTGCACAAAAACAGAATTCAATCAATCGGGCAAAGGAAAACAAATTGGTTTCGTGTTTCACAATGTTTACTAACACTGTGGGAACATGGGATGAGGTAAGGCAACTGCAGGAAGTAGCAGGAGAGGAAGAGGTAAAACAGTGGGTAAAAGCAGGATGTGCACCAAGAGAGAAAGATCATGTGTGGCTCTATCGAGATGGAAGACCAGTAATGCCTGACAGCATGATGTCTGCCATGGTACGGATGTATCATGGACAGGGACATATAGGGAGAGACGCCATGATTCGGTCCTTTAAACAAACTTGGTATAATGCCAAGTTCAGGCTTGTGGCGGAAAGTATCTGTCAAAGATGTCTAATTTGTCAGCAATACATTTCAGGAAGAAAGACAGTGGTGAGTCTAGGAACAATAGGCCGAGAGGGAGGGCCTTTTACCAGAATGCAAGTAGATTTCATTGAGATCAGGGGTGGGCGGAATTAGCGAAATTCGCTTTCGCAAATTATCGCGAAAATGTTAAAAATCTCCGCAAACACGCGGAAATATCGCGAAGATGCAGAAGTTTTTTTCCCGCCCGTTAGCGGTATTTTCTGCGTGGTCGCGGCTCGCCAACTTACCCATGCGGTTGCTCGCGGGCGCGGCCATCTTGTTTTCACTTGTCTCGCGGTGCATGATCGCGAGAAGAAAGACGTGATCGCGCGACGCATGACGTTACTGCGGGCTCGAACTGTCGCGAGACAGTGCAAATGGCTACCAACAATCCAACATCTCGTGGAGAACGCGACCCAATCGCGAAAACTTGTCGGCGAACGCGGGGATTCAGGTAAGGCGATCGTGCGCACGCGAGAATGTATTATTTTCCAGCGCGAGCAAGAAACAAATTATCGCTAAGCTGCAGAATGCGGAAATTGGACAATTTCGCGTTTTCCGTGGAACGCCAAAATGCCAATTTCCGCGAACGGAACGGAATTTTGGCCCAGGCCTAAGTGAGATGCCTCCTTGTAACAGATTGAGGTATGTTTTGGTAATGGTATGCCTATTCTCTAGGTGGGTAGAGGCGTTCCCAACAAGAAGAAATGATGGAATGACAGTGGCAAAATTATTGTTGAGGGAATTTATACCTATGTTTGGGTTCCCAATAACAATTGAATCCGACAGAGGAGGACATTTTCATAATGAGATCATAAAACTGATTTGTGAAGCATTGAATGTACGACAAAAACTGCATTGTGCCTACCAACCAGAGGCTTCTGGTGTAGTAGAACAAATGAATGGTACTATCAAAAACAGAATAGGGAAAATGTGTTTAGCCACAGGTATGAAATGGCCCGATGTCTTGCCTCTAGTACTCATGACTATTAGATCAATACCAGACAGAACTACTGGTTTGAGTCCTCATGAGATCATCATGGGACGCGCAATGAGACATGTATTTATACCACTCAGCAAGCTGATGACAATAGCTGATTGGAATACTGTAAAAGCCTGGCTGACGCAGTTCATTCTGTGTTTCATCAGGTTGGAGTGGATGCCACCACTCTTGAAAAGAAGCCAGCTCATGATCTAAGCCCAGGGGACTGGGTAAGGATAAAAGTGCACAGAAGAAGACACTGTTTGGTTCCCAGGTGGGGAAAACCAAGGCAAGTCATCTTGACTACAACAACAGCTGTGAAGTGCGCTGGATTGAAGAACTGGATCCATGCAAGTCATACTTTGAGAATTCCAAATCCAGTTGACTGTAAAGAAAAGGAGTAATTTGATGAATCAGAATCCAGTACTGAGTCAGATGATGGAGAACCAAAAGATAAAGAAGGAGAAAATTCTGAAAGGGGGGAGACAGATCCAAGGTTAACTTTGGTCCCCAGAAGTAACTCCCTAAGGAAAAGATTGCATCTTTCTGGATCCAGTTCAGACTCAGAGATAGAACAAAGAGCCCATTCATCCAAGAAAGAACAAAAGAAGAACAAAGAAAAGGACAGTGGAGAGACAGTAAAAGAAATCTGTGAGAAGGAAGTACCAGATGAAAGATTGAGAGAAATTCCACCTGAAACAACACCTTTAGATGAACAGGTGCCAGATACAGAGAGAGAGGGAAAGATTATTGCGGAAGACCCCCGAGGAGCTGTAGGGAACTCCAACATCCAGTTAGAAGCAGGGACAAGTAGTCAGCAGGAAGATTGCATGACAGAGATTCGAGGAGGGACAGAAGTAGGGAACACAAAAGAGTTGGAGAAAGAACTCGTTGAAGGTAAAAAGCAAGTCGAAACAGAGTCTGAGGAAAGCGAGGATGAAATACCAGAAGGCTGAGTTCTGAGAAAGAGAGCTTGGAGAACTGAAAAGAATGATAAAGGGAGTAAACTGAAAAGAGCGGCCAAAGATGAAGTGTGGCCAAACAAAATAAAGAGATTGAGATATCGGCTGACACGTGTAAATTCGCCAAGAGCTGAACAGGTGAATGAAGTAACGAGTCAGGAAAGATCGAAAGAAGAAGAACAGACAGTAGTTAAAGAAAACAAACGAACAAGAAAGCCTAACCAGAAGTATAAATCACCGGAATGGACATATGTGGCCCGGCCTGAAGTGAAGGAAGAGGCAGATAGCCAAGGACATTCAGAGGCGGTTGTACCGGAAGTGGTTGAGGAAGACGAAGAATCGGAAATCCTGAGAGTTATCTTGTCCGATATTGGAGAAGAAGCGGATATTCAGGACAACCTGTATGTTGAAAACGAAGGGAAGGTGAAAGATGATGAGATGCAAACTGAATAAGACAAGGAAGTTACTGATGGAAAAACAATAAGATACTGAAAAAGAATAAAAACTGGTAGAACCACGTAGGTGCTTAGAAGCCTAGGGTTAGAAACTAGTTGTGAAGTAGAAGAGGCTAAGTCAAAAGACACGGCTCATTTTAGAAAGATGGCAAACATAGCAAGTAGCAAAAGTAGATGTACCTTTCTTAGAAGATGGTGCAAAATGTGTTGTTGTTGTACAGGATTATTAATGCTTCTTTCGAGTATTCTTGCTCTACTAATTTCATTTAAAGTTACTGTTGATACACTAGAAGGACATAGTGATAACATAACTAAAATAGGGAAGGTTCAAAAGGTAGTTCCAACTAGAATAGATACGAACTATTTACATAAAGAGTGGTCAATAACAGATTTTTCTAACAATGTGTTTTCAAGGTTGTTGTATGAATATGTAAAAACTATAGACGTAAGGGATTGCTACGTTTGTATGCAATTACCTGCATCTGTATCTGAAGGAGTGACTTATCATTACCTTCCTGTAACATATGGAATAACATGTAGTGTAATAGCTAGTTTGTTTTATCAGACAGGTAAATTAGAATATTATTTTTCAGATGTAGATACTATATTTTCACAAGTACCAGCAATTAACAAGCTAAATAAAGTAAAACCTGCAAAAGTATTAGGTGAATTTTTCTTAGAGACAAATGAACTAACGTTAGAATATATATTTAGAAATAACTTGACTTGCAGTTTAAAGAAAGGGGAGAAGACATTTTTGGATATGGTTGAAGAAAGGAGATTAAAAATGCAAAGGAAGGTTTCAGAAGGGAAAGTGGAGAAAACGGTTTGGGATGTAGAAACGGAGAAACATTTAAGAGGAGAATCGAGTCCAACTATGGCTTTAGATTGGCCCCAGAAAGGGAAACTGTGTATAAGAAGGAATCGGACGGCGAATGACAATTATTTTGTAGGAAATAGTGAGTGCCATGATACATACCGGATCATGGGAGGATGGGGATTTAAAGGTGGAAGAGATCCAGTCTTTCCAGGACTGTATTTCATTTGTGGGAACAGGGCATATTATCGTTTGCCAGACCATTGGTATGGCACATGTTATGTTGGCCTGGTTTTTCCAAAGATTTTTCACATGGATAGAGGAGAAGATAGTGTACATAGTTTAGGTAATCATTTAGCACGTAGTAAGAGAGAATCTTGGGCTGAAATTGTAGGTGACATTTTTGGAGCACTGATACCAGCAGCGGGAATATCTCTGAATGCGAACAAAATTAGAAAACTTTCAACAGTAGTGGATCGCTTGTCAACAAGCACCGCTGGGGAATTCTTATTGGTAAATACTGAAATGGTTGCCATGCGTGCTATGGTAATGCAAAATCGATTTGCCCTTGATATTTTATTGGCAAAAGAGGGTGGAGTCTGTGGAATGCTGAAGGTTCAACATTGTTGTACTTACATTCCTGACGAAAGTAAAGATTTGAAAATTTATATTAAGAATATTACAGAATTGCATGACGAAATTGTACCACTGGAGGTTGAAGGTGTTTGGGAAAAGATTGGTAAGAAAATATCTGCTATTAAAGACTTTATAGTAAAACTAGGTAGTACATTTATAGGTAAGATATTATTTTCATTAACGTGTGATTATTCTAGTTTTAATAATTAGACTAGGTTGTATTTGTTGTAGAAAGATTAAACCAGAAAAGAATAAAAAGAGAAAACTTAAGGAAAAGGGATAAGAAACAAGAAAGAGAATTTGAAAAAATAGAACTGGAAGAGTTAAAAGATAGCATGTATAAAACAGCAAAAAGAGAAGAAAGAAGGGAAACTGGAATATGAATGAAACAAGAAATCAATTCAAAATTTCCATAAAAGTATACAAGATTTTATGTTAGTGTGGTGATATAATCACCAAAGGGGAGATTGCTGGAGCGGGTAGTACAACATTTTGTATACCCCCCCATTCTGCATGTTTATATTAATCCGAATAATTAATTAATTGTAATATTATTAATCTGTTTGAAGTGATAACTCACCAACTGTATTAACAAGAGAAATACACGTGGGAATTGCACTTTGCATGGCTATATTAATTGTGAATTAACTAGTGTACGCATATTAATAGTAGAAATTTAGAATATTATATGTTATATGTTGCTTTAAGTGATGTATTGGTGATTTGTGCTTTATTTAGTAAGTATAAACCGCTCTGAGTGTTGCTTCTGCTAGATAAATACACACACATATGGGTATTAGTAAGGGGATAACATTTTATTAGTCATTTCCATCTTTCAATTACGTTTTTGTATTTCGTTTGCATAAGTTGACCATTTCGGCCTATACAAGATGGCTGAACGTGACGTTAAACGTGACAGCCTTGACAACACGAGGTTCTGGGTGAAGTGCGCATGCGTAACCGCCAGCAACAGTGGCCTGGACCTGACCCCGGGTGAAAATGTACCCTCCAAGGTCATTCCGGGAACCCGTCCAAGACTAAGAGACAATGCTCAATTTAAAAGCCGGAACAGGCAAGTTTGATGACTTCATCTGAACACCCTGAGAACTGCTCATCGCCAGTTGAAATTGACCAATTAGAACTCTCTAAACCCAATATTGATACCATTTTGTTAGTATTTTCATTATAAAAGTAGGTAGGGAATTAGGGTAGGATCGCACGCTCGATCGCTTGCTCTATGTCGACGCTACGAACGGCTCGCTCTTCTTTGACAAACTTGATTTCCTGACGTTATGCTGACGGAGAGGACGGTGACACTGCTGGACAGCTGTTATCCTAAATCTATGAGAGACTGAATTGCGGCCTAAACTTTGCAGAAAATTTCTCTTTGACTGATTGACTTAGAGGACGACGTTAGCCAGAATAGGTAAATATGATGCTCTGAAATGCTGATGATGATTTTAACATTTCCTTCAATTTTCTTAGATAAAGTATAATTGATTAATTGACAAATGTGTTGTGTCGATTATTTGAAGAAGAAGATTAAGAGAAAGCAATAAAGCAAAGGTAGACGAGTAAATCATCAAGTTCCAACTCAACTAAATGATCTATCTCCGTATGGGAGAGATATCTTAGGTTTAATGTCAATGTGTTAAAGGTGAGGTAAAGGTATTCCTCTCATGTCAGCGTTGTGAAACGTATTTTCCCTCAGAAAACAGGTCAACCGAGTGTAAGTATATTGGTGTTATGGGCCCCACCAATGAATGTATGTGATTAAATTGAATGACGAGGTAGTTGCTCTGTGCTGAAGGGGGAATTTGACGTTCTGCGCTGCATCACATTTCAGTCCTTTTCCCTTCACAAATTGCTGCCTAACACCAAGGTAGGCAGGATTGTTTTTGTACGGGACGAGGCACCTTCCTTTACCAAAACAATCCTGAGGGTAATTTTCCTATTTCTATGTGAGCTGCAGAATGCAGCACACATGGAAAGAGGAAAAAAACGAGGAGAAATGAAAACATTTGTCCTCGTTACGCCTCCACTGGGGAGGCGTCCGTTTTTGAAGCTGCCCCAGGTTTACGTGATTTTGTAAATATGGGGCAGTATCAAAATCCATGGGCTTTGCGTGGTAACCCCACGCAAAGCCCATGGAACACCTACTTGATGCAGAGTAAGGTAACGCAGTGACTTTCGCTGCTATGTCTTACTCCATATCTATGAGGCAATGCAAAGCCATGCAGGGTGACTTTGCATTGCCTCATGGATATGGTTTAGATGCTTGCGCCACAGGATCATCAAAAAAATGCTTAGGCGATGCAACCTCTCATAAATTAGCCCAAAATATTCTGTACGTTTTTTAGGTCTTTCACCTTCAGGTATCCACATATAAAATAATGGGCAGCGTAAATGAAAAATAAAAAAAGTTATTGCTCAGTGGGAAATGCACTGTAGTACATTATGACACCTCTATTAGTTAATGCACTGCAGATGTCTGTGTGCAGCCAGAGAACCACAGCATTAAATCTTGATTAGTGCAGTGGAGAATAGTGATGTGTATTTTTAGTGCTACGAAGTCACAGCCTGTGACAGAGAGCACTGTGAATATGTAAGTCAATTTTTAATACTTCCATTACACACAGGATTAGATAGAATGCTGCAAAACGTGTGAATAGTTTTACCATAAAATGGTGCTTTCAAAGTGTAGGTTTTAATAATATCTGAGCGTATGTAATGCAGTTCTCTTTTTTTTACATAACTGTCCCTTCAACACCTCTTAAGGGGCACAAAGTGCTGTGTAAATGCAGTTAAAATTAAAAGCAAGAACTTCCCAGCCCAGTTGTTAACTCATTGCACTTCCACTCAAAAAAACACATCTTTGTCTTTACAAAGAGTCAGAACTGCTCCCAAGCATCCTTTACACTTGCAGATCAACTGATAAGGAACATTTGCCTTTCATTCAGGCAAGCAGCTGATAACGATCTCAATTAGCCTTCCCAGGAGTGCTGTCTTTTTGCAGGGACAAGTGAAGCTGGGGAATCTGCAACCCCCTTCCTAGGACTTCACGACCCCCTTGGGGGTCGGGCCCCACAGTTTGAAGACCTCTGCGTATAGCATCAATTTTCTTGACGCTTCAGTGGTGCTGTGTTCTGGCCCATATTTACAAGGCCACCCAAAGCCACTTTGCATGGCTTTAAACGGCCTTATAAATATGGCCTTCTTTCATGCAGCACTCTGCGTCAAAGGGGAGTGTCATGGGTATTGTTGTGGATGTTCCCATGCACCATCCATGGCTTTTTGAAACTGCCTCAGATTTTCAAGGATCTGTAAATCTGTGGCAGCGCCAAAAACTAACACCTTACTTACAAACTTTTATTTCTCCTCATTGTTTGCTCTTTCCATGTGTGCTGCATTCTACAGCACATGCAGAAGGAGCAAAAAGCCAAATAATTATTGTTTTTGTGCAGGAAGGTGCCCCTTCTTGCCCAAATACAATCCTCCTCGCAGCGCAGGTACCCGCGTTGGTGATAGGCTGCTGTTTTAACGCCGGCACAGGGTAGAGAACAGGGGTGCATCGTATTCTTGTAAATACAGTGCATCCATGCGTTTTTTTTAAATGACGCAGTTCAGCGAAGCAAAATAACTTGTGACGCTGCACTGCACCATTTCATTGTAGATATGCCCCTTTGTTTGTCAGGTTGTCAAACAGAAATTACAAGAGGTCAACAGGTAGTGTGGTTAACACCTTTGTTGAGAAAAAAAGGACACCATGTTTGTAGACCCAAATCCTCCTAGTTGCATTTGCTATACTATGCTATAAAATGTGCTTTTTAGGCTAGTGCGTGATAATGAATGATCAGATCAAGGATAATCTTCTGAGCAGATGCAGTGCCTGCCTGCCCTCTGTTAGAGAGTACTGCAATCATGCAGTCTGTCTCCGGTTAGTGCCTTTCCATTTCTGGTACTTTGCACCAGTTTTAAGATCTTTTTAGGGTTTCTTGTTGCTCAAATGAGTGTACCCTCTGATATTCATATGTTTCCCTTGTCTTCATTACTTGATTTTGCTCGCGAGAAAGTGTCGCTCAGATGTCATTGAATTGTCACTCATAATTGCACTAACATTATAAAAATGTCACATATAGCAATCTGAAACCTTGGCAGCTATGTAAATAAAGACTCTGAGAACAATGACAAGAAGGGAACACAATGTGTGAAACTAACACATACAGTACTGTCATCAAAACCACAATCAATAAAAGAGTACAGTTAGGAAGGAACATCAAAAAATAGAGTCCATGAAATCTTTCCTTCAGGTTTCAGTAACCTTTTATTTTTTTATTTTTTCAAATTTTCTGATTCTTCAACGAGTTGCTTCAATCGAAAATACAAAATCGATTTGTAGATCACAGTTGCATTTTCTATAGATCAACAGCCTTTCTGCCTGCGCGTTTCGTCCTTCCCTTAGGACTTCATCAGGGCTTGTATTTTAGAGAGAAGAATTCTCTTCTTTTTCTAAATATCGAATACTTTGTGTCATAAATTTGCGGCGCACAACCAGTTATCTTGAATTCCATCAATTCTTATTTCTCATAATTTCTTCAATACTCCTCTTTTCACTATGTTCAAAAGATAATCACTTGAAAATAATCAATTATTATTTTTCTGAAATCCTTCAGTCCTCCTCCTTTCACTAAGTTGAAAATCTTTCACTCTATCAATCTTATTTCACAGCGATCCTCTCTCCTGCCGCGGGCCCGATAAATCCCAAGCGGTCTGTAAATAAAGAGACAAGTTAAAAGTAAACAATTGCCAAACATAAAAGTGGGGTACATTTTAATGAAGCAAGAGTAAAAAGCACTTGCCAAGCAGATGTGGCAAGTTTGCGCCTTGTGCAGGCTTAATTAAGTAAATGTATTAGAAATTACCAGAATCAGCACCTAGCCCACTATTCATGCAAAATGGCGACAGTGGGTGGAACAACCAGGAAGTGGGCAGCCTCAAGAGCTCTCTTTGCTCAAACGGCAAAGCTGCGGCATGCCAGAGAGTTCTGGAGTGCTCCTGCAGAAAATGACACAAGTTAAAAGTGAATGTATTTTATTATGGTAGCGAGAGTAAAAAGCACTTGCCTAGCAGATGCCCAGCACTAAGTCCGTACCAATCACACTCTCCCACGCCAATCTCCTTTCATTTTCACAGTTTTCTCCTTGCTTTTCCCCGTTTTTTGAGCGCCTTCTCCTTGCCTTTATCTTATTTTTACTGCTTTTACTTTGCTTTTTCCCCCTGTTTTTGAGTGCCTTCTCCTTGCTTTTCCCTCGTTTTCACTGCTTTCTCCGTACTTTGCACATGTTTTTACTGCTTTCTCCCTCATTGCCGCCCCCACCTGCGGTCTGCTTTTTCCCGCTTCATGCCTAGCCCGGCAGCATGCCTCCCAGCACCCCCCTCCCCAGGAACTTTCCCATTGCTTTTCCCCCCGTTTCTTGTGTCTTTCCCTTGCTTTCCTCTCGTTTCACTGCTTTCTCCTTATTTTTTTCTCAATGCCGCTCCAGCCTGCGGCCCCACCGCCTAGCCCTGCCCACCTCTTCGCATTGCCCCTCCCTCCTCCCAGTACGTACTTAATGGAGGCTGCAATGAGACCCCCATTGAGCAGGCTCCATGCCCAGCTCTTCCTGCGCTGCTACATCACACTTGCTCCTGTCTTCTTCTTGCTCTTCTGATTTTTGAGTACCAACTCCTTGTTTTTCACTCATTTTTACTTCTTTCTACTTGCTTCTTCCCCTGTTCTTAGAGTGCCTTCTCCTCGCTTTTCCCTCATTTTCACGTTTTTCTTCTTGCTTTCCTATCAAGACCTGGCTGTTTGAGTCAGCCTTCGGGACCTGCAAGTGCCTGGATACCCAGTTGGGTGATTAGCCACACTTAACAAATCCATATTGATTGATTGATTGATTCTACCTTGCTCATAACTCCTTTCCCACACCAATCAATCAGGTGTTTGTTAAGCGCGACTACTCACCCATAAGGGTCTTGAGGCGCTGGGGGTGTGGGGGGGGGGTCGCAGGTTCCAGTCCATCAAGGAGGCGGTCTGTCAAAGAGCCAGGTTTTGAGATTTCTAGTGAAGGTGGGGAGCTATATTAACTGTCTGTGGTGGAGCGGAAGGTCGTTCCAGGCTCTGGCCGTGCGGAAGGAGAAGGAGCGGCCTCCCGATCTGGTCTTTCTGGTGCAGGGGACCACGGCGTAGGAGAGCTGGGCTGATCGTAGGGTCCTTTGGGGTGCGTGGAATTTGAGTCGGCTATTCAGGTATGCTGGTCCGGTGTCGTGGAGGGCCTTGTGAGCGTGGGTTAGCATCTTGAAGGTGACTCTAGCTTTGATGGGGAGCAAGTGAAGTATGCGCAGGTGCTGGAAGATGTGACAGTGTCTTGGCAGGTTGAGGACCAGTCTTGTGGCGGCGTTTTGGATGTTCTGTAGCTTGCGGGTGTGGTTTTTGTTTATTCCGGCATAGAGTGCGTTGCCTTTCCTTAAATTTGTTCTTTCAGGTATTGTTTCATTATTTTTCTCATCTTCATGCCTGGTCTGTTTCCCTGCACTCAGACTCCTCTTTTCAGCAGTTCAGTCTTATTCCATCAGAAGTATATACATGGATGGAGATATGCTTGCAGTTCATTACGATTTGATTTCTACAGACACGTTTACTGGTGTGCGTGTAGCACATCTTTTTGCTACTTCATTCTTCATGCAGATTGCAAAGATCTGCAAAATGATGATTTTATACTTAGGACATAAGCTTTATATTTTAGGGTGTTTGATCTGTGCTACTGTAAGCCATTGTCACACTGCCTTGTTCTTTGTCTGGAGATACCAAGAAGGAACTGGGCTAATAAATGTATTATTACTGTCCAATCTAGGCCTATATCTGCTCTACCTTGTCAGGGAACTGCTGTATGAAAAAGTAGATGAGGTAGTTAAGAAGCTTTATAACTGGAAGCACGCTCTGTATCATTTGCCTATGCAGTTCACTACGTGACGTAATTTTATTTTACAATGTTGACCTGTGCCTATGGAATTTTATATTTAATTGAAAGCCAGTGTGAGAACTGCTAAGTATTGATTTCGACAAGCACGTGGACCTTGTTTATGTGAAAGTTGTTTGGGGACCCCGCTCCGCCCGGACATGTGTGAGAAGTGCACAAAGCACTTTGGGTCAGATCTACCAAGCATTTGCGAATCGGTAACCAGTCGCAAACTGGTTAGAGACCACAAAAATAGGCCTTTTCCTTTGTAAGAAAGGGATTTGCTTAATTATTTGTGTGGACCTAATAAGCATCGAATCAGTGTTTTTGAGACTCAAAATAGCGAGTCGCTTTTTGTGATTCTATATTACAGAATCGCTGTTTTAATATTCAACGTGTTTGTAATTACAACTAGTCACAGCATGGTTGTTAGACCTGTCAACCCTAGGGTGGTCTTACCCCGTTTGTTTTGCCCTTGTTGCCTCATTTTTTGCTACCATCTTTTTGTTGGCCCTAGGTCTCTGGGCGCCTTACCACTGCCAAACAGTGCTGAGGTGCAGGTGCTCTCTCCTAATAACATGGCTGCCACAGGCCCCTGCTACTGCGGAGTGGCCTTGCATACACGCACTAGTGGTTAGGAGCAGGCTGGGAGATCTTGATACTGTATCTTCACCATCCCGCCTTTTTGTCCCATAGACAGATATGTGGAAGCTCCTGGAACCTTCCAGCCCTGGGAGAGGTTATGCTTTGCCGCCTTTGCAGGAGGGTCCACTGACCTAGGGGTATAAGAGGAAGGGAGGGAAACTGAACTAGTTAGTTGGGGCACCACTGGGCCTGGGATAACCTCTGCCGGAGCGTAGGCGGTTGGGCCTACGGGAGTAACCTACACTACTGGGACTGACTGAGTCTAGGCCCTACTGTACCCAAGTTAGATGAGGGACTCTGCCAGCCTGCTGATCTTGCCCAGTGAGGGGGAACCCCAGGGGACCAACTCCAGTGTGCTGCAGGGAACCATCCTGCCTCTGAAGCCTGCCAACTCAATCCCCTTCGTTTCCCCTTCCAAAGCCTGCAACTAAGGCCTGCCATCTTCCTTCCCCCCCCTCGAGATAAGCGGTGCACTGAGGACGTGAGCTGTTGGTTGTGAGCCACTGGAGGACCTACAGGTAAAACGCTGTGCCCACCGAGCGCTGCACTGCCAGAACTGTGCCCCCCCTGCCGGCTATCACCCTCGAGCGCTGTGTAACCTCTCAGCGCTACTTCACCACCAAATCGCTGAACTGCTGCTGTGCCCCCATGGCGCTATGTTAATAGAACTGTGCCCCCTAGGAGGAATACTCCGCCTATGCTGCCCCGTGCTGTGCCCTGTGAGCGCTAATTGCCCCCGATCACCGCCGCAGCCCAGGTACCCGCAATCCCGCGTGGTGTCTGGACGCACACTAATTGCCGAAATCACCGCCGCGGCCCAGGCGCCGTGAAGACCGGAGCGCGGCCTGCGCTTTCAGCCTGGGTGTGTTGTCCCCCGAGGCGCTGCCCCTGAATGCGCCGTGGGCCCAGGGATCACCGCCGCTGCGCCGGAGTAGGCCGCGCTGGGCCCCATCACATGACGGGGGCGCTGGCCGCGTCATCGACCGCGCCCCCCTCAAGTCGAGCCCCCATTGGCGGGTGCAGCCGTGCCCCCAGGAAGCCGCGCCCGGATTGGGTCACGGGCTCCGAGGCGAGTAGGGAGCCCGGAGCCAGCACCGACATCGAAGAGGAATGCCCGGGAGTCCCCCGGGCCTCCGAGCGTAGCAGGAGTGAGTCACCCCCCCCAGCCGAGCCCTGAGGAGGAGAGTCGCGGCGGGCTGGCTGAGGGTAGGGGCTTCCCGTGACCATTAGGATCGGCGCAGAGGAAGCCTGGAAGACTCTCCCGCTTCCCGGACCTGGCGGTGAGTGTGGGGAAGCTGGGGCCTGCCCGGGCACCCCCCGGTGATAAATGCACATGGCAGTTGCCTCTTCGCCTTAGACTGGGCTGCAAAGGTCAAACCGTGGTACTGGCCTTATCCCCCTGCGCCTAAGGAGTGCTGCCCCCCACTAGGGGAGATGGGCCCAAGTGATAAAAGCCGGGTTAATACCCCCTGAGGGATGGTGCCTCATTGTGTCCCCACCAGGAGAGTGTGTTGATGTTTTATTCACGCTATATTTACTCAAATGAATTAACTGTTACCCTGAAATTACCTGCACTGGTTACCTGAGTGAATTGATTGTTATCTGGAGATTCACTGATCCATTGACTTGAAAGAACTTAGTGTTGCCGTGAAATTATCTGCATTATTCCTGAAATGAATTGATTCGCCATGACTTGAAATAGATAAAGCATCTTGTTTTACAAATCAACTTGGTGTGGTGTCCTTCATTGTGTGCGCATTATTGAGTCCGGGCGAGTGAGTGCTACACAACTGCTTTACACATTGCCTTCGGGTGCCTTCCTACTTCGCGACAAGCTACCACGTCAGAATTGGTGACCCCAGTTCTAACAATGGTCGTTACGCACATGCGATTTAGCACCACCTCAAAACAGGTGGTAACCAGATGCAATCTACATAAACAGCCCCAGAATGCATCAGCGTTTTCTACAATGGCTGCTTTGTACTGTCTGGTTTGCAGAGTGCAGAGGAGGGGGAGGAGACAGGTAAGGATTTTTAGACTGAGAGTTAAACTTTTCCAACAGACTGTGGAAGAAATATTCTATAAATATAGGCGAAGTAGTGCAAATATTTTATATATCATAGCTGAACTTAAGCTACAGCAAATCACTCAGCGGGGGTATTTTATCCCTACCCATGTGCAGATATTATGCTCACTGAACCAATTAGCCTCTGGTAGTTATCAAGGTGTGATTGCTGCAGCAGGGAGGGTGTCCCAAAGTGCACTTTCAATGTTTTAGAACTATTGTGGGGCACCAAATATTTACTTAACTTTGGTAAAAATGGAAAAGGAAACAATGCAGACTTTTGGTGGAGTGGAGACTAACAGATCTGCAGGGAATTCACGAAACACTCTATATTAAGATTAAAGATACCCTAGGCCACATAAGAAAAGCTAGCCCCTCAAGGAGTAGAGAGGTGGTTTGGCTTAACAAATATTGTAGGGCAGCTAAAGGGGTACTGCTGAGGGCAGTGAAATCAAAACACAGGGAAGATTTAGTGAAATGCAGGACTGCCTACTAAAGGGAAATTGATAAAGCACAGAGAGAGTGGGACAGTGAGTTGTCGGAGAATATGTATACAGCTATGTTAACAAAGGATACTAGCTCTTTCTAAAAGACTGCCTCAGATAGTGTCACAGGTGCTAAAATGGATGTGGAGTTTAGTAGTAGTAGTAGTAAAATGCTTTATTCCGGTCACAGACCCTCAAGCACAACACAGGTTAAACAGATGATTATAAAAGTACAGAGATAAGAATAAAACATCTGATCCAGCCGACTAATTTAACATAACATTTTCACGTGGAAAATAGACATATACAAAATGAAACATTTTCAGTAAAATGAGTTTAAGTGTAAAATAAAATAGAAACAAGATCACATCATCCGTAATATATGGGACTTCCCACAACATGTATCTCAACATACTGTAAAATTAAATAGAAAAAACCCTAGTCAATTTTATGAACCCCTACAATTGCTCATATCTGGATAGCACCACGTAAAATTGCATCTATACAGGAAAAAGGCCAAAGAATGTATACACAGAACAGCCATCACTCACAGTGTTTACATTTGGCCTAAAATACGATAAGAATTTATTCTAGAATGGTAAGCCTATCCATTTTGTGGTCACACCTACAGCTAATAAAAACCTGCTCTGACAGAAAACCGCTGTACTTGCTGCCACTGATGGCATCCGCTCCCTCCTCGACTGGGAAAAAACCGGCAGCCCTCATCTTTCTGGACCTCTCGGCCACCTTCTGCACCATCTCCCACCCCACCCTAAGCACAAAACTCCACAACGCCGGCATCTGCGACAAAGCCCTGGACTGGATCCGGTCCTTCCTCACAGTTAGAACACAGTGAGTCAGACTGCCACCGTACCTCTCAAAACCCATGGAGATCGGCTGCAGAGTCCCCAAAGGCTCTTCCCTGAGCCCCACCCTCTTCAATGTCTACATGGCGGCCCTGCTTGCAGCCACAGTCAAGAACCACAGACTCAACATAATCTCCTATGCCGACGACACCCAGCTAATCCTCTTCCTCACTAATGAGCCCACAATCGCCAGAAACAACTTCCACGACGGGATGAAGGCCGTCGCTATCCGGATGAGAGATAACAGCCTCAAGCTCAACTCAGACAAGACCGAAGTACTCCTTCTGGGGCCCAACACCTCCACTTGTCAAGACTCCTGATGGAACACTGCGTTAGCAACCTACACCCACAGATCATGCACAAAACCTCAGGATCATACTGGACTCCTCGATCACTATGAATCTCTAGATCAACGGCATCTGCTCCTCATGCTTCCACACTCTTCACCTTCTTCGAAAGACCTTCAGATGGATCCCCACTGAGGCCAGTAAGACGGTCACCCATGCACTCATCAGCAGCAAGCTCGACTACAGCAAAGCACTCTACACAGACATCACCCAGAAACTCCTCAGGAAACTACAGAACATTCAAAACACCACAGCTAGACTGGTCCTCAACATGACCCTCCGCAGCCACATCTCCGAACACCTACGCGAACTAAACAGGCTCTCACTCAACAACAGAGTCACCTTCAAGCTCCTCACACATGCCTAGAAAGCCCTCTATGATGCCGGACCAGCATACCTGAACCACCGCCTCTCATTCCACATACCCACCAAACAATTCCGCTTCGTCAAAATGATCCTTGCCACCATCCCTGGGATCCACCAGACCAGGAGAGGAGGAAGATCCTTTTCCTACCTCGCAGCCAAAACCTGGAACACCCTGCCTCTGCACCTCAGGCTATCCCCATCACTGACCCAATTCAGGAAGGATCTCAAGACCTGGCTATTTGACTGAACTTCAGTACCCAGTCAGACCTGCAGCCCCCCTTCCCCAGTGCCTTTAGACCTCACGAGTGAGTATTCACACTTAAAAAATACAGATTGATTGATTATTTGAAAACCGTATAACGGCTAGTGACTATTAGGTGACAGGAAATCATACGTAAATTTAATAAAAAGGATTTTGGCTCATAATGTCCAGATCTCGTCCATGTAAGATTCAAACAAAGCTGTATAGCAGCGCCATGAAACCCCTGGGTGTCCGTGCGCTTAACAAATTCCGCATAGAATAGAATAGAATAGATAAAGACTTGCCAGTATGGCTGTCACTGTCAATTGTTTGGTAAAGATTAAAATAAATATACCCTCAGAAGGATTTAGTTAAAAGGACCTTTAAGGCAGAATTAATAGTTAGGGGTTTAGTCCACAGTTCTCCCAAACCCAATTTAAAAAGCCATAATTTGATGTGTGCCAAATAGGGTGTCACACAGGGCAGGTAGAGACGTGACACCAGGTATGCTCAGTCACAGTTTGTTAATTTACTAGGGCAAAAAGAAACGAATAACAGAAGGTCTTCTTCTTCGGGCGGATGGACTTCTCCTCCTTAACGTCTTCTCTGGGGTAGTGGTAAGGTGAATACTCCGATGGGTGAGGGAAAAAATGAGAGAATACTCTCAGATTAGTGCTTGGGTTGTTTTATGCTTCGTGAAGGAGGGGGTGCGAAGGGAGGCAACACTGGTCACATCCTAGGACGGTGAGGGAGGAGGGACCGTCACAAGAGAGGCAGGGGTTTACGCGCCGCGTCTCAAGTACACTCCCCAATACCTATCTAAGTTCCCTGCTCGGCCCCGCCTCCCAATGCTAGCATATTCAACCTCCCGGTTCCCTGAAATCGGGCACGCACCTGTTCTAGCCACGTTCCTCGTGGGACGTAGCGGGGCGCTGCGTGAAAATGTTGGCCTCCAGGCTCTTCCTCTTTTCCTTCCGTGGGTTCTTAGATGGCGGCTCTCCTTCCCTTGCACTGTTCTTCTCTCTCCATATCTCCGGGCGTTCTTCCTCCTTCCAGGGTGTGAACCAATCATCATTGGCGTCAGGATCCTTATCATCCGCCGAGGTTCCGCGGGCCCACCTCCAAGGGGCGGGGCCGGCTTCCTCTCCGACTGCATCGTTAAAGGGCCAGCTACGCGAAGCACTGTATGCCTCAATCCTTGGCAGACACACATCCGAGTCAGGTAGCTGAATGGGAGAGAAAGGGGTGGTGCCATCAGGCAAACAGGTAGGGACGGGGTCCGTGGAGAGAGGATCCTGAGACACCCCTCTCCCAGAATCTTCCCGATCAGGATGATGGGAAAACGGGAAAGAAAGTCAGCGTTGGTATTCAGGACCCCTTTTCGGTGTCGCACCTCAAAAGCGAAGGGCTGGAGGGACAGGAACCACCGCATTATGCGCAGGTTGATGCTTTTGTTCCTGCTCATCCAAACCAAGGGAGTATGATCTGTATACAAGGTAAAGCGACTCCCCTCCAGGTAATACCTGAGCTTTGCGATGGCTCACTTAATTGTCCGGCCTTCTTTTTCTCTCACCGGATAGTTCTGTTCGCGGGGGAAGAGTTTCCGGCTGAGGAACAATATCGGCCGCTCCGTACCATCCCTAGTGACTTGTGACAGGACGGCGCCAAGCCCCCCTCGGAAGCGTCTGTCTGTAGGATAAAGGGGCGACTGTAGTCCGGATACACTAGGACAGGACTGCTGGTGATTGATGTTTTTAGTTTGTGGAAAGCCTCTATAGCCGAGGAGGAAGGAGATGTTATGGCGTGGTTGGGGGTGTCTTTCTTCAAGAGGTCTGAAAGAGGGCTGGCTATTTCGGAGAACTGGGGAATGAACCTCCGATAATAGCCCAAAAGGCCCAGGAATGCTCTAACCTCTTTTTTTGTAGTGGGTAAGGGTGTCTTAGTGATGGCTTGGATCTTTTCTTCCTGGCGTTCTATGCTCCCATTACCTAACAGATAGCTAAGGTATTTCACCTTCTGGAACCCCATCCGCGATTTCTTAGCGTTCACATGGAGGCCTGCTCTTTGTAAGTCAAAGAACACCCAACGACAATGTTCTATGTGTTTCTCCCAGGTGGGACTGAAGATGACAATGTTGTCCAGGTATGCAGATGAGAACGCTCGATGGGGTTGCAGCACTTGGTTCATGAGTCTCTGGAAGGTTGCAGGTGCCCCGTGCAGACCAAATGGCAAGACTGTGAACTCAAAAAGACTGTCGGTAGTGGAGAAGTTTGTCTACTCGGGGAAGGGGGTAGGCGTCCAATTTAGAGATCGCGTTGACTTGTCGGAAATCAATGCAGAAGCGCACCGATCCATCAGGTTTCGGCACCATAACGAGGGGGGAGGACCAGTCGCTTTGGGACGGACAAACCACTCCCATCTGTAGCATCTTTTTGACCTCAGTGGACATGGCCTCTCTCCTAGCGGCGGGAATCCTGTACGGTCTTTGTCTGGGTATTTTTCCAGGAACTGTTTCGATGCGATGTTCCACCAAAGTAGTCCTGCCTGGGAGATCGGAAAACAGAGGGGCAAAGGGCTCCAGGGTGTCTAACAGCTCCTTTTGTTGTTCGTGGCTAGGTTCCTCGTTTACAACTAGACTCCCTTGGGTGGAGGAGTCCTCCAGGGAGGAGTAGGCAACGTTGTGAGAAGGGGGACCTATCCATTTCTTCAGCAAGTTAAAGTGATAGGTTTGAAACCGGTGGGGACCGAGCTGAATTCGATTGCTCGTCTTACCTATGTATTTGTATTTGTATTTATTTTATTATGCACGATTAATTAAAACCTTTGCATATACAGAAATAAAATTCCGCTCAATACATGGTAAAATCACTATATACAATTAAAACTTGTTTGTCACAATCATAAAATTATTGACACAAATTTTACAAAAGTTAGCTATTGTTGTTTTTTTTGTAATTGTAGCTGAAGGTATTTTGATCTGGAATTCATATAAAACTTAACCTTTCAACGACTCAATCCGGGTTTTTTAGTCTCTTTGCGGTAATGTCAAGAAATTTAATTAACCTACTGTTTAACTGTACCCAATCGGGGTTAAAGCGCAACATTAATGCTTGTCTGCATGATCTGACACCATGTTGTTTGAAGGCGGGTTTTAATAGGGTACTCCTGATATCTTTTAACTTTTTACAGATACATATAATATGGATTGCGTCTTCTGTACCACTACAACATAGCCGGCATTGGGCGTTTTCATCCTTTCTCTCCCACGGAGGCAAGAATTGGTTGAAAGGGCCTGCCCCCAGTCTTAGTCTGAGGAATTTTTCCTTTATGATAATTTTTAAACCCACTTTCAGGTAGGGCTGGGGTGCGAATTTATTATAGGTATGTAAGACCATCCAGCCATGTGATCTTTTAGCTAGAGTTCTTTTATCCTCTAGTGCACCTATGGTTGACACCACTCGATAGGGGCCTTTCCATTCGTTTTTTATTTTGGAAAGGGAGGAAGGGAGGAGCACATGGACCCAGTTGTTCACCTGTAATACCCTCCATTTTTATCCTTTATTGTACAGATGCTTCTGGCGTTGTTGACTTTTTTCCAGGTTGGTATGGGCAAGGTACCGCAACTTCCCAATGCGTGACCGAAGATGTTGGGTATAATCGAGGAGTTCTGAACTGTTATCTTTCTCCCTTTCCCAAGCTTCTCTTGTCATTTCTAGCAGGGTCTGGGGTTGCCTGCCGTAGAGCATTTCGAAGGATGAACACCCCAGGCTGCTCTGGACCTGCCCTTGAATGATATAAAGAGCAAGGGGAAGGAGGCGATCCCAGCCCTTTCTCTCCCGTCAACATCTTTTTTGGGTCAGTTTTAGAGTCCCATTATACCTCTCAACCAACCCATCAGTCTGTGGATGGTACACCAAGGTCTTGACATGCTTCACGTCTAAGAGTTTACATACTTGGTTCATGAGCCGGGACACAAAAGGAGTGCCCTGGTCCATGATGATTTGGCTCGGGAACCCTACGCGTGAAAAGTACTCCAACAGCGTGTCTGCAATGTTGGTTGTTGTTGGGGCTTCGAATCCTTATCATCCGCCGACGTTCCGTGGGCCCACCTCCAGGGGGCGGGGTCGGCTTCCGTTCCGACTGCATTGTTAAAGGGCCAGCTACGCGAGGCGCCGTATGGCTCAGTCCCGGGAAGACACACATCCGAGTCACGTAGCTGAATGGGAGAGAAAGGGGTGGTGCCATCAGGCAAACAGGTAGAGAGAGGATCCTGACACAGGGGCTGACTGTATTCCTATCCAGCTGAATGACATCGAGGAGGCGATAGAAGCACATATACAAGCACGATACAAGCACAATTCGGGAGTGGACCAGATTCTAACCCAGTAAGTAAAGTGGTCTTAGGATGGCAAAATCACTGATCCTGTTAAGAGCTAGATCATGATACATGGGGATAAACAGGTGTGGCTCACAGCAAGGAGAGTATGGATCTTATAAAGTGGTTTTCACTAGCTGATAACTGATCCACAGATGGAGTTCTTTATTCAACCTCAGGAATGCGTCTCTCACTTTAGTGATATATAGTTGTGCCTAGACTGGTTAGAAAGGAGAAGAGGGGTACCTTTGACTAGTCCTGGGGCAGACAGTGACAGTTGTCTGAAATTTAAGCTTAGTGAAACTGTGGCTGCTATAAAATCTGGTCATACTCCGAAAGCCACTGGTCCAGATATGTTACCAAGTCTGGGACCCCTACATTAACATACTCTGTAATGCTATATTGCAGGAAATGGTATTCACTCATCTTGGAAGTCTCCAGAAAATTTCCTGATTTTTAACAAGGGGTAATGTTTTGATCCTGCAAACTATAGACCAATTAGTTTGATCGATGCATTACAAATAAATCTCTGTAAACAGGTGTTGGCCTATCTACATTCTTGGATGCAAGATAAAAATATACTATAGAATTACAGGTAGGCCCTTGTAGCAATGTTAGCAACTTAGACCAGGTGATCCATTTTAGCTGCGTATTTTGGAAAACTGCAGCGATCGGCAGTGGCAAGCTATATGCAGCCTTCATCAACCTGCGTGCTGCATTTGATTTAGTCACTAGGTATTCTCTATGGTAGGTGCTTCAGAATATTGGCCTTCCGGGGAATTTAGTAGATACTCATATTCGGCTCCACTCGTGTAACAGCACTAGAGTAAGATGGGGAGAATCAGGGACAGCTGACTGACCCCTTTAGGATAGATCATGGTGTCAGGCAAGGTTGTGTTCCCCCTGTTTATAAATGGTGTAGTTGAGTATTTGGCTAGGGATGGGTGTGATTCACCTAAAGTGGGGGGCAGCTGGGTGCCCTCCCTTCTCTTTGCGGATAATATGATTCTGTAATTGAAACCTCCCTGTGGGCTGCAGCAGTTGCTAAATGATTGTATTGCATTTTGATGGGAAAGGGGCTTGACTTAAATAACACAAAAATTAAGTTTATGTTTTTTAACTCTACACACCAATAGAAATTGAGAGGATTACAGATGCATGGTGGCTTCAGCCACATTGAATAAGTGTATATGACTACCTAGGTATTAAATGAGTGCCTAATCTTAACTGGGACCAACAAATTCAAAAAGCACATGTATCTTTAACCTTTTAAGCCACTAAAACAATTTTTTCAAAAACCTATATGAATAGGGTGGCTCCCGCACTCGAGATATATAACGTGAAGGCATTAGGAGCTGTATTACACAGGTCAAAAATCTGGGGTTGTGTAAACACTAAATTGCTGGAAACAGCCAAACAAAAGCTCTTAGGATCTCTATTGGCCCTACCACCTAGTACCCCATTGGTTCCTGTCTAGCTTGATCTGGCACAGCAGACATTAAGAGAAACAATTAAGTGTAGAACCCTAAGCTACTGGCATAGGTTCTGGTCCTCCACAGCATTAAGATCTTAATGTTGTGGCCCTAAGAGAGCAAATGATTCCATGGAAGGCTAGGAAAATTCCATGGCTCGAATATGTTAAAAATGTGTTGGGTAGATTGGGCTTTTGGATCTGGTGCACTAAGTGCATAGGAGCAAATGGTTAAGTACCTGCCTTTTATACATTGGGTGTGATACTTTTTTCCTCCTTGTCCCCAAACCTACTGAATCGTTTGGGGTCTGATGATTGTTATCATGTATACAGGATTTTTTATTTGCATTTTTATTCTGTAAATATTTTATATCTTTTTTGTTATATTTATAGAGGTGAGGTGATATTTTTCTTGGAAGCGGTGGTTGATCGCAATATTCCTATTGAAATAGCAAGGGCTAGCATTTTCGGTATTTTACAATAATGGTTTGCTAAAAACGCTATATATTCAAAAAATGTTTCTTATTTACTTCTTTCTATTTGGAAGCAGTGCTTTATATGTATTTTCAATTCCCTTTCAAATCATTGGTCAAAAATGTGTCAAAAATATAAGAGCTGTTGATGGGGCTGGTCCAAGGAGATACCTGTTTTGGGGGAAAATTAAAGTTTTTATGTAAGTGTGTATTTGTATTGATATGATATTTGTTTTGTACAATGTATGTCACTTTTATGATCCTAAAGATTGAAATACAACTTTCCAATTCCTTTCAAGAACTATCCTGGATGCTATGTTAAGAAGAACACATTTTCATATTAGTTTCCCTAGCACTGCACAGGAGTTACACTTGACAAAATTGCAATTTTATGGGATTACACCATTTTCACATCATTGGTTGATTGAGGGAACTAGTGTTCATGTTCCAATATGCCCACCTTCAGACAATGAGTATCTATTTTGAAATATAAAAAATTACTCATTCCCTAAATATCCAAGTGATCTGTGATGCCTCGATTTTAATAACAGATATAGATATTACAGATAGTGTGGCAAGATTCACTGGCACCAACCATCATTCTTTTATGTTTAGGCATGTGGCATTTACAAGTCTTCTTAGAGGAGATTAGAGGATATCTAGGAGGTGGCTATTAACTTTACAATGTCTTGTATAATCATGCAGTTAATTTGTTACTTAATATGTCTGTTTTCTTTGTAGCTGAGTGCTTATGTCTTGAGCTCATGTATTCTCTAAAGCTCCAAACAACTGTGAAATATCTCTACTATTTCCACTGGGAACAGATCTTGTAGCTTAAGGACTGAAAACACTGCAATGTCGCACTCCAACTGTCCTTCCTGGATATCTGGGCCTCATTGTTTTACTTTGTGTGCCTGGCTCAACAGCTTCCCCAACAGACTGTGTCCAAGTGCTAACTTGTGGAGTGGTAAACCGTGCCTAGGATGGTGAATTCTGTGGGTTGAATCACTTACTTCATCAATGTCTCATGACCCTCGCCTTCAGATTCATGACCTCTTTCTCAAGGGATATCTGTTTAAAAAGCTTTCCATAATTAGTTTGATGATATATGGAAGATATGTATATTACAGACTTTACTTATATATATTTAAATTAATTCTACTTTCTTAAAAATATGCTTGCTATGTTAAACTACATCTCCCATAATGCCATACTTATGCTTAAAATTGTACTAGAGTTTTTGAACTACACATTTCGCTTTCCCTAAGAACATTCATTCATAAACATTTACAAATGTAAAAATATGTATTTGCTGGTGCTGCAAGTGTGTCTATATTGCTGAAGCCAGACACAATTTCACATTCCAGCGTAGACTCTATCAACCACTCAATAGGGGTCGATGGTGGTTGAGATGGGAGTCCTCTTTCTGTCACAAAGAGTTCACGGAGGCAGGTTGTCACCTTCTCCTTTATCTTTGATCGGAGATCGTACAGCAATTTTCTTTTTTCATCAATTGTTCTGTGTCTGACCCCCATAGAGTCAATCCTCTTATGTCTGGAGAGCTATTTTGGGGGGTAATCTGGAACTGAAAGTGATGATTTCCTAAATAAATCACTACGATGTGCCACCTGCTCCTCTGTTAGAATTTCTGATTCTTTTTCTGAAAATGTATAAAAAAAATTTCACCATGAGTTTTGAAGGATTGTGAAATCGTTCTCCCTTCTGAGTGCTCTCCACTACTTTAATGAGCATGCGGTGTACTACTTCTTATATGTGAGGTCCGCATTCACTGCCAAAAAAGGCGACTTTCAGTTTTGCGGCTCGATTTGCCATTTACCGATTCGCAAAAAGTGATTCAATAAATAGCTAATGTGATTCTTATTGATTTTGTAAAATTTCCCAAACACTATCTATCATGCAAACCAAACAGGAATTCCTAAATTGCGATTCAATAAATATCACATATTACTAATCACTATTTTGTAGATTTGTACATCTGGACTTTTATCTTTGTATTATGTACAGCCTGCTCCGTTGTCATACGTTTTCCATTTTGGGTTAAAGAACAAGTATAGATCAAGATGTTTCCATTAGATACAGTAACAATGGTGTGGTAAATTCTAAGGCTTTTACAGCATCATACATTCTATTTTTCTTTTTGATATGTAGTTAGAAGAAATGAATGATGAACCTGCTGATCCTTGGGTTGTATTACGAATTCATTCTATGGCACAATGCTGGATTGGAAAAAAGGTCCATGCACTTATTTTTGCTTAAATTGTACTTCTGAAGCATATATTATGAAACGTGGAGCAGTGGCTGCCTTTTTAAGTTTCTAAACAGTACAGTGTACACCCTATACATAAACTCCTAGATGTTCTGAGTTAATGTCTGCAATGTAGGCAGCACAGTTTGAGCAAAACTGATCCATAAATGCCTTCTGGGCCTCCGTATTTGCACTGAATATATTCATAATACGTCTCCTGGTCCAAGGGTAGAAGTTTTTTAATATGCATACTTTCAGATTTAAAAGAATGTAACACTAAGAACTGGAGTATTGGGTGCTACCCCTTATGGGAGGGCATTGATTATGCAGGAATCTCTGTATACATTGATCTTTGTTGCTCCCTGATAACTGCACCATCAGAAAGCAAAGCTCCTTCCTGTTCTCTTTTTTTTTTTTTTATTATTTTATTTTTGGATATTTTGCACAGGGAAATCAAGAGAAAAAAAAATTAACAAAGAAGGCACAGAAAAGAAACCAAGTAATCACTGCAAATTCCATTTTACAAAAACAGAATTAAGTCCCAAAATACAAAGTGTAGAACACAGAGTTATAACTTCATCATTACATCTCATCGGTTTCCCAGATCGGGCCCCAAACCCGAAGACCTCTTCTTTTGGCCCTTTTCCCTTTACATTTATAAAGTGCCTTCTCTAAATTAAAAACATGATGAAGTCTTGCGTACCATTCATGAAATGTGGGTGATTCGGCATCCTTCCAATGAGTTGCAATAATTAAACGAAAGATGGCAGAAACCATAAAGCAAAAATAGGCTTGGGAAGAATCCAAACATAGGCTACCATCAATCCCTGTCAGAATCAGAGTGGGAGTTAATCGTACTAAGCCCCCAATGATTTGATTGAGAAATTCCTCTATCTTTGATTTCAGATTATCCAGTTGATTACACCCACTGAACATATGGATCATGTCGGCCGGACCTTCCTTACATCTGGGGCACCAGTCAGTTTCCCTTTTCCCCCAACTAAAAAGTTTAGCGGGGGTATAATAGAGCCTAAACAAAGTTTTAAAGTGTTGAGCTTTAAGATTAGCTGCGAGAAATATTTTCTTTGATAAATACAGTGACCGACAAATGTCGACATCAGGGTCCCCAAGCAACCCTGCCCAAACGGATTCAGAGCTGGAAATATCATCCTTGTTGGCATTCAACAAAATTAGGTATAAGTCTTTTACCCGTGGCTGCCTATGTCCAAGCCAGTCAAGTATCGGAATATTATCAAATCCAGTTATTTGACCCATTGCAGCTTTGATAATCTCCCTGAATTGTAAATATTTAAAGAATGTCTTGGTATCCAACCCGAATTGAATTTGAAGCTCTTCAAAGGATTTTAGTTCAGCCTGCCCAAATAGATCTCCAATTACGTTAATGCCAGCCTGTTCCCAAGTTTTCCCAAGATTATCATAAAATAAAGATGGGAACTGTGACGATCCCCAGATAGCATGGTATCTATGCAGCTTAGGAATCCTCAGCAGTTTGCTAATTTTATACCAGACATTCCAAGCGGTTCTAACAATTTTAAATCGTGTTCTTTTATAATAGCAACCATCCAATTGCCTTAATAAAACACCCGGTGCATAATCCCCTAAAGCCAACTCATAAATAGAAGGAGGAGAATCACTGCAATCATTCGTCAATGTAGTTCCTACAAGATATTTTGGGCAGAACAAGATGATCATTTGCTGCAGCGTCACAGCCCAAAAATAATATAACATATGTGGGATAGCAAGCCCGCCACGATTTTGGGGGAGAGTCATAAATTTTATTGATCTCCTGATCTTTTTATATCCCCATATAAACTGAGAGAATATCCCTTCAATTTTTGTAAAAAACTTTTTAGGGGGTTCAATTGGAATGCATCTAAAAAGATAATACATTTTAGGAAACATCGTCATTTTAATAGTGTTAGCCCGTCCAATGATAGAGATGTGTAATTTGTCTAAGCGCTTTAAATCTGTGCTGATCTTAGTTAATAGCTGTGTCAGATTGATATCCCAAATATTTGCAACCTCTGCGCTTATATTTATCCCTAGATAAATAGTCTCCAGAGACCTCCGAGCATCCTTAAACAAAATATTGCTAGAGCAGACAATCTTTGTTTTAGCTGTATTCAGCCGGTAACCAGACTGCCGACCAAATTCTAATGCCTGAGCCTCAATGCGGACCAAAGCAGCCTGAGGGTCAGAAGTAACTATGGCGATGTCATCCGCATATGCTAAAACTTTAGTGCTAAATCCCCTAACCACTATAGGTTGAATAGCCTGATCATTAAGCAAAGCTCTAATCAGCGGATCAATATATAGAGCAAACAGAATCGGGGAACATGGGCAGCCCTGTCTAGTGCCCCGTGAGATCTTAATCCTCCCAGATTCCATCCCCATCATTTGTATTTTGGCATGAATGGAATATACAACAGTAGGAATGCTAAAATATATCAAGCTCGTGTCAGGGATAATTATGAATATGGGGAAAAGACTGGAAGACATCTAGCATTAAAATTGAAACAGAGGTCGTCTGCTAATAATATCCCGGAGATTAAACGGCGGAATGGGAATATGGCAACGGACCCTCAGGATATTCTTCAGGTTTTTGCTGAATTCTATGGGGAGGTCTATAAATCTCAGACTGATCCATCAATGGTAGCAGGGCAGCGCTTAATTACCCCCCCCCTATAATTATACAGGAATTAGAAAAAGAATTCACTCAGGCTGAAGTTAATGAGGCATTACAGTCCATGGCATCGGGCAAGGCTGCAGGTCCAGATGCAATTCCGGTAGAAATTTATAAAGCTTTACAGTCGGAACTAGCACATATGTTACTAGATTTGTTTTTAGCAGTACAATATCATGGTACCACACCTCAGTCTTGGAAGGATACTAATTTAATTGTCTTTCTGAAAAAAGGGAAACCGCCTTTGGATCCGGCCTCGTACAGACCAATCTCCTTGATAAATACCGACGAGAAAATATATTCTAAAATTATAGCCAATAGAATGTCAAAAATAATAGCTTCCCTGGTTAGCCCATGGCAGCATGGATTTATTCCTGCTCGAGGAACAACTGATCATGTACGTCGGGTGATCTCTTTATTTGATATTACTGAACAGATCGGGGGTCAAATGGCTCTGATTTTGTTAGATGCTCAGAAAGCCTTTGATCAGGTGGAGTGGGCCTTTTTATGGCAGACCTTAACTAGCAATGGATTTGGCCCCTCTATCCTGACGGCTATAAAGGCCATGTATATGCTCCTTCCTGTTCTCAATGAAGGAGTATGACATCATAGTGTTGCTGCTTACCCAGAACTAAAACCCTGCTCAGTGTTCATCTTCGAACATTCTGTCAATTACAAAGCAACAAAGAACAATGTGCCGAAGACATTGGAGGTGAGCCCTGCTCCAAAAACTGCATTGGAAGTAGGTCCTTTAGGCTTAAGGGATCCTGCAGATGATCACAAGGGTATATTACTAGAATATTATTGCCTAAATTATATCTGATGAAAGTATTGTGCCCTACATATTCTTTACTATAATATCACCTCCATGGAGTTAATAGCAGAAAATATACAGCCAGTGGAGCAATATTTTTATAAACAATAATATGCCACACAATGTATGTCACATGTTAGTTTTGTAATTCTGACATAAAACAAGTCGCAATCACAAATTAGGTGTCTCATCATAGCCTGAGTGAGAAGGAGCATCCATCACAGGAGGTAAAGACTTCACTTGTGCTCCTTTGATGTCAAAGGGCACCAAAGCAGTAAAGGTGCATCAAAACCTGGCGTTTTATCTGTTAAACTATGTGGTGGTGTTTTATCTGTTAAAATCTATTAAAATGGAAAACCACAAACCCTTTGAATAACAGACCCCTCCACCTATGTTGTAGTTTAGCTGTCTCATGTGCCACTAAATACTCTCTTGGAGGAACGCTGAGCACATATAATATAGACCTTTTTATTTATTTATTTATTATTTTTACTAAGCATTTTTAGTAACGTTTAGACATGCATAATACAAAGTTACAGTTTGACAGATTCAAGGCATCAGTACAAAGAAGGACACAATTAGCAGTGGTACAGTGATCTTACATTGCTGCAGTAGCGTAATCCCAGGCTGTCCCGGAATGACAAGACCAGGAAACAGGGCAGCAGCCCATGAAGGTAAGCATAAAAAGGGTCGTGTGCCAGCTTCAATCCAGACATCAATCATTATTAAGGGAGAGCAAATATGAGGTAAGCGGCCCCCAGATATCTCTTGGTCTGGAGGTTGCCGGTAGCTCCTCCACATAGCATGTAAGCTGATCACGGCAGTACGCTAAGTCCTGCAACCACAAGGTGGCTGTGGGGGCCAATCGGCAGAGGATGGACCGCCCCCGCCTCCACAGCCACATGCGGGATGTAGGCCGGGTCATGTTCCCAATAATAGGCATATTGTGCCTGGGCGCAGAGGTAATAGAGATAAAAATCCAGCGCTGCAAATCCACCCTGGGAGTATGGTAAGGTGAGAGTCCCCCAGCAAAGGCGGGACTTCTTCCTTCCCCACGCCAGTGTAATCAGGAGGGAGCGGAGACTGTCAAAAAAGGACTTGCTAAGCCGTCCCGGGATGTTACAAAAATGATATAGAAGGCACGGGAGCACTATCATTTTCATCAAGGCTATACGATCTGTAAAGGAGAACGGTAGTTTGATCCAACGGTTCACCTGTTCCTCCAATTTGGTAACTGCTGTACCAAAATTTGCTTGTATAACCGTTTGTGAGTCTCTATGCAGCCACACCCCAAGTACTTAACAGCCTCCAATCCCCACACCAACGGGTACTCCATATCAAAAGGCCTGGTGCTATCGGTGCGAGGCAATACAGTGGACTTAGTCCAATTGATCCCCAGGCCAGAGAAACGCTCAAACCGGACATATTCACGGATAAGCGGCTCCAGATACTGCTCCGGCTCATGGACATACAGCACCATGTCGTCCGCATACATGGAAACAGCCAGTGGTCGCTGCAAAAAGCGCAATGCCGACGCGGCATGTCGCTGTCGCACCATGCAAGCCAGAGGCTCCAGCACAAGCGCAAACAGCAGGGGCAACAACGGGCAGCCCTGCTGCGAACCTCGGTGAATCGCAAACTTGTCAGATAGATGCCCATTAATTCGCACCCTGGCCTCCGGCTTAGTATACAGCAACCTGATCCAGTTCGTAAACACAAACGGGAACCCCATACGATGAAGGACTGCTATCATGTAGGACCATGCTATAGAATCGAACGCTTTGGTAGCGTCAAGTAGCACCGCCACTGCTGGGAGCGCAGGGGTCAATACATGCATAACCGCAAATATGGTACGAAGATTGTGGGATGTGGAGTGAGCGGGAACAAACCCCGACTGGTCCGGAAGAACCATAACCGGAAGTAAGAGTTGCAGCCTCGTGGCCAGCACCCTTGCCAATATTTTGACGTCCGTATTTATTAGCGACAATGGGTGGTACGAATCGCACTGATCAGGAGGCTTATCAGGCTTTAGAAGGGTGACCACCAGCGCCTCCCGAAGGGTCGGCGGCAAGCACTGAGTCTCATACGCTTCCTCATAAAGTTGCAACAGGCATGGTGCCAATTGGTCCGCATATTCTTTATAAAATTCAGCCGGCAGCCCATCGGTGCCCGCCGCTTTCCCACCAGGAAGTGCCTTGATAGCATCTTGTATCTCCCCAAGTGTCAGGCGGTGCATCAAAAACTCTTGTTGCCTACGCGACAACCACACTAACGCGATATCATCTAAATATTGGTCTAATTCATCCGGCCCAGCCGTAGGCCGATGACCATACATGTCAGTGTAATAGTCCGTAAATGCTCTCAGAATGCCGCCAGCATCATGCTGGACCTCCTCATCCACCCTGATGCCTTGTACCACATGCGCCCTACGGTGCAGACCAAGAATGCGAGAAGCGAGTGATCTCCCTGGCCTTCCGCCCTCCACATAATATCGCGCCCTGCTGCGCCGGGAGAGATGCTTAATCTCTTGGTCTGCAGTATCATTATACGCTGACATTTTTTCCTTTATATGCGCCAGGACGGTTGGGCTGGGCCGAACGCTATAGGAGTGTTCCAGATCCTTCAGCTCCCTCTCTAGTGCCTCCATCGTGCGACGGAGAGACTTCAAGACACCAACCTGCAGGCCAATGCATTCCCCTCGAATGGTCACCTTAAAGGCTTCCCACAGTGTCTCCATTGTCGCAACCGACCCTGCATTTACCGTGAAGTAATCCGTTATGGCCCTTCGAACCCCTGCCTTGAACACTGGGTCCAACAATGATGTGGACTGCATACGCCACTGGAAGGGGGGCGGGACTCGCGCAGGCACCACCATATCTAGCGCCACTGGAGAGTGATCAGACAGTGTTCTAGGCAAGTGCCCTATCTGCACCACCCAACTACAAACATCCGATGTTACCAGCCAATAATCTATACGGGACCAGGCCTGCCCTGCATATGAGTGACACATTCCCTCCATGGCCTGAGGGTGTCTCTGTCACCAAATGTTGACTAGTCACAAGGATCCCATTCCCTCCCGCACTGCGCCTGGAGCCCTCCGGGAAGGGCAGACCACTGTGGTTTTTCTATCCAGCACAGGGTTCAATACCGCATTGAAGTCCCCACCACATATAACAGTCGCACATGGGATATTGGCAAGCTTACTCCAGAGAGCATCAAAGAAACCCGGGTCATCTGTATTTGGACCGTATATATTAACAATAGTCAACGACCTATTATAGAGCGTGCCCTGAGCTATGATGTACCTGCCGTCTGTATCAGCATCCACCAGTTGGGGCACAAAGGGAACATTTTTCTTGATCAGTATCATAACCCCCCGAGCATATGAGGAGTAGGACGCAGCCAGCCTCACCCCCGCCAATCCAGCCGCTACCTTCTGGACAGATTGCTGCGTGAGATGCGTCTCCTGTAGCAGCGCAATCTGCACCTTATGCCTGTCCAAATAGGCGAGCACCTGCCTCACCTTCGTAGCATTGTTAAGCCCCCGGACATTCCAACTCAGCCATTTAAGGGTTGACCTGCTATCCGTCATCACAGCAGTGTATATTGGGATATAAACACGCAGCTGAAAAGCAGCCCCGGCTTATGCATTATGTAGCCTAAGAATCTGTATCACGTCAACATATTGAAGCATAATTTCACAACCACCCCATCCCCCCACTGCGGCTAGCAGCTGCTGCCGCACATTTTCCCTAGTATGAACCAAACCAAAATAGGGCAACTGCAATCTCCTAATACACAATAAACAGAGATCGAGGAACATCAATGCCCCAACAGTGACGCCAACCTGGCATCGACAAACACCCAAAACTGTGTGGGAAGTTCCCATGTCAGGGGTCACCAGCGGCTCCTGGCCCCCCGCAGACGCAGGGTGGGTCGAGCTGGAAGAAGAGCGGCAGCCATCCCATGAACTCGACAAGAATAAGAATAAGGAGTGTGCACAACACGGCTAAAGCCACCTGGCACCACCGATATGCGCAGCCAAGCCTCCTAAGCCTGTCCCCCTTCACCACCCTGAGGTTGCCCCCACCAATCTGTTTATAATAAATGGCCTTAGCATAGTAGTAAATACATACAATAGGGAACCATGAAACATTAGAATAGCAATAGGTAGCACAGATATCCTAGCGCCCCACGCTCAGTCCTCTGTGTCCGAATGTCTATTGCTCCTGCCAGTCGGCTCCTGTCGCTCCAACCGACAGGCATACAACATTGCCTCCTTCGGTGCCATAAAGATGTGTGCCTTCCCCTCATGTTGTATCCACAGCCGGGCAGGATACAGCATGGCATATTGGATTTTTAGGGATTGCAGCTTTTTCTTCACAGTTTGAAATTCACGACGAGCCTGCTGCACCGCTACGGTGAAGTCTGGGAACAGTTCTATTTTCATTCCCTGATATTCAAGCCTCCCCTTCTCTCTGGCCAGACGGAGAGCCATATCCCTGTCCCTATAGTTGAGGAGCCTGGCAATTATTGGTCTGGGCTGGGCACCCAGGACGGGTCTAGGAGCCAGGGAACGGTGAGCGCGTTCTCAAGTCAAGATAGCTTTATTCGACAATTGTCATAAAAGCGTACAAAAATGTTTATAAGTACAGAATAAACAAAACATATTAAAATAGTTTAAAACAATAAATAAAGGTATGTGCAGAAAGATTGACATTTCAGGGTCTAGGATGATTTACCCAACCAACATTTTACTCCTAATCACCCAAGCCCTTCCAAGAAATTTAGCAGCGGAAATGTAAATAAGTGGAATTTCAGCAGAACGCAAAATTCGCACTGCCACCTTGGCATTCCTCGTGCCCAACTGTCGACACATTGATTTTAACCAGGTCCGGCGTGGAATTGCATAAGATGGACATTGAAACAAGAAATAGTTGACAGATTCAGTAGGTGCAGTACAGCCAGGGCAATTGAGCACATTATTCGAGGCCCATCTGGATGAAAACTCTCTTACTGGGAGACTGCCAACTCTGAATTGAAAGTAGAGCTTCCTATCCAAAGGATTTGTAATGTCATCCCAAAAGGTTGCCAAAGAGGTCGTATCCTTAAAGTCAAAAAATACACCAGTTAATGAGAGCGGGGCTGTACTTCTGTAAACTCGAGTAGCCACCATTTCCCAATACAGAGCCTTCAGTGCTTTCTTAGGCGGGAAGCTAGCATTTAGTGGATCCTCCCACAAGGCTTTTAGGCCCAAGTCCTTGAGCGACTCATATATCCTACGGAGCCACTTCACTTTATGGAAGGTGTCCAATTTAATAATATCCATGAGACCAAGAGCAAAAAGCCTAAGTTCTGGGGTGACCCATAAGCGCCGCCAATACAATATAGGGCGAAACGAGGCAATTAATGCTATTGGTCTCATTCCTAAGTCGTAAAACAGAGGGCACAGGGGAGTACTCTGAGGTAGTTTAGTAAGATTTCGTAGAAATCTATTTTCTATCTATCTAATCTATTTTCAGAGGTAGACAGTTTGTGTAAATTATCAAATCCCCATAACTCAACTCCATAGAGCGCCGCACCAACCACTTTACCATCGTACACACGAAGTGCAGGGTCAATAGGTTTAGTCAGAGATTGGATGTGTTCTTTACTCAGCACACCAGAGAGTTGAGAGTGTTTGAGGGTTGCCAGATCTACTTGCTTTTTCCATTCCAAATCATGTTGAGCGCGTTCTACAATAAACACCTTAGAGAAGTGTTCAGCACCCATTAACGTTGTGAGCAGCGACTCCACATACAATTCCATGGGACCGGTGTTGGTAGTCTCGGCCACCCCAGTTATGCGCAGGTTGTTTCTCCGGGAACGGGCTTCAAAATCCTCACTCCTGGCCTTTATAACTTCAAGCACTTTCTCCATAGCAGTGCATGATGCACCCATCACCTCCATTCGGTCCTCTGCCACTGAGATGCGGGTCTCCGCCTCTACAATTTGCGCACCATGTTTGTCAAGTCTTGAGTCCATGCTGTCCATTCGGAGATTTAGACCGTCGATTTTGGCGTCTATAGTTTGAAGGCTTTGCTGCATAGTGAGCATCATTTGATCTAGCCGTGTGGTCGGGCACTGCTCCAGCTCCGGGTCCGGAGTAGGGGCAGCAGGCGCAGAAGCTCTAGTATTCGCTTTAGCTTCGAACTGAAGCTGGCTCTGTTGCTTATCTGTGCGGCCCATGTCTGCAACGTCTCTCTCCTAGAGATGGAGGGTCGTCACCGAATCCTTCGCCCGCCGGCACACTATGTTCTGGGGCAGAGTCACAGCAGAGTTTGTGTAGAGCAAGCCGGCAATCCACACGAGGGCAGGCCGCACTGGACTCGACAATGGCGCACACATTCCCAATCCAGACTGCTATCGCCCGGCCCCACCAGGGAGCAGCCAATGTCTAGGTACCACAGCGGGGCCAGAGCATGCGTCCCCCGCCGGCCAAATGCACCAGAATCTCCCCAGCAGGTCGCGAAAGTGTCTGAAGGGGCCCCCTCAGGCTGCGCCGCCCGCCACCTCACCCCGGGAGCAGTGCGCCCTCGATGTCCCTAGGCAGCACCCACTCACTAGTGCACCAGGCCGGGCCACATCACTCAGGTCCGCCGCCAGGATCCGGCCCCACCACGGGTTCCTCCGGTCCGTCCAGGCCACATCGGCGGCGACGGGAAGTTCCAACTCACTGGGCCCGGGTACAGCGCCGTCCTCCTAAAGCGGTCCGCTTCCGGCAAGCCTCCACGATCAGCGCTTTTCCCCCTCAGAGTGCCGCCAGGCCAGGTAGAGCTCAGCACCGGGCCCAGGCCACAACCCCCGCCGTAGCACCTGACGCTGAAGCCTCGGGGTGGGATCCGACCCCGGCAGCAGATTGCCATCAGCCCCACTCGGCCGTAGGGGCGACACCACCAGGGCCACCAATCACCATGGGGTAGGTCGTAGCGGGCACACCACAGTCCCGGAGAGCCTCCAATCGTCCTCAGCATGCGAGCGCCGCCGCACGCCACCCACCAGCAGCCAGCGCAGGAGGCTCCACAGGCGGGGCCGTCAGCCGAGTCCTCACGCGGCCGCCATTTTCTCCGCAGCGCGGGTCGCCAGCACTCGCCACGATTACAGGCGAGAGGGACAGCAAAGTTCAGCAATTCTTTCTCCTGCGCAGTCCTAGACTCCCAAGAGCCAGGTAGCCGCCGTCAGTAGCCACAGTAGGCGCCGATATGTGCGGATATTAGTCGGATAGACAGCTCGACCAGCAGAGCTGCACTACGGCGCAGCCATCTTGCTCCGGGCTCGCTAGCGCCCCCCACATATAACATAGACCTTGAATCATTTTGTGACTGGGCCCATTCCCAAAACATTCCATGCAATCATTAATCTACACACATAGAACCTAAAAAAGGTTTTACAATTTGGGGATGGTGCATTATTTCCACATTCAACCATTTATGGCAAAAGATTAAATATGAGAATCAAAAAATCATTTCATGATATTCTAAAAAGCTCAGTCCCTGATTCACAAAGAGCCTCTGCACTTGGGGCGGATGCTCCGAAGTCGTGGCAGGATCTCCGTAGTTGTGGCAGGATCCCCGTAGTTGTGGCAGGATCTCCACAGTTGTGGCAGGATCTCCACAGTTGTGGCAGGATCTCCACAGTTGTGGCAGGATCTCCGTAGTTGTGGCAGGATCTCCACAGTTGTGGCAGGGTCTCCACAGTTGTCGCATGATCTCCGTAGTTGTGGCAGGATCTCCACAGTTGTGGCAGGATCTCCGCGATAGGAAACTGCAGTGCGGAGATCCTCTCACGAGTGCGGAGATCCCCCTATGACTATGGAGCCTCTTGCCCGAGCATGAAGGCTCTTTGTGAATCAGGGCCGCATTATTTATTCAATCAAAAGCTACATTATACAAAATACATTTTCCTAAGACAATAAGAACAGATTTCATGGATGATCATAAATAATATCTTCTGTTACAAAAAAGCAATCATCACAAATAGTTTCTTTTATTAGAGAACGACTAACATGTTTCACAGTATTAAGCAAAAAAGCGCCTCTTCGAGGTGCTATTTCTGATACAGATTCCTTAGCTGGTATCTTCATCTGATGTCACCCTCCAAGTACGAGTAGTCTGGAAATCACACATTATCCGCATGCAAGAGTAAAAGACGTAAAATAGTCTTCCAAATTCTTCTTTTGAGTTTATAGTAGAAGATCCTTGGCATTTCATGTGCAAAATAACCTTTAAGTAAAAGGGATTAATTCTAGCTTTACTCTGAAATGTATTGCGTAATGGATCCATCACAACCTAAAAGTTCCCAGTGATGTAATATGTAAGGTCATAAGCAGTGCATGGTAGGGGTGCAAGTTATACTTAGGTCCACTAAATATAACTGGTGAATTTCAGTTTTTTTAATTTCAAAGCGTTAATGTTGAAAGCTATGTGTTGTAAAAGCACAAAAAAATGTATGCGTGGTAAATACATGCATGGTAAAGCTGCGTCCTAATGCAACTGTGCAGTTAAAACTGTGTTGCAAAGGATGTGTCCCCGCTTAATAGTATGTAACAAGTAGGTAGGGGTGAACTGGCTTGGTGGGTTGAAGTCTTTGGAGGGCCACTGATACAAATTATTTAAGTCTTTTCCTCAAACTCCTGAAAATGAATCCATTTAATAAGTTCATCAGTTCATGTAATCAGGTTATATTTATGTGTTTAAGCATCAGTAATACACTTCCTATGTTGTCTATCACTAACCCCTTATTTGTTACAGGACCTCATCTTGGAGCCTTCAGCCTTTAGAGTGTTAATACCTTCCAAGATGTCCCTCCGGCAATACTTGTAAATATAAGCAAATGGCTGTTGACCATAAAAATTGAACCCCAACTTCAAAACCCCAGCAAAGGATAGCACCAACCCTATGCTGCAAGGACACCTATTTTTATACACTAGAGCATTGAGGTATGGACCTGTGTGTTAAAGAATCAAAGCATGGCAGTCACAAATTATCTGCAGACCTCTTTGTGTCAAGGGGAGTTCCTCACCTCCCCGGCGAGAGTTCCAAGATGAATCCTTGGCTGAAGGAGTCTGACAATGTTTCCAAAATTGGAGGTATGCATGAAGGTGTGCAGGTCCTATAGAAGAGAAGATTGGGAGAACCTGAGGGATCAAGTCGGGGATCCCTTCAGGTGCAAGAGCCCTCACACACCCCAAGGGATGTCATGCTTCATCGTAGGGTGGCTCCTCTTTGGGCCAGCGCGACAGTGCCCGACGGGACCCACTGGGGGACACTTTGCCAGAGTTCTTTTAAACTGCTGTCGTGAAGTATGAGGGTAAGTATGAGAGTATAGTGAGTAAGTAGAGTGGTGAGTTTAAAATCAACTCATAGGGAAATTGTCAATCTTTAATGTATGTAACCCTAGGTTATATTAAAAACAAATACAGCCCAGAGTGGATATAATTGTCCACCTAAGCTTTAAGCTCAATTGTGGGTCAACATGTTTCTTGCCGAAAATGTCATGAATGATCTGGGCAATTTGTCAGTGAAATGTAAAAAAACTAAACTACTCAAAGGAAGGACGGTCTGGGGTGCTGGTGTCGCCTAGTGCCTTGCTATTCCCAATACAAGAGGGTATATGATCTACCTTAATGCAATTGATAAGTCAACCGACCTAGAAGAAAGGAGAAAAGGAGAAAACAGCAACAATATTCAATGCCAGTGTTGGTGCTTAACATAATGATGAACATGTGAAACTGTTGCATGCTTGGGTACAATGCACCAGAAAGGAATAACAGCATGCCAGTCTTACAGAACAATAATCATCCAGATGGTAGTGAACAGTGACATTCATAAAGTGGTCACACACACGTTGTAGAGGTCAAGAATGTATAAGTCAATCGCAGAACTTTAGAGTGCGTGAGTGTCAATATTCCCCATACGTTTCCATTGTTCATTTCGCCAGGTAGGTGGCGGTTGTGACAAGGATGAGCAGACGCACAACATGTGAAACGAGTAATGCAGAAATGCCTGTGTAGTGAGTGATGACCGCGGAAAGATGATTGAGTGTCACATGCGCAGTGCAGAGTCAACAGGAGGTATTGTCCCACATAATTAAACATATAATCTTACCGCTAACAATGGAAGTCAAAGCTCCAAGATCAGAAGCGGAGTTGTGCTCAAAGAGCATTGTCCAGCCTGGAGAAGAGTAACTGGATATTAGGTAGACGGGTCAATTAACCGGGCAGAAGCAGATGGCCAATTCGGAGAAGGATCCCCAATAAGCAAATGTAAAAACCTGTTAGTATTTTACTTACGATTTGGGATAACCGCGGATAGCATTCAACCTACCCCTGGCTTGGTTAATGCTCGTCTGTGAGCAGGCGGGCCGGTCCAGAGAATAAAAGACGTAAACGAGGGCTACGTAGCACAGGGCTTCCCCACTAGTAGCCTGTATCATGGTTGTCGGTGTGGTATCATGGAACAAGGGGGTCACCATATTGGAGCGTAGTTGTAGAAAACTCTGCGCCATCTAAGAGTGGTGCTGTGTTCAAATCTAGATAAAGGTAGCATTTTACTCACTACGGAGCGACAGAGGGCAGCTTGTGGCAGCAGAATATGAGCACATGCATGATGTGATATCACAGATGGCTAGTGATACACTAACGTATACCCCGCAGTGTGCATGAGGGTGTCTAATCTCAGTACAGATGGTCATCAAAGCTGTGCATTTTAGTATTCACACGGTCAGTGTGAGTAGGGAAATGTCACAGATCGATTACCCAAATAGGCCAGTTGGTGGGGGCCAGGGCTCAATGGAGCACAGCTTGATGGTCAGTTGGGGTATGGGCACGAATGTATGTACAAGTGGAAAATCCATCTTTGTTCTTTCTGGAACAAATAATGTTCAGTGGCATTAGGATGCACTTCCAGCACTGTACAGGACAGGTGATCAGGGGAATGTGGTTTGTCAATGAAATGTGCACTCAGCTTGGTTGTGATCCTTTTGCAGCGTATATTGCTATGATGCTCCATTATTCGTGTTTTGACCATGCGTGTGGTCATAACAATATAACACATGTCGCAGGGGCTGGTGATCCTCTATATACAATTTGTGGAGTTGCAATTAGCGTGTGATCGTTGTGTCCACACCTGGTGGTCGTTCAGTTGTATAGTTTTTGAGGGTCTGGTGAGAGTACATACCCCACAAGCCCCACATGGATAGTGCCCAGTCACAGGTGGTAATCCCCACAAGGATTGTTGGGTGGGTTTTTGTACAGCTTTGGGTCTCGTATGTACTATGGTGTCTTTTAATTTCCAAGTACGCGCAAAGGAAAATCTATGTAGGGGTACCGCTGCTCCCCAGTTTGTAAGATACCCCAATGTTTTTTGATAACTCTTTTGATATGGTTTGATTGGAGTGTGAAGGAAGTTACACATGTTAAGGTGTCATTTTGAGCTTTAGGTAGAGTTTCCAAAAGTGAGGATCTGTTATTTTTACATACCCTTTTGCTTGCCATTTTGACAATGTGAGTTGGATACTAGCGTGTCTCAAGGCTGGCTGATAAAGTAAAGGTAGTCGCTTGTTGTTCAAATTCGTCCAGGGAGCTACAGTTACGGCGCAGGCGTAAAAAATGTCCATAAGGTAGACACATTTTCCAAACTAGGACTACTGTGCTTAATTCCCATACTGTGAAGTCATGCTATTCTAGGAGAATGCATTAACATGTAGTGGGCTATAGAATCTTGGGATATTTCTGTGCAGGCGTGTCCCTCTGAACTGTCCTTTGCCGGTCTCGCAACACTGGCATTGCTGATGCTGAAAGAGAATTGATCCATGGAAAAGTCGGAGAAAAAGAAACAACGGAATCAGCTAAGCGGAGTCTTGAATCAAATTAAATAGACATTGTTACTGGAAAACAAACAAGAAAAGGTGATAAAAGGCCTGAAGGGGTTAAGAAAGTAAAATATACTTTGAATGAGAAGATTCCAGCAACTGTCATTGAAATATCTAGCCAATCTGAACAAAATGATACTGAAAGAAAAGAAAATACAGTACGCAGAACGAAGAGAGCACGAATCCCAAGCAAGAAGTACATAGCAATTGAATGGACATATTTAGCTGCTGCAGCAAACGATTGGGAAAAATTATTCATTGTGATTAGTTCTAAAGACAGTTTGTCATATGAGCCACCCTAAATGAACTGTGCTTAAGAAAAGGGGTGCAGAAAAAGAGAGGAGTTTGAAAAGATTTGAAGAAGGATTGATCTGAAGCTCAGAAAAGTAAGTTGCTGCCTGTCCGCCGGACGTTCGCTGCCTGGTCCCTGGATCCCACAAATGTGGGAAGTGCGTGCTTTGCCACCATTTTTGGCATCACTTTGCCCGCACACTGTAATCCCCTACTGTAACGTAAACAGCGCTAGAGGCTTATAGCCTCCATGCCACTCTCCCAACAGTGCTAGTACAGGTCACCCTTGGGCTGCTCAATTTGGCATTCGCTCATACCCGCAAATTCTATTTTGCCTCCACCCTTTTCAGTTTTTAGTTTCAAGCTGTAGTTATGAGAGCCACCTTTAACTTTTTGTGCGCTCTAAGCTGGGGCACTTTTTCGTTGCAGGACTTGGCACAGAAACACTCTTACCTGCTCCTGGTAGCTGTATTGGGACGCTCACGCTGTCGGTCTCCCCTGCCGCCGACGGAGTTCACGGCCGCAGTTGGGGGAGACTACAGCTCCCAGCAGGCTTAGCGCCACCACCACCGGACTTCCGCCCACTTTCGCGCCCGGAGGCGCTCAAAAAGGAGAGGCTCCCTCGGTGGAGCGGGGGCACTTTTTCGTTGCAGGACTTGGCACAGAAACACTCTTACCTGCTCCTGGTAGCTGTATTGGGACGCTCACGCTGTCGGTCTCCCCTGCCGCCGACGGAGTCCACGGCCGCAGTTGGGGGAGACTACAGCTCCCAGCAGGCTTAGCGCCACCACCACCGGACTTCCGCCCACTTTCGCGCCCGGAGGCGCTCAAAAAGGAGAGGCTCCCTCGGTGGAGCGGGGGCACTTTTTCGTTGCAGGACTTGGCACAGAAACACTCTTACCTGCTCCTGGTAGCTGTATTGGGACGCTCACGCTGTCGGTCTCCCCTGCCGCCGACGGAGTTCACGGCCGCAGTTGGGGGAGACTACAGCTCCCAGCAGGCTTAGCGCCACCACCACCGGACTTCCGCCCACTTTCGTGCCCGGAGGCGCTCAAAAAGGAGAGGCTCCCTCGGTGGAGCGGGGGCACTTTTTCGTTGCAGGACTTGGCACAGAAACACTCTTACCTGCTCCTGGTAGCTGTATTGGGACGCTCACGCTGTCGGTCTCCCCTGCCGCCGACGGAGTTCACGGCCGCAGTTGGGGGAGAATACAGCTCCCAGCAGGCTTAGCGCCACCACCACCGGACTTCCGCCCACTTTCGCGCCCGGAGGCGCTCAAAAAGGAGAGGCTCCCTCCGCGTCGCGGGACGCGCGTGGGCGACGCCGGGCTAAGCCCGGGCAAAGGGCGGGCCGTTGTGTGGCCGTTAGGAGGCCGGAAGAGGTCGGGTCGGGCCACCCCCCTAAATTAAGGTTAATTATAATTGATCGTAACTACGTTGATGACGTGAGTTGTATCAAGGTTTTATCCAGTTGAATCATCGTTTAACCTGGGTTGTTGTCCCGTTATATTATTGTAACAACTGGGGATTTAAGTGAGACAGGTATTCTTTTAACTTTGTCTTGTGTTCTCTACTTGTGTGTAGAGCTACGGTTTTAGACAGTACTGATTCCTTACTATCTATACTAGAGGCTAACAAATTTGTATTGTGAGTCAGAATGGCCAAAAATAACTCCACCTTGGACAACTATTTGGTTAAAATGGTGAGCAAGATAAACAACGACCGAAGAAAATCCCTGGGGAAGGAATCTACTCCTGATCTCACCTCTTCTATTGACATTGATATTGATAGTGATCATACCATGTTGGATTTACCCAGTGTTGATACTTCTCGTACTGAAACCATAGTTACCACTTCTTTAGACCGTGAAGTATCTACTCAAGCACCATTAGAGTTATCTAGTGAACCTGTGTCACCTCATTCTCCCTCTAAGAGACCTGTTAGGAAATGTAGGAAAACCCTAACTAAGTGGGGAAATGTCCACTTTAAGTTGAAGTTGGACCAAAGACACAGAAGTATTGTGACCACTACTGACAACATAGCTAACAAGGGTGACGTGAATGATAACCTTTTGGGCCACATTGCCAAGTTATTTGAGGCAAAATTAGACCTCATGACTAAACCTCTCATGGAAAAAATTGATTCCTTATCCATGGAGGTATCTAGCCTATTTGAGGCAAAATTAGATCTTGTGACCAAACCCCTCATGGAAAAAATGGATTTCTTATCTATGGAGGTATCTAGGCTGGGTGGTCTCCTAGAGAATAAGTGGAAAGAGCAGACTGCGACAACTCCTGAGTCAGCAATATATCCTAATTATCAGGCGCAGCCGGCCACAATCGGAAGAATAAGCCCATCCAAACCTAGGGAGATATGTCATCCAGCTGGTAGTACCGCTCAGTTAAATGTAGCTCCACCTATTAGTGAGAGGATTACCACTCCTGGATATAGATCAAATAATACTAATCTCCCACCCGATTGTGAACCTTATGTTGTAGTCCTTTCAAATGTTCCTCCCCTAGAACCGATAGTATTAAATCATCGGGAGGAATCCCACGATTCTCTCAAACGAAAATCAATTGCTTGGTTACATAAAAATTGTGGCTTTCCCCCACTCCTCTCCGATGACATACTGTCTACTAGAAGGGTATCTTGGATCGGTAACGCAAGAAAAAGATGCAAGGGGGATTGTATAATTATCAATTTTAGACACCCCCAGCACGTTGTGACCGTCCTTTTAAGAGCAGCATCTCGGGATGTAGGGGAGTTTGATGTGGGTGTGCATTCCTTGGGCTACTTTTATAGGCATTTGACCAGAGTACCACAATTGCCTAATAACCACAGACCCTTGCTCAACAGCAGAGGCATAAACTTTAACATCCCAACCAAAAATAGATTCTCAGCATTGAGCACGTTAGATCAAAATGACTGACTTTCACGACTAAATGACTCAAGCACAGACACACGAATAGACAATCAGATATGGGATTCACTCGTGAGTGTCGAACAATTGGGCTCAAAATTTACAATACCAATATGCCCCGGTGATACTGTGTTAGACAAGCTGGAAAATAGGACTTTATCTTCCTATTCTATAATGAGTGAGGCAGCTAGTGCGGGGGTCATAGATAAGTATCATGTAATGTCTACGGAGGGAAAGGACGATAATGAAGTTGTTAATCAAGCTGATAAGGTAAATCCTTTAGTTATATCCGAGGTTAATATAGGGAATGACATCATATTAGTAGGCCCAGCTTCACCATATGTAAAAAAGGATCCAAGTATTAGAATGATATCTTGGAATATAGCTGGGTTAGCCAAGAATTTAATGGATGTGATATGGTCCTCATATATTGAGAATTATGATATCATATTCTTACAGGAGACCTGGATGGTGGAAACTCCCCATAGGTTGGGCTATAAAACATATTGTTCTAATGCAACACCATCTGTTAGAGGTAGAGCATCAGGGGGATTGGTTATTTGGGTTAAAGTGTCTCTAGAAATAGATGTTACCCAGATATCCATTACCCCTCCAGACCTACTTGGCATTAAAATTCTTACTAGAGGGAAAGAAACCATTTACTTAATAAATATATATAACAGACCATATCCATCTTATAAGGAATCTAAAACGATAGAACTCCTGGATTCCTTTCTAGATACATTGGGAGATAATGCAAAGGTACTAGTTGGCAGGGATTTTAATTGTAAATATGAGCCTGTTTTGGGCATGGAAAAAATATTTGATGAACAAGATGCCGTTAATGATATTTTACCCTTAGAGTCAGTGGGCTCTGTTACTAATACCGTAGCCGTTCTACAAATTTTGCAATTGACTGTGGCGCACGACTTAAGGGCTTGCAACGGCCGTTTCTGCTCAGATAGACCAGCAGCTCCGACTTATTTTAAGGGAACTTATAGATCACACATAGACTTTGTAATGGTAACCCGGAACGTATGGGATCTAATAGCAGATTTTAAGGTAGACCATAGGACAGAGAGTGATCATTTCCCTCTTCAATTATGGTTAGATCCTCACCCATTTATTACTAGGCCTGGCGAAGATATGATACCAAAAACATCAACTGGGGAGTTACAAATATCTAACAACAGACGTGCTGTAAGATGGCCATACATTTTGGGATCGGAAAAAACATTGCTAAACATCTACAATGTTTTCTCTGAAATCTTGGGAACACCCGAGCCACCTTTAGCGGGTACTCAGGGTGTTCTTGATTTACATTATAAGCTGTTAGATGCTTTAACTCCACTATTGAGTAAAATTTATAAAAAAGACAGTAATAGGGAAGGGAATCTTCTCGAGATGGTGAATCCATGGTATAATAAAGATTGCCGACAAGCTAAATTAAGGTTGATTCAGGCAGTAAAATCTGGAAATCGTCTAGATATAAAAAACGGAAGATTAACTTATAATAAAACCATGGACCAAGCAAAAAAATCCTGGGATGAAACTATATGGGAGGATCTCCTAAATGCAACTAAGCAGCGTGACCAAAGTACGTTCTGGAATTTAATTGCCAAGGGAAATAAGAAGGGTAGTTCAACTAAGGATATTTTCTTAGATGAAAATATATGGTGTGATCATTTTACCAAGCTTTACGTCAATAAAAAGAAGAGTTTGTCCCTTCAGGACCATGAGATAGACTTAGAAATGAGTAATGCTCCTTTACATTTCAGTTTAGAAGAATCCATTCAGGCCCTGCAGGCCGTGAAAATGGGCGAAGCTCCTGGTCCCGATAAAATTCCCGGCGATTTATTAAAACATGATGTAGAAGTGTGGGGACCATACATAAATTTCCTATGTAACTCGATTGCTGCAGGTACACCAATCCCCGATTCGTGGAAAGGGGCAGAAATTATAACAATTTTTAAAAAAGGAGACCGTTATGATCCTAGTAATTACCGCCCAATTAGTTTAATTGATATTTTACAAAAGATTTTTGCCAGACATATTTTAAATAGGCTTTTAGATTGGACTGAAGAGACTAAAATATTGACTAAATATCAAGCTGGTTTTAGATCCAAAATTAGTACTATCGATCAAGTATTTAGATTTATGTGCATCTGTTGGAAGTACAGAAACCTAAGAAAGGGTAGTCCATATGTGGCATTTGTGGACCTCAGGGCCGCCTTCGATCTTGTTCCGCGCAAATTGCTGTGGTCTACACTTAAGAACATGGCGGTCCCAGGGGAACTACTGAAAGAACTCATCAGGCTCCACACGGGGAATTTTGCTAAAATCAGATGGGGAAAGGATGGCGAAATTTCAAGGGCTATTCCCGTAGACCGTGGTGTGCGCCAAGGATGCGTGTTAGCCCCAACACTTTTTTCCCTATATGTTAATGATATACCAAGTTATTTGAGTAACTGTGTGCATGATTCCCCAAAGCTAGGTGGTGAAGCGGTTACGGCACTATTATTTGCCGACGATACTATCCTTATTTCTCAAACTCCGAGAGGCTTACAAAATTTGGTTGACACATTCCAAAAATATTGTGTGGGGAAGGGGTTAGAAATAAATCCTAGCAAAACTAAGTATATGTCCATAAACCCCAAAAAATCCCTTAGGAGTAATCTGTTCCTTGAAAATAAAAAATTGGAACAGGTTGGGAGTTGTACCTATCTGGGGATATTGTTGGACAGTAACTTGTCTTGGAAAGGACAGATGGACAAAAGTTCCCTATCCCTCAAACAAAACTCAATGCCTATTCTAAAAGTCCACGGAGCTAGCTACTCCAAAGCTATATCCCCGGCTCTTGAAGTATACAAAGCTAAGGCACAATCGGCTGCCCTCTATGGTGCTGAGGTTTGGGGCTACTATTGTAACAACACTTTTGGAAAAGTGGAAAACCACTTTGTGCGTAGTCTACTAAAAATACCAACTAGAACCCCTTTGGTTCCTGTATTTTTAGATATTAATTTAAAAAAAATAGATTACCAAGTAATATTAAGACCGTTGTTGTATTGGGTCAGGTTATGGGTAACCCCGGAACTGAGTGTCTATAAAAGTGGACTAGTTGAATTATCTCAGATTGATGGCTATTTGAATACTCCATGGGTAAAGTATGTTTCAAAGTGGTATGAGAGATTAGGGCTTGCACATTTATGGGATGCTCCACAGAACATGACATCGTCTTCTAGGAAGCTTGTAAAGGATACCTTTTGGTCGTATGTCAACGGAGAACTATTGTATAGCTTATCGTCTGGTAAATTGACCTTGGAATTTTTGAACTTCAAAGACACACCTAGTTTAGAGCAATTTATGGATGAGATCTGTCCCCCATTAGCAAAAACATTATACTTACAGTTTAGGTATGGGGTTTTACAGATTAATGCATATACATCCCGTTGGGGGAAGGCAAAAGGCCCTGACTTGTGCACCCTTTGCTCTCTAGGGGCTAAAGAAGATGCTGCCCCCTTACTCTTTTTCTGCCCGAAATACAAAAAACCAAGGGCCTGTTGGATCAAACCGGTTTGTAACTATGTGGGGGTTAGATACTATAAAGAGGCAGAGCGTATATTCAAGTCAAACACCTCACAGCTAGTGGTGTTTGGAACAAGCAGATTTTTAAACAGTGTGTATTTTATTAGGAAACGATCTGGTTATAAACTGTAAATACATTTTGATTTATGCTCTGCCTTCCCCCTTTCCCCCCTTTCTGATTTTTGTACATGTCTTATTGTCTCGACCGCCCATGTAATCAACTTTTGTTTGGCTTTTAATTAACTTATACATAGTTATTTATATTTTTATATGCGGTATTGTGTACTTATGGGTTACTTATAAAACAAATTTTATCGCCAATTAAATGTAAAATATCTCCCATTATTATGATGAATTGTATATATGTATGTTGTACTTATCTCTTGCTGACTTTTATGGCTTATTGCCGAAATAAAGTTTAAATGATGATGAAAAGTAATGTGTGGGGTACACAACTCTTGCTAAACAAAATTACACTTTTTGATTTTTTTAAATTATAAAATGGATAAAACTGAGACTAGTAATTAAAATCAACGTCTAATTAGGCGTAGGTGTCTTAATGTGTGTTTTATATGTGTTCTTCTAATATTGGTGGTCTGGTTGATACCAATGTTAAAAGTGCCTTATTTTATGTATCCTGTTAAAGCTAATTCTACCAATGATTATGTTAATACAATGATGGACGTAAAGAAGAATCTTAAAGAAGATTCAGAGACTAATATTAAAAAACTAACTGGGAATGACTTACACCAAGATAATTCTATTAATGACTTTTCGTTGAATGATTTCACTAAACTTCTCTATGAGTATGTAGATTCTATGAATGCAAGTGATTGTTATGTCTGCATACAATTGCCCTCGTCTGTGTCAGAAGGGGTGATTTATCAACACCTTCCTTTAACATATGATATTTATTGTAGTGTACTAACAAGTTTACTCTATGGTAAAGATCTGTTTCAATATTTCTGCTCCAACTATAATTTAGACTTTACAGAAATTTCTATCAGAAAGAATATGATTGTAGTGAATAGTGCAAACTATGCGGAATACATGGGCGATTTCTTTCATACTACTGAGTCTATGTATACTGTATACTTGCATCAAAATAACCTGACTTGTAGTTTAAATACTGTAGGAATAGAATTTATAAAGACTGTAGAGGATAGTGACATGAGTTTAACAGAAAACCTGTGGAACATAATATACCTCCATGGGCTCATAGGGAGGGTAATTACAAGAAAGGTGAGACATATGCTGCAATTACTGGAGAAGTGTGGCTCACTGGTTAGAGTAAGCAGACCTGGAAGCAGAGGTCAGCCCGGGACCAGGGTTCAATTCCCGGCTCGGCTGGGTCTTGAGTCCATAAATTGTCCATGGACTCGATAATTCTCGCTCCAGTGCATACTCGATTCATGGGTTCACACTCTGCGACTCTGGGCAATAGCTTGCTTAATCTCCACAATGGCCCCTCGCGGCGGGATGCCTGGCTTTCACCTTGTGGATGCCCTGCTGGGTTATCTCACAGGGGAATACCAGGACGGGTTCCCTAAGCAAGCGCTTAGAGACTGGTTGGTGATTTGCGCTATATAAATATCTGTACATTTACATTTACATTTACAATTACTATAATGGTATTACAAGGGGAAGCTTCGCTTACTAAGACAAAAGACTGAATATAACAATTATTTCATTGGTTCTATTGAATGTGAACATACCTTTCTAATTACAGGGGGTTAGGGATTAAGAGGTGGTACTGATACAGTTTATCCTGGAGTTTCTTATATGTGTGGTAAAATTGCTTATTATAGATTGCCACAACGTTGGTATGGAAGTTGTTATGTAGGCATAGTATTCCTAAAAATGTACCATGTGAATGAAAACCATGGAACCAATAAAAAAAAAAAATTACACAGAATAAAAGGGGAATAAGTGCTGAAGAAATTGTGGGAGATATTTTTGGTGCATTAATACCTTCAGTGAGGGTGATCTTGAATGCACATAAGATTAGGAAATTATCTACAGTGGTTGATCGTTAATCAACGAATACTGCTGGAGGGTTTGTGGTGATTGACACTGAAATGGTTGCCATAAGATCTATGGTTTTGCAGAATAGGCTTGCTCTTGATGTATTATTGGCAAAAGAGGGTGGCGTCTGTACCATGCTGAAAATTCAACAGTGTTGCACTTTTATCCCTTACAAGAGCAGAGACTTGGAGGGATATATAAGTAACATTACACATTTGCGTAATGATTTTGCAGAATGCATGGGAGAAACTTGGTAAGGGTTTTTCCTATAGGAAATTGGTTTTCGGCGCTACGTAACAGCTTGTTAGGACGAATACTAACACCAATAATTGCTATTGCTGCTGCTGTATTGTAATACTGATATATAAGTGTAAAATAAAAGACATAAAACGAAGAGCAAGAAAAAGTAAAAGAGATGAAATCGAGTTAGAAGATAAGAAAGGTGCTTACTATGAAGTATTGAAAGATGTAGAGGGTGTTAGACTGAAACAAATGAGAACAAATGCATTCTGAAAATAAGCAGATCGTAATCAGATTATGGAAATTGTGTGATGGCTAGAGTCGCCATCAGATGGGGGATTGATGGAGCATGATTTTTGCAAATAATGATGTTTGATCAAGCCTGCTCATAAGTGTGTTATTAATAAACATAATTAACAGTGTGAAAATCATGAACATGTGAAACATTCAAAGCACAACATAAAAATGTGCAAGAAAAACACGACACGTTTAGTAAAAAGAAGCCGCATTGTTTTTTTAAAAAATATATAATTTTGCAATAAAGTAAACAGTGACAGACATACATTGTTCAGGTGTACTTATACAATATACAAGACAAAATGCAAACCCATTAATACCCACTAAAGGGAGTGGGGGTCAACGAGTGGGGGAAAGAGGGGGGGCATGGGAGCCCTCCACTGGAGCGTATGCTACATTGCACTATATCTGCAGTGGTGGGGGAGCTTAGTATGTGTCAGCTATAGTTAAGAACAGCTTGAATGATGAGCAACTTCGGAAGCAAGGGCCCTCAGTCCACGGTGAAGAGCTTGGCGCTCGCGGCCAGCTGTCCATCAGGGGAAGAGTGTCCGGAGGATCGCGCTGGGCTCCTACGGTATGCATTTTGGTGTTGTTTGCAAAAGGCCAGGGTGTCAGCTGTGTTCTCAATCAGGGTTTATCACCCACCATCACCCTCAGCTTGGTTGGATAGAGCATAGCATATTTCAAGCCCATTGTAAGGAGCTGACGCATGGCATCCAAGAATTTAGGCAAGGACTCCAGGACCGCAATGGTATGGTCAGGATAAAAAGAAAGAACAGCACCCTGGTATTGCACTGGTGCATTTTCCCGGGCCAAGCAAAGAATTGTGTTGCGGTCTCTGTAATTGAGCAGGCGGGCAATGATGGGGCCTGGGGGGGGTCCCTGGAGGAGGCCGCAGTCCAAGAGAGCAGTGTGCCCTTTGCACCACAAAGATCATGGAGAGGTTTTGGGCACCAAACAGTTCACTCAGCATGGACTCCACAAATGGTTCTGGACTTACGATGTTTGTGGATTCTGCCAGGCCCATTATGTGAATATTATTTCTCCACAATATAGCCTCCAGGTCTTCATTTTTAATGGCCACAGTTTTAGGCAGGTGCTCCACGCACTCCAACCGACATGTCCTTGGCCTGGTCCTCCTGGGTGGAAATACGCCTTTCCGCTTCATCAAGCCTAGTACTGTGTCCCTCAAGGCGCTCCACCATCCTATCCAGTCTAGTGGTTAGTGAGTTGAACCTCGTGTCTATTGCGCGGAACCCCGCCCGGAGTTTTTCCATTATGGCAGCGGCATCATCTATGGTTTGTGGTTGCTCATCGCGCTCCGACCCCTCCCCTCAATCAAGGCTATGGTCAGACCTGTCAGTGGTGCTCTGCCTATCGATGGTTAGTTTATGTTGTTTTTGGTCCCCGCGACCCATCATTGCGGTGCGTCGGAACAGGCTGCATTGGGCTTTATATGGGTTGCAAGGCTCGGCCCCTAACAATAACCCTAATAGAAGCCCAGGGACATGGAATGTGCCTCTCCAGGCGAGCTATGAAGGCCGGAGCACCAGGTCCCAGAGTCGACATAGCGTATTCTGGGCAACGCGTACAAGCACTCCACAGTTCTCCGTTCTGGATTCCCAACGGTGGTGAGGCATGGGCAGTGATGGGCACCTCTGAGGATCTGGGTGATCCAGTCCCTGGTGAGGCCTACTCGGTGTGTCGCTGGCCGAACGTGGTCTCACCAGAGTCCGTGCATTCGTGCAGGATCATCTCCTAGCAGAATGAGGGTGATGGTGGTGCTCCTATCTGTGTGTTCCTGCAAAATGCTGGGAACGGCCCTCTCAGGTATGGACAGGGGGTCACACCCTACCGCTCGGCCCTGCAGAGGAGTCGGAGGTCCCGATCGTGGTGTTGTGTGGATTCCCACCTAGCTGTAGGGCCTTCTTCACGGGGTAGCCAGCGTGGTGGAGGAGGCCTTCCCAGTAGCCAGGCCCAAGCTGGGTCTGAGTCCTGCTGTTGTGTGTGCGGGGGAGGATTTCTCCTCACAGGCCTGAAATCGCTGTGAATTCAGAAGGCCCACACCTGCTTTGGCGTTTAGGTGTGGTGGCGGCGCTAGGCTGAGCAGGCCCACCCACCAGGCTCAGAAGCATAGAGTTGCGCTGTCTCGATGGGGGCGGTTGTCCTCAAAGCGGTTAGAGGCCAGCTTGCTATGGGGGCTCAATGCAGCCTGGGGGGGAGGGAAGCGGCAACGGCCCCTAGCAGTAAGCAGGCAGTGATCTCACACTTTGGGCCTGGCTTGCCTTGCCCTACCCCCCACACTCACCCATCCTCCAGTGCTGTTTGGCGGGCCCCCGGCCAGTCGGTGCCCTTTGCTGAGATGTTCCTCCTCCGCTTGTTGAGCAGGACGCCTCGGGTGGGCAGGGGACCCAGCGAGGCTCCGCTGCCCCGGCCTCAGGCTCGCCCATGGACCCTGTCACCACGGGGCCTCCGAGGCGTGCCGGGTCTCCCCTCTGCTCTGCCCACCGAAGCCACGCTGAGTATGGGGCCGCGGGGGCGCCAGTGTTGAATTTAGTTTTTGGGGCTCTGATTCGGTCACCAGAGGGTCGCTGAGGGTTTCTGCGGCAGTACTGGGGTGAGGCACTATTTGATTATGTTGTTTCCACCGCGGTTTTGGCAACAGGCGCAAGAGCTTCAATGCCGTGCAGCCATCTTGGTCGACTGCTTGACCACGCCTCCGAAGCCGCAATGGTTAACATGCAAAAAGCATGGAAAATATGAAGTTTATTATGTGAACTGGAATAACACGAGAGAGAAAGTTGATAAAAGCAAAACTTATAACTAAACTTTTCATAAATATTAATAATGAAAATGCTTTGAGTAAAACGTTTCATGATTATGTTTTCTTCTTTATGAGAAGAGGGTAATTGATTAAGTAATGATTCATATTTTAAAACGGTTACACTTTGAATTTCATTGGAATAACGAATCTTTAATTTGTGTTTCCTTATGTATTTTCTCTTTAATTTCTCAAATAGTAATGCGTGTGTTTTATTCTTCAGAAAAACGACCATTTATACTTTTCCTATGAAGGCCTCAAAACCTGCTAGAGTTATTTTTCTTTTGTTAACTAGGCCTCAAAAGAATGTACATTGTCCTTCGTGTTTCCTAAATTTCTGATTTGTTTGTTTAACTGTGCATAGCATATCACTAGAATTTCCTTTCTACGGTTAGAGTATTTATTTCTATGAATAATTGTGTTGACTATGTTGCAAGCTGGTGTAGAAGCGAGTGTGAGGACATGAAGTGGTTTCAAATTGTTTTACTGTTTCCGTGGAGTGATGTCATCTTTCTTATTAAATGGACTGTCCTGTTGAATTTCTGGATGAACATAAACTGGAGATGAACACCTCATGAACTTAACCAATAGAATTGTATAGACCTGTAAAACTGAAACATTAAGAGACTGGGTTATGGATAACTTGGGGTATAATTATTTCCGTGGAAAAAGAATCTGGCAGTAGCTGTTTCTATGAGAAGAAACCCTTTTGCTGCTGTACTCTATGCTACTCTGGCAGGCTTCAGACTCTTAGCAGAGATTATACACCTAATACAGGGGGCTTATCATGGCTCTTCTTTTCTGTCCCCATGATTGATAAAATTTACAACAGTTGGACATAATTGTATTCCCCTTATACAAGGACTACCCACGTGCTATATATGACACCAATTTAAAACTGCTCTCCCATAGTCAGGATATTATTTTGGAACAGCTGGACAAACTACACACACCGTAAGGGTGTCGTTGGAATATACGACTTTAAACTATGATACATCGTGGCTCCTCTATAGGTCTTCAAATACAGTGCCAGCTATACTGAGCCGTTGCTTATCGCCTTGAAAAAGTCCCTTGTGTGACGAAACACGAGTCGGCTATGTTTATCTGACTGGCTGTTTTTCCTGACTGAAAATACAAGCTTCAATTAGAAAAAATACTTGGCTCTTGTCGCTGAATTGTTGGATCTCTTAAACACTAAGAGAAGTGGAAGCACTTCATGTTGATTGATTGTTGTAGTGAGTGCTGTGATACTCATTTTCCATACTCAGGCAGGCTATTCTGGGTGTGACTTGCTTTATGTCCGAATTTGATTTCTCTTGAACTATTCTGTTTACCCTGCACTTCATCGGCTGGTGATCTTGCTCAAGCTATACCTTTTCGGCTGAAGGGTTAGCTACTTCTAACTATTGCAAGCTGTGTTCACTAATCCTAGGTTCGGATGAATCTTGAAAATTGCATACTGATATTGCAATGTATTATTTTCCTTTGTTTCTCTCTCCCTCTCTCCTATCACACTTGTTATTGATTAAGATGTATTTACCATGAACTGTATTTCGTCATTGTAATTTTGCTTGTAACATTGAAATAATATTGAATTGACATTACTAATGAATTTGATGCGTTGGCCATTCACATTTTGATGATTTAGATGAAAAAGGGCTTGATCAGTATACCAAGTTTGTCTTCATTAGAGAATTATTTTGAAATTAATGCATACTGTGCTTATCATGTTTGTTTAGGCTTTTTCTTCATTTTTCTTCATTATTGGTCCTCATGAGGGAAATAGCATCCGTCTCTTATTATCTGTGTCCCTAATAGCTTTTCCAAAGATCTATCAGAGGACCGGATGTGTATAAGTAGTTATTGAGTTTCTATGGGCCCAAACTCTTAGATGTAATAACATTTTTATTCATGGTATATTGGAGATATTGTGAATGTGTATAAAACTTTTCTCCGCTTCCCCTGGATCAGTTTCTAGTTGCTCCATCGGATGGTTAGTTTAGACTAAATATACCAGGTAATGAAGAGATGGAATTAAGAGACAGATGTTTATTGACTTTGTACCTTCATGTTATATGTTGTGGTCCGTCGTTGACCTTAATGGAAGTAACAGGTCTGTTGTTGGCCTAAGATCCCTGGATAAAGCCTAAGGGCAGTCTTAGTGTGGCATACAGTAAATGTGTTGTCTGCTGTTGATGCAGTGATGAGCAATAGTCAGATTGTCAGTACTTGCACAGGGAATCTTGATGTGTGAATAGTGAGGCTTATTTAGGTCACTTCAGAAAGCGCATCAGGAGAAGTTCCGAGAGTTTTCACTCGAGTGAGAGTAAAATCGCACTGGTTGAGGTTTTGCTGGAAGTAAAAGAATTCTTAGAGTGTATGTTCTATTGAATTTTCCTTTAAGTGGGGCAGACAAGTTGTTATATGTTGATTGTTTTGGTCAGTCGCAGGAATTAAACTGACATCACAAAAGTGCAGCGCTGGTATTGGTCAGTTACTGAGAAATCATCACGGAAAAGTGCAGCGGTGGTATAGGTTTGTTGCTGTGAGTCGCACTGGGATTGGTCAGCGTGATTAATTCTGATTGATAGCAGAGAATCATAATATGGAAGAGGTATTGTTGAAGATTTTACTTACATAGTTTTTGTTGTTACCGTAAGGAATCATAAAGTTATTAAAATTGTTAAAAAATGTATTTAGTAGAGATGAGCCAATACCCATTAGAAAAGGAATTCCTGTACCTACTGATGGAACTCCCGCTTCATTCATGTCATTAGAAAGGGGTTATCATACATGTACATGGCTAGAAAATCTGATGAAATATACTGAACAGGATGTTAATCTACCATTTCCAGAGAATGGGACTTTTAATCCTAGAATTTTAGAGAATGCAAGGAGACAAATGAATAATTTGAGACCTAATCCTACACCTATGCAGTAGGAAGCTCTTGAAGAATGAGAGCATGAGGCCTACAAAAGAGAAAGGTTTCAGACTAGATGCAAGAATACTTTGAGTAGATGTTCAGAAGCAAAATGGGATGCCCAAAAGAAAATATGGAGAAGAGATATAGCAGAAGGAGCAAGGATGTTTTCAGTTATGGTAGCTGAGACCAATGAAGGAGAAAAATGTAAAGAGAAAAAGAAGAATGTTGAAGAACAGAAATCTAGAGATACTGAATTAGTCGAGGAAAATGATGACATAGATGATGAATTTTGAAACAAATTATTGATGAATAAACCTCCGCCTTATCAAGAGGAACTTAACAGAATGGAGACAAATTCTTTATTGAGTGCTCCATTAATTCAAATAGAGGTATCTCAAGAAAAAAACATAGGTGAGAAAGAATCAACATCCAGTTAGAGAAGAGCTATTGAGAATGATAACGCCAATGAACCCATATGTTTTATCAGTTCCAGTGGCTATTGGTCCATTGTTCCATTTTAGAATGATGAACAAGGAGTTTCTCGAGTGCATGCTTTAACGATACCAGAGAAAAATGTGAGTGGGGTTCATACAGTCTAACAGAAAACTAATGAAGTTATTCAGGGATTAATTGAAAATAATGGAGCCAATGTGAGTGTAGTTACAGGAGAATCAGAACCATTAATTAGTATTTCAGAAAGATCAGTTGAAACCCCAAAATGAGACATATATATATAGACCCAAATAGGTTATTGCAAGTTGAGAAAAGAGTGACATCTATATCAGGAGGGTCCAGAAGTGAAATAGGTGAAGATACTCAAAGATCATTAGGTCCTTCCCCAGAAGAATTAGATGAATAGATCAAAGAAATAGCACCTGGTTTTAGCATACAGAATAATGATACAAGCATAGATGTGAGCATATTAAAAGCAGATTTGGTAGAAATTATTTTATGTACGATAGTCCAGAAACACTAGGTAAATATCGGGATGAAGTATTGCTTTTTATGTGCAAAAATATTACAAGAAAAGCAAGAAGTCTACATGATAAGTTTGCTGAAATTGCACAAACCTATGGAGTTGACATAGACAAGTCTAAAGCTTTACAGAAACATAGAGATTAGATTTCAGTGACAAAGATTTGGTGAGTTTGAATGTTTTAGGAAAGCGTTTGCATATTAAGGAAATTATCAGCACACTAAAACGTTGGCGAGAACTGGATCAATGGAAAGGAAGATGGGCAAAAAAAGGAAGCTACTTCAGTAGTTTTACCATTGTATCCTGTGAGGGGGACAGTAGCAGAAGCAGCTGATGTGACAATATTTCCCATGAGAGAAGTACCAGGAAGTGGGTTTTTTCATGTCCCATGGTCAAGGCAGGATATATTATCATTTACAAATGATTTCCCGAGATTGAGAGAAAATCCAGTGGAATGGAACAAACAGGTGGAAAGGTTTGTGAAAGTTTGAAAGGTTTTGTGAAAGGATTTGGATGGCCTGTTTGATATTGTGGTTCCAGCTGATTTGTGGGTTGAGTGTAAAATTGCTGTAGATTGGCCGAAGGAAGAATATTTAAGAGATCCAAAGACAGGAGCACCATTTGAAGAAGTTATGAAAAAATATAATCAGGTCACTACAAATGAAAATTTCACCAAAAGGAACAGATTGGGTGAGAATAGACAGGACTACTCAGGAGTTGAAGGAGTCAGTGCATGCATACTATGAAAGGCTTCTACACGTGTTCAAACAGTACAGTGACATTAAGAATTTCATGTAAAAAGATATGGGACATTTTGTCTATAGTTATGTGTATGGATTGAGACCAGAAATAAGTTCTGTGATTCAACAGCATTTAATTTGTTGGCAGAGTAAGTCAAATGACGATATTCTTCGTTATGCAAAGTATTGTGGTGATGACATTGAGATGAGACATAAAAAAGTAAAGGAGAAATTAATGTTAGCGCAGATGAAAGCGGTAAAGAAAGGAGGGTTTTTAAATACAGACCTTACAGAAGCTTACCAAGGAGATGGTCAGACCAATACTAGTATCAAATGGAAATGCTGTGACACAAATGATACCGATTCCACAAGGAAGAGGTAGCAGTAATATGGATGAATTGAAAACAAAATTCCTTGTCATGCATGCAGTAATTTGGGGCATTGAAAGCATGAGTGTAAAAGTATGCAGGTTAATAAAGGTGATACAGGATTTAATGGAATGAATCAGATGCAGATAAATCAACAGAATAAGAATCAGCAGATTACAGTTGGTAAAGGACAGGGTCAGCAGATACCTCATGCTCCTAGGCAGAAGCAGAATGTGAATGGTCAAGTACAGAAGTACAATGCAACTGTGGGTTTCCATACAAACGATCAATTGAATTCAAATGTGCAGGTGTCTTCACAGTATTTGATGAGGTGGGATGAAAATGATTCTGAAACATCTCAATGACAGTGCCTAAGGAGGGAGGAGGAGTGCCTGCTTGGTGCATCCTTAGAGGTAGATCAGTGTGGTCCCTATGTGGATTGCAAGGTTGACGGAAATTCAATTACGTTCATTGTAGATACTGTTGCTACCCATTCCACTGTGAGAACTCCCAACCTACCCCTCTTGGGAAAAAGTATCCAAGTTGTAGGAGTTTCAAATAAATTGATTAAGACCCCAGTGACTAAACCTATGAAAGTTCAAATTGGAGAATTTCAAAATTTACACAAATTTGTAGTGTGTGACACAAGTCCAGTTAACCTGTTCAGAAGGGACTTGTTGTGCAAAATGAATTGCTCAATCTATTGTACACTAGATGAGATAACATCTCATACAAAGGATGAGGATGTGGTTTTCAAAATGGCAAGACAGGGAACAAGTGAATGATTTATATCCTCTATTTACAGCAAATGATTTGCCTGTTGAATTGAGAGATACGGTGTTGTATGGTGTTGTATAATGCGAGACCTCTACCCATTTTTTGCATATTTCTCGTCTAGCCAGAAAAATAGCATATAAAAGAAAACTGGAATATCCAGTGATTTCCATTTGAATACCAAAAATTATTAGGCTAAGGGTGATATGGACTGGCTGTTGTAAAATAGACAACAGAGTGGAGGACACCTTTTGCTAGATGTCGGGTTGTCAGCGGCACAAGGTAATTAGGAGAGCCACTAACCTGTGAAAACAGCCAGCAGGGACGATAGCAGTGGAGAGAGGCCTCCCTATTCGCCCTGATACTGCCTCCCACCCAGGAATGGTCACAGGTATGGAAGGCAGCACCGTGGGGAACAGGGAAGAGAGAGCAACTCGGGTAACAGCGGATGTGGGTGTCGGGCGAAGTTCGCGTTCCACACGGCTGGGAGTAACTGCGGAGGGATTAAAACAGGAGCATAAGTATGTTGTTTGGAATGAACATGACCAAGACAGTACAGTATTAGCAGTGGTTAATCCTCCTACTCACAAGCCTGTCGTACTGGTACGCTATTGCGTAGTGGGCTCCACTCTTCCCTGTGACTTCTCAGCGCCCCAATGTCTGGGATGAGAGTCAAGGTGGTGGACTGTGGATTACGATGTCTCGAGCGTGTACTCAACAGGGTCGTGAAGCTAGGCAAAGTAACAGATAAGTGAGCGTCAATAAGGGCGTAGGTAAACACGCACTTAGCGCCCCTTACCTGTCACCGTTGGCCGTAGTCGAGTCTGCGTCTGTGAGTACAGCCTTGGATGGGTCCGTATACCGAAGCGGGTAGGAAAGCGTCCGCCTTCGGTATACCTGGGTCACGCTGCCGACCGCTCCTAGCGGGAAGGAAAGCGTCCGCGCTGTGACAGGGGCGTGAATGAAGATGGCGGGAAGCGCCGCTGGTCCTAGCGGGAAGGCAAGCGTCCGCGGTGGGCTGAGGTCCCAATGGTAACACTGAGTCTGTGGCGGCTCCTAGCGGGAAGGCAAGCGTCCGCGGTGGGCTGAGGTCCCAATGGTAACACTGGGTCTGTGGCGGCTCCTAGCGGGAAGGCAAGCGTCCGCGGTGGGCTGGGAATCCTCGGCGAAGGGAAACTGCAACGAAGCCTCGTAGCAGTCTTCTGGTTCCGGTCGGATTGTCAAGCACTCACCTGGTTCCAAGGTGGAGCTTATATAGGGGCGGGATTCTTCCTGGTTCCCGCTCTTTTCCCGGCCCTGCCCCGCGGTGTTATGGGAGTTGTAGTGCGGGTGTGTGTGCACTACTCCCGGCGTCTCTGGAGGATCGCTACAGAACCCCCTCTCAAGGACCGCCGACTCGGCGGGCGACCAGGTTTACCAGGATTATGTCTATGGAACCGGTCTAGCAATTCAGGGCATCGGAGATTCTGTATGGGTTCCCAGGTTCTGTCTTCCACCCCGTATCCCTTCCATTCAACCAGATATTGCACTCTCCCTCTCACCAATCTGGAATCTAATATCTGGTGGACCTCAAACTCTTCTTGGCCATCGATATCTATGGGTGGAGGTTTATCTGGCAACCTCATGGCAGTGGGGCAGGGTTGGAGCAAGGACACGTGAAACACAGGGTGTATGTGCCATGCCTCGGGTAAGGTCAATCTCATGGCAACGGGATTTATGACTTTCTCAATAGAGTAGGGACCGATGTATTTGGGTTTGAGTTTTCCCACTCCCTTTAAGTGTAAGTTTTTTGTGGCCAACCATACCCTGTCTCCTACTTGATACTCAGGTTCTCTTGTTCTCTTTGTGTCAGCATAGCGTTTTTGTGCTGCTTGAGCAGCGACGAGATGCTGTTTGGCGTCTAGTAGAACCGCCTTCAGGTGTTCATGATGTTCCTTTATACTGGGAAGGTTGGTGGTAACCGGCAATTCGAAAGGTAGCATGTTCGGATGGTATCCATAGAGACAAAAGAAAGGGGAGCATCCCAATGTTGCATGGTCCGCATTGTTGTATGCGAACTCCGCCGTCCACAATAATGTTCCCCAATGGGCTGTGTTTTGTATAGAAAAACACCTGAGATACTGTTCTAGAGTCTGGTTGAGGCGCTCCGTCTTCCCATCTGTTTGGGGATGGTAACTGGAGGAAAGGCGCGCTTCAATTCCCATTGTTGTGCATAAGGCTTTCCAGAAGCGGGAGGTAAATTGAGTTCCTCTGTCTGTGATGAAGACACTAGGTATACCATGAGGTCTCACTACATGCTGTAAGATCAAAAGAGCTAGTGCTGAGGAAGTAGGCAATCCTTTCACTGGTACAAAGTGGCCCATCTTAGTCAAATGGTCCACTATTACTAGTATCGTTGTGTATCCTTGACAGGGGGGCATCTCCACTATGAAATCCATTGACACTGTATGCCACGGTCTAGGAGGTATAGGGATTGCTTGAAGTAGTCCCGCGGGTTTTTCATGTCTCGCTTTTCCTTGGGCGCATACCGAACAGTTCTGGACATATTCCGTGGTATCTCCTTTCAGGGATTTCCACCAGAAGGCTCTTTCCACACAGCCGATTGTTTTATTGATTCCTAGATGTCCCCCAAGGCTGGAATCGTGTGCCCATTTCAACACTTGGCGCTGTAGGTCAGGGATGGGTACGTACACGGCATGGAAGTGGTAGAGTAATCCACGGTTCATGGTTCTATGGTTTGGGTCTTCCTCAATCCATTCCTGCTCGTTTACGTCTCTTACTGCGGTTCTGATTTTGTCTATGAAGTCGGTTTTTGTTAGTAGGGCTACTGCCTGTTTCTGGAACACGCCTTCCGCCAATATTGAAGGGATCTCGGAGACGTCCAAGGGTGTGTCACTATCTGTGTTCAGACTGCGTGAAAGGGCATCAGCCTTGCCGTTTTGAGGCCCTGGTCGGTATTTGATTACAAAGTCATAATCGGCAAAAAAGAGAGTCCAACGCAACTGACGGGGTGTGAGGGCCTTGGCGGTTTTCAAGAACAGCAGATTCTTGTGATCTGTGTAAATTTCGACTGTGTGATGGGCCCCTAGTAGATAATGCCTCCATTCCTCGCACGCCCTCTTTATTGCCAGCAACTCCTTGTCTGTGATAGAATAATTCACCTCACTGGGGGTGAGCTTTTTCGAGAAATACGCCACAGGATGTATTTGTCCGGATTGGGGATGTCTTTGGGATAACACCCCTCCAAGGGCGTAATGGGATGCGTCGGTTTCGACTATGAAGGGGAGTTGCGGGTCTGGGTGTCTCAGTATTGGGGCTTGTGTGAATCTTGTCTTGAGAAGTTGGAAAGCCCTTTCTGCCTCTTCGGTCCAGTCGAATGGAGTATTTTTTCTCAACAGACTTGAAATGGGATGTATTATTTTTGAGAAATCTTTAATAAACCTACGGTAGTAATTTGCAAACCCCAAAAAGCTTTGTACTGCCTTAACGTGTTGGGGGGTTTGCCACTGGGTAATGGCTTCAATCTTTCCCGTTTCCATCTGGAATCCCTGGGCGTTGATGACATACCCTAAGAAGGCTACCTCTTGCACATGAAAAAAGCATTTCTCCAGTTTTGCGTAGAGCTCGTGAAGACGCAGTCTATTTAGGACGGTTTTCACGTGTTTCACATGATCTTGAAGACTCGCTGAATAAATGAGTATATCATCTATGTAGACCACACATATGGTATCCAATAATCCCCTCAGCACTTCGTCCATGAAATATTGGAAAGCGGCCGGGGCGTTGCAGAGCCCAAAGGGCATTACTTTATACTCGAAGAGACCGAACTTCGTTCGGAAGGCTGTTTTCCATTCATCCCCACTTTTGACTCTCACTAAATGATATGCACCCCGGAGATCTAACTTAGTGAAGTAACGAGCTCCCTTGAGCTGGTCCAGTAAAACAGGAATCAATGGTATCGGGTATCTGTTCTTTACTGTTATGCTGTTGATTGCTCGGTAATCTATGCAGGGTCTTAGCTCGTCGCAGTCCTTCTTCGGTATAAAAAAAAGTGGGGAAGAAGCAGGTGAAGAGGACGGGACAATGAATCCGGAGGCCAGATTCTCCTTCAAGTAATTTTGTAGATACAGTGTTTCGGGTTCGGTTAGTGCATATACTCTGCTACAAGGGATGTGTGCTCCTGGTATCAAGTCAATACGACAGTCGTAGACTCTGTGGGGAGGAAGTCGTGTAGCCTTTTGTTTATCGAAGAGAGAACGATATTCTTCATACTCTTGTGGCAATGTGTTGTTGACGAGGGTCATCTCTTGTGTGTTGGCTATCGCTAGCAGGCATGCTTGAGTATCGGGGGAGCTGATTCCCGAGAAGGGGTCTTTATGACAGTTCTTGGAGCAGTATTCTGAATCCAGGGTCACTGTTCTCTCCCCCCATCTCACGGTGGGATCATGGAGGGTTAACCATGGCATACCAAGGATGAGGCGGAATTGCGGTGCATCTATTAAATCAAACTGTATATCCTCGTGGTGCCAGGCGTTAAAACGCATCAATAGAGGCCCCGTATGGGATGTCACCGGGCCTGAGGTCAACGCAGATCCGTCGACCGCTTTCACGAATTCTGGTCTTTCCTTTTTCTCCCACGGCACGCCGATGCTCTTGGCATATCCTTGATCCATGTAATTTCCTGTAGCACCCGAATCCAATAGGGCATCCACCTCTCGAGGGTCGTTAGCGGAGATCCATAAGGTAACGTTTACACAGAGATGAGCCACCGATGGCTGCAAGGTATTTGCTAAGACGGAAGAGATCAAATTTCGTAGTTCACCCGACCCAGCGATCTCCTTCTGGCTCGGGCGCTTTAGTTTTCCGAAGGGTCTTGTATTCCCATCACGGATGGTTGTCTGGAAGAAGACACCCGTTCGGGTAGCTGGGCTCTGGCTCTACATTCCCGAACGAAGTGTCCTCCTTTCCCGCAATAAAGGCACAATTTCATCTTGCGTCTTTTTTCCTTCTCTTCGGTGGTGAGGGGGCCTCTAATGCCTCCGATCTGCATGGGTTCTGTCCCTTCCACCGTTTTATGCGGTTCCTCCGTGCTTACTTTGGGTTTTGGGTACCACCCTCGAGGATCACTTTTACCCTTATCTCCCTTTCTTTCCTGCAACCTATGGTCCAATTGGACTGTGAGGTCGATCATGTCTTCACAGGTGGCGGGAAGTTGTACTACCTGTGCCAGTACGTCCTTTAGTTCCCCTCTCAGACCCTGATAGAACAGAGTGGTCCGCTTCTCTGGTGGCCAATCTGTTTCTACTACCAATCTATTAAAGGAAGTGATGTAGGACAATAAATCCTGCGATCCTTGCCGCAGGGTCAGCAATTCTCTGTCCAGGGACAACATGTGCGATTTGCGATCGAACAGTTTCCTCAGTGCCACACAAAAGTCAGGGAAGGAATGCAGCGTTGGATCATTTCGTTCCATTAACGGTATAGTCCAACTGGCAGCATTGCCTCCCATGTATGACATCATGAACGCCGTTTTAGCCACATCCGTTTGGAAGACTGCGGGTTTGCAGAGGAAATGGAGTCGGCATTGATTTAGGAATGTTTCAAATTTCTTCGGGTCTCCATGGAAGCGCTCTGGAGGTGCCAGGGGAATCCCCGTGTTTTGTATTACGTGTACTGTAGGGTTCGTGCCGGAGGAGGGAGAGGAGACAGGAGGTATCACAAAAGACCCACCCTCACTTGTTGTGGTGGTCACCGGGGTGGGGGCTGCCGCCCCTGGTGCAGGAAGGGTAGCCTCACGAATATAAGATCCTGTCCCGGGGCCCCTACGTGACAGCCCTGCTACCTCCCTTCGTAAGGTATTCATGTCTTTTCTTAGGTCTTGGTTTTCTACTCTAGCGGTATGTACTTCTTGCTGGAGTGCCGTAAGAGTCTCCAGCAATGAGGACAAAACCACATTGGTGTCCATCGTCCAGGCCGGTCCTTTTAACTTGGGCTTGACAATCTGTCGGGTTGTCAGCGGCACAAGGTAATTAGGAGAGCCACTAACCTGTGAAAACAGCCAGCAGGGACGATAGCAGTGGAGAGAGGCCTCCCTATTCGCCCTGATACTGCCTCCCACCCAGGAATGGTCACAGGTATGGAAGGCAGCACCGTGGGGAACAGGGAAGAGAGAGCAACTCGGGTAACAGCGGATGTGGGTGTCGGGCGAAGTTCGCGTTCCACACGGCTGGGAGTAACTGCGGAGGGATTAAAACAGGAGCATAAGTATGTTGTTTGGAATGAACATGACCAAGACAGTACAGTATTAGCAGTGGTTAATCCTCCTACTCACAAGCCTGTCGTACTGGTACGCTATTGCGTAGTGGGCTCCACTCTTCCCTGTGACTTCTCAGCGCCCCAATGTCTGGGATGAGAGTCAAGGTGGTGGACTGTGGATTACGATGTCTCGAGCGTGTACTCAACAGGGTCGTGAAGCTAGGCAAAGTAACAGATAAGTGAGCGTCAATAAGGGCGTAGGTAAACACGCACTTAGCGCTCCTTACCTGTCACCGTTGGCCGTAGTCGAGTCTGCGTCTGTGAGTACAGCCTTGGATGGGTCCGTATACCGAAGCGGGTAGGAAAGCGTCCGCCTTCGGTATACCTGGGTCACGCTGCCGACCGCTCCTAGCGGGAAGGAAAGCGTCCGCGCTGTGACAGGGGCGTGAATGAAGATGGCGGGAAGCGCCGCTGGTCCTAGCGGGAAGGCAAGCGTCCGCGGTGGGCTGAGGTCCCAATGGTAACACTGGGTCTGTGGCGGCTCCTAGCGGGAAGGCAAGCGTCCGCGGTGCGGTGGGCTGAGGTCCCAATGGTAACACTGGGTCTGTGGCGGCTCCTAGCGGGAAGGCAAGCGTCCGCGGTGGGCTGGGAATCCTCGGCGAAGGGAAACTGCAACGAAGCCTCGTAGCAGTCTTCTGGTTCCGGTCGGATTGTTAAGCACTCACCTGGTTCCAAGGTGGAGCTTATATAGGGGCGGGATTCTTCCTGGTTCCCGCTCTTTTCCCGGCCCTGCCCCGCGGTGTTATGGGAGTTGTAGTGCGGGTGTGTGTGCACTACTCCCGGCGTCTCTGGAGGATCGCTACACTAGAATTCCGAAATGTCCGGACAAGTCCAGAACATGTGTGTGTCCGGCGCCCTTTCCATATTGCATTTTTTGCATCTTGCCGGTGAATCCTTGGACATCTTAGAGAGTCTGGAAGGGGACACATAGGCTCTGTGCGTTGTAAAGTAATGGTTTCTTCTAAGTCAAGCTGGCTTCACAACAGAAAACAAGGTTTTGTATGAGATCTGCCATAAGTCAGTATTATCCCCTTCCACAGTCGACTCATTCCATAATTCCCTGGCTAAACTGAAGTTTCCGTCTATTGCGCCCTCAATTGCCCAATAAAAAGAAGCTACCTCCTTCTTGCCAGCTGGCTTTTTGACCAGAAGTTCCTCAAGATCATTACCCAATCCAATAGGCTTTTTATGGTTCTGGAACCAGCTTTTTAGCTGTCTGTACTTAAATCTTGACATACCACCTTCCAATTTATCATTTAGAGTTGCCCAAGGAAGTAGAGAGCCATCTTCAGTTAAGTCTCCCCATGTTGTTAAACCTGCTGTTTTTAATGGTATGACAAGCGCATCTTTAAGACAACTAGGAGACCCTGGGCTATCCCACCACGGGGCTAATCTTGAATAATACTCCAGACCCGTTAATGCTTTCATTCTGGCCCACAATTGGGCCGCTCCACTTAGGACTTTCAGCCTGACTTTTTTGAAAATATTTTTATCTCCATATTTAAAAAGAAAGCCTTCTTGAGGAAGCTCCGATTGGTCGAGCATTGCTTTAAACAATTTTCCCCTATCCGAGTCATCTGGATGTTTTAACAGCATTCTTGAATAGGTTAATTGAAATGCCCAGGCATAATACTGGTTATCCGGGAGTGTAAGACCACCCTTTTCTCTTCTTCGTCTAAGTTTGTTCCACGAGATCCTGGTTGCCTTGTAGGCCCATACGAATTAATTTATTGCCTGCTGAAATTTATCAATAAGTTGTTTATCAAAATGTAAGGGGATAGTATTGAAGAGGAAGGTTACTCTTGGTAAAATAACCATTTTTTCAGATTTACTCTACCTAAGATGGTTAAGGGGAGATGAGCCCAATATTTCATTTGATTTTGGCTCTCTTTAAGAATATTTGAGAGATTCACCTTTGCTACCGCCTCAATATTAGAAACAATTTTGACCCCCAAATACCTCATGTCATCCTTAGTTTGGTAAAGGCCCCTTGGCAGGTTCCATGTCATAATTTCTGTTTTTCCAGGATTGATTTCATAGCCAGACACCCTGCCGAAGTCTTCAACCAGCCTAATGACATGAGGAAATGATGTGTCCAAGTCGGATGACAAGATTAAAATGTCGTCTGCATACAGGGCGACCTTTCTCTCCCATGAGCCACTCCTGAATGGTACTATAGCTTGCTCCTCCCTGATACTCTGAGCAAATGGCTCTATGTACAGATCGAAAAGAAGGGGAGAGAGAAGGCAGCCCTGTCGTGTTCCTCTCTTAATACTAAAAGGTTTTGTCAGATTGCCATTAACTACCAACCTTGCAGACGGGTCACTATAAAGAAGTTTTATAGTTCGACAAAACTTTGGGCCAAAATTCAGTTTCTCTAGGACTACAGCAAGATAATTCCAGTTTACCCTATCAAATGCTTTTGTTGCGTCAAGGGTCATGGCCGCCAAAGGAAGAGCAAAGCTGGAAGAGAGATCGATCGCTCCTATCAGATCGTGGGTAAGATCAAAAAGATTTTTACCCTTTAAGAACCCATTCTGATCTGTGTTAAGCAGATCTCCTGCAACTGCCCCTAGTCTATCTGCCAGAATTCTAGTAAAGAAGCACGTGATTGAAATGTTAATTGAATAAGGTATCCTAAAAGAGATTCTAGGGAGTCAAAGCAATTCACCTATTATGGCAATTCGCAAACCTAACGGAAAATATAGAATAGTTCAGGATCGGCAGAAAATAAATCAGATTGTAATACCTTGTTGTCCAATAGTGCCAAATCCAGCTGTGATTCTTTATCATGTTCCTTGTGAAGCAGAATGGTTTTCGGTGATTGATTTGCGTCAAGCTTTTTTCTCAATACCTTTGCATCTGGATAGCCAATATTTGTCTGCCTTATGGTTTGGAAACCGTGTCTTGGCATGGTGCCGAGTTCCTCAAGGGTATACAGAAAGCCCCTCAATCTTCAATCAGATATTGAAGAACTGTTTGGAGTCATTGGCAATGCCTAATAATTCAGATTTACTGCAGTATATAGATGACTTATTGGTTGCATCGAAAACGAAAGAAGCTTGTGTGACCAATACAATTGCTCTACTGAACCATTTGGCAGTAGGTGGGCAAAAAGTATCTCCAACAAAATTAAAATTTTGTCAAAAAGAAGTTCTTTACTTGGGTCACAATACTGAAAAAGGAATAAGGAAAATGTCTCAAGATCGGATTAAGGCCATTTTGTAAATGAATCCACAGAGAACACAAAAAGAAGTTCGAATGTTCCTGGGAATGGTTAGATATTGCACGCAGTGGATTATTGGTTTTCCGCTGATAACCAAGCCATTAGAAAGACTGACACACAGAGACGTGTCAGATCCGGTACATCTTGAAGATGAATGCATGAAAGCATTTCTTGAATTACGAGACAGTTTGTGTCGAGCACCCATATTAGGGATGCCAGACTTCAATAAGGATTTTGCTTTATTTTGTAGCGAACGCGATGGCTGTGCACTTTCAATTCTAACACAAATGCTTGAAATAGCACGCTGTCCAGTGGCATATTTTTCAGCTGCACTAGATCCTATAGCTGCCGCTCTACCTGGTTGTTTGAAAGCAGTTGGCGAGGCGTGTATGAGTTCGCAGCAGAGTGATTCTATTGTAATGGGACATCCGTTGAAAGTGCATGTGACCACTCAGTTGAGATTTTGTTAATTTGAACTTGCACACAGCACCTTGCAAGCAGTTGGTTAACAAAATATGAGCAAGTGATTTTGGGAGCTGAGAATGTTACTGTGACGAGATGTACGAGTTTGAATCCAGCTACTTTATTGCCGGTTCCAAGTTGTGAAGTGGTGGTATGGATGAAGCAGATCATGATTGCCTGGATGTAACTGAATTGTGTACGAAACCAAGACCTGACATACAAAATACTCTGTTACCAGAATCTGATTTTGTGTAGTTTGTAGATGGGTCATGCTTGAGAGATCCAGAAGGTACCTTGAACGCTGCATATGCAATTTGTACAGTGGCAAGTGTCATTGAAGCATCATGGTTGAAAGGAGCGTGTTCAGCACAGGTGGCAGATCTCGTTGCGCTGACAAGAGCATGTTGCCTTACAAAGCAAATGCGAGTAACCATATTTACAGATCATCAATATGAAATTGGGGTTGTGCATGGTCTCGGGCAGTTGTGGTCTCAATGTGGATTCTCGACCTCTTCGGGTTCACCAATACAAAACGAAGAGTGTGTAGGAGATCTATTGATGGCACTACAATTGCCAGCCCAAACTGGGGTGGTGAAATGTTCAGCACATAAATTTGGTTGTGACTATGTCACTGTGGGCCACAGATATGCTAACTAAAGTGCGCGTTTTTGTGCTCAAAATTCATATTCAATCAATGTGTAGCATTTGAAAGAACGATCTGATCAAACAGAATGCAGGTTACTGTTCTCATTCGTGGAAACATTCGATGAAATCAGAGAATTACAAGATGCAGCTAGTGATACAGAACGAGAAGGGTGGATCAAAGCAGGATGTACACAAATGAGCTGAAGATGAAGTGTGGATTTACACTGATGGAAGACCAATATTTCCAGACAGACAGTTATCGCAAATGGCAAGAGTTTGTCATGGTCCAACACATGTGGGTAGAGATGCTATGATTAGATTTTCAAACAGACATGCAATATTCCTAAATTTAGAGTCATTGTAGAGAGTCTCTGTCAAAGGTACATAGCTTTTCAACAACAAAATGCAGGGAGGAAAACAGTTGTCAGTTTGGGTCGAATTGGAAAAGCATCAGGACCATTTACGCGTATGCCAGTTGACTTTATTGACATGCCTCCTTGGTTTAAACTATGTGTTAGTAATTGTGTGTCTGTTTTCTCGTTCAGTTGAGGCATACCTAACAAGACGTAATGACAGCCTAACTGTTGCTAAACTGCTTCTTAGAGAAATTATTCAGAGGTTTGGATTTCCAGTGTCATTAGAATCGGATAGGGGAACTCATTTTAATAATGAGGAATTTCGAATGATTTGTTATGCATTACAAATTGAGCAAAAATTGCATTGTGCTTATCGACCTGAGGCATCCGGTGTTGTCGAACAAATCAATGGCACAAAAAAGTCAAGACTAGCCAAAGTTTGTGCCTCCACAACACTGAAATGGCCGGATGCATTACCATTAGTGTTGATGAGTTTGAAAAGTATTCCAGACAGAAGACCTGGACTGTCCCCACAAGAGATTGTGATGGGAAGGGCTATGAGACAGCCAACAGTCCCAGCAAATCAACTTGTGAACATAACTGATGATTTAGTGCTCGATTATTGCAAAGGATTGACTGATGTGGTGCTTTCTGTGTCTCACCAGTTTGGAGAAGTAGCAACTACACTTCAACAAGAACAAGCACATGACTTAAGTCCTGGAGTGTGGGTGCTCATCAAGAAGCATGTGAGAAAATCTTGTTTGGAACCGCTTTGGCGTGGGCCATATCAAGGGATTCTTGTGACAACAACGGCAGTTAAATTTGGTGGTTTGCCTAATTGGATCCATGCAATCCATGCAAGTCACACTCGTCGAGTCCCATGTCCACTTGAAAGCACAGAGTCAGTTGAAGGTGAACAAAGAGAACAAAGAGAACGTGAGCAGACTGAGAATCAATTAGAGTGGGCACAAGCTACTGGGTCTCGCGACACTCATTGGTGATGCTGAAAGAGAATTGATCCCTAGAAAAGACTAAGGGTGGGCGCAGTGCTCCACTCCGCCCACGGAGTGTGCGTAGTACTGCCCACTTCACGCTTCGCAAAGTAGGCGTAGCAGGGGCAGACTACGCACACCCCGCGGCGGAACAGAGTTGCCCGTCGCTCGCCTCCCTCCCGCCCTCATTTTACAATTACTTATAAACATTACATAAAGAAAATAACTTACCTGAGCTGCCGCGTCCTGGGGCTCCATCTTGCTGCTTCCTGGATAGCTTCTGAAGCAGCAAGATGCAGCCCCGGGACGCGGCAGCTCAGGTAAGTAATTTTCTTTATGTATTGTTTATGAGTAATTGTAAAATGAGGGCGGGAGTGAGGCGGGTGGTGCGTAGTGGGGCTACGTGAAGTGTGCGGGTGGGCGTAGATTTGCCCCCACTCCGTAATGCTTCACGTAGCCTCACTACGCCCAGGCCTGGAAAAGACTGAGAAAAAAAACCAAGGGAATCAGCTAAGCGGAGTCTTGAATCAAATGAAATAGACATTGTTACTGGAAAACAAGCAAGAAAAGGTGATAAACGGCCTAGAGGGGTTAAGAAAGTAAAATATACTTTGAATGAGAAGATTCCAGCAACTGTCATTGAGATATCTAGCTAATCTGAACAAAAAAGATACTGAAAGATAAGGAAATACAGTACGCAGAACGAAGAGAGTACGAATTCCAAGCAAGAAGTACATAGCTCCTGAATGGACATATTTGGCTGCTGCAGCGAACAATTGGGAAAAATAATTAATCGTGTTTAGTTCTAAAGACAATTTGCCATATGAGCCACCCTAACCGAACTGTGCTTAAGAAAAGGTGTGTAGAAAAAGAGTGAGGAGTTTGAAAAAATTTGAAGAAGGCGTGGTAAAGCTTGTAAAGTGTGGGTTCACAAATCTTGCTTAACAAAATTACACTTTCTGATTTTTTTTAGTTATAAAATGGATAAAACTGATACTGGTAATCACAATCAAGGTTTAATGAGGCGTAGGTGTCTTAATGTGTGTTTTATATGTGTTCTTATAATATTATTTGTCTGGTTGAAACTAATTTTAAAAGTGCCAGATTTTATGTATCCTGTTAAAGCTAATTCTACTAATGATTATGTAAATACTATATTTGGCGTAAAAAAGAATCTTAAAGAAGATTCAGAGACTAATATTAAAAAACTAACAGGGAATGACTTACACCAAGATAATTCTATTAATGACTTTTCATTGAATGATTTCACTAAACTTCTCTATGAGTATGTAGATACTATGAATGCAAGAGATTGTTATGTCTGCATGCATGCAATTGCCCTTGTCTGTGTCAGAAGGGGTGACTTATCACCACCTTCCTTTAGCATATGGAATTTTGTGTAGTGTACTAACAAGTTTATTCTATGTTAAAGAGCAGTTTCAATATTTCTGCTCCAACTATGATTTAGTCTTTTCATAAATTCATATCAGAAAGAATATGAATATAATGACTAGTGCAAAGAATGCGAAATACATGGACAATTTCTTTCATACTACTAAGTCTATAGATACTGTATAGAGCATCAAAATAACCTGACCTGTAGTTTACATAGTGTAGAAATAGAATCTGTAAAGACTGTAGAGGATAGGCGACGAGAGTTTAAGAGAAAAGCTGCGGAACAAAAGACTAATATACCTCCATGGGCTCATAAGGATGGTAATTACAAGAAAGGTGAGACATGTGCTGCAATAACTCTATATTGGCATCACAAGGGGAAGCTTTGCTTACTAAGACAAAAGACTGAATATAACAATTATTTCATTGGTTCTAGTGAATGTGAATATATCTTCCTAATTACAAGGGGTTGGGGATTAAGAGGAGATACTAATACAGTTTATCCTTGAGTTTATTATGTGTGTGGTAAAATACTTATTATAGATTGCAACAATGGTACCAATAAAAAAGAAATTAACACAGAATTAATGGGGAAAGTGCTGCAGAAATTGTGGGTGGTATTTTTGGCGCATTACTATCGTCAGAGGGGGTGATTTTAATTCACATAAGATTAGGAAATTATCTACAGTGGTTGATCATTTATCATCAAATACTGCTGGTGGGTTTTTGGTGATTGACACTGAAATGGTAGCCATAAGATTTATGGTTTTGCAGAATAAGCTTGCTCTTGATGTATTATTGGCAAAAGAGGGTGGAGTCTGGAGCATTCTGAAAATTCAACACTGTTTCACTTATATCCCTGACAAGAGCAGAGACTTGGAGGGATATATAAGTAACATTACACATTTGCGAAATGATTTAACAGAATTAAATGTTGACAGTGCATGGGAGAAACTTGGTAAGGGGTTTTCCTCTATAGGTAATTGGGTTTTGGCGCTTAGTAACAGCTTGTTAGGACGAATACTATCACCAATAATTGCTATTGCGGCTGGCATATTAATAGTAATACTGATATATAAGTGCTGTAAGTGTGAAACAAAAGACATAAAATAAGAGAAAGATAAAGTATTTGAGATGAAATTGAGTTAGAAGACAAAAAAGGTGCTTACAATGAAGTATTGAAAGATGTAGAGGGTGTTAGACTGAAACAAATGGGAAAAAGTGCATTCTGAAAATAATCAGATCGTAGTCAGATTAAGAAAATTGTGTTATGGCTTGCGTCGCCATCAGATGGGAGATTGATGGAGCATGATTTTTGCAAATAATCATGTTTGATCAAGTCTGCTCATAGGTGTGTTATTAATAATCATAATTAACAGTGTGTAAATTATTAATACGTGAATCTTTCAAAAGCACAACATGAAGACATGCAAGAAAAACACGCCAAGTTTAGTCAACAGAAGCCGCAATGTTTAACGTGCAGAAAGCATGGAAAATATGAAGTTTATTATGTAAACTGGAATAACACGAGAGAGAAAGTTGATAAAAGCAAAACTTATAAGTACAATTTTGATAAATATTAATATTGAAAATGCTTACAGTAAAACGTTTCATGATTATGTTTTCTTCTTTATGACAAGAGGGTAATTGATTAAGTAATAATTCATATTTTAAAACGGTTACACTTTGAATTTAATTAGAATAATGAATCTTCAATTACCATTCCCTTATGTATTTTCTCTTTAATTTCTCAAATAGTAATGCATGTGTTTTATTCATCAGAAAAACAACAATTTATGCTTTTCCTATGAAGGCCTCAAAACCTGCTAGAGTTATTTTTCTTTTGTTAATCAGGGCTCAAAAGTATGTACTTTGTCCTTTGTGATTTCTACATTGCTGATTTTTTTGTTTAACTGTGCATAGCATATCACTAGAATTTCCTTTCTACAGTTAGAGTATTTATTTCTATGAAAAATTGGGTCAACTATGTTGCAAGCTGGTGTGGAGGCGAGTTTTTGGATATGAAGTGGTTTCAAGTTCTTTTCCTGTTTCTGTGGAGCGATGACATATTTCTTATTAACAATGGACTATCCTGTTGAAGTTCCGGATGAACATAGCCTGGAGATGATCACCTCATGAACTTACCCAATGGAATAGTATAGAACTGTAAAATTGAAACATTAAGAGGTTGGGTAATGGACAACTTGGGATATAATTATTTCTGTTGAAAAGGAATCTGGCAGTAGTTGTTTCTATGAGAAGAGAGCCTTTTGCTGCTGTTCTCTCTATGCTATTCTGACTGGCTATTATCCTTGCAACTCTGGGCGTTACATGCTTTATGTCCGAATTTGATTTCTCTTGAACTATTCTGATTACCTTGCACTTCAGCAGCTGGTGCTCAAGCTATACCTTTTTGGCTGAAGGGGTAGCTACTTCTGACTATTGCAAGCTGTGCATTAATTCACTGATCCTAGGTTTGTATGAATCTTGAAAATAGCATACTCATATTGCAATGTATTATTTTCCTTTGTTTCTCTCTCTCTCTCCTCTCACAATTGTTATTGATTAAGATGTATTTGCCATGAACTGTATTTCATTATTGGGATTTTGCCTGTAACATTCAAATAATATTGAATTGCCATTTCTAATGTATTTGATGTGTTGACTATTCATATTTTGATGATTTAGATAAAGTGACTTGATAAGTATACCAAGTTTGTCTTTATTAGAGAATTATTTGAAAGTGATACATACTGTGTCTATCATGGTTGTTTAGGCTTTTTCTTCATTATATGTCCTCATGAAGGAATTAGCATCCGTCTCTTGTTATCTGAGTCCTTATCAGCTCTCCCAAAGATCTATCGGAGGACAAGATGTTTATAAGTAGGTATTGAGTTTCTATGAGCCCAAACTCTTAGATTGTAATAAAGTTTTTATTCATGATATATTGGAGATATTGTGAATGTGTATAAAGATTTTCAAAGATCAACGGTGAGGTGGAGAGAGACAAAGTTGAGGTGGAGAGAGAAGAGGTTGCGGTAGAAAGATTGGATGGTGAAGCAGAGAGAGGGGAGGAGATAGGAGTGTGAGGGGAAGATGGAAGGGTGCAGCAAATAGAGAGGAGAGTGAAGAAGAAAAAGTGAGGGTAGTGAGGGTGGGAGAAGAAGGAGATGTGTGAGGAAGAGCGTGAGAAGAAGGCTTGGTGGAGAGAGAAGGTTAAGGCAGGAGAGAGAAGAATGAGGCAGTGGCAGAAGAATGAGGCGAAGGTGGAAGCACAGTGGGATGATAGTGAGGTTGAAAGAGGAGAGTGAGGCAGAAAGAGAGGAGAGTGAGGTGAGAGACACAGTAGGATGAGGTGGAGAGAAACAGACAGGAGAACATGGCAGGGAGAAAGGAGAATGAAATGCCAAAAAAAGGGTGAGGCAGGGAAAGAAGACGGTGTGGTGAAAATAGAAGATGGTGAGGCAGGAGGATGAAGAGGGTGAGAAGAGCAGGATGAAGTGGATAAAATGGAGTGTGAGACATCGGGAGAGGAGGATGAGGCAGAGAGAAAGGAGGATGTGGTGGCGAGAAAGGTGAGGGAGAGAAAGCAGAAGAGGAAAAGAATTTGAGTGCAAACCTCTAGAAATAGAGTGAAAACTAGTAAGTACAACCCCCGCAGTAGGTGGAGAATGCAGATCATTCTTCTACAAGACCATCTAGCATGCCCAATAGGGGCGTTAGAGCATGCTCAACAGGGGCCTTGTCAACCACCCACTTTAGCAGCTTCTGCTGGGGTGGGGTTCATGATGGGCCTTTCTGTCTGCAACTCGACAGACAAAGGCCCATAATTGACGTGAAAGGATGGGAGGGTGAGTGGATGGATAGATTTGGAATCGTGGATGGATGGGTGAATGAAAGGGTAGATGGACAGATGCACAAATGAAATAGTGAAAGTATGGATGTAAGGATGGATGAGTAAAAGGTAGGAAGGATGGATGAAAGGATGGATGGATGAGAGGGTAAATGGATATATGAGTGAAAGAGGGGATGGATGATGAGAGCATAGATGGATGAGGGAGTGAAATGATGGATGATGCTGAAAGGGTAAATGGATAGCTGGGTGAGTAAATGGATGAATGGAGTGAAAGGCTAGGTGGGTGGATAGGTTGAAATGGTGGATGAGTGAAAGATTGATGGATGAATAAAAGGATTTATGCAAGGATGGATAAGTGAAAGAATGGATGGATGGTTAAAAGGGAGTGTAGAGGGATGGCTGGATGAAAGGGTGGACTAATGGATGAGTGAAAGGGTAAGTGAAAGGGTGGGTGGAAAGATTGATGTGCAAGTGAAATGGTGGCTGGATGGGTAAGTGAAAGGGTGTATGGATGCATGGATGAATAAGTGAAAGAATGGGTTTAAGAATGGGTGAGTGAAAGGAAGGAAGGATGGATGAGTGAAATGGTAAATGGATAAATGGGTGGAGTGTAAGAGTGGATGTATGGACGGAGTAAAAGGATGGCTGGATGAGTGGATGGATGGATGGATAGATGGGTGAAAGGGGGAAGGATGAATGGATGGAGTAGTGAAAGGGTGGATGGATGGAAAAGGTGGATGGATGGAGAATGAGAGAACGGATGGATAGATGGAGGAGTGAAAGGGTAAATGGATGGATCAATGGATGAATGGAATGAAAAGCTAAATAAATGGACGAGTGAAAGGGTGGATGTACGGATGAAGTGAAAGGATGGATGGGTGGGTGGATTGGTGGATGAGTGAATAAAAGGATGGGTGTAAAAATGGATACGTGAAAGAATGGATTGATGAGTGAAAGGGAAGATAGAGGGTAGCTGTATGAAAGGTGGGTGGATGAATGAGTGAAAGGTTGAATGGATGGATGGATGAGAGTGTGAAAGGATGGATGAATAAGTAAATGAATCGATATAAGGATGGATGTGTGAAAGGGAGGGAGAATGGCTGGATGGATGGAAGGATGGATGGATGAGTGAAAGGGTGAATGGATGGATGGATAAGTGAAAGAATGGATGGATGGAGAATGAAAGGATAGATGGATAGATGAGTAAGTGAAAGGATGGATGAGTGAAAGGGAAAATGGATGGATGGAGTAAAAGGGTGGATGAATGGATGGAGTAAATGGGTGGATGGATGGACAGAGTGAAAGGATGGATGGATGAATGAAAGGATGTTTGTAAGGCTAAATGTGTGAAAAAATGGATGGATGACTGAAAGGGAAGTTAGATGGGTGGATGGATGAAAGGGTGAAAGGATGAGTGAACGGGTGAATGAATGGATGGATGACTGAAAGCATGGATGGATGAGTGAAAGGATGGATGATTGAAAGGGTAAACAGATGGATGGGTTGAAGGGTGGATGTATGAGTGAAAGGATGGACAGATGAGGGAAAGGGTGGCTAGATGAGTGAAAGTGAGGATAGATCAGTGAAAGGGAGGATAGATGGATGGATGGATGGAGAGAAAGGATGGCCGGAAGGATGAGTGCAAGAGTGGGTAGGTGGATGGATGGATGAGTGAAAGGGTGGATGATTGAAAGGATGGATGGGTGGATGAATGGATAAAAGAGGGGATAGATTAGTAAAAGGATGGATAGATGGATATGTTTGATGGATAGGTTTCAAGATGGATGGATAGGTTTGGATACGGATGGGTGGGTATATGGATGGAATGGTGACAGACTGAATGTTAAACGGAATATACAGGCAAAATTGTGGATATCCGCAGGTGGATTGAAGGTTGAAACGATGGATGGATAGATTCATGGATGGAAGAGAGACAAGCAACCTCTTCTAGGGAGGGTCACAATGACTTGTTTTGCTTGATTGGTGCCATTAGAGCTTTGGTTCAAAGTGGGGTGTAATTTAATTTTCTGGCTTCACCCTTGATGCCCACATCCAACTCTCAGGCGCCTGGAAGACGTTAGGCAACTCAATTAATCTAAATGGCACACCCATGCTTCTTCATGGCCCTCCCAGATCCCGAATCCTTGAGCTGGGGCAGCAGGGGACCATTGTAGTCACATTCTGCTTGTGAAAGGAAATTCAAATAACATCAGTTCTTTAGCAAGTTTAGCACTTTGAGGGCCATATGGAATTGGAAGTCGTCAAAGCGGGCACCCTGATTTGATCTTGTTATGTCTTTGTGTCACCTCCGAATGTTGGAAATTCAGGGTTGCGTGGGTGCTTGTAAAGCGCTAGGTCAGCCTGCTCTGAGACCAACCCAATATAAAGTTTACCACACATACAGTTGTGGTGCCGGTACACAGATGATGTACAGATAGTGTACTTGCTGTTCTAGTTCATTAGTACAGAACCACCTTTCCATGCTACCAGCGAAGGGTCACGTGGCCACTAGTAGGCTTGGGAACTGTTTCTTTGAAAAGGGAAAAGCACTTAATTAGTGGCAGAGCAAGGGGTATTTATTTCATTTGCACTCTTGGGCCTGAACAGGAAGTCCTGAACATAAACTCTCAGCCTGTTGCAGTTATTTGCTTTTCTCTGTAAACATTGTTGCTCTAGCAATATATTATCTAAAATAAAATATATAGCTGGCTAATCGCAAATCAATTTTTGCATAGTGAAAATATACCAAAAGGATTTACAACTGGAATTTTCAGATGCCTCTGAAAAGGACAGTCGGGCCCGTCTCACATTACATTTTACCCTCTTGCTAATTGTGCTCAGTTTTCTAACTTCATTTTGTCCTTTCAGTAAGGCCATGTAATAATAACTTCACAATACTAATTTTGATCCTTGATCAGCTTATAAGAAGTACCTGCAGCTATCAATAAAGACAACGAAGGTGACGGACCTTTGGCAACTGAGCTTACCGTATACAACATTTCGACAAACACTGATTAAAGTAGGAAAAAGGCATTCGTTAATGGAAGATAAAACTATATTCAGTAAGCACTCTCATGCGTGGATGTTACTGCAATCATATTTGATTTTACAACCTGCCGCATACCTGAGTATAACGTAATCCATACACCTAAAAAGGAAACTGCTAGCCATACGCTTTGGGTCACTACCAACTAATGCCGACCAACCAACCTGGAAATATAATGGCCCGTCATCTTGCAATCTATGCGGTGCACCGAAGCAAGACTTTGTTAATTTAATCTGCATATGTCCCATTTTAAAATCAAATCGGCTTTTATTGTTAAAAATCCTTTTAACATTAGGGGCATTTGCACCTGCAGATCCGCCATACTAAAGTGTCTTGACTCAAACGACCCGCAACTTAACTGTAATCTGGTAAATCTTATACGAGAAATTAATTTGAACTAGTATTCAAACTAGTTCAATGGCACTTTATCAACAAAAAAAATAAGGGAAAAATTCTTGAGAAACTTGTCTAAATAATGTCTTGTCTACCAGTAAACGTATGTTTGCTGATCATTAGTTTTTAACATGTATATTACACAGGTGATAAAGTTGTCCTGACATGACTTTCACAACCGTAAATATGCTACCGCCAACCAACGATTTTAACATATATATTATAATTTTTACAACTTGTTCGGTTTTATCAAAATATTGTTATGGTTTTAATGAACTTAAACAATAAAGATGTATTCATTCTGTGTGGAAGGGATTTTCTTTATAAACAGTACCAATATGAGGCTAGTCATTGTTGAAAAAAAATAAAGATGGTCCACCGTATCTTCATCCAATTTATAAATTGGGCGTAGGATCAACAGATGTTTTACAGCTCTGGATATGAACATAGGATGTCACTCCTGGATACACCTGTTGCATTGGCAACATAGTTCCGATTCTCTCTCCTTTCTTAATCTCGCCACGGTACTTTAGTGGACTGATGAAGAATATCCTGACACAGAATCCTGAAAAAAGGAAACAAAACATGAGTACACCTAATATAGCTGCCTATTACCCCTGACATAAAGGGGCACAACATGATACTTCCAAAAGAGTTAAAGCCACCATACTATATTTTGATGTATTTATTTTCGTATGGCATGCAGGTTTCTGTACACAAATGTTTTAAGGACAGTGGTTAAAAAAGGTTACATACAAAGGTAATAAAGCTGTTCAGTAGTTGAAGGGGCATAAACAGTGACAGTTCATTCCATGTGCTATTCCTCATTTAAACAAGCATTTGCAATGCAATAGGTCTCGTCTTTGTGACCTCATAAGTATTTAGCCATGCAACACATTATTGTGGGTACAGCAACATTTACTTTTTTACTGTGAATGAAGCAATGAAAGAGTGCAATACCACAGGTTATCACTAGGTGTCCCTTGGGACTTCTTTTGTCCTCATAAGGTACTGCACCCTGTGAGGGATCATGCTCAGCGACACAAAAGGCATTTATAGAATAATACCAGCAGTGGGGAAAACTGATCTGTAGAGCTACTGAAGTTGTAAATGGCGTGGTCGCCAAAAGAAAGGCACGGCTGCCATAATTCAAGATAAATGCAAAAATAACAATTGATGGACAGAATGCAGAACAATGTCATACATTCATTCCAGTACAGATATCTGGGCCTAAATCCATTGTTTTTTTGCTCACCATGCCATTCCAGTTTGAACCCAGCCATTTGCAAATCAGTTTTGACTCTGTACCCAATGGGAACAGTACAGCCCGAACTGCCCGGCCAGGTCCTCCCTGGCCTGGAAACAAGCATCCTTGGACTGGTTTTGGGGTTTCACCCCTCATCAGCCAAGATAGCTTGACTCCGTGGCATGGAGAGCATGGGACCCACGTCTGGGAATACAAGTCCCACTCGGGGTGACAAATGCAAAAACAAAATTGATTAACAGAATGCAGAACAATGTCATACATTCACCCCAGTACAGAGATCTGGGCCTAGATCCATCGTTTTTTTGCTCACCATGCCATTCCAGTTTAAACCCAGCCATATGCAAATCAGTCTTGACCCTGTGCCCAATGGGAACAGTCCAGCCCGAAATGCCTGGCCAGGTCCTCCCTGGACTGGAAACAAGCATCCTAGGACTGGTTTCAGGGTTTCACCCCTCATCAGCCAGGATAGCTTGACTCCGTGGTATGGAGAGCATGGGACCCACGTCTGGGCATACAAGTCCCACTCGGGGTTACAAATCCCAAAACAAAATTGATAAACAGAATGCAGAACAATGTCATACAATCACCCCAGTACAGAGATCTGGGCCTAGATCCATTGTTTTTTTGCTCACCATGCCATTCCAGTTTAAACCCAGCCATATGCAAATCAGTCTTGACCCTGTGCCTAATGGGAACAGCCCAGCCCGAACTGCCTGGCCAGGTCCTCTGTGGACTGGAAACAAGCATCCTAGGACCGGTTCAGGGTTTCACCCCTCAACAGCCAGGATAGCTTGACTCCAGTGGCAAGGAGAGCACGGGACCCATGTCAGGGCATACCGGTCCCACTTGGGGTGACAAATGCAGAAACAATTGATGGACAGAATGCTGAACAATGTCATACATTCACCCCAGTCTGGGCCTAAATACATTGTTTTTTGCTCACCATGCCATTCCAGTTTGAACCCAGCCATATGCGAATCAGCCTTGACTCTGTACATGGGAACAGTTCAGCCCGAAATGCCTGGCCAGGTAAAGCATCCTAGGACTGGTTTCGGGGTTTCACCCCTCATCAGCCAGGATAGCTTGACTCCGTGGCATGGAGAGCATGGGACCCACGTCTGGGCATACAAGTCCCACTCGGGGTGACAAATGCAAAAACAAAATTGATGAACAGAATGCAGAACAATGTCATACATTCACCCCAGGACAGAGATCTGGGCCTAGATCCATCATTTTTTTGCTCACCATGCCATTCCAGTTTAAAACCTAGCCATATGCAAATCAGTCTTGACCCTGTGCCTAATGGGAACAGTCCAGCCCGAACTGCCTGGCCAGGTCCTCCCTGGACTGGAAACAGGCATACTAGGACCGGTTTCGGGGTTTCAGCCCTCATCAGCCAGGATAGCTTGACTACAGTGGCATGGAGAGCACAGGACCTACGTCTGGGCATACCGGTCTCACTTGGGGTGACAAATGCAAAAACAACAATTGATGGACAGAATGCAGAACAATGTCATACATTCACCCCAGTACAGAGATCTGGTCCTAAATCCATTGTTGTTTTGCTCACCATGCCATTCCAGTTTGAACCCAGCCATATGCAAATCAGTCTTGACCCTGTGCCCAATAGGAATAGTCCAGCCCGAACTGCCTGGCCAGGTCCTCTGTGGCCTGGAAACAAACATCCTAGTACCGGTTTCAGGGTTTCACCCCTCAACAGCCAGGATAGCTTGACTCCAGTGGCATGGAGAGCACGGGTCCCATGTCAGGGCATACCGGTCCCACTTGGGGTGACAAGTGCAGAAACAATTGATGGACAGAATGCAGAACAATGTCATACGTTCACCCCAGTCTGGGCCTAAATCCATTGTTTTTTGCTCACCATGCAATTCCAGTTTGAACCCAGCCATATGCAAATCAGTCTTGACCCTGTGCCCAATGGGAACAGTCCAGCCCGAACTGCCTGACCAGGTTCTCCCTGGATGGAAACAAGCATCCTAGGACCAGTTTTGGGGTTTCACCCCTCATCATCCAGAATAGCTTGACTCCAGTGGCATCGAGACAACGGGACCCACGTCTGGGCATACCCGTCCCACTCGGGTTGACAAATGCAAAAACAACAATTGATGGACAGAATGCAGAACAATGTCATACATTCACCCCAGTACAGAGACCTGGGCCTAAATCCATCATTTTTTGCTCACCATGCTTGTTTCCGGTCCAAAGAGGGCCTGGCCTGGCAGTTCGGGCTGGACTGTTCCCATGAGGCACATGGTCAAGACTGATTTGCATATTGCAAGGTCTAAACTGGGATGGCATGGTGAGCAAAAGAATGATGGCTTTAACCCTGATCTCTTGACTGGGGGTGAATGTAATGATTTGTTCTGCATTCCGTCCACCAATTGTGTGTCTTTTATAATTCAAGATAAAGCCTGACATGCCACCTGCAACAAAAGAAAGTAAATAAATAAAAAATAGCATTAGATACGTTTCTGAAAACATGCTGTGCTGCAACAAAAATAATAATCTGAAATGGCGGCCGCGGTGCATTTATTGCAAGCAGAGCAGCTGGCTGAAGTTAGAGGCGCGGACTTCATAAGAGGCAGCAGGGTGGGAGGAGTGTAGAATAGGCAGGATTTTTTCCTATGAAGCGAAAGAGGGCACCCCATGGGGAGATGCAGCGCCAAAGCTGCACGTAAAAAATAAAGCACGACGCTCATCAAACGGGCACCGCACTGAGAGTTGTATTATGTTTTCACCTATTTACCTACCATAAAAAATGGAGTTGGGTGAGCCGCGCAGAACAAAAGAAAGGCACTGCCGCTATACTTCAAGATAAAGCGTGGCATGCCGTGCTACACCAAAAGAAACAATACATTAAAAATTCCATGAGGGTCGGGAAAGTGCAGTCAGCAATTCGTAGCTTTGTGCCTGCAACACCAGCTTAGTAAGAAAAGAGTGCTCTGAAATTGTAAATGAAACTCACAGAGTAAGAGCGTATGTAAGAGGGGCAGTCCTTATGGGAAGTTACAAGAGTAGAAAAGGAGGGACTACTAAGCAAACTAACCAAAGGGAAAATAACACTTACACAAGACAGTTACAAGAGCTGACGGATGGCACAACTTAGAGTTAGGGATCACTGGAGGGGTCCACATCAGCAGCAGTTGGGGGGTGGGATGGGAGGGGGGGGAGTTCCTGAGGTAGGAGGGTAGTGTTATAATGAGTTGGAGGGGGAATGAATCTGTTTGGACAGAAAAGCAGAGGCTCCCATGGGGCATGATCCAGGCACCGCTATGAGGCGATAGTTGTGTTACTATGCTTAACTGTCTATATATGCCGCCCGGCCCCCGGGATGTGGGCTAAATGGCTGTGTGCATTGCTAAACTGAGGGGTGTGATCGGAGATTGTAGGGGGTGCCGGTTGCCCCGATGGTTATTTTGCTGAAAATGTTGCAATAAAAAACATGTTTTAAAAAAAAACAAGACAGTTACAAGAGCCAATTGAAAACATGGGCGGGAAATGGGAGGAGCTTAAAGGCCATATCCGAAACACTGGAATCCTAACAAAGGTTCAAGTATAACACTTAGAATAATGAGAAATACAATATAACCTACCAAGAAAATATATAAATTAAGCAAAAAGGAAAAGAAAAAAAACTAACATAGTAAACAATGATTAATGAAAGAAGAAAAAAGAAGAAAAGAAAATGCCAGATACTATTTGGACACACGATACCCATGTATAAATTATTTCATTATATAGAAAATGTATTGACAAAAATAAACAATCGAAAACAATCATAAGACAATAATGGCTCTCATAGGGTTACACAGACAATAGGAAGTACTAATAATAGTGTGTAATCAAACAAAGTGACTGAGGAAAAAATTATTGTACAAAAGAGGGGTTCACGACAAAACAGAAACAACACACAGCAAAAAATGCATCCTCTTCAATTAGGGCCACTTGTAGGCGTCAACGGTGTTTCTACCATAATAGAATTAGAATGTCATCATCAGGACAGAACAACGAACATTTGAGCGTCCAAGAAATTTCAATAAAACATCTGTATAAAGGAATGGGTCCTCAGTAATTTAATGAAAAACTCCAATCACAGGAGGTGCAAAACTTCACTGCACAATGGAGATCTCGCACTATCCAACATACTTTGTGACATATCAAGGAATTTATGTGGAAGTATAGCAAGCAGAGGGAATCGCAGAGTTTTCACCAAACAGCTAAACAATTGAATCAGCTGTTCCTTTGAATTAATCTAAAAGCCCCACTAGTTTGTGGCAGTTCAAGGGACTCGTAGATGTATACCAGTCCAACAGGATCAGGGAAAAAATATATACTGCCTCCAAGCAACTGGTCTGAATTAACTGTTTTCCAATGTGGACAAAACTACTTGTGAATAGTCAGGCTGAGTAGTGCAACATAGGACCATGCTAGTATTCAAAGTCCCAGTAGGTAGGCTCACCTCCCCTCTCGAGCCGCCTGGCCACACCAGCATGCCGATGAGAGTAACACCCAGATACGAAGCCGGAGAGCCATATCCTAAACACAGCATGTCTCCAAGAGACAGCGCAAGCACTGCCTAGGCGAGACCTAAAAATAAGACAAGGCTGCTAGGGGGAGCAGAGACATCACTGAGTAGTTATCAGTCATGTAAGCATTCAGTTTAAAGGAGGTGGCGTTTGAGTTCGAACTTCAAACTGAAAGGACAAGTTTGGGAAGAAGCTTACTGAAGAGGGTGTTCCAATGCATGGACCCCCGTAGTTCGAAGGATGTGAACATCAATGAAATCCATGGTAGTTTGGGAATGATGTGGTGACTGAATGGCAAAGGTGGTAGTGTTTTTATGGCACACATCTGAAATGATTTATGAAAGCAATTTGAGGCATGGTGTAATTTATTACATTGAAGATCAGAGTAAAAAAGTTTAAATAGTGCCAGTTTCTTAGCTGCCTGGAAGATGACTTTGTGGCAGAAAGGGACAGTGGGTAATTGTATGGGAGAGTGATATCCCCGCCATGGAAGATGACCCCCTATGGCAAGAGGAACATTACTTTTTTTTTATTTTCAAACAGAAAAAATCCCATTCCAGGATTTTCTTTTTGAAAATAAAAAAATATTATTTTTGTGCTGCAGGTCTGCATCATGCTGAAGCACCCCTGCACCAAACACCGATATCCATTGACAGGAACGGCCCTGCCTGCAGATTAAACTGCTGCAACAACAAGAAGGTGAGGGATGATCACTTGGGCCACATCCCAATCCATTGCTTTTCGCCCAAAGTTCAAACCCAGCCATATGCAAATCAGTCTTGATCCAGATTAATGGGACCAGTCCACCCCGAACTGTGAAGCCAGGCCCTCCTAGAACGGAAATAAAAACAACCTAGGGGGCTCTTGCGGTCAGCCTGTTAAAGCCAGGATATCTTCCTGTCCTAGACTTTTTATAGCTTTTGGATCTCTGTTGCAACTGTTTCCAGATTAAACTGTCACAACAACAAGAAGGTGAGGGATGGAATGCTTGAATTAATCTCAGCCACTGGTGATCATTTGGGCCGCATCCCAATAGGTTATGTGCACATGTAGTGCGGCTAGAATAAGACTCCTAGCAAATACCCTAACTGTTGTCCATTCTTCTGTAGAATTAGCTGTACATCCAAAGACTTCGCATATGAGCCAATGGTTGTTTATTTTCCTGGTATAATATAGTAATTAGCTATCTGTTGTGTTATCACAGGACCACACTTGCAGCTGATCAGACTTGATACATCACTTCTGTGATGGCTGAGATGTTACCCCACTGTTGTCTCCTCCACATTCAGTTTTGTGGTGGGGTGGGTGGAGAGGGGTTAAGGAGGAGGGCTTTTCAGATGGGCTTTTTTTAGTGTCTTCACTGTAATCTATTTTAGTGTTTTTTTCTTTCTCATATACTATTTAAGTCTGCTGGCATGACAAACCAACCTTTTGATCTCTCTTAGTTCACTCACTGGCAACAATGTGCCTTCACACAGATCTCCATATGGTCATAGAGGTACATTTATTTCCAAGGAGGACTTCTTCACTGGAACTAGTACTGTTACATATGTCCCAACCTTCGTTCGTCTGGGTGCCATATGGGGCCAAGCTGGTCCCTTTGTTTATTTATCTCCAAAACATTCACACATCCCTACAATATGGCTAGATCCTTCCTCGATGAGAATATGAAGGTGATCTCACTAAATGTTAAGGGGCTTAATCACTCAGTTAAGTGCAATAAAATGGAAACTATCTATATAAACTCAAAGCCAATATAATCTTATTACAAGAAACCGAGATTGCTCCTAAAGAGGTGGCTTCCTTTGGAAACAATTGGATCATGGAGCCCTATGTTCACTCGCCCCAAATGAGAAAAAAGGGGTGGCAACCTTGATTAACAGAAAATCGGGTTTATCTTTAGATTCAAATGTGTTAGACTATGAGGGAAGATGGATCCTCACAAAACGTTTGAAAAATGCAGACTCTTTCCGTGTTCTCAATGTTTATGGACTAAACTTTGATGATCCAGACTTCTGGGATTCCCTATCTGCCCCACTAAGCCATATACCAGACGATGGACTGACCATCATGGGTGGTGACTTTAATCTCCCCCTAAATGCTACTTTAGATAATCAGTCAGAATTCTCATTTCAGGCTCCAAGGTCCCACAAATCTCCCTTCAAATTATGTTCAAGATTTAACTTGCATGATTGCTAGAGACTGCAACACCTTGACACCAGGGACTACACCGTTTTTCCAACCCACACAAATCATACTCAAGAATTGATTACCTCTTCGTCCCTAACACACACATTCACCTTATCAATCAAACAGATATTCTCCCAAGACTGGTCTCTGATCACTCTTGTATCTCCTTGTCTCTCACAGGGGTTAACATAAAGCCATCTTGTAAGGTCTGGGTTTCAATGATGAATCTATTAAATATGTTGCATCTAGGGACATCATCGAAAACACCATTCTAAACTACATTAAGGACAATTCAGATGTAGATGTCTCCCCCACCATTTACTGGGACGTGCTTAAGGCAGCAGTTAGAGGCACTTTATGGCTCTCTCAGTTGCCAGACTATACCCTCTCATGGCTCTTAGTTGAAATTGAGATCCATACCCTCTTATGCCTCTTAGTTGAAATTGAGATCCTTGAAAATATGCATCTGAATATGCGCTTGTCTACCAAGATCAAACTCTCTCCGCTGGCCAAATATATTTTTAACAACATGAAAAGTGCTACTATGAAAATAGACAAACTTCTAGAGGTCCCAATTAATGAATCTAACTTGACTTCGCTCTGCAATAACCATACATTTAGAATAAAGGGCAGACCAGTGTATTGGCTTTCCTGGTCCACCAAGGGCATCCACTTCTTGAAAAGCTAGGTACACAACAATCCCCTCTCTCTTTTAAGGAAATCCAGAGAAAGCATAATCTGTTGGCATTGGACTTCTACGATTTCCTTAAACTTAAAGCTTCCATAACCAAGTCTAAGTTCTCCCATGAGGACCCCTTTTTACCTACACTTATCTCCTCCTTCAACAAATCTGGTCACCAAATGTCCAAATTGTACCACCTTTTAAAACCCAGAGCCATGAGCCTAAACTTCACCTTATTAAAGAAGTGGAACACATTTGATAGCATATCTCCAGATGACTGGGTACTGATTTGGAAATCGGTTGTTTCCTATAAAATTGCCCCTTCCCTATTCCAAACTAAGCATTGGCTCCTACACAGGATGTTTTGGACATCCTCACTCCTCAACAAGTTGTCACTTAGGGATGACCCAACGAGCCAGAATTGCAATAAGGACACCCGATACTTACCCCGCATATTCTTCTATGGCTGTGCTGTCTTCTGTTTCTATGACCGGGTTTATGACTTTATTTGGCCCCTATCTGGAGTCCAGCTGAAGGGTGTCTTTGTCTCCTTCATTCATGGTTTTCTAGACCCATGGTCCTGTTGGCTAACGATAGTCTATCAATAGACATCTTACTGACTGTGACCTGTAAGTCGGTGCTCAATAATTGGAAAAACACTGCTTCCACCTCCTTTAAGTCTTGGCTGAACTGGATCTCTCACTTAAGAAGCACTGACAATATTGCTTTTCAACACTTTCCTTGGCGACCGCAGTTCAGACCTGCATGGAGAAAGTGAGACAACTACTTTGCCAGCACCAAACCCCCCCTATGTACCATTCATTGGCACACCACTTGGTAGACAGGTGTCTTGATTTGCATTTCTACTTACTACTACCTCTACAATAAAGAGACGGGCATTCAATACAAGTTTAGATACTTATACCTTACCCCGTCTATGTTTGAATATTATCTGTTTCTCTATACTGTTAATACTTCTTATCACAGATTTCACACTTACAATTATCCTTTGTGCTCTCAGATGTTTTGTCAATCATGCTGTCTGTTATCCAAGGATATGAATACGAACAAGATTGATTACAGATATGTTGTGTTAACTGCTGTACTTCCATTCATTTCTTATTACTTTCATGTTCCATGATTTGTTTTATAATTTGTTATGCCTTTGTTGAACATTGGAATGATTTATTATATTTTCGTCCAACTTTTTTATAGAAATACACGGTTTGTGCTGCTGTTTCATGATTGTCTTTTTTTTCTTTATTAAAAAATCAGTAAAAGATTCTTAAAATTAAAAAAATTAAAATCAACCTAGGACCGGCTTTGCCCTAATAAGGGCTCATAAGCCAGGTATAGCTTGTGTTACTGATAGAACAACCTAAAATGATTGCTGAATAAGGTTTAAGACCATGGCTCGCAGGTGGTGGGAGGGCACAGGGGGTGATGGGGGGCTTGCAGGGGGGGTCGCAGTGGGGGAGTGTCAAAGGGGGGATCGCGCGGGGGGATAAACAAAAATAATTTACCTTGAGGCCGGGTCCTGCTTCACTGCTTCTGCTCTCCTGCCTCCGACTCCAGGAACAGGAAGCAGGCAGCCAGGCTCCCTCCCCTAAACCAATCACATTGGTCTGAGTACCATGACACAGTGCTCAACCAGGTGCTGGAGGGGTGGGCATGTTCTCTATGCAGGCTGTAATGCAGCCTGCATGGAGAACGGGGAAAGTGTGCATGACTGGTTTGGGAGGGCCGAGAGGGCCTGCCCAAACAGTCATTGTGCACTTAGGAGTGGGCAAACCACTCCTCCCCTACTCCGAGAGCAGAGCAGCCCCGCCCACCCGCAAAGCAACAGGACACGAACCATAAAATTAATAACTTTAAGCGAATATCATTTTATGTTTCTATTTGGCACAGCTTAAAAGTGGTGAGCGACTCTCCTCCACCATAGTGAAGGAGCCGCCACTGTTTAAGACCCAAATGGAACATATAGATGGCAGAGCAAATGTAAAACTACTGGACTAGGAGACTCCACTAAATCTACTTTATTCCCTTACAAACATCTGAGTAAAATAAATCCACAAACTAATAGTAAAAAATCTAAAAGTAGAAAAGAAAGCGCCATAGCACTTTGAACTCGATGTTCAGAACTATGCAACAGAAAAACCATTACCATCGGCCTTTAGAATAAAATATTCCTCTACTACCAACTGACCACTATTGTGTAGAATGATGCATTAAATCATAAAAATAGAACCTCAACTGCACTGTTGAATTGTCATTATCATAAACCATGTACATTCTCATAAGTTAAAGGAACATGTAGAAAAACTAGAGCAAATCATTAGAATGTGGCATATATGAAATACATATAAGTCTTGCATTTCCATACAGCCCAGTCAAACACTTTTTTATTCCAAATAAGTAAAAAATGCAGTATCGTAATATCTAACAGGACTTTTAGAAGCATGATGTAAATTCATACATGGCCTAAGCAATTCCCCCGAATAACACAATGTTTTTCAGTTTCTCCCTTTTTCAGTTAAAAACGTTTTACCCTCCTCAAGAGAAATCTTCTAATAGCCTTATAGCCATTCTGCTTTAAGCTATACTAGTTGTTATTAACCCTCTTCCTAGTTATGGACCATTTAGTGTGGCTAGGGCTTATAACTCAGGTTCAGGGCCTTTAACAACTGCTATAACCCTCGGCAACAGGCTATAAGGCTTTCATTTAAGCAAGTAGTGTTGTGATTTACTCATAATAATGATCAAAAAAGAGTGATGGCATAATTCATAATAGTAATATAATTCAAAGCAGCAAAGATTTCCTGGCCGTTAATTACTGGTATGAAAGGACAAGGGGAAGTCAAGGCAAGGTAAATGTTCAGTAACCGTTCCTGGCAGAAGGTAAAGCATTTACAAAACAAACAACCATAGGAGGGTGCAATTATCATTTTTGCATTGCCAGCCACTGACACTGAGTTGCCTGCATTCTAACCTTGCAGACTGGCATACATACTTTATCCGGACCCAGAGCTTGGAGCATAGTTTGAGCCATTCATCATTGAGGCAAACATTTTAACAAGAGAATGTGCTTGTATTGCGTATGTAAGTGTTCATTAACTTAGTGTGCTTTAGTAGTAAGGTTTACAATTTATTTTGTTCTGTTTGTGGTGTGAACATGTTTTGGTCTGAAATGCAAGGTTAAGCATGCTTTTTCTTTTGAGTTTGCAGAACATAATTCAGAGGGCTAATGCAATTTCTACAGTTGTTGGTGGCCATGAGTTAGTCTTGAATCTTACAAAACCTCACACCACTGGTGTAGATCAGTGGCGGGGGAGGAAAAAGCTTCAATACTAGAGACGTAGGAAGAAACAAAGGCCTACATCAAAATGCCTCAAAATTAATTAGGAACATTTTCAATACCTCCCAGGGCATTCCCAATCAACTGTCTTTGAAAGTCCCCTGTATGTGACCAAGCAGCATTTCATTTAAATTTGAAATCCTCCCCAAAAGAATCTGTGCTGATGTCCCTATCTATTAACCTTCTCATTTCCATTCCAATGTCCAAACACACTTTCACCTAGTAACAATAGAGACTATCTCAGCTCTAGCCCAAAGAGATAAGTGTCAGACTCGTTAGTTAAGCTGTGCACTGCTGCGTGCCTTGAAGCACTTTCACCAGACACACACACTCATTAAATACATACACTACATACACACAGTCAACATGTAGTTAATCGAAAATAGTCACAATAACAAGAATGAAAGCTGTAGAAAATATTGCTGTAGCAAGAATAGGAGACAACAACTGGAGCATAAGAAATCAAGAACTACATGGCATATACTGATAATGGAGAAGTGTCTTAACAAAAAAGTAAAAAAATCAAAGATAACTGAATATACATCTACCCACTAGAAGATTCTGATATGGTCTCAAAAGATATAAACAAATGAAAATAGTATAAGCAATACTTGATGACTTCATCCTTAAAAATGACAATAGAAAAAAGTGAACGAAACAATTTTATAAAAAAATGATAAAATGGATAAATGTATAAATGAATCATTAAAACTGATTTCAGATAGATGGAAAACATGTTATCTAGCTACTGTGACTTTAATGAAACTGTGGGAAAGAAGACTACCAGTAGTTCCTCAGGGAGAGGAAAGAAGTGGAGATGGATCAGTAAATTAAGCCTGGAAGGACTACATATATACTATGTGTAAAGTGGGTAATCCTTTTGTTGGATTTTAATGCCCTCACACACCCTTTCAGGTGTCATGCTTCATCATCTGGGCTGCTCCTCGTCGGGCCGGCGGTGCAATGCCTAACGGGCTCCCTAAAAAGGGGCACTTTATCGGAGTTCTTTTAATCCAACAGCCGTCAGGTGAAGTGCGGGTGTGTGGGCCTAAGTGTTGTAGATATAAAAGTGAATTAAAACAGGGTCGAAAGTACCAGTGTGAACAAACTATTTATTTTAACGGTCTCCTTCCCTGGTTAAAAAGGTGTGTGTAGCACTGAGTAGAGTGTAATGTCTCTAGTTGTAGTGCATGGGATCGGTGGTCAACATGTTTCTCGCAGTGAGCACGTGCGCTCGCGATTCGTCAGGACCTATCAAAAATATATCTACGATGGTAACAGGGGACTATCTAAGGTATAGTGGTCTCCTAATCATAGTTGGTCATGTGAACAACAAACTTAATCCTAAAATACCTGTTGAGGTCTGGTGCTACCCTAATCAGTAGGACTGCATGCCACAACAGTTCTGGGTGGACTCAGCGTGCGGCGAAGGACCTCTAAAAGTAGGTCTAAAATCTGCCCCGCATACGCTCTGTGATATGACCTACCCGGTCCACCAAGTCTGGGAGGACCGGGTAGGTCATATCACAGAGCGTATGCGGGGCAGATTTTAGACCTACTTTTAGAGGTCCTTCGCCGCACGCTGAGTCCACCCAGAACTGTTGTGGCATGCAGTCCTACTGATTAGGGTAGCACCAGACCTCAACAGGTATTTTAGGATTAAGTTTGTTGTTCACATGACCAACTATGATTAGGAGACCACTATACCTTAGATAGTCCCCTGTTACCATCGTAGATATATTTTTGATAGGTCCTGACGAATCGCGAGCGCACGTGCTCACTGCGAGAAACATGTTGACCACCGATCCCATGCACTACAACTAGAGACATTACACTCTACTCAGTGCTACACACACCTTTTTAACCAGGGAAGGAGACCGTTAAAATAAATAGTTTGTTCACACTGGTACTTTCGACCCTGTTTTAATTCACTTTTATATCTACAACACTTAGGCCCACACACCCGCACTTCACCTGACGGCTGTTGGATTAAAAGAACTCCGATAAAGTGCCCCTTTTTAGGGAGCCCGTTAGGCATTGCACCGCCGGCCCGACGAGGAGCAGCCCAGATGATGAAGCATGACACCTGAAAGGGTGTGTGAGGGCATTAAAATCCAACAAAAGGATTACCCACTTTACACATAGTATATATGTAGTCCTTCCAGGCTTAATTTACTGATCCATCTCCACTTCTTTCCTCTCCCTGAGGAACTACTGGTAGTCTTCTTTCCCACAACTTCATTGCCGGGGCACCTTACCAGTTTGGACCTCCCACTCACTCTTTGTGAGCGGAAAACGCCCCCCTGATCCCTCTCCTTTGGTACCTTTAATGAAACTGTCTCACAGGATGCACCAACTGGGGATGTGAATATGGTGATGTCATTAATGATAGCGAAAAGAAAGAAAGGGGAGTCATTTTGGTTGTGAGCATGTCCACGGTGGTGAAACACATCAATTTCTGTAAAACTTGCGGCGATCAAATAAGATAAATATATTGAACATCTACTATTGAATGCCGCTGTATCTTATCTTCACAAGTGGACAGGTTGAAAGCTATACAAGAAAAGGTTGTTGGAAGATATCCCCCAAAGCATCTGCAACTGAACCACAACTTGCATCACAATCAACTTTAGTTCAGGGCAGGCAGTGTCACCGAAACTGCCCTGGATAACATCTAAGAGGAACTTCTACATTCAGTGAACAATTAAAGGAAGTCCATTAGCATAGTCTTAGACCTGTGTGCAGACTAAGACATTGTGGACTATAAAATCCTGCTAATTAGACTCAAAGATTGCATTAGATTTGAATGGTATGTGTTGTAATATTTAGGATCTTGAGGTTCAAACCTCAACCAGCTAGTTTGTATTGGGTCAGTAACAAACATCATGTGTGGTGACTTGTGGAGTACCACAGGGGTCCTTCTCTCTAATATGTGTATCCACCCTTTGGGCACAGGTCCTTAAGAATTACTTTGTAAGCCTCCAGATGTACACTTTGGGGCCAATTATGATGTCGAGTAGAAAACCTCTGACCTACCAACATCTCCGGTTTCAATTCCGACCGCCTAATAACAATGTAGGTGGTCAGAATTGAAACCGGGCGGTCATTCCGGCTAGATTACAACAGGCTCAAGAAGCCTGTCAGCCATTCGGAGGCCCAACGTAATCCCTGAGGACGGTGTTTCTGCCATCTTGATTACGATGCCGGTTTCCGACTGGCTTTCCATGTCGGGCTTTCCGACATGGATAGCCTATTGGAAAGCGAATTTGGAGGCACCTAGCAGGGCCCCCATTCCTCCACAGCCTCTGGTTTGAGGCCGAGGGGAAACTATGGTGCCTCCTGTTAATCCCTGCACCATGTGGCAGGCACCTTGAGGGATTCACAGAATATCCCATTTCTTGATATAATCCAACTAGCTGCATTTGATTACTATCAATAGAACTAAAGTCAGATTTTTCTGGGTATGGATCACTCCGAAATCCCTTCAAGGCTAACTTCGCCTGAGCCAGCATACATTTCTCTTTAATTTTGTTTTGTGTGCCTTTCAAATCAACACTGCAATACTTCGAGTTTCCCAGGACTTCATCTTTGAAGAGCAAACAAATAACACAACCACTGCAGAGGAAGCATGAGTTTGCACATCATTCAGCGGCTCAGCATTTGGTCACGGAATAGAAACCTTACACTCATCCCACAAATCTTTAGGAAGGACAATGTCAATTAATTATTGGTAAGTTGATTAGTAAATGTGAAAAGATCAATACAACTCCAAGCACATGCACAGATGAACCCCTATGTACTTCCCTCAAAGGGTAGGCTCTAACCTCAGCTAGCCTCACATTCTGGCCCTCCAGTATCAACGTCTTTCTTCTTCTTCTATACCTTGTTATCCCACTGCACATTGATCTTTTGGGTGTCTATCCATTTCTGAATGCTTCCTATCAATTCCCTCAAATGCAGCTTTAGCCCAGTGTGAGAAGTTGGCCTGGCATATGCTGTCTCCTAGTTATAGGGACACCTTGCACCAGCCCAATTCGATTCTTTTTGATGATAGGTTTAAGACAACCTTTAAAGAAAGCTATCCTAGTGGTAGCTGTGGAGAGCAGCCTTCAGGCTAAGTCTTGAAGGAGTGTTAAGCTTATTGTTTTACCATAATAACCTCTTGAATAACCAAATGAAAGAGTAGCCCACACAGGTATATATATAAAATATATGTATTTATTCTAGACAGAATCCCACAGTCTCTTCATGAAGCTGTGGCAAAGTTACAATATCAAACAAGCATTGATAGACACAATAAATAGCACTATTAACATTGGGCCCCAGGGGGGGACCAAACCATATACTAAAAAAGTGGTATAAGAACCACGACAATTCTACAGGCAATGCCTAGGGCATTCAGGATCGCTGGCCCCTTAAGAATCCACCCCAGGTTATGAGGAATGGGACCCACGGGAGGCGCGTGCAGTGCAAGTAGCTGCTATCAGGATCTCTATTACAGCCTATGGAGAATGTCGCGGTTGGAAATAAACAGTTTAAAAATACTTCTAGCAGGAGTACAAAGTTAAAACTTCAGACTTAAGCTTTTGAAGAGCCCACTACCACAAGAGTACCGAGGTACCACTGATACCTGCCCCAGGGAAGCCGGGTGCATAGGTCGTTTCTGCTGTCGGGTCGCAGGCTGATTTTCAATGGGAAAATAGTCAAAAGTTCTGCTAGTCAAAAGCGTTGATGATGCCGTGAAGATCAAAGATGTGAAGATTGTAGAGAAGAACCTGAAAGCAGAGGGGACAGAGTCTGGGTCACGGCAAAGTGACCAGGAGGCTCAAAGCAAAGAGCCCTTCGATGTCGGGTGCTTCCGGTGGAAAGTGGTGTAGCTTGGATCTGCAGCCACGGGCTCCGAGAGGCTTCAAGGAAGGCCAGCTTCAGGAGGGCAACTGTCCCACATTGGATAAGGGTCGCTGTGGTGTTAGTGTCCGGATTGGACCCACTAAGCCCTGGCAACCGCAACCCACGAAGAATAAACAAATCTGCTACAGTGGAGACCCACGAGGTCTGGGAGAGGTCTCCTTCAAGGAGACTGTAGAGCAGACCTGGAGCAACCAGGGGAACTCTTGATTGTAAAGCTAGACCTCCGCTAGGGCCCACAAGTTGAGAGACAAGGGACCATGGGAGGCGGCAATTTGGAGTGCGTAAAAGGGCACCCACGGGCCACCGGAGGGGGCTAGGGCACTGGTCTTTGGCACAATTGCTGTTGAGTGGTTGGCTCGTAAACGGGCCAAAGCACAACTTCCCCACTGGTCAGGGTCGTGTGCTATGCAAGAGGTGGCTGGTGTCCTGGGGAATTGGGGATCTCGGCACCCATGTGGTCCACGGTGCCCAAACTCGTTGAGTACACTCACTGGCCTCTGGGATGCGCTGGAAACTCCCCTCAAGTTTTCTGGAAGTTGTCGAAGTTCGTGAGAGCAGTGAAGTTCCAACCGGGTCACTTGCAGTGTTTCAGGTGCCTGCCAAGCAGGGGTATAACTCCTTTATCCCAAGGGAGATTTCTTCTGTCAGCTGGGCAGCAGCAAGTCGAAGGTCAAGACTGTAAAGTTCAATATTAATCTGAGGCTCTGGGGCCACGTTATTCACCTTTATCCCCAAGATTAGAGGAGTGTCCAGAGTAGCGTCCACCAATGGTAGGTGAGGCGGGAAAGGGTGGCTACACCCTCTCCCCTTTGTGTGTTTCCCGCCTGGGCAAGGGGCAGGATGCCCCTGAACCGGTTCCAAGTGGTGTATGCAGAATGAGGCTTCTGCAGCTGCCTACGTGCAACTCTGAAAGGACTTTTGGTGCACCCATCCTGTTCCAATCCACATTATCCTGTCTGGGGAGATGCTAGCACCTCCCTGCCACAGGAGCCCTATTGTTCAGCTGGCGAGGCGTGGGTATTCCCCAGCGAAAGCCAGCCAGGCTCGTGTAGGTGGCGGGTAGTAGCCATTTTGTACTGCTTGTGCACTTTTAAATTGGTGTCTAAATTCTGCCGCTTTTCCCATATCGCCCCTCTAACAGGGGGGAATCGTACCCTCATGCCCATGGCTGGACTGGGGGTATGATTCCTACATGTTTGACACCAAACACGATATGGTTCTGCGTAGCCATTCTCAAGTTATCGCGTTATCGCGATAGACTTATAATGCAGTTAAGAGTATATGGTATGGCTACACTACAAACAACCCAGCAATGATTTTACGAAGGTTGCAGAGAGGCCCTATTCATGTAGGGGTCCCCCCTCACACATACCGCAGCACCCTGCCTTGTAGGATTACCAAGGCCTGCTATAGGGGTGACCTATGAGAGTATATGTGTTGTAATAGGGTGGGATATAGGGTACCTATATCCCTGTAAGGGGTGCTAGCACCACCTTACCCAGACTACAGTAGTGGTCTGGTGGTGTCAGTTTGTATGGCTGTCCCAGGGTGGCACAATAAGTGCTGCAGCCCTGGTAGGCCTACTGAGGGACCCATGCCCTGGGTACCTAGGGTACCATCTACAAGGGACTGTCAGGGCATCCCCAGCATCCAATTAGTTTGTACCTAGGGTACTTCACATTAGTTTTAGGGAGAAAGCAGATAGGCTGGGGTCCTGGATAGCAGGATCCCAGCCAGACTAGTCAAAAACCATTCAAATACCAGGCAAAAAGTTGGGAGCAACCATTAGTCAGATTCCACCTTCCTACACCCAGTCATTCTCAAATTTGCATGGGTGTCCTCAGTTATGAACACCCTAAAGTTTTTCTGCAGGGTTTGAAATTTGAATAAATCAACTCTGTACTCGGTTGCCATTCCTGCCTAAGACTTCATGTGCCTCACATGCACATCTATCCACCTCTCTACAAAGGAGTTCTTCTTGGTCTATAGCCACTTATAAATTCTAGTTTCAGTGTCCCCATTAAAATTTCCTCAAACTCACTTTTTGTTTTTACCACATCAATGCCCTTACTGGGGTGTCTTCCTCTGGAGCACCCAGACCCAGACCATCTGGTCCTTACCTACCTCCACAACAGGCACACAGGATTCATAGTGGTTCAGGTGTTTCACTCCTGGATCTACAGTGGCACTTGTGCTAAGGACAAGGGTGACACTTTCAACAGAAGGAACAAATGGGGCTGGGGGATAGCAACTGTGCTCACAGGCTTTATGAGAGGAGCTAGAACCACTACTATTGTACCAAGAGCAATGGGCAGCTCTTGTACAGGGATACCGTGCTCCACTAGTTCACTTGCAGCAGAGTCGACAATGGGAGGGGGTCCTCCTACAGTCATTCCCTACAACAGGCTGCTTTCCTCCTCCCACCTGGACAATGTTATACGGAGGAGTTTGAGAAGCCAACAAATCATCCAAAAATTCCTCTCAAGAGTCACTACCGCTCCCTTCCTCCTTTCTCATTTCAGCCTTACCCCCCTCTTGTGCTTTTCGTTTCCCTTTTGTCCACTGGTTAAGGTGGGATACATTTTATCTCCCTAAAACATATCTTTCCTCCATACCTGCTGTTCTGCAATCCCACTTCACAACCAAAACCTAACTGCCTTTTTGGCTTTATTCTGATATTTTTCTTTCTCTTTTACATGTGCTGCCCAATCCATGCATTCAAGTCTTCATATTGGGCTGATTTAGGTGGGAGCTTCATCTGATATGGTGCCAGACTCAAATTCTCAGTCATTCTCAGGTTGAAAGAACCATAGGGAGGAAACTGCAGGGATCCTTCGCTTCCAGTGATCTTATACCATAGTGTAAGCCAAATATATGTGTGTAAACCAACATTGGTTGTTATGTAGTGACCAGACACACCCTCGGGCCTTCACGGACAGGTATTCTCACATTATCACTAAATAAAGCCCTTAATTTTTTTTTTCCCAAAACCTTTATTTTGCAAATCAGTGACACAGCTATTCAGCCGACAACCCGGAGGTACGGCAGCTTTAGAAACACAACACATACGGGTGTCCGCATTTCACTGACAGGGTAGGCAAAGGTTCTGTTTTAAATAAACACAAATCCAAACCAAAACACAAGCAAGGCGGTAATCACCATAAGCACCAAAAGGGTTCCCATCAGGGGGAGCGAGCCCCGTTTCGTCCAACAGAAACAGATTTATAGTAAGGGAAAGGAGGGGAATTCAGGGACTCAAGCGAACAAACACATTCAGCAAAGAGGTCTAAGCCGGAAAAAGGGGGCTAAGGGGAGAGCTGCTCCTCGGGCGGGTCCGGGGGCAGGCATATGCCCCCTCTGTACTGGTTCCAGCGCCCCCATACAGAGTGCCATTTCCGAGGGCGCCCTCGAGCACAATACACTGTCTTCTCCCTAAACATGCTCCAATCCATGTTTTCCATCCACGCTATCAATGTAGGTGGCCTATTAGAGCCCCACAGACGTGCGATGTCGCGCTTGGCTACCATATTCCCTAGGGTCACCCATTGGGTCTGTGCCGCGTCGTGGTCAGTAGGACCCCAAACATTCAGGAGACAGCACCGCGCCTCAGGCTGCATGACGATGCCCGTCACCTCCCCCATCACCTCGTGTACTCGCCTCCAAAACTCCATGATCACCCCGCATTCCCAAATAATATGTAGGAAGGTGCCCACCATACCACAGCCTCTCTTACATAAGCCCTCCTCCGAGAAACCCATATGAACCAGCCTAGGCCCCGTCACATAGACCCTATGGAGTATTTTAAGCTGCACCAGCCGCAGGCGCGCGGGGATCGCGACCTCTTTGGGGGAAGAAACTGCATACTGCCAATCCTCGTCGTCCAGTTCAAGGCCATCCCTGATCCATTGGTCGCGCAACCCTAGAAGAAGATCCGCCCGAACATTAATAAGTTTCTTATAAATGAGCGAGATCGTACTCTCTGGCATATGGCCGTCCAGGATCCGGTCCTCCAACGGGGAGGACTCAGGCACCTTCTCACCTTCTACCAGGACTGACCGCAAGGCGTGGCACACTTGGGCGTAGCGGAAGAACTCCGAGTTCCCTAGCTCATATTCCTTCTGCAGCTCCTCGAATGACTTTATCCTACCCTTAACCAAAAGGTCTCCAACCCTGGATATACCGATCAGGTCCCACTTCGCAAACCCTTTTGTATGCCAAAGCTTCCCCAGAATATCGGAGTCAAACAGAGGGGTGGCAAGGGTAAGCTTACCCTTCCAGCCCAGTGAATCCGTCGCCACCTTCCATACACGCACGGCCACCCTGGTGGGCCCCGTAAGGGTTGAATCGGACGACTTCGAGTACAACGCTCTGTGGTAATTGCCCCCACGCAGCAACCAGCGGTCCATGGCGAAGCCAGGGCTCAGCGCCGGACCATACACACCATGGTTAATCGCGCTCAGCTGGGTGGCCCAGTAATAACGTCGAATGTCTGGAAGCGCGATACCACCGTCGTACCACGGAAGCGTTAACTTAGCAATCGCTATGCGCGGACGCCCGTCCCACAATAGCGCGCGCTGGTGGCTTTCGACCTCACGGAAATAACTGGCCGGGACCAAGTCAAGGGTATTCTGCAGGGCATAGAGGAAACGGGGAAGAGACATCATTTTAAACAGGGCGGCACGGCCGAGGGGGGAAAGCGGCAACCGTCGCCAGCCCGCCACGTCCCGCCGCAGACGTGCCAAGGGAGGGAGCAGGTTCTTCTCGTATCGTAAAATGGGGTCGGTGGAAATATAGATCCCCAAATACAAAAAGCCCTGCCGGGCTATCTGGATCGAGCAGTTGCGCGGGACAGGCGGGACATCCCCACACAGGACATACAAGTATGACTTCCCCCAATTGATGACAAGACCAGAGTTCCTACCAAAAGAAGTCAAGACGTCACAAACCACTATCAGAGATTTCTTAGGCGAGGCGAGGTATAGCAGAATATCGTCGGCGTAGAGTGAAATACGGTCCTCGTGGTCAGGCGACCAACGAAGCCCACGTATATCCGGGTGCCATCGTATCAACGCCGCCAACGGCTCAAGGGCAAGGGCGAACAACAACGGCGACAGAGGACAGCCCTGCCGGGTGCCTCTCCCGAGCTCGAACGGTGTCGACGCCCTCCCGTTCACCACGACGCTAGCAAGAGGCCCCTCATAGAGCAACCTCACCCAGCCCACAAATCCAGGCCCAAAGCCGAACTTAGCTAGCACAGCCCATAGGTATGCCCATTCCACCGTATCGAAGGCCATCGTGGCATCGAGGGACGCCACGATAGCCGGCTCTCGTATCGTGCCCGCCCTAGCAATCACTCCATGAAGGCGTCTAAGATTCAGTGCAGTGTTACGGTGCGGGATAAAGCCCGACTGATCCGGGTGGATCAAGTCGCCAAGCACCCGGACCAAGCGGTTATCAAGGATCTTAGCAAGGATTTTCGGCTCGGCGTTGAGAAGTGATATCGGCCGATAGGAGCCACACTTGTCCCGGGGCTTACCGTCTTTGTGTATTACCACAATCGTCGCCAGCCGTTGATCGAGCGGAAGAAACCCATTCACCCGCGCCTCCACGTACATGGCGCGCAGGTGAGGAGCCAACTTATCAGGATGGAGCTTGTACAGCTCAATCGGCAAACCATTTGGGCCCGAAGCCTTACCGGAGCGCAACGCTCGGATAGCACACGCCACTTCATCTACCGTTATATCCCCATCGAGGTCATCCCTATCAATGGCAGAAAGGCAGGGCAGGGTGATGTCTCGCAGAAGGTCACACGAGTCCTCAGTGGGCCTGTCCGAGACCGAGGTGTATACCGTACGAAAATAGTCCGAGAAACACTGAACTATACCGTCGGGATCAGTGACAACCTCTCCCCCATCCGTCGACAACTCCGGCACCACACGATTAACACGCTCTTTTTTATCCAACCACGCCAGCAATTTCCCGGCCTTATCACCAACATCGTACAATCGACCCTGCTGCTCTCTATTGAGGGTCTTGGTGACGTTAGTCACCAGGTCCCTATATTCCAATTGCTTCAAGCTCAAATTATGCAGTGTGGCCGTTGCAACATCCTCTCCCAAGGCCACTTCTAAAGCCGCTATCTCGCCCTCTACTTGTGTCACTTCAGCGTCTCTCCGCCGCTTAGCGGCCACTACCAAGGAAAGGGCCTCCCCTCTCAATACCGTCTTAAAAGCTTCCCATAGGGACACCGCTGATTCAACTGAACCCTGATTTTCTTGAAAATAGTGGTCAACTGTCTTCAGCAACGCACTGCGCATCTTGGGGTCACGAAAGTACCAGGGATTAATGGGAGCCACCCTGCCCCCCACCACCCGGCCACTATCAAGACGGGCCCACACCGGTGAGTGATCAGATATGCCCCGTGCCATGTGCCTAGCCTCAGACACCAAAGAGGCGTGGGCAGCCAGAGTGAGCAAGTAATCAATCCGAGAGAGACTCCCGTGGGCCCCGGAATGGAAGGTATATTGTCTCTGAGTGGGGTGCCGTAGCCTCCAACAATCTACCAGACCAAAAGTATCTATAAAGTCGGGAAGCCACTTCTGAGCACCCCCGATGTCTCTGGGCGGGTGCCTATCGAGCGTTCCAGCGTTCCAACCGCATTGAAGTCTCCTCCCACCACTAGCAGCCCTTCGGGGAGTTCCAACAAGGCCTTGCCCAGATCAGCAAACGTGGAGGCCTGCAGGGCTGGAGGGACATAAACAGAAACCAATACCAACGTTCTGCCCTCCCACCTCCCCGCCACAGCCACAAAGCGCCCCCTGTCATCAGCAATGGTGGAGTCAACCTCAAATGGTAGGGAAGCTCTGACGAGTATGCCCGCACCCCTGGAGCCCGTGGAGAACCCCGAGTGAGCAATGAATTTGTAACCCTTTCTGTTAAGTGCATAACACGTATTCCCTATAAGGTGGGTCTCCTGCAGGAGGACCACATCTGGCGAGGTCCGTTTCAAGAATTGCAGGACTATCCCCCATTTAATACGATCCCCTAAGCCATTAACATTCCAGCTAATTATGTTTAAGCCCCTATCCCCCATCCCTGAACACAAAGAGACCCCCACCCCCCCCAGAGAACCACGATCGGACAATACTGACAACCATTGCTACGCCTTGCAAGAAAAGAGAACAACCCCCAACAACAACCCCCACATCCCGAATCCCCCCCCCTCCCTGCACCCCTGCGTCAGCTTACTAAGCCCCCCCAACTTGCAGTGTGCCTGTCGCCCTATCAAAAAACAAATCTACGAAAAGTACCCCAAGGGAGGAAAGAGCTCCTATCTTCCCCCCGCCGCCCTCCCATTACTGCAGTAAGGTGCGATCACTGTCCAGAGCTGAGTCAAAAACCAGCCGACACCGGAGATATCACTTCTGGCCATGTCGGTCTCCTTCCGCTCCATCCACGCTGTCCCGGCCAGGCTGTCGCCGCGGGAGCGCATCCAACCAGTCCCCTGCCATGTCCGGTGATTCGAAGAAGAAAGTCCGATCGCCATACACCACACGTAGCCTGGCGGGGAAAAGCATGGCATACTTCAGGTCCATTTCCCGAAGCCGCCACTTTACCCCCAAAAAACTTTGCCTCTGTTTCTGCACCATCTGGGTGAAGTCAGGATAGAAGCTCACGGAGGCATTCTGAAAAGGCACCGGGCCTGTCACCCTCGATGCTTGCAGGATAGCGTCTCGATCCCGGAAATTAAAGATCCGGGCTACAATCGGCCGCGGGGGGGCTCCCACCTTAGGCCGTCCGCCAGGCACTCGGTGAGCCCGCTCCACCGCAAAAAACCTGCCGAGGCCCTTAGGCGCAAGATGATTCACCACCAAGTCCTCGACAAGTAAATCCACTGAGTGCTCCTCTGAGGTTTCCGGGACCCCAATAAGGCGCACATTGTTGCGCCGGGCCCGACCTTCAAAGTCTTCAAGCCGGCGGGGGGAGAGGTCATTCGCGGTTCGTAACTTACGAACCTCAGCCTGGAGCTCCGAGACATCGTCCGCAAGGCCAGTAGTCTTGAGGTCCAGGGACTTGACCCGCTCATTGGTTTTGCCCAGGTCCGCGCGAATCAAGTTGACATCAACCAAGATTGTGTCCACCTTGTGTGCCAGGGCCTCAAACTGTTGCCCAATCGATGTTTGCATCCCATCTATCGCCCCCTTGATATCCTGCAATGATAACACCGAGGCTTAGGGCGAATCGGCCTTCTGTGCCTCCAGCGACTGTCCCGATCCACCAGGTGACCCTTTCTGCTGGGCATAACGATCCATATTGTTGGATTGGGTATAGCCTCCCCGCCTGGTAGTCTTGGACTTCGACCTGTCTGCCTCCGATTTGGTCGACATCCCGAACCGCAGGACGGGCAGTCGCAAATAGACGTCCCTCACTCAGCTAGGGGAAACAGGGTCAACTCGGACTTCAGCAGCCAGTCAGGACCGAGTGGAGGTCTTCCAGACAACAGCGGATCTGCATGAAGCGCTCCCAACCCAGCGCAAACAAAGGGGCGAGAAAGTGAAAGTGAAAGTGCAGCGGCATCGGTCCGTCAGTTCACACCTCCCTAGGCCGCTGTTGTTCAATTAGTGGCCGGGCATCCTGCCAACGCAAGCCCCTGGCATCCTTCGGAGGTAGGCCGCAATCTTCCGCCATGCACAACTTCGGTCCCCGGTGGGCGATCTCAGCCCGGACAACGTCAATTGCCCCAGCTGTGACTCATCTGCAGGATTCCGTGCACGAAAATCAGGATTTAGGACAGGATGAGTGCCGGAGGGCGCGAGGGTAGCGGGAGCTCAAGGCTCAAGCGGCCATCTTGGTCAAGCGCTAGGCTCCTCCCCCCCTTACTTTTTTTTTAATGTAATCTTCACTCGGTAAGTAACACAGTACAATTCAATAAACATGAATTGAAATAACCAGCAGTACTCAACAAATCACAAAGTAAAATACGACACTAACCCCCAATCTCAGGGCCACACCATGAACAGTCTACTCACAGAGTGGCACTCTTGGACGGAAAGACCAATTCCAGCACGGCACACACACTTACCGACCAACACCAGCATGGCACCTTATGACACAACTCGTAGCAACCACAGTGACACCCACTCCTCAGCAATAAACGTAGCCCAAACAATTATTGAACCAACGAAAATTCTTGTCTGTTCCACTAAAATTCCAAGTACACAATCACTCTAGGGGAAGCTGGGACGTCTGGTGCTACCACACACACACAAAGTGAAATCATGACTATCAGGAAATAACCCTGACTAGTGTGGTTGGCTCCTCTGCGCATGAGGATTAACCAAACACCAATCTCAATTAATACACCATCACCATAGCACTTAGTAAATCCCTATATCATGTGCAGCCAATAGCGCTTCATGGTCTGACACCACAAACCTCAACAGGCAATCCACTGATCTTATCAGTGGACTGCTCCCTTCCCTGCACAGCTCTGCCTGGTAGGTGCTGCCCGACCTCCCTGCTGCTGACCATCTGGCCCTCTGGTCTGTGGTTCAAGGCCCACCTCCACCCACAGGCTTCCTCCTGCACCTCATCCCAAAGGGTCTAGTGGTAGAGCGTCTCTGCTCCGCTGCCTGACTGCCCTCTGTCTCTCCCTTTTGCCTTTCTCTGAATCTTTTCCGTACATTCTCCTCTTCACCTTTTTCTGCACTTTTTTCTTCTTTCCATTTTGCACCTTTGCCGCTTACTCCCTGCGATCCCCGTGGAGAACCTCACCAGTGTAGGACTCAAGCAGCTAGTCACCTCTCAAACCCACTCTGCAAGGCACACGCTCCACCAGCAAAATCACCACCTTCAGCCACACCTCCGAACTCTTCTGGACCGACCCCCACTGCATCCATTTCGCTTTCACAAAACCCACCATACACCACCCCGCCCACAGAATCTGGAACATGGTCACCAAAGAACATCTCACCGCCTCCCTTAGCACAACCGCACCACAGACATACACAGATGCCAACACCTCAGCACGTAACCTCCACCAAGGGATCTCCAAATATTCCAACATTCTGGCGCCACTTAAGGAATCCCCTGGCAAGCAACACACCAAGAAGGCCAGCTAGTTCACTCCCACCCTTCAGGAGCCCAGGCGCACCTGTAGATGGCTAAAGACGAGATGGAGGAACAACAAAACCCCGAAAGGCCACACAGCCTACAAAGCCCCTGTCACCGCACACCACCTCCTCCTCGAAACTACAAAGAAAATGGCCTTCCAAGCCAGACACAACACCAACACACACAACAACAAAGAACTCTTCACCATTGTCAAGGAGTTTGCCAGACTCAACAGCAAGATCACAGAAGTCTCACCCTGCCAAGACCTCAGCAAAAAATGGGCAACTTTTCCCACCCCAAGATCAGACCCATCACCCTGATCCCTTTCCCAGCCAAGGTCATTGAGAAGGCCATCAATGCCCAACTCTCCGAATTCATCGAAGCCAACCTGGACATCTCCTAATCCGGCTAACGAAGCAACCACAGCACCAAGACCGCCCTCCTCGCCGCTACTGATGACATTCTCTCCCTTCGTTAACCGGGGTGAAATAGCAGCCCTCATCCTCTCGGACCTTTCGGCCGCCATCAACACCGTCTCCCACCGCACCCTAAGCACGAAACTCCGTGATGCCAGCATCCGCAACAAAGTCCTGGATTGATCCACTCCTTTCTCACTGATCGAACACAGCGAGTCAGACCACAGTTCCTCCCAAAACCCACAGAGATCAACTGGCGAGTGCCACAGAGCTCCTCCCTGAGTCCCACCCTCTTCAGCATCTACATGGCCCCACCACCGAATCATTGTCAGTGAAATTGCTTTCCCTCCCTCGCAGCTCCACCATTAAGTGAGGCCTTCCCCAAGCCCCTGCACTCTCGAGTGTTGGTGTACGAGGCCCTCCTCCACCCGCAGGTTTCACCTGCACCTCATCCCTGGTGTTCCAGTGGACCTCTGTCTCCTTTCTCTTGCTCCGCTTTTTCTGTCCTTCTGGGTCTTTCCTCCATTTTCTGTCGTTTTCCCCTCATTTCAAGCTCCCCCTTCACTCTCCTTCTGTGTCTTTCCTCCATTGTTCACTCGTTTTTTTACCCTCATCTCAATCTCCCCCTTTCACTCTCCTGTGTCCCCTGTCTTTCCTCCACTCTTTCTTGCACTTTTACTGCCTTATTTGCACTTTTCTCTCACATTTTTGCCTTTTTCCTTTTGCCTTTTTCAGCCCATTTTTCCCCGCCGCTGCTGCCACAGTGGCACACCCCCAGCACGACCAGTGCGACCGGCCCAATTCAGCTCCCCTCCCCGCCCCATACTTAATGGCGGCCACGCTGCCGGGGCACCAAAGGCAAGCTCGTCTGCGCCTGTCCACGACCCGACTGCGACCAGCGCCAGGAACCCTGGATCTCTGCACCACCAACGCTACGACCCAGCGGCACTCCACGCTCTCAACCTAGGCCGCAACAACAACTACAAGCTAGCATTACTAGCCAACACCTACGGACCCTTAAGCTGTCACTGCTGCTGGCACACCTGCAGCACCGCCAAGACCACTGACCCAGCGCAATCAGCCAGCAAGAACACAACTGAACCGAAGACCCTGCAATGCATCCTCCTCAACGTCCGATCCCTCCACAAACATGTCCCTGAAATCTGGGACCTCCTCGACAGCACTAACCCGGACGTAGCATTCTTTACCGAAACCTGGACCGACACCACCTCGGGACCGGACATCGCCATTGCCATTCCCCAAGGATACAATATCTCCTGGAAGGCCCGCCCCACCTGCCCGGGAGGAGTAATCGCTGTCATCCATAAATCCACCCTCCGCCTGAGCACACTCGCCGACGAGCCCACAGACCTGATGGAACACCTTCACTTCTAGATACTGGCCAGCCCTACCGCCACCCTCCGAAGAATCCTCATCTACCGACCCCCTGGACTCCGCGGAATTTTCGCCAACTCTATCAAGGACATCATCCCGCCGCAGGCCATCGTGTCCACCAACTACTCCCTACTGGGAGACCTCAACTTCCACCTCGACAACCAACCTGGACCCCAGCACAACATCCCTCCTGGACACCCTCCACAACATTGGACTCCGCCAGATCGTGACCGAACCCACACACTCAGCAGGACACACCCGCGACCCCCTCTTCACAACAGGAAACTCCATCACCTTCATTCACACCACCGAACTCCCATGGACTAACCATCGATGCGTCCACTTCACCTTCAGAACACCCACCATCCACAGACACCAGCACCTGCTCCCACGAAGAAACTGGACCAGAATCACCGACAACCAGCTAACCTCATCACTCAGCAACTCCACTCCAACACTGCAGCCCGAACCATGCACAGATGGATCTCTGACAGCACCAACACCATAGCCCCCCTCAAGAAAAACAACAACACCCACGTCAGGAAAGCTAGATGGTTCACCACCGAACTTCAAGAGTCCAGACGCACTTGGTGTCGCCTCGAAAAGGCCTGGAGGAACACCAAATCCACAGAAACCCACAACAACTTCAGAGCCACCATCCAACGCCCACCACCAACTCATCAGAAAAACGAGGAAAAAAGGGATTGAAGACAGAATCTCCACTCATGCACACAACAGCAAAGAACTCTTCAACATCATTAAGGAGTTCGCCCAACCCACCAGCGAGTCCACCGACATCCCTCCCTCAGAAGGCCTCTGCGACAATCTCAGCACTTTTTTCCACCACAAAATCAAGAGCATCTATGACAACTTTGACAAAGACAACCAACACAATGAACCCTCACCAACCACCCCGACACCCTGAAGCCAGCGATCGACAACTGGACAGCCCTCACCACCGAACACACACTGAAGACGATGAAGTCAATCCACTCTGGGGCTCCCACGGACCCCTGCCCCCGCCAAATTTTCAACAGAGCCGCCGACACCATCGCACCCATGCTCTGCCACACCATCAACCGCTCCCTAGCAACTGCCTCATTCCCTGATGACTGGAAACACGCTGAGATCAACCACCTCCTGAAGAAACCCTAGGCGGACCCCACGGACCTCAAAAACTACAGAACCATCTCCCTGCGCCCGTTCCCAGCGAAAGTCATTGAGAAAGCCATCAACAGCCAACTCACCACATTCATCGAAGAGCACAACATCCTCGACTCCTCCCAATCCGGCTTCAGAAAAAAACACAGTACGGAAACCGCCCTCCTCGCCGCAACAGACGACATCCGTACCTTACTGGACAAAGGAGAAACAGCAGCCCTCATCCTCCTTGACCTCTCAGCGGCATTCGACACAGTCTCTCACCGCACCCTAATACGCAGACTCCACGACGCAGGGATTCAAGAGAAGGCCCTCGACTGGATCCGCTCCTTCCCCTCTGGCAGAAAGCTGCGGGTCTGACTCCCCCTTTCCTCTCAGGACCCTACACCTACCACCTACGGAGTCCCCCAGGGGTCCTCCCTCAGCCCTGCGCTCTTCAACGTCTACATGGCTCCGCTCGCCCCATCGTCAGAACCTACGGACTCAACATTGTGGCATACGCAGATGACACCCAACTCATCCTCTCCCTATCCAACTAACCCAACACCGCCAGACACAACTTTCGAGAAGGCACGGAAGGCGTCGCCAAATGGATGAAAAACAGCTGCCTACAACTAAACACCAACAAAACGGAAGTACTCATCATGGGCCCAAACCCAGACGCCTGGAACGACACCTGGTGGCCCCCGCCCTCAGAAGCCCGCCCACCCCCACGGACCACGCATGCAACCTTGGAATCATCCTGGACTCAGAGCTCAAAATGGACCGCCAGATCAACTCCGTCTCGTCCTCCTGCTTCCACACCCTCCGCCTCCTACGTAAGACCTTCAAATGGATCCCCCTTGAACACAGAAAGACCGTCACTCACGCCCTGGTCACCAGCAGGCTCGAAAACGGCAATGCACTCTATGCTGAAATAAACAAAAACCTCACCCGCAAGCTACAGAACATCCAAAATGCCGCCGCAAGACTTGTCCTCAACCTGCCAAGACACTGCCACATCCCCCAGCACCTGCACATACTCCACTGGCTTACCATCGAAGCTAGAGTCACCTTCAAGATGCTAACCCATGCTCACAAGGCCCTCCACGACACCGGACCAGCATACCTGAATAACCAACTCAAATTCCACGCACCCCAAAGGACCCTACGATCAGCCCAGCTCTCTAACGCTGTGGTCCCCCGCACCAGAAAGCTTTGATCGGGAGGCGGCTCCTTCTCCTTCTGCGCGGCCAGAGCCTGGAATGACCTTCCGCTCCACCTCAGACAGATAGCATTGCTCCCCATCTTCGCAAGAAACCTCTAAACCTGGCTTTTCGACAGACCCCCTCCTTGATGGACTGGAACCTGCGAACCCCCCCTCACACACCCCAGCACCTTGAGACCCTTACGAGTGAGTAGTCGTGCTTAACAAACAAATGATATGATTTGATTTGATGTGACTTTCAGCCATCGTCAGGAATCACGGACTGCACATTGTCTCCTATGCTGGTCACCATAAACAATTTCAATATTAGGATGAAGGCCGTCGCCACCTGGATGAGAGAGAGCTGCCTCAAACTCAACTAGAACAAGACCAAAGTCGTCATCGTGGGACCCACCCCCTCAGCTTGGGATGTCTCCTGGTGGCCCGCCATGCTAGGAACATCTCCCACACCCACAGACCACACACAAAACCTAGGCATCATACTGGACTCCTCGCTCAGAATGAACCGCCAAATCAACGCTGTCTCCTCATGCTTTGCCTGCTTTGAAAGACCTTCAGATGGATTCTCAACAAATCCCATGCACTCATCAGCAGCAGACTTGACAATGCCAACCCACTCTACTCCTCAGGAAACTAAAGAACATTCAAAATGCGGAAGCCAGACTGGTCCTCAAGATCTCCTGCGAGAACTCCACTGGCTCCCAGTCAACAAAAGAGTCACTTTCAAGATCCCCACACACGCCTACAAAGCCCTCCATGACGCAGGACCAGCATATCTGAACTACCACCTCTCTTTCCATGTACCCACCAGACACCTCAGCTCCGACCAACTGGCCCTGGCCACCGACCCATTGAGCTGCAACACCAGGACCGGAGGAAGATCCTTCTCCTACTTCGCTGCCATTACCTGGAACACCCTGCCTCTCCTCCTCAGACAAGCCCCGTCGCTGACACAATTCAGGAAGGATCTGAAGACCTGGATTTTCGACTGAACCCAAGCACCCAGATGCATCAGCAGATCCCCTTCACCCTCCTCCTCAGCGCCTTGAGACCCTCACGAGTGAGTAGTTGGGCTATACAAACCTTGATTGATTGACCAGCTACAAAATCATATACTCAGGGCCTGATTCACAAAAGTAAAGTTACACTTTTGTGTAAGTGTGTGACTTTTTGCTGTTCACAAACACATTTTATGAATAGTACATTTACGACTGCAGAGTCTCCTCATTTATGGGCGAGAATACACACATAAAAAGAGAGGACTGTTCTGTCATTTTATGTGTGGAGTCTCCGCCACGAATGCGGAGACTCCTGCAATCATAAAGATACTACTTGTAAAATTTGTTGGTTAGTAGCACATACACAAAAGATTACGTTTACCTTTGTGAATCTGGCCATAAATGTTAATCCCAGGATTTAAGACTTTGATGAGTCTGATAACAACAACTTCAACTCTTGCAGCAAACGTGTTTCTATTCATAAGCACAAGTAAAAAACATAAAGCAGCACCACAAATCACACAACAACACGTAGCCCTTCTGGACTCAAAATGGTCACCACATAATGCAGCAGACTCACTCATCAAAACCCACAAGCACTGCAATTCTTAGCAACACAAATATGCATAACCCTACTATACTGCCACTCCTAGGACACCGCAACCACTCTGGAATGCCAGAACCTACGGACTCAACATTGTGGCATACGCAGATGACACCCAACTCATCCTCTCCCTATCCAACTAACCCAACACCGCCAGACACAACTTTCGAGAAGGCATGGAAGGCGTCGCCAAATGGATGAAAAACAGCTGCCTACAACTAAACACCAACAAAACGGAAGTACTCATCATGGGCCCAAACCCAGACGCCTGGAACGACACCTGGTGGCCCCCGCCCTCAGAAGCCCGCCCACCCCCACGGACCACGCATGCAACCTTGGAATCATCCTGGACTCAGAGCTCAAAATGGACCGCCAGATCAACTCCGTCTCGTCCTCCTGCTTCCACACCCTCCGCCTCCTACGTAAGACCTTCAAATGGATCCCCCTTGAACACAGAAAGACCGTCACTCACGCCCTGGTCACCAGCAGGCTCGAAAACGGCAATGCACTCTATGCTGAAATAAACAAAAACCTCACCCGCAAGCTACAGAACATCCAAAATGCCGCCGCAAGACTTGTCCTCAACCTGCCAAGACACTGCCACATCCCCCAGCACCTGCACATACTCCACTGGCTTACCATCGAAGCTAGAGTCACCTTCAAGATGCTAACCCATGCTCACAAGGCCCTCCACGACACCGGACCAGCATACCTGAATAACCAACTCAAATTCCACGCACCCCAAAGGACCCTACGATCAGCCCAGCTCTCTAACGCTGTGGTCCCCCGCACCAGAAAGCTTTGATCGGGAGGCGGCTCCTTCTCCTTCTGCGCGGCCAGAGCCTGGAATGACCTTCCGCTCCACCTCAGACAGATAGCATTGCTCCCCATCTTCGCAAGAAACCTCTAAACCTGGCTTTTCGACAGACCCCCTCCTTGATGGACTGGAACCTGCGAACCCCCCCTCACACACCCCAGCACCTTGAGACCCTTACGAGTGAGTAGTCGTGCTTAACAAACAAATGATATGATTTGATTTGATGTGACTTTCAGCCATCGTCAGGAATCACGGACTGCACATTGTCTCCTATGCTGGTCACCATAAACAATTTCAATATTAGGATGAAGGCCGTCGCCACCTGGATGAGAGAGAGCTGCCTCAAACTCAACTAGAACAAGACCAAAGTCGTCATCGTGGGACCCACCCCCTCAGCTTGGGATGTCTCCTGGTGGCCCGCCATGCTAGGAACATCTCCCACACCCACAGACCACACACAAAACCTAGGCATCATACTGGACTCCTCGCTCAGAATGAACCGCCAAATCAACGCTGTCTCCTCATGCTTTGCCTGCTTTGAAAGACCTTCAGATGGATTATCAACAAATCCCATGCACTCATCAGCAGCAGACTTGACAATGCCAACCCACTCTACTCCTCAGGAAACTAAAGAACATTCAAAATGCGGAAGCCAGACTGGTCCTCAAGATCTCCTGCGAGAACTCCACTGGCTCCCAGTCAACAAAAGAGTCACTTTCAAGATCCCCACACACGCCTACAAAGCCCTCCATGACGCAGGACCAGCATATCTGAACTACCACCTCTCTTTCCATGTACCCACCAGACACCTCAGCTCCGACCAACTGGCCCTGGCCACCGACCCATTGAGCTGCAACACCAGGACCGGAGGAAGATCCTTCTCCTACTTCGCTGCCATTACCTGGAACACCCTGCCTCTCCTCCTCAGACAAGCCCCGTCGCTGACACAATTCAGGAAGGATCTGAAGACCTGGATTTTCGACTGAACCCAAGCACCCAGATGCATCAGCAGATCCCCTTCACCCTCCTCCTCAGCGCCTTGAGACCCTCACGAGTGAGTAGTTGGGCTATACAAACCTTGATTGATTGACCAGCTACAAAATCATATACTCAGGGCCTGATTCACAAAAGTAAAGTTACACTTTTGTGTAAGTGTGTGACTTTTTGCTGTTCACAAACACATTTTATGAATAGTACATTTACGACTGCAGAGTCTCCTCATTTATGGGCGAGAATACACACATAAAAAGAGAGGACTGTTCTGTCATTTTATGTGTGGAGTCTCCGCCACGAATGCGGAGACTCCTGCAATCATAAAGATACTACTTGTAAAATTTGTTGGTTAGTAGCACATACACAAAAGATTACGTTTACCTTTGTGAATCTGGCCATAAATGTTAATCCCAGGATTTAAGACTTTGATGAGTCTGATAACAACAACTTCAACTCTTGCAGCAAACGTGTTTCTATTCATAAGCACAAGTAAAAAACATAAAGCAGCACCACAAATCACACAACAACACGTAGCCCTTCTGGACTCAAAATGGTCACCACATAATGCAGCAGACTCACTCATCAAAACCCACAAGCACTGCAATTCTTAGCAACACAAATATGCATAACTCTACTATACTGCCACTCCTAGGACACCGCAACCACTCTGGAATGCCAGAATGCCACCAGTTCTCTAAACTCGACTATATGAGTCTTGGGGGCATGGGTGAATCTGGGGCAGCTTCTTACAGAGTTTGGGCAAATTCCAGTTATCCACACCTCATTGTGAACCATTCTCTGCTACTATTTTGATAGCGCGAGAGATATTATTACAACTTTAAAAACCTTAAAACGGATTATACGCCATCAGTAACCATCATCATCATCATCAAACTTTATGTGCATTAAGTGCATAAAAGTACTTTGAATTTCATTACAGACAGTTCTTAATACATTCATTTCTCCTTTTAGTTTTGAATAAAACATGACCAAATATAAAATCCTTTAAAATAGATCTACAACATAACACTTCCCGGTTAAACTAATATCAATTACTCAATAAATTACATATATACTACTACGCTAAGTAAAAAATAGTTAAAATATATATTTCATGAGTACACAATAAAGGTAATATCTTACCACCATTTTCTCTTTATACTTGCCGCCTGACTTATCTATTTCTCCTTATACTATCCAGGCCTAATAATACCTAATTAGGCTTATTTATAAAGTGGATGCACTTCTGGTTTTCAGTGACGCTTGCAAAAAAGCCACCATCGCAAAACACACACGTGGCGTTTCCAGGTGTTGGAGAACTAAGAGTGTTGAAATGTAGTGACTTAGGCTAAACTTTCGCACTAATGGTACAATATACTTTTTCCTCTGATAAAAAGTACAAAAAAATAGGATATGTAAAATTGTTTGTTTTGATGTGCATCACATGGGTACACAGGAAGACGAGTTAATGAATGTGTGTTTGCTGGATAACGCAACATTAAGGCGATATATTTTAAACAGAACCTTATTCATAAATATAGATAGAGGGTCTTCATAACAAAAGAAAGACGATGACCCAGGCAGCACAGACGGTAGGTCCTGATATAAAGTTACTGTGCATTTTGCTCTGTTTCTTTCCGATCTTATCTGATTAGTTCTTGCTAAAAAAGGACTTTCAGTCTTGATTTTGAAAAAGTTACACAGCTCCACCAGTCGATATTTATCTTCAACATTATATCTTGAAGATTGTCGGGATCCCCAGCTCTGGTTACAGAAATGTATAACTTCCTTTATGGATTCCACACTTATACTTCTAAAAATGTTCCCTATCCACCTTATGGGCAAATGTAGTTGGGACTTTATAACCCTTAGAAAGATGTCTTTTAAATTGTTTTGTCCAAGCTACTTCTGAATCCATAGTAACTATTGACGGTTTCTTATTACCCATCCTGCAATGCACCAATTTCCAAAATTTCCTTACATCTTTCGTGGAAATTACTTGTAGCATTCCCTCACAATTTTCTTTGTAAAACATCCAATTTTCTCCACAATTTTTTGTTGTACTCTTGTTGTAAACTTCGTACTTTACTTTCCACCAATCTTTCTTGCTCTCTCATCCACTGCTTCTGGAGGCTTCTTTACTTACTCTTTAACTTTTGTCAATCCAAGTTAAACCAACTTTTTGTTTATTAACCTGCCTTTTTGAATCTTTTATAGTTACACTATTGTTTTTTCTAAGTTCAATTCATATACAATCTTTAATTTCAGAAATTATCACATTATACCAAATCAATTACCTCAGAATTCTTTAGCTTTTGATTCTCTTCTTCTCACAGTACCTGGAATGTTGTAAGCTTTTCCAGCTCTTTCTCCTGAATTCTAGTTGTTACTATTTTAGGGCTCCTAACTTCCGCTATCAGCACCTTATCCCTTTCCCTTAAAGACAACAACTAAAACATGCTTGTAAAGGCCAATGGTTGCTTCCATCGAATGAAAGTTCTCAAAATGCAGCAAATAAAATGAAACTATCAAATATGTAATCAATTGGACATTTTTTATATCCTACACAGAAGGTTTGGACCACAGACACATCAGATGGAAAGCGCTCATTCAAACAAGTGAATCCTAAATTTTGCATCACCTCCAACCATTTCTTATCCATCTTTGAGAAACTACTGGTAGGGAAAACCATCTTCGTAATGTTATGGGTGTCTAGTAACTCATTATACAGCATATTATTTGGCTATTTCTCACATTGAATAGCAATCCTTTGGAGTTGTCATTCATATAATTCTGCGAATCGTCTAAAAAGCAGTTCCCTGGATTCTTGTTATAGGATATTCCACTCACCTGGACATAAACATTCACCACAATAAAATTGTCAAAGTTGTCCAAGTTTGGTAGAGATCTATTTTACATATTTGGACTCAGTCACATCATGAGGAGAGGGGTTAACATTATTTATAATTCCTCACCCATATTGTTCTATTAGTTCGTTGTCATTTATATTGTTCTACCTTTGTTTTCTTAGTGTACCTACTTATTAACTACTCCTTGGACATTTTATAAATACATTGCTTTTCGCCTTTTAAAGTTCTTTTTATTCTCTGGTGTGGTGTCTCCCTCCCTGACCCAGTTGGTCCTCCCTGGATGGTCCGTCTACTCCATGTGGTTCCACCTACCCCCGCTTTCCTGTTTCGTTCTTGTAGGTCTGTTTTGTGTATTGTCTTTTGTTTTGTCTTCGATTTTATAGTTTTGTATCTTTTCTTCTCATGGTGTCTTTAACAATTATATCTCTTTTTTCCTCTTCAAAAGTCTTCCTTTTTTCTCATAGCATGCCCAAATATTTCTTTTTTTTGTTTTTCTTTCGCTAAATTGACTTCATATTTTTCCCTCAAGGCTTTGTTCTACCAGAGCTCCTTTTCTGTAACCAACCTAACATTCGTTTTTCCTCCTAATGGCTCTGCATTATTCTGCATGAATATCTTTTTCTTCTTGTTTCTAACAATCCTTTTTTATTATGCTACATTATATTGGACGGTCACTATATTTTATTATTCATGCTTTTCCTTAAATTCTTATGCCATTGAAATTAATCTCATGGAACGTTAGGGGATTACATTTTCCTATAAAGAGTCAAAGGGTTTTAACTCACTTGGCAAAGTTAGATACAGACATAGCCTTCTTGCAAGAGACACACCTTACGGAAATTGAGTAGTTGAAATTAAAAAGTGGTTGGGTAGGGGAAGTATATTTCTCTAAAGGTGATGGTAAACGTAATGGAGTAGCGAACTTGTGTCGTAAATCTCTTCCAATTACATATATTTCACAAGAATCAGATACGGAGGGTAGGTGGCTAAATGTTAAGATATCATTAGGAGGTGTTCCAGTTTCTTTCCTCAATGTCTATGCCCCCACTGGAGGTGATGCCTCATTTTGGCCTACACTGGCTAAACACCTTTCTAACTGCAAGGAGGATAATTTCATATTAGCCGGAGACTGTAATCAGGTGTTTGATCCTTTCATTGATCGGAATTCCAGGGTGCCTTTTGTTCCTAACAAACCACATAAATCTTTTATACATACCATCACTCAATATAAACTCCTGGATGCATGGCGTCTATGCAACCCGACAACCAACGAATATACATTTTTCTCCCCTGCACATCAAACTCAATCCAGAATTGATTATGTATTTGTTTCCCACAATATTTTGCAATCCCTTACACATGCTGAAATTGGCCCTATTCTATTATCAGACCACGCTCCGGTATTGATTGGATTTGACTTAATACCCAAAATTAATGGCCCAAACAGATGGCGTTTTAATAACGCACTACTTCTAGACCCAAAATTCAATACTTTTTTCATCTCCTTCTTTACTGAATATTTTTAGATAAATCAAACAGAATCCTTACCATTCTCAACGATTTGGGATGCTTTTAAAGCTGCAGCACGAGATTTCATTATTAATTTTGTTGCAAAAAAACGTAAAATTGCACGCAAAAAAATCAAAGATCTCCTCCAAGACATTAAGAAACTGGAACACTCTTATTATGTTTCCAACTCGAAAGAATGTTTAATGGCTCTTATAAATGCCTAAATGTAATTCAACAAGAGATCAACAGAGGACGCTTCACTTTATCTGTTAAAATCAAGTGCAAAGTTTTATGGTGGTAAAAATAAGGCAGGTAAAATACTTAAAAATTAAGCACAACAACTTAAATATCGAATCTGTCTACGACTAACACAATGTCTCACAACTTAAGGATGCTGAAATTTTGAATGCGTTCTCCCTTTTTTACAAATCCCTATATACATTGGAAACACATCCTACTGATCACACTTTATCACAGTTTTTTTCAAGCATTCAAAAATCCCAACAGAATCAGTCGGATCTCTCCCCCCTAGAAGCAGACCTCAATCAACAAGAGTTTTTAAAGGCTCTTCATACCTTGAAAAAAGACAAAGCACCTGGTCCTGATGATCTTACTGTTGAATTTTATCTCAATTTTTCTAACCTTTTAATACCTAAATTGCACTCTTTGATTATTTTTTTTTACTCCTCGAACAATTCATCTGGTTCCTTTTCAGAAGCACACATCTGTCTCATCCCTTAGGAGGGTAAAAATTCCAAACATTGTAAAAATTATAGACCCATTTCCCTGGTCAACATTGACTATAACATTTTTGCTAAAACCCTGGCCATACGCTTGGATTCGTACTTACCAAAATTATTAGGCAAAGAACAATCTGGCTTTGTTAAAGGGAGGTTTATAACAGACAACACAAGGCTTTTCTTTAATGTCCTATCCAAATCCACTCACTTAAATCACCCTCTAGGAGCAATTGCGCTGGATGCCGAAAAGGCTTTTGATAGAGTTGAATGGAAATACCTATTTGATACCCTCAAATGGTTTGGTTTTGGTCCCAACTTTTTAAATCTAGTCTCTCTCTTGTATTCAAATCCTCGAGCCGCTGTTTGCGCCAACGGGATCATTGCTTCATTTTTTAATTTAGGCAGACGGGTACGTCAGGGATGTCCTCTTTCCCCATTTTTATTCAATTTGGCTTTGGAACCATTTTTAACCAAAATACGTCAGAATCCAAATATACATGGATTTCAAACGTCGAATACCCATATAAAATTAGCAGCTTATGCTGATGATATCTTACATTTTCTATCAAATCCAAATGACTCAGTTCCAGCTTTTTTAACAGAAGTTAAGTCTTATTCTCTCATTTCTGGATACAAGTTAAATAACGATAAATGTGAAATTCTACCCCTGACGAAGTACACTTTCAGTGCTGATTTCATTGCCTCTAAATTCTCTTGGAGTCCATATCATATTAAGTATTTAGGTTTATATTTTACATCCTCAATTTCCAACACAGTACTTTTGTGAATGAATAAATGCATCCAAAAACTCTCAGAGCTCATCTCTAAATGGCATCCCCTATATCTATCCTGGTGGGGCCGCTTAGATACCATAAAAATGATGTTGACACCCATAGTTTTATATTCTATTTCTACCATACCAGTTTCAATTTCAGTCAAATTATTTAAGAAAATTAATTCTATCCTATCTTCGTTTTTATGGAACAAGTAGAAACCTCGAATGTCCATATTAAAATTAACGAGACCTAAAACAGAAGGGGGTGTAAATTTTCCAGATTTCCGAACTTATCAGAAAGCTTTCCTTTTATGCCAAGCATCTCTTTGGTTGCTGGACTCTACAGACGAGTGCCCTCTCTGGACCACATTAGAAGGTCGTTTTTTATCTCCTTTCTCATTCCAAGAATACCTTTCTTATTCACGTAAGCTGCAATCCGTTTCTACTCCAATAATAAAGCAAACTTCCAAACTTCTTTATTTGTCTCCAACTCGCACCTACGTCACCGCAGATTCTTTCCTAGACTTAACAATCTGGCACAATAAAAACTTGATGATCCAAAATAAACCCTTTTATTGGAAATCTTGGAGAGATAAAGGGTTAGTATGGATCCATCAATTATGTTTTGACTCAAGCTTCCTATCTATTGAAACTCTTAGTTAAGCATTTAACTTATCAATCTCCTTTAAGCATAAATATACCTTGTTAAAAAAAGCTGTGTTGGATACATATGATCAACTCCGACAATCACGCAACACCTTCATCATCACACAACCCTCTCCAAACCTCCACACACTATTAAAGACTACACCCAAAGCTTCTACTGTTTATAATTATTTACAGAACACTGTCCCATTGAGGCAAAAGTCTACAATAGAAGAAACATGGGAACGTGACTTTGATACCTGCTGGCCGCTATCACTCTGGAAGGGCATATGGACTAAGATCCGTAAATCTTCTAGGGCTGCAAATACCACGCAAACCTTATTTTTGATCTATAACAGACTCTTTATCACACCGGTTACCTTGAATAAAAGATTCCCCATCACATTAGACTCGTGCTGGACGTGTTCATCGCCCAAGGCTGACTTATTCCATATGCTTTTTTCTTGCGCACATGTACATAATTTTTGGAAGCAAGTATGGACTCAAATCAACATATTTTTTAATACTAAGGGCCATATGTAGGTAGCTTCACATTTACCGACTCATAAATACCGAATTTTACCGATTCGGTATTTATGAATCGGTAAATGAGATGTAGGTAATAATTCGGTAAAATTTACCGCTTCGGAAAAAGTCGGTAATTTTGAATCGGTATTTACCGATTCGGTAATGAGGCATACCTTCCCATTGATTCCTATGGGCCAGGAGGCCCATAAGAATGAATGGGAAGCCAGTTACCATTACCGATTCGGTAAATACCGAATCGGTAATGGGGGAGGCAGTATCATGGGTGGCAGGGTATCACATTGACACCCTGTTGCACCACTGATTCGTCCATGTGTGCACATGTGGCGCACATACATGCCCTAAGGGCATGTATGTCTGCCACATGGCACTTGTACATCAGCAAAATATCACGTTTTGCAAGGTATTCGGTATTTATCACCAACCTATATTTGGTGGTAAATACCGAATTCTAATTCCTACTCATCACTCATTAGAGTGTTTCCTACATATCATTTCAGGATTCGGTATTTACCGAATCGGTAATTTTACCGATTCGGTAAATTACCGAATCCTGAAATATGCCCCCTACATCTCAATTAGCTAAATACCGGTCGGTAACGGGATATTTACCGAATTTCGGCCGTTACCGACCGGTATTTAGCTACCTACATATGGCCCTAAATTTCTTCTCTCCTTTACTCACATTTTTCTAGGCAGTCTTTCACCTATTTGGGATAATGTCCCGCTCAAGATTAAAATTATTGACTTATTATTAGCAGTTGCTTTTCAGCAAATAACGATCAATTGGAAGGGTTCCACAAAAATTTCTTATAAAGCAGTGGAACACTGTTTGTCATAATCATAGATCAGATACTGCATTTGTTTATCCTATTAATCTGTCGACGAAACGTTTGGATTTATGGTCACCTGTTACAACATATATTGATGTTTGTGCCAACAGTTATTCCATGTTAAAACCCTCTCAGCAGGAAGTTCTTAAACCACCATGATTCCCTTAATAGTTCCATTAATTTCTTCTTATCTCCCAGTGGTATTTATGCTCACATATTCTTAATTTTGCTGTTCAAAGTCCAATGTCTGTACTTTAAGTGTAAAAGCCTTGATTGTATTAATCTGTATTAATCCGCATGTCAAGATTGTATGTGAAACTCAGACACCTTAATCTTTTTCAATAAAAATCTTTTTGAACTAAAAAAATAATGTTGTTTTTAGAACCGGCTTCCTAGCAAAAGTGGCCCCAACCCTTCCAACTTCCTGTGTCAGCTCACGATGCCGGGTACAGCTTCAGCTGGCAATAAGAACACCGTGGCAAATACTGTGTTGAACAAAGTAAACATAGTGCTCATGTTTAATCTGTGCGGTGTCTACATTACCATAAGCAAGTGTTTAGGTAGAAGAGGCAAAAATCTGTAGTTATGATATTAAATGTCAAAAATGTTTTTTTTTACTTTTCCCGATAGAGACCAGTTACAAAACAAATGCGCATTTTATTAGCTTTTGGTTTGGGAGGTAAAGAAACGCGTTATCCTTAAATTCTTGAGAGTAGAAAAGCAGAGAAGGTTTGGGCACTTTGGCTGGACCAAGTGCTCTAGTGTTTTTTTTGTTGCAGGGCTGTAGCAGCGTCGCTCTAAACATCCTCGCGACTTGCTTTGTGTTCATGTTGTTCCTCCTAATTCTGTCTGCTCGCTTCTCCCCAAGCATTTCCTTGCCTCAGTGGCCGTAGACATAGAGAATGCACTGGCAGCACCACTGTGGAGCCCTGAGAGTCAAAGCCTATAGAGGAGCTTCTTGGTATTCAGTGAGTTTCTGTGAGTATCTTGGTCCTAAGTGTCCAAGGAACACAAACAATACGTGTCACAAGGCTTGCCTAATTTGCACTGAGTCCCCCAGTCACTCATAACTTCCTTATCCTCTCCCGATCTAGAGGCTTTGCCCACTGTTTGCTCCCCCTGGAAGTTTTGCAAACCTCTTGGGCCTTGATGCATCATGAGACGCCTGGTGACAACAACCCCAAGTCCCTAGGCCGAAGAACAGATGCCTTTTATAATGCATGAGATATTATATTGATGCCATGCAACCAGCATTCATTTCCATAATAAATGTGACAAGTGCCATATTCACAGTTATGACTGTGTTAAATAAAAGCTATTGTGGCTCTGTGGTGCACATGTGCACTTTCATCCATAGGGAACTTATAGCTTTACTTTATCTTGCACTTAATAACACGTGGACCGAGTTACAGGCCGTTAAAGTCACTTTTGCAACAACAGGAGTGAGGAAACACTTTGAGGAGCAAAACCATCTAGGTGCAAAAACACATTTATGGCAAACTCACTTTTAGGTGCATAATCAAACCTAGTGCAACATCAACAGATGGGTGGAAAATCTTATTGAAGCAATACTCATATTTAGCAACAACAATCACAGTTAGGAGCACAAACATATTTAGGTGCAAAATAACTCTTGTTACAGGGTTATCAGGGGTGTTGTGCCACATTTCAGTGCAAAATCTCTCAATGCATAAAGAAAATGTGATACTAAGATTCTGAATTATATTTAAAAGTTGTGCATTGGTATGACACCACGTTATGTTGAGACTACATTAATTTACAAAATTCTCTTGGGTGCAACATTAGCATTAGTGTGAAAAACATTTAGAAGCACAAATCACATTTATGTGAAAAATCAGATCTAGGTGCAAAATTACATCGAGTTGAAAAATCATCATTGGTGCAATATCACCAGGATCGTGTTAATACTTCTAAGAGCACAAATACTCATTATTTATAGTGCCTGATCTTTCCTTCACCTCCAAGTCCTGCAATGAGCAGCACTCTGTCATCAGGAAAATTCTAATACAACCAATCTCTGGCACACTTCCACCAACCATGCCATCTCTCCCCAACATATTCCCATTACCCCTCTCATCTCTCATTCCCACTTCCCCCTCTCATCCCTCCCTCACACTTCCCCTCTCATCCCTCCTTCACACTGCCCATCTCCTCTCTATACTACCTTCTCACACATGCTACCTTTCTATACCTACAAAGCATAAAGGTATGCAGTTCTTTGTGAACACTGTAGGTTGATGTGTGGTTAGTGTGTAGTTGAGTACACACTAGGGGCAGGAGGAAATGTCCTCCTTTCGGAAAGGGACCCTCACACACCATCAGTGGGGTGTCTTGCTTCATCATCGGGTCTGCTCTTTATCGGGTCGGCGCTGAATTACCCGATCGGCGCCCTTAACGGGGCCTTTTGGCGGAAATCTTTTTTTCTTTTGCCATAAGGTGCAGTGCGTGTGAGGGCCCTAGTGAGTGTAGATGTAATAAGAAAGACACCTTTGTATTTCTGAAATTGGAACAAAATATAGAGTTTAGAAACAGTAGTTATTTGCACATTTTCGAAATTGTGAGTACCAGTACTAGCATGAGAATTATAGGACTTTTTTCAAAGTGACTTCTTTTTTACACATTGTCTTTCATTTGGAAGGCAGAAATACATCGAAAGGTAATAGGTAATAACAGTTGCTCTACAATTGTGTGTTAGCCTAAGTCTCCCAATAAAAATGGTACCTCACTTGTGTGGGTAGGCCTAGTGCCCGCGACAGGAAACAGCCCAAAACGCAACGTGGGCACACTTTATTTTTACAGTGAAAACTGACCCTTTTTTTGCAAAGTGCCTTGCTGTAGATTTTGAACCCTAGCTCTGCCGACATCTAGGGAAACCTATCAAACCTATACATTTTTGAAAACTAGACACCCAGGGGACTCCAGGATGGGGTGACTTGTCTGGCTGTCACCAGAATCCGTTGCAAACCTCAAACTTTGTAAAAAAGAAACACATTTTCCTCCCATTTCTGTGGTGGATGTTCTGGAATCTGCGTGGATCCACAACATTCCACCCACCCTGCATTTCCCAAAGTCTTCCAAGAAAAATGGTACCTTACTTGTGTGGGTAGGCATAGTGCCAGCAACAGGAAACGGCACAAAACGCAACGTGGACACACCACATTTTCACAGTGAAAACTGATCCATTTTTTGCAAAGTGCCAAGCTGTAGATTTTGAACCCTAGCTCTGCCGGCACATAGGGAAACCTAGCAAACCTGTACATTTTTTTAAACTAGACACGCAGGGGAATCCAGGATGAGGTGACTTGTCTGGCTCTCACCAGGTTCTGTTACCCTGAATCCCTTGCAAACCACAAAATCTGTTAAAAAAATACATTCTCCCCACATTTCTGTGTTGGAAAGCTCTGGAATCTGTGTAGATCCACACATTATTGAGGAGACTTCAAAATGACATAACAAAACAAGCTGGTTTTCCAAGGGGGGTCACCAGGGTGTTTGGCCCGGCCTCAGCGGCCGTCTTGGAAAACCGACCAAACTTACACATTTATGAAAACTAGACACCCGGAGGAGTCCAGCGAGGTATGGCTTGCATGGACCCCCAACGTTTTCCTACCCAGAATCCCCTGCAAATCTCAAATTTAGCTGAAAAAATCACATTTTTCTAAAAATTCAGTGTGGGAAAGTTCTGGAATCTCCGAGGATCCACAAATTTCCTACCACCCAGCGTTCCCCCAGCTCTCCCAATAAAAATGAAACCTCACTCGCGTGGGTGGGTCGAGTACCCGCGACAGGCAAGGGCCCAAAAAGTATTGAGTAGACATCAAAATTACCTTTCAGAAAACAACCTGGTTTTGCAAGGGGGTCACCTGAGTTTTTGGCCCCAGGCTCGGTGGCCACCTTGGAACACTACTAAACCCATACATTTCTGAAAACTAGACACCCAGGGGAGTCCAGCGAGGTATGGCTTGCGTGCATCCCCCAAAGATTTCCTACCCAGAATCCCCTGCAAACCTCAACTTTTGCAGAAAAAACACATTTTCCACATATTTTTGTGTAGAATCACCGTCCCGGCACAAATGTCCTACCCTACAGAGTTCTCCTTAGTCTCCCTATTGGCCTTTATGCTTCCCCGGGGGGGCAGAAAGACTAGAATTTCTCTTGGGGGGTGGGGGTATTGTCATGCACATTCTAGGCAGCCCCCATCCCTACATGAATGTAAAACAAATCCCTAGTTTCTAGGGAGCTGTCTGCCCCACGGGGGCATATTGGGGGCTACTGCACCCCATCTGCCCCCCGGGGGGTCAGAAAGACTGGATTGTTTGCTGGGGGTGGGGGCCTTGGCATGCCCGTTTTGGGCAGCCCCCCAATTCAAATTGACAAAAAGAATCCCGGGTGTCTAGTGGGCTTTTTGCCCCCGGGGGCAGATTGGGGTCTACTGCCCCCATTTTCCCCTCAGAGGAGACAGAAAGGCTGTATTTTTGCGGGGGTGGGGGCATTGGCATGCCTGTTTTAGGCAGCCCCCACCCCTAATTGTAATTTCTCAAAAAAATCCTTGGTTTCTAGTGGGCTTTCTGCCTCCGGGGGGAGGGGCAGATTGGGGGGCTACATTCCCCATCCGCAGAAAGACTATAATTATTGCGGGGGGCATTGGCATACCCGTTTTGGGTAAAAAAAAATCCCTGGTGTCTAGTGGGCTTTTTGCCCCCCGGGGGGGCAGAAATGCTGTAATTTTTTAAGGAGTGGGGACACTGGCATGCCTGTTTTGGGCAGCCCCCACCCCTAATTGTATTTGCCAAAACAAACCGCTGGTTTCTAGGTTTCTAGTGGGCTTTTTGCCCACCCGGGGGCAGATTGGGTGCTACTGCCCCTATCTGCTTTCCAGGGGGGAGCAGAAAGGCTGTAATTTTTGCGGGGGGTTGCCTGTTTTGGGCAGCCCCCACCCCTAATTATACTTGCCCAAAACAATCCCTGGTTTCTAGTGGGCTTTTTGCCCCTCAGAGGGGGCAGAAAGACTGTCTTTTGTGGGGGGAGGGGCATTGGCATGCCCATTTTGGGCAGCCCCTACCCTAATGCAAATTGGCCCCAAAAAAATCCCTGACGTCTAGTGGGCTTTTTGCCCCCGGGGGGCAGATTGGGGGCTACTGCCCCCATCTGTCCCCCAGGGGGGGCAGACAGGCTGTAATTTTTGCGGGGGTGGGGGCATTGGCATGCCCATTTTGGGCAGCCCCCACCTTACTTCAAATTGCCCAAAAAAATCCCTGGCACCTAGTGGGCTTTCTCCCCCTGGGGGGCAGATTGGGGGCTATTGCCCCCATTTGCCCCCCGGGAGAGCGGAAAGACTGAATCTAGCCAATTTCTTTGGGGGGCGCAAAGGCCCTTGCCCAAGGGGCCGTTCCCCCTCCCTGGTGTCTAGTGGGTGGATCCCTGCTTGGGGATCACCCTCCTGAGGCGATCCCCAAGCAGGGATCCATTGGAAAGGGGAGATTCTACCCTTTCCAATGATACCTTTACCGCCTTTCTACATGTTCAAGGGGCTGAGATAGCCCCCTGAGCACATAGAAAGTGAAACTGAAATAAGCCTGAAGGCTCATTTCAGTTTCTGTTTTTCTGAAATGACATCAGCGCAACTTGCGCGTTGATCGTCATTTCACAGAAACCTGAGGGGGGCCTCGGGAGCTGGGGAAGCTCTTTCCCAGCTCCCGAGGCTTTTTTGGGGAGAAAAAGAAATGGTGCCATGTGCCAGGACGGCCGGGAGCCCTCCTTCGCACACGAGCACTGTGGCACACGACGGCTCCTGGCCGTCGTGCGCACGTAAACGGTTAGGGGGTTCCAGCACAGTTTCTTTGCACTGCCTGTTCAAGGTTTCCCTCCCTCAAACTCACCCACTCCTCCTCTTCTTGGGGTGTCTGCTACATACACAGGTGCTCCCTCTTTATAGGTCTCTGGCCTGCTCTCTCATTCTTTCTCTCACACTCTTTCAACTCCTCTATCTGGAGTTCATTCACCACTTCGTGCACGAATCACCTATCCCTCCATGCCTTCCTTTCTAACTATTCTGTGAATTTCTCACCCATATCTATTTACCATGCCGCATAAATTCACCTCAGAAATACTCTACACATCACACAATTCCACTCCATTACAAACCAAAACACATAGGTAAAAGATATCGTCATTTGCAATGGCAATAGACCTATTGCATTGCAAATAAGTATTTGCTTACCTGCTCCTCTTGATTTCTGTCAACACCTGCAACAGTGCAACAGTGCTTCTGCCGCTGCCTCCATACACAGCCTGGCTTCCAGTTTGTAATGGATTTTCAACACATGGCCCACTGCCCTTTGAGCCTTTTTCTTTGGCCAGCTGCTCCTGCAGAAGAAAGGCCCCCGCATACAAAACTCCCCTGCTCGGGTAGCTCAGATAACTGTCTCCCGAGGTTCCACTCACTCTTCCGTGTCCTCAGGAATTCAAACAAATGGTCCCCACTGGCACCCTCTGCGACCATATGCCACCCTGACATGTGCTTAGCCCCCCGCACTCCTTCCCAGGTGGCGCTACGCTCAGTAGTGGCGGTGTTCTCAGTACCCAAAGACTAACTAGCAGCAGTCTCGGCTGAATACTAAATACACAATGGGCTAAGTTGGAATTGCAATACTGGTAGTTTTCCACTGGTGTAAATTGAACAGCAAACAGCAAAATGTAGCGTTCTCTTTCATTGGCAATAGAGGCTGGGGGGGGGGCAGCTGACTGTGTGGGTCTCCCCCCATGATTTTTGGGTGATGGCACAGCCTGCTGGACTGGTGGCGATATTTGGGCTAGGTCCTAGGAGTGGAGCTGGGACATATAGGCAGGTATTTTTGGGTTACCAGCTACCATTTGGGGAAATACCGTACAGTGGCTGGTAGCATTAGGGACAGGGTTTGTTTTTCTCCTGCTCACCCACCCTCTTTCTTAGAAGACTGAGGGGGTTCTTATGCTCCCCACGCTGTTTTGTTGAATCAGGTGCACAGTGTCTGGGAATGTTTGTAATTTTGTCACTGATAAGCAGGTGCTTTGTGGTTGCTGTCAGGGAGGTTTCTCAGGTTTGGAAGCAGTTTGATTGTTGAAGCGGTGGGTGAATCAATTCAAGGGAAGGGGAAATAAGTTTTCACCAGCAAGAAGACAGAAAGGAACAGATGTCAGTTACAAGAAGTTAATTTAATTAAGGTTGGACAGTTTGGATACAGTGATAGGCACTACGAGTTTGGGGAGTTATGGGGGAATGGGGATAATCAAGTGCCTGGGTAGGCCAACCAGTAGGTTAATCATGTATAGTGAGGAGGTTAGATTTCTAAAGGCATTGGCCTAGGGTCATGATTATGTGATGTGCACCTTCCTCACTAAAGATTTATCAGTCTCTAGCGAATCTTGAAATACCAGTGGTAAACCGTTGTCAAAATAGAGCAGAAAGTAACGGGGCTGAGAGTACTGTCATGAATGGTGTTATGTGCCATCCCCAACCTCTTTTTAGATCCGCTCAGAACAACCCGCCTTGCTTAAGGGTAGTAGGCCAAATGTCAAATAGTGTTGAGACCCCTTCCCAGATAAAAGGCCCAACCCCTGTGCATGCCCAGACTGCACATGCTTAAAGTAGTGCCTGTACTGACAAGGTTAGTAGTACTAAAAACAAGAGATCCCGTGTCCAAAGTATTATAGAAGGCAAGTTGTCTGATCAAAGAGTCCCAAGTGGCCCACATACCAATCTGCATTTACCACCAGAAGCGACCCCTTATACGTTAGTGTTGGCAAATGTTCCTCCATTGCTACCTGGTGACCCAGAGCACTGGTCAACACTGGGGAACAAGTTATTACACTTCCTGAGTGTAAGGACAGGGATTAATGACTTGTTGTTTGCAGAATTTAAGATGGTGTGCCGGATTGGGTGGGTGGGGAAATCCACCAAGAAATTCTCTGGAGACTGTATAGTACTAACTTTCAGATCCACTGGCCTGGGTAAGACAATTTTAGGAAGGACAAACAACTGGTCTGCAAGTTCAAGGGGGGTAACTATTTTACCGCTGGATTTTTTCTACCAGCCACCAAGACCTCCATGGTTTGTTGAAGAAGAGGAGCGATTTTGACGAGATAATCAGCATCCCATGCATCCTTCTTGGTTTCACCCAAACCGCTATGAGGCATTAAGCGGTCTTGCGGATATAGACTGACTGGCCCCAACCCTGTGAAGTTCAGGGAAAAAGGATATCTTAAACAGTGAACCAGAGATAGTCCCTAATATAGCTGATAGTACAGCGGTCTCTTCTCACTTACCTGACCCAGAGGATAGCCTACACCCTCCATCATGCTTGCATTCCGAAAGTGAAGGAAGGGCAAGCTGGGACACAAACACTGCGCCAGTAGCACAGGGCACTATCATTACTGGTGGGGAAGTGACAGCGGTATATGATCGTGATGCTTGTCCACTTAGACTTATTTAATGGAACATTGAGGGCATTAGACCAAGATTATCAGACGAGGTTTGGTTACAATATGCTAAGATATTTGATATAATTTGTACCCAGGAAACATGGAGCAGGGATGATGTTGTTATCAACGGTTACCGTTCATTTAACGTCCAGGCTACATCATCTCCCGCAGGGAGGGCAAAGAGAGGATTAGCGACTTTGATTTCTGTTAAATATGGGTCGATAAAGGTAGAGAATATAATTGATTCTCCCTGGTACCAGATTATAGTGATCTCTAACCTGATTGATGTAACAATATTACTGATTAACTGGTACTTTAATATTTTTGATCAAAACAACTGTGGGGTCATTAATACTCTTAAAGAAGAAGTCGATAAGGTTGCGGGTAAATGTTACCCTTTGTGCATAATTTGGGTGGGTGATTTTAATTGCACTTTATGCCAGCATAGTTTGCACAAAGTATGTGGGGTTCTAGATACTGAAAACCAACCTTTGTCCCATTTTAAGCATACTCTGCAGGGTGAAGCATTAAATACCATCATGTTTGTAAATGATCTATGTTTTATTGATACTTTGGTTTGTACCCCCCCCCGCCCCCCCCATACAGTACGCAACATATCTGGGAGGAGGAAAGGCAAGTATAATCGACTTTATGGTGATATCCCGAAAATATGGCTATCTTGTAGACAGTTTTGCGGTTGAACCTAATCCTGCCAGTGACCACAATCCTCTTATTGTTTCCTTGCACGTAACGGCACTAGTGGGCAAGGCTGACAAATGCCCACTAAAATATAATCTTAACCAAGGGGTGAGATTAAAATGGAGTACAATAAATGCTTCACAATTTGAGGAGGATATTGTTAAAGCTAATTGAAGTACAGTTATGACTTGTTTATCCGACAATTCTACCCCGGATGTGGTAATACAGTGCTTTGAAGTGATCTGTAAAGATGTGGCCAATAATTTGACAAGATCAGTGAGGAGAAGGTAACCGCAGGAAACAAGATGGTTTAATGCTGAGTGCTCTAGAGCACAAAAGGATCTTAAGAAGGCCTTGCACGTGGACCCTCATGATAAGGAACTAACTAGGAACGCGAGACAAACTTACAAATGTGTAATTAGGCATAGGAAGGATGAATTTAGAAGACTAGTCTGGGAAGAGAGCTAGCGTTCTCAAGGACTCTAAGGGCTTTTGGAAAGTTATAAATCATCCCCTCTTTTCAAATGACGCAAGGAATATGGATTCAACAATAACAGGGAAAGTGTGGGAATCCCATTTCTCAAATATATTCAACCTGAATGGTGTTTCACCCCAAGATCAAAGAGATAAAATAGTAATTAACTTACAAACGACAAACCAACTTAGTTCATCTATTTCTCTTTGTGAGGTTGAAGATGCACTGGCAAAGGGTATTTCCTCAAAAGCCCCAGGCCCAAACGGGGTGCCCCTGGATTTGTTTAACGGCAATCACCAATTATGGGCTCCGTTGATGGTTAATGTTTTTAAAGCTGTAATAGTGGGTCACATTCCTAGCTCATGGAAAGAGGCAGTGGTGGTACCGAAATATTAAAAAGGCAGCAGGAATGATCCTGCATGTTACAGGCCTATTTCCTTAATTGATGCCACATTCAAAGTCCTGGGAGGGTAATTCTTGCTTGCCTGGAGTCGTGGGCCAACGCCTCCGGACTTATATCTAACACACAATACGGCTATAGGAGGGGAATGGGAACAAATGAACAATGTCTCAATCTGTCTCTAATCATGGGTAAGTACATGAAGGTCAAAGGGGATCAATCCACCTGGCTTTCATGGACTTATTCAGTTCTTTCGATACAGTTAGCTGGGGGAAGTTGTGGACACTCATGGAAAAAATGGGCTTCGAGGAAGCCCTTATTAACTTGTTGCGCAGGTTGCATGTGTCCACCACTGTCTTTATCTGCTACGGCCCTGGAGCAGAGAAGACCAGGCCCATTGCTTCTACAGAGGGAGTTTGTCAGGGCTGTATCCTGGCCCCTTTCTTATTTCTTTTATACACATATGGCGTGGAGGCATTTTTGCTAGAGCAGCAATTAGATTTCCCTAGCATAGGAGGCAAATTGGTTCCCTTATTGTCATATGCTGATGACACGGTTTTGATGGCTTTAACGGCTAATAGCTTCCAAAAAGCCTTGAATGCTTTTACTGATTTTATGACGGCACTGGACCTAAAAGTAAATTTGAGTAAATCTTTTATTATGGTATGCGGTCCTAAGCAGGCTAAAACAAGAACATTTGTGGTAAAGGAAAAGATCATTAACAAGGTTCCCAATTTCACATATTTGGGGAATATTTTTAATAACAAATTGAATTGGGACCATTTGATCGTAGCAAGGGTCCAACATACCAGTAGAATTGTAGAGGGACTGTTACGCTTTGCTTGCAAGCTGGGACAAAAGCTGGTGGCAGGAATGTTAACTTTATATAAATTGAAATGCCTGTCAGTAGCAACTTACGGAGCAGGAGTATGGGGTCATCATAAAAGCAGCCAGATACAAATTTTGGAAAAGACATTTTAAAAAAGATTATTGATGATTCCCATTTGTTCTCCTACAAAATTTTGCCACTCGGAAGTGGGGCTGGATTACGTATAAGATAGGGTAAATATCGCCCCACTGATCCTATGGGGATAAGTTTGGACCTCAGAGGACCTAATATTCTCTAGGGCCATCCTTAGAGGCTGTATGAATCTTGAAAAGGCTCTGTCTATTCCCTGGATTCGTTATGTCAAATATACTTTTATTAAGATTGGCTTAGGACATTACTATGAAAATCCTGATAGCATACAATCTAATATGAAACAAATGATAAAAAATGCATATTATAATGAATTAAGAACGTCCAATCGGGACGATGATACACCAACTCATGGGTCTCTATGCCATCAGCAATTTTATTTGTCTTTTACTATTCACGCACAATCACGTTTCCTTATGACCAGGTTTCGCCTTTGCACATTGCACTTTCTTGTGGCTTTCCCTAAACAGGCAAGTTGGTGTGAGAGACTGACTCCCTGTCCTTGTAATAATTCAGCCCAACAAAGCACAATGCACTTTATGCTGTTTTGCACACTTTATAAAGACCTGAGGGCACGCTTTATCAAGCCTCTTTTGAAGGAAATTTGCCCTTGCTCTTATCAAGAAGGTTTTAATCACCTACGATCTTTATCTACTGCTGCTATTTGCAGCGCTGTGCTTAACTTCAATAGAACTGCTCTATTAATTAGGAAACGGTATGAATTGTGAAAGGTAAATTAACTCTTGAGTGGTTTAGGTTTTATATATGTTACATAAATTTGTGATAGGACGAGAAGACGCTGTATTTTATTAAACTTGTGCGGGGGAAGTAAGAGAAATGGAGGTGAACATGTTTTCTTAATGTAGGTAAATTGTTCGTAAACATTTTAAACTGTGAATCAATATATGTATTTTAAGGCAACTCTTAGATAAATTCTCTTATGATTACTTAACTACTTTATGAATGTATGGTATACTTTTATGATTCATATGAATCGAATAAAGTTATTTGAACTGAACTGAACAGTCTCTATTGCTGTGCCCTCTCACCCAATTCACCGGCACAGTGTTAGCTGACAGAGCTCACCAATCCATACACAGTGAATTTTGTCCCAGAGCCCCCACCAATGCCTAGAGCAGACAGCGCTTCTGAGTTGCTGCAGCTGAAGAGACAATGATTTTGACGGACACCTTACATGAAGAAGCAGACTATCAACACAATCAACCACCAATTGAAACAACCATAGATGAATCAACATATATGAACTGCCCACAGGTAATCAACTTTCTGCCTTTCCTTCTACCATTTATACTTCCCCAGATTGCATCGTATCGCAATAGTCCTAAAAATTGATCTGATTGATAGCTAAAGATTATTCTCTCTTCTATCTTTCTATTGAAAGATACTCTCCTTACACTCCATCCTCTGCGTTCCTTAGTGCCTTTGAGTGTACTCTACTCTATCGGATGCATGCCTGCCTTACTCTCTACTATACTTCAGTAAACTAACCATACCCATCCTTACAAATCATAAACTCTCCTTCTTAGTAATCTTTCCCACAATGCTCACCCTTTTCTAGCCTACGTATTTATCCCATTCTTCTTCTGTGTAACTTCTATTCTCCACTTGCATGAACTCGTTCTTATAATCACACCTAATTCCAATTTACTGAATCCACTACTAGAAATGGGAGGAAATCCCACTGTTTCCTTAGAGTATAAGACTGGCCCAATAACACACAAAATTACAACAATAACTAATAACCATTGGGATAATCACTAATGTTAGGTTATGGAGTAATGTGCTGTCCACCATAACACACTTCAACAACTTCTCTGGGGTATTAAGCACTGTATGGATGCAATTACAATTCAATACTTGTCCTTTTTAGGTCTCGCTGAGCCCAGCGCATGCGCTGGCTCGGAGAAACATTTTGTAGGTGAGTTTTCAAAGTGCTGCTGACTGGCCTAGTGCTTGCGTTCACGCGCGAACTGCCAGCCTTCAGCAGCACTTTGAAAACTGTGCTTTAGCCCGTCATCGCGATCACTTTCGCTTTCATCGCGATGACTTACGCTTTTACGGCCGTGAGGCGTTACTTTTACTGCCGCGCGGCCAATGCAGGTTTACTCTGTAAAAGCACCGAAATAGTGAAAATAGTATTACCTCCCAATTTTCACCTCAGTGCAAAATGCACATCATCTGTTGCCACATCACCAACAAAGCATGCAGTCTCTAAGTTATGACCCAGTCAGTTTCATTGACGCTGAGAAGGAAGCGCACAAGTTTCACACTTCCGTTTACCCAGGCGTTGTATTCATCCACAAATGACTGCTAGAAATTACTGCTCACAGAATAAAAACGACGCCGATGTTTTCCTAATTATTTTCACTCACTCGCGTCTGTCGGTTTAGTGCACATGCGGAAGATCATTGTTTTCCACTGTAAACACGAACGCCATAAAAGGACTCTCCTGATTCGGTCTTGAAAGCGCCATTTTATATCATGGAGTGTAACACCCCTCAAAAATGTGCCGCTTGGTTTGAACGACTTGAATCTTCAGGGATTTAGTAAAGACTTGGGACATGCTCTCTTAAAAGCCGCAAGTAGAATGTGAGTGGGTGCTATTTTTCGAACATAATCAACCACCTTAAGTTTATATTCCACATCTGTCAAGGTTGATGGCGCATTATGCAAGTGCCAAACATTAACATGTATTTTGCACATATCTCCATCAATTTATATCGCGCGTTGTTCGTATTCTATCATACATGCATTTCTAACGCCATCTTTTGCTGCCTTCTAAATTTAGAATTATAACATTCAACATTGTTAATACTAACATGTACCTCTGACAGTATGCGTATTTCTCCCTTGCGAGCTACAGAAGACAAGCAGATTTTTAGCAGCAGATGACACACAATGTCTGTTTTTTTGAGAAACTAAAGATATCTGAATCCCTCAGTCTATTTTTATTCGTGGTGATGTTTCTCTGAGCCTTTACGTTTAAATTAGGACTTGTAAATAGTTGTAACTAAGGAACGTTTTAGATATGTGTAAGCAGGGCCACTAGAATTCTGCAACAGGGGACGACTAAATTATGCAGCAGGTTTGACTAAATTATGCGACAAGCAAATGTAAATTCTGTGGCGCAATGCAGTACATTTAGTGATAGTATTTCCCAGAGCTTTAAGTGGGATGAAAAAACTAGGGAGTGTCTCAAAGGGGCGTGGCCAATGTGATTAAGGGCGTGGCAGAAAAACACGTAAGCTAAAAATCTGTGCTTAGCAAAGTGTGCCGCAGTATTTTGCTGTTTCTGTCATTGCACTCAGGTATATGATACAATAAGTAACATCATACCTACAACAAGCCAGGGCTATTGGCTTTGTCAATGGTTGTTAGTTGCATAATATAAATAAGCAACAACTATGGCTTGTTGTATATAATATTGCAAAAGCTTCCACTTAAAATCCTGGGCACACCACGACGATGTTGCTGCTCCTGTGCTTCGAAAAGGGAAGGGAAATCCAGAAAGAAAATGACTCTCTTGAAAGGATTTCCCTTTCCTCTACAAAGCTCACCTGGCATGACGTCATGCCATAACTTCTCTACTAGTGAGAAGTGTGAGCACGCACACATCCACGTGCCTGCTGTCACTGCAGGCCGGAAAAAAACGGACTGCCTCATTTTTCCCCCCAGCGTTTTAGCCAGCTTGCTAGAACGCGCAACAAGCACACGCGCATCCCTTGCGTGTTTTAGCGCGTCATCGCGATCACTCGCTTTCTCAGCGATCGTGATCGCGATGACTTTCGTGGCCAATGCTTGTTGGTTCTCAGGATCTGGTCACCCTAAGTACGTGGTGCTTCTCCACGCAGGCCGCCAGTGTCACCCTCACAAGATGCTGAAAATGCTCTCTTTCCCTCGTCTTTTTTCTTTTACATCAGCCCATCTTTTCTTCCTACTTCCTCACGCTCTCATATTCTCCCTTACTTGTCTCTTCTTTTCGCTCTAACAATCTTCTTCTCTGTCTCACTGCCTGTTCTCCGTCTCTGTCATCCCCTCTCCCTCCCCGGCCCCTTTCATAATCTTCCTCACTAATTTCGTTGACCGTAGGCCCCCAGTTTTCCTTCCCGCGCTGCTCTCTTCCCCAGTGTCTTTTCGATCTTCCCCTTTCCTCTGGCACGTGCTCCTTCTCCATGAATCACTCTCCACTCTTTCTTTCCAGCTTTCTCTTTTTCCTGTACACATTCACTTTTTATCATCTCATTCCTCTTTTTCCTTCCCGTGTGTGTCTCTCTCCAGTCTCCACTCACTTAAATTTCATCTCTCACGTCCTTTCTTAACTCTTATTGTTACCTGTCTCTGCCCCCTCACTTTTCGCCACTCATCCACAATGTTCCCTGTTTGTCTCGCCTCTACCCCTCCTTTGTCTCCTCACCCTCTCTGCTCTAGCTACCCGTTCCACTCTACCTTCTTTCTCTCCCCTCCTCCTTCCTTACCTCCGCAGCTCCGCTCCGGTTAACAGCACCTGCAAATAACCCTCCCCACCCTCCTTGTCACACACCTACTCCAGGAAGTCCGAGACGAAAATGTCCAAGGTTCCTCCAATGGGGCTCTGGCGAGGGGCCCTTGCTCTGCCCACGCTCCCTGTCCCAGGAAACTATTGAGTCACCAGGAAGGACTTCCTGCTGCAGCACACCCTGCACAGAGAGGCCAGGAGGCAGGTGGACACCTTCGGCCCCTCACCTCGCGCCCGCCTCGATCCCTCACCTGTGCGCGTGACAGCCGCGCACCTCTTCCCGCGTCGGACGTTGTCCCTTCTGCACGTCTCATTGGATGTCAAGGCTTCTTAAATTGGAAAAGTCCCCCGGATCTTATCACTCTAACCTGATGGCACGCTTCTCACCCCTTGTGCCTTTGACACCTTGCCAGTGCATAATACCCTACTCCCTGGATTGTGCTAGTACTTGTAAAGCGTTTTCTTACGCCTTGTTTGGCAAAAAACACTTTCAGGAAATTTGAGTAAACAGGGATTGAGTTATATAATTTATAAAGCGCTTCGTATCCCTGGCAAGGTTTTGAAGCACAATGATATGAGTCTGCTTACTGTGCGCGCTTCTCAGTGCATGATAAACAAGCATTGGCATAGACAATAGGTCTCGCTTTTGGGACCTTATCAGTGTTTAGTTATCCAGCACAATATCCTTGGTGCAACAACATCAAGTGTTGCATGGCTAAACACTTATAAGGTCCCAAAGGCGAGACCTATTGGCTATGCCAGTGCTTGTTAAAACTACTTTTTGACACAAGCTGACACTGTTAACTCATCTGGCCTATTTTAGTGAACACATGGAGCTCTCCTCTGGACTGTGCGTCTACTGTAAAAGGGAAGGTGTGTTAGTGGGGTCAGGGACACTTTAGGGTTATTTTTACCTATGCATTGCAAAAGCAGAAAGCAACCTGGGATATCTCGTATTTTAGAAAGCAGGAAAATCAAGATTTTACAACCCTTGCTTGAAAGTATGCAATCCACAGTCGCTGGAAGAAGGGCAATTTCCTAAGGCTGCATTATGTCTTACATTATTACAGCTAAGCCCAATACAGATGAACAAAATGTAGGCACAACATAATCGCATACACAGGAAATTAGATACTTCGAGGCCACCCCTACAAAAGAAGTCTATGTTTGGAGTTAACGAGAGTTCTGGTGTAGCAGATGTAACTTTGGTGGAAATGAACCTGAACAATCATTTTCAAGGAGAAATGTCAAGCTAAATATCTCCCACAATACAAATTGGAATGACATCCTGGCTATCTAGAACTCAGTAGTGAAAGAAGCTTTCTGTATTTCTGGGCCAAGTTGCAAAGAGAGCTTCTGTTTTGAGATGACCAAACCAGATTAACCTTCTTTAGGAAGAAAGGGGTGGATGAGAATCTGAAAAATTTAGGTCATAGGAAGAACACCATAATAGTAACTTATGCATATCAAACATGTCAAGAAAATGAGGCAGGCTAGCGACATAAATACCAGTAATGAAATATATGAACCAATCATGCACATCTTTTGTCTAATTCAGTGCCTCTTCAATCTCCTGAAATGGAATTCATTGTGCTCCGCTTTTTGTGTCTGAAAGAAATCAATTTACTTGTTTGTCAGATCTTCTGTCAACAATGAAAGATGAATCAGAGAGTGAGAGTCCTAGGTCACCCTGCTGAACCACTGGATGGTGTGTCATTCACATCACATGTATGGTCTGTGCACTGTGCAACCTTTAGAAGTTTTAGCTGTCAGTTATTACGTATGGAGAGCTTCCTCTTCACCGGCATGCACGCATATTATTATGGAATTTTGTAAAGCGCATGGTTACGCGCCCCGGCGTGTCCCCGCGCTGAGTGAGAAGTATGAAGAGGCCAGAACAGGGAGGTTACATCAGTACTGAGCGAAAGAGGTGAGTTTTTAGAGCTCTGCGGAACTTGGCCTCAGAAGGTTCGAGGCGCAGCTCCATCGGAAGCATATTCCAGCTCTTGGTTGCAAGAAGCCTGAAAGATCTGCCCCCCATTCGAGCTTTATGAATTTTGGGGACGACTACCAGTCCGTTGCCAGAGGATCTGAGCATCTGCTCCGGTCTGTAGGGGGTGATGAGGCTGTGTAGGGGAATGGGCGCCCTGCCCCCAATAATGCGGTGACACATGCATAGTGCTTTGAAGGTAATCCTTTCTCTGATCGGAAGCCAGTGTAGGGACTTCAAAGCAGCTTTAGAGGCCGTTCTCCTAGGAGGCCTCAGCACCGGCCGGGCTGTGGCATTTTGAAGTACCTCGAGACGATTGAAGCTTCTAGCTGTTATTCCCAGATAGAGGAGGTTAGAGTAATCGAGTCTAGATGTGACCAAGGCATGCACCAGAGTCTGCCTGGCACTAACTGGAAGTAGGTCCAGGATCTTCCTTAGACTCTTGAGTTTACCGAAGCCCATTCTGAAAACCCGATTAATCTGGGGAGCAAATGACAGGTCGGAGTCAAACATCACCCCAAGAATTTTGGCCTGTTGACAAGGCACTGGAGTGGAGCCCAGGCATGCTGGTCACCATGCCGAGGACCACACATTCGTACCACCTCCCACCACGAGCACTTCAGTTTTGGACCCATTCAGCTTCAGGCAGTTGTTAGACATCCAGGATGCAAGCTCCTGCATGCAAGCACTGAAGCTGGATGCCGCAACATCAGGTGCCCGTGACAGCGAGATGACCAGCTGTGTGTCATCGGCATATGACACTAGTTGGATGCCATGACTTTCCACAATGGTGGCTACAGGGGATGCATATAAGTTAAACAGGGTGGGGCTCAGGGCGGAGCCCTGGGGAACCCCTTGATCAAGATTGAACACACAAGAGTAGTGTTCTCCCTGTCTGACCTGAAAACCCCTATCGGTCAGGAAAGATTGGATCCACCTCAGCGCTGACCCAGTGACTCCACCTTTGTTGAGACACTGTAGCAAGGTGAAATGTGCTACAGTGTCAAAGGCTGCACTTAGGTCAAGTAGAATGAGGGCCATAGTATGCCCCTCATCTACCCCTTGCCTGATGGTCTCAGTGGCCATGAGCAGCGCAGACTCCGTGGAGTGGCGTGCACGAAAGCCAAACTGAGTTGGATGGAGCAGGTTGGCTTTCTCCACAAATTCCATAAGTTGAAGATTTGCCACCTTTTCTGCTACTTTGGCCAGGTAGGGGAGGAGTGAGATAGGACGGAGATTGTCCAGCCTGTCCCAGCTAAGATTCGTTTTTTTTTTAAGCGGGAGTACTACAGCCTGCTTCCAACTTTTGGGTACGGTGCTGGATCTGAAGGAAAGATCCAGAACATCCCTAATATAGGGTTCAAGGATCTCGATACTCTCTCACAGAAGTTTCGGTGATGCCGGATCACGGGGGGATCCTGACTTAATGGAGCGGCATATCTGCTGGAGCCCGTCAGGGGATGGGGTGAAAAAGTTGTCCAGGCTATTAACACCCACATCCACCAATATACTTTCACTGAACTCTGTTCCCTTTTTCTTTCCTCCTGAAAAAGTGGAGTAGAGGGTGGCCACTTTATCAGAAAAGAAAGCAGCAATGCGGTTACAGGATTCCTCTGAGACCGAGGACGGGCCAACAGATGAGCCACAGAGAGAGATTTCCTTATAAATTTTGAATAGCTCCTTGGTAGAGTTTTTAGCTTCTCCTATCCTACCTGAAAAGTAAGTTGTTTTGGCACGCCTGATCAAGCTATGATATTCTCTGCGTTTGTCTATATACCTCTGTTTTGCTTGATCGAGGTAAGCCACCCTCCACTGTCTTTCTAGTTGTTTGCATTCCGCTTTAGGTAGACGAAGTTCATCGCTGTACCAGGGGGCGGATCTCTGGGGTCTACTACAGGGATTTTTATGACAGAGAGGGGCTATGTCATCTAAAGCATTATTAATGCGGCCTTCTAGTCTATCCGATGCAATATCAGCATCCTCACCTCCTGGTCTGCCGCCTTTAGTCAGAGCAGTATCGAACTTGGCTTTGGAAAAAGCAGTCCATTTACGGCTCATATATTTAGAGTTGGTGCGCTTTTGGATATTGCTAGCAGGGATATTTATTATAAAAGGCACTAAGAAGTGGTCAGACCAAGGGACTGGGACGGGGGCCTTAACTCCAATGTCTTCCCAGTTGGCAAAGATAGGGTCCAATAAGTGGCCCTTTTGGTGGGTCGGGGCCTTAGATCTGATGTGTAATTGGAGGGAATGTAGTTGCTGACAGAAGTCAGTGGCTCCTTTGTCCTGTTGGTCATCCAAATGAATGTTAAGGTCACCTAAGAGCATAAACTTGTCCCTACGCAAAGCGGCTTCCGTTATACCTTCGGTTAGGCTGGTAGTAAAGTGGGTAAAAGGACCAGGAGCGCGATAGACCAAGAAGCCCTTCACCGTGTTACCAGCGTTAACCTTAATGGAAAAGGCTCCTGTCTCACTGTCAGCGATAGCGAGAGGTTCAAGTTGACAACATAGTGGCTGCTTAGATATTATAGCTATCCCACCACCTCTGCCCACAGTTCTGTCCAGTCGTACCATGGTATAGCCAGCTGTGAGAGAAGCAACTATATCCGGTTCTGAGTTGGAGTCAAGCCAAGTCTCAGTAAGGAATAGGAGGTTGAGTTTCATATCTGTGAGCAGATCGTATATATCAAGATTATGCTTCCGCATAGATCTGGTATTAAGTAGTCCGCATGTAAGCCTAATGTTCTCAGCCTTCAGCGTAGATCTATTGTGCCAGTTATACTGACACTCTTTACAGTTGTTAGTGTCTTCCGCATTAAGACTATGGAGACAGGCTTTAGCAAATGCAGGACAGAGGGCGCGAAGTTGTTGCGCGCTCCAGCATATTACTGACCTATTTCGGCCAGGGGTCGTGGCCCCTGTCCCCGGCCGGCCGCGGACGGGCGCAGATGGGCTTGCCTTAGGTGCGCCTTCGGCGCGCTGTCGGCGCGCCCGCTGCGCTCGCTCGCTGCGCGGACGAGTGGTCATTACCAAATATAGGAGGGTAGAGGAAGTGACGCAGCAAGGGGGAGGAGTCGCGTCCCTCCGTTCAATCGGCACAAAATCGCAGTGACGGACCGGGGACCGAATCAGGTGGGTGCCAAGTGCAGACCAGAATGACAATATCAGCACACAAATTCACCCCCCATTAGAAGTATTAGTTTTTAAAAATAGAGTTGCACCGAGGCGCTACACAAAGTAAAAGAAATTGCGCTGGACGGTTTTTCAATCAACCGCACCAGTGCCAGACTTTCAGTTAAAATGCTCCATACGCTGTCAGCACCGGCTCACACTGCTCTCACAAGCGCGGCAGAAGTTACAGGCACCTATGTAGGCAGCAAGGGGGAGGAGTCGCGTCCCTCCGTTCAATCGGCACAAAATCGCCGTGACGGACCGGGGACCGAATCAGGTGGGTGCCAAGTGCAGACCAGAATGACAATATCAGCACACAAATTCACCCCCCATTAGAAGTATTAATTTTTAAAAATAGAGTTGCACCGAGGCGCTACACAAAGTAAAAGGAATTGCGCTGGACGGTTTTTCAAAGTCGCACCAGTGCCAGACTTTCAGTTAAAATGCTCCATACGCTGTCAGCGCCGGCTCACACTGCTCTCCATATAAATGTACGAGCCCACATAAGAACTGGTGCCCTAAGTGACAGTTTGTACATAAAGGGCTTCAGCGAACAGGCCCTAAAATATTCGCAAACCACAAAAAATACAAACCTATCTAACTTTACAACTGGTGTAATGCTGCCCATTTACTTACGTATGTGTTATTGTAGCACCAAGCACATTCTATCTAGTGCCTTCGTAGTTGGCAGGACTAGAAAATACAACTAACTGATGCAAAAGTGCTAACTTTATGCCCATTGCTTAAGATAGGTTTTTTGCCATTCTGCAGCACACATTGAAACAGGAAAATGCCTCTGAGGATTGCACCACAGCACAAGGGTTTCTGGGTTGGCGCTAGGCAGCAGTTTGTGCGCCAGTGCATGGAAAAGAGAGGGATGTGCTGTATGATGGTAGATACAGTGCATTCCTGCCCTTTAACACTTGCTATGTTGTGATGCATGAACATTTTATAAATGTGTCTCCCAATGTCTCGTGTGCTACAGGAATAAAATGGGCAACCCGATAACCCCTTGTGTGGTTGGGTATCAGCCAGAGTAAAGGTAATCATTTAGATGTATAAACACTGAGTCCAAATTAATTGTTTGTCCCAGAATGGTGACAAGTAGAATCAATATTAAGGTGAAAGTCTATGATAAATAAATTACAGTATGAATCAATTGCAGTGGGAACAGGTGTCCACAAAAACAAATGTGAAAAATATCTATTTTGTTTAAAATGTAGAATATGTGGAACATAGGGTACATAACTAACAAACACGAATCATGTTCATATTAAGTAAGTAAAATCTGATATTTCCGGATCATGGATCAATGTATGCAAAGTCCACTCATTATAATCATGGACTCAGTCCATTGCATAGATCAGTTGATTCAAGGATAAAGATCTGAAGGTTTACATTAAAGAAGTGGAACCGGGGTCAGTGTTTTGGTCTCCAAAGTCAGCAGCACATAGGACCATCCTCAGGACCATAATAATTACAGGAATTTTAAGCTGACCCCAAAAGACAGATACATTTAGGTGTGAGTGTGTATAAAACTTGCATAGGTATGTATACTAAATAATCTAAACCAATTAAATCAGGCAATTCAGCTTGTCAAGCAAAAGACTCTTAGCAAAAACTGGTTTGTAGAAAATTGGTTGAAAGAGACTCCAAAGACTTAGGGCCATATTTATTAAAGGGTTGCGTCGCTTTTACACAACGCAACTGGGTGCACGTGCAAAGCCACCCTTAAGGTCAATTTATCAAGCCACACAAGGACACCTTGCAAGACCCTGCGTGGTTTGATAAATCCAGAGTAACGCAGCGCAGCGCAAATTGCTGCGTGCCTTACTCTGCCCCACGGAGGTGTTCCATGGGTGGTGAGTGGGTGTTCCTGTGCAACCATGGATTTTGGGGCATTCCCAGATTTACCATAAGGGGTAGACCTGGAAATGCACCAAAGCTGCTTAGCCTCCCAGGTGAGGTGTTATGAGGAGAAATATGTTTATTTCTTCTTGTTTTTTCCTCTTTCTATGTGTGCTGCATTGTGCAGCACACATAGAAAGAGGAAAATGCCTCAGGGGATTTATTTTGTTCAGGAATGTGCCCCTTCTTGCACAAAAACAATCCTGTTTACAACGCAGGCACCCTTGCACCATGGTGCAAGAGTGCCTGTGTTGGTACTAGGCAGCACATTGTGTGGCACCACTGGGAAAAGGTAGGAATTAGCCATATTATTTTAAATACAGTGCATTCCAGCCCCTCCATGTCACGCAGCACAGTGCAGCAAGGTGACTTGTTGTGCTGCGTTGTGTGGCATATTGGGAAATATGCCCCATATAATCTTAGGAAGCGACTGGCCTTTCAGCATGACTGTAGAATTATGAGTTCAAACACATGTGCCACAGCAGTACATAATAAACCAAAGAGCCTAACGTTACACCAATTTCTTAAGTGTCATTGAAGCATTAACCATTTCGTTTGGTACATTTGCAGTGAAAATGTGTTAGAGACCATCTTTAAAACCAACAGGCAAATCAACTTACCTTCTATTTCTATCCATTTCTTTTCACAGAGCCCCAAGACTTGTCCTCCCTTTTTGCGCCTTTGGGCTCCTCTCACTCTGTCTTCAACCCCTCCATATTGAAGTGCTTCTTTGGACCTGCCTAGAAGGAAGGTGCTGACTGTCTGCAGACAGGGCCGGACTGGCCGTAGCGAGCACTGGGCGTATCCCCGGTGGGCCGGACGAGTGGGGGCCAGTTTTCGACCGAAGGGGGAGGTGTTTCATCACTGGGGGCTAGTTTTCCATCAGTGCTGCAAAATCGGCCCATTCTAACAAAATTGCAGCCGCAGCAGTGGTCCCCCCAGCACTTGGCAGACCCCCATTCCCACCCGAAATCCCCCCCCGGCTATTTGGACTTAATTGCCAGGGCTGGTTTGATATCCTTGTCTACAGAGGAAGGGTGCTGGAGGTACCATGCATGGAGAAGGTGCTGCATAGAAGAGGACGCCCGAGAGGGGCTCAGGCAAGAAGACTGAACCCAGCATTCTGCAAGCTAGGGAAGGATTGGCTCTGCCAGGCATGTGGTATAACAAAAACATCTTGAGGCCTCTGTGGCATTCCCAGAAGCTGAAACAACGGTGTTGGTTTAGCACTGACAGAAACTGCAATCGCAGCGCTCAGTGTTCACATAAAGAGATGAAGTTTCTGTAATCGTATAGAGACTAAGGAATCATTGCATTTCGACAGTCATCCCAGAAGTAGCCAAAGTTCTGTGGGAAGGTTAGCACGCTCATCAATACAGCAACTGGCATGGTGAAGCAGCTACAGTGGGGATAGAGCCACCTCTTGAAAATACAAAATGAAGACACTGAAGAGCAACCTGTAGAGCTATCGGATGGTGCATAGGCTTCACAAAACCTTATGCACCCGTTGCCATCAGTGCTGTCCAATCTCCAATCGTGGAAATGGGGAAAGAGCCAGTATGCCTACAGAGCGCTGCAATTATTGAATGGAGGAAGCTCCTGCCATTGTGCAATGTGAAAAACATTTCTAAGAAACGTAAGAGGGAACCGTGTACTCTTTAGTCTCGCCTGCAGACACCTTTGTTGGTCTGCTACTAAAGACCGATGTGTACATTACAATACATACAGTAGGCTTTGAGTCAGCCCCATGCCCCTTGGATCAATCAATGGCTTTCTTGTCTATCTAAATTCCCTGCTCCTTTTTCAGTTGCTTTCTGCTGTGTTCTTATGTTTGTCTCAACCTCTAGTATTTCTGCGTTACATTGTGTCAGACTGGCTGAGCTGTATAATCCCGTTCCATTTTAGTAGTCCATGGTAGCACATCACTTTCTTCCTTCTCTCTCCCGTCGCTATCTCCCCGCCTCCTGTGTTTGGGCAGAAAAGGTCCCCTGCATGGCTATGAAGAGTGTGCACCTCTGCCTTATGTTCCCATAACAAGTTTCTGCTGGTTTTGGAATTTTACCTCAACACACAACAGTCATGAGTGTGTGCTGAGTGCTCCGTCTGACAGAATGCGATCCATATCTAGTCTCTCTGGTCCAGAGGGGTACAGCATCTATAGAGTCCTTTGCTGATTGTTACTCGCGTCAGTTCACTGGGCTATAGAGGACTGACAATGGTGGCAACAACTGAATATAGTGATATGACAGGCCTTTTTACCTATCATCTGCCAATGTTGTCTCGTGGATTCTTCTGTGCTCCCTAAATTTGTTTGCCACTCCCCTGCAACTTAATCATTCACACAGATGAGTGCATGTGGCTTATATATTTGCTGTAATGCGCATAGAGTGTGTGTTACATATGTCCATGGGCACCCACAATCCATTTTGATTTCCCACTCTAGAGTGGTAACTAGAAGTAGGCTGGAGACAGCTCAAGACAGTGTTGTCAATTAAAATTCTTCTCTAATGCAGTCCTGAAGTCCTTTGTAGAGGAGGTGGCTCTACGATCTCGGGGCTCTACGATCTCGGGGATATGAGAAACAGTGTCCTTTGTAGGTGGCCCATTCTTCCATATGTGTCATCCATAACAAGTTGAGAGCTGGTTAATTGCGGAAGCCTCTTCCTATTTATTGCCTTTACTTTGGGTGTTCCCTGACAGGAGACTTCACAATTCCACTTAACCTTCTTGCTGACACTGTGATACAAGGACTATGGCTTGAGCAGTCTAGGGGGAGTACAAAAGAAAGGAACTGCCTGAAACCAGTTTGAGTTGGACCTATTGAGTACACAAAGGAATAGGGATGGGGCAGAAACCACCAGCCAGTGTGCCAAAATATATTTATCAAAATATGGGGTCCCACACCAGTAGAAACTGAGAAGCTCTTCTGTGCTATTGGGTTGTCAAATCATCTTCATCATGTTTGGGAAATAAACCTATAAAGAGTTAGTCAGTCAGTCAGTTACTTTTATTCGATCAATTAAAGATCAAAAAAAGAGACAATACAAACAGATAGTCACATTACATAAGATACAGGGCAAGAATTCATCAATTACAAAAATAATTATAAATAACATTGTCAGAATTAAAAAATTTGAAGAGAACATATTTCATAAGTTCAATTCTGAGGTAAAAAGAATAAATAAGATACAAAGATAAAAATTTCAATTTAAAAATCTAACAGGAGTAGAATAGTCCGTGACAAAAGACCCATTGGGTCACTTCGGCTCTGGATCTTTTAGCGCCTATGAGACCCATTAAATCCCTTCGCGCCACTCCCTCGGCACCCTGGTACTCTGAGGAACTGCGGATCCACAAATCAATCTGCAAGAGGCTGGAGAGAAATTGGAGACGATCTTATTCTCCTGATAGTAGAGCCAAATACAAAACTTCCCTTAAGGAGTATAGAAAGAAAATCATTGACCATAAAAGATCCCACCTTGAGGAGAAAATCACCCGGGCTAAGGGATCGTCTAGAGTCATTTTTGACACGGTCAGAGCTTTTACTGACCCCATGGCCCTCAAGCGCCAACCACTGGTCTCCCAGGCCCTCTGCGACAATCTTTCAAGCTATTTTGAAGACAAGATTGCGGTCATTCAGAACTCCTTTCCCAGTAACATCACCCCTTCCCAACTGAAATCAGGTTCAATCAGCTCCAATCCTGATAAGGTTTTTTCTAAATTTGAGGTGTTCTCCTTAGAACAGTCTCTGGCAGAATTACTTAAGTGCAAATCTGGCTCCCCCCTCGACCCGTGGCCAGCAAAGCAGTATAAATCCCTTGCTCCTTTACTCAATCCTTTACTGAACAAAATCTGGAATGACTCTCTTCTAACAGGTATCTTTCCAGACTCTTGGAAACACGCTAGACTGGTTCCCATCATCAAAAAGGCAACCGCAGACCCCTCTGAACCAGCGAATTATCGCCCCATCTCCTTGCTCCCTGCCCCAGCCAAAGTCCTGGAGAAACTTGTACATGGTCAATTGTCTAGTTTCTTAGAGAGGAGTGGTGCCTTCCACATCTCCCAGCATGGCTTCAGGTCGGGTCATAGCACCGAATCTGCCCTCTTGGAGATGGCTGACGCTATCAGATGGGAAGTTGACGAGGGCTCTAGAGCGGTGTTGGTGCTGTTAGACTTGTCGGCAGCATTCGACACCGTCTCTCACCCTATCCTTCTCGATCGTCTACAGGCAAAAGGCGTTCAGGGCAAGGCCTTGGAATGGCTTGCCTCCTTTCTGTCCAATCGGACTCAGGCTGTATTCACTCCCCCCTTTACTTCAAGCAGCCGTCCCCTTAAGTGGGGCGTTCCTCAGGGCTCTTCACTAAGCCCTCTCTTGTTTAACGTATATTTTTCCCCGCTGGCCGAGATCATCTCCCTATCTGGAATACAGGCCACATCTTATGCGGATGATATACAGCTTCTTTTTTCATATGATTCCCCGTCTGAGTCTACCTTTGACCCACTAAAAAATTGCCTTCGGAACATTGCCAGCTGGATGGATAACAACTGCCTCCGGCTCAATGCTGGCAAAACCGAAGTTATATTTTTTCACCAGCCCTCTCCATTGGACCCTACTTTGTGGTGACCTCTCGATTTGAGTGCCCCCCCTCTGCCTAAGGATTCCGTCAAAAACTTAGGAGTCATTTGGGATAGTGATCTTTCCTTCAAGAAACAAATTCAGTCTGTATCTGTGGCCTGCTTTTCTAAAATGAGGATGATGAAAAAATTCATCAACTTCATCCCTAACCAAACCAGAAAAACGATTGTGCAGGCTTTAATCACCTCCCATCTTGACTATGCCAATGGCCTGTATCTGGGATTATCCAGAGGTCTTCAGAGGCGCCTTCAAACAGTTCAAAATGCAGCTGTCCGTCTGGTCTGTGGCCTCCCCCTCAGAGAACACATCACCCCCCACCGACTCAGGCTGCATTGGCTCCCAGTTCATAAAAGGTCGGAATTTAAGGCCCTCACCCTTGCCCACCGTGCGATCAATGGGAAGGGTTCTGCTCACCTGTCCTCATGCCTCCGTCCTTACAGAAACACTCGTTCACTCCGGTCGAACTCCCAACATCTTCTTTTTACCCCGAGGGCTAAAAAGGCTCGATCTGGGGGGAAAACGTTCCAAGTATGTACTGCCTCCCACTGGAACAACCTACCCTTGTACATTAGGATCATTCGAGACGAACCTCCCTTTCGGAGAGCCCTGAAAACTTTTCTATTCTGTTAAATTTTTACCTTACAGCTAGTACTGCATACGCTCTCACACAAGCGCCGGGACACCCCGTTGGGGTATCTGTGCGCTATACAAGTTAAATAAATAAATAAATAAATAAAGACCACCATCCGTCACACCACGTCAGTTATGTTAAGACTGGGCCGTACTCTGACACGCTTCTTACTGATGCGAACAGCTGCAACTAAAAAGTTTGCTACATAAAAAGCAATAGTAACGTTAGGCAGGAGTTGCAAGAACAGAAGCGCTGGCCGAATCTGGGTAAAACCAGCCCCTTTAAATAAAGGTAACAAGTATTTTGTCCTAATCTGTGCATAATGTTCACAAAACATAATAAAATGTAGTGTGTCTTGACAGGAAAAATTATCACAATCACATGGGGTAGCATTATCAGGAGTAGCCCATGTGGGATAAAGACCTAGCACAAAATGTATTAGATTTAAACATAATTTAATTAGGAGGGACCTGTGAAGTGGACTGGTTACAAATGCCAGGTAAGGTTCAAGACCAGGCACAGTTATTAACCCATAGTTCCTTCTTACTAACGGCTTTTTTAGTTCCAGGTCCTCCCTCTCGACCGTAAATCGTGTCAGTAGTGCGGACTTGATCCCCAGGATGTCCTTCTTGTTAATACAGTCAGGGTAGTTAAATAGCTCTGGTCTGCCTACTATTGCCAGCATCTTTTTAACATATACCAACCATGGGATTCTATGGGCTCTATCCAGGGCAAGGCAATCCTTGAGTATCAAGTGGGTTAGAGGAATTTCTTGGTTAAGCCAAGTTTTTAACCAACATATGACAGGTGCCACTTTGATTATGTCTACAACAAACCCCATACCCAGCTCTGAGTGTATTGTAAAAGTGGGTGTGGACTGGGGAACAGACAGCAAAGTTCTTAAAAACTTATTTTCCACCCTCTGTATGGTGTCGATGTTAGTGTAGCCCCAAATGGCAGAGCCATATGTGGCTATTGCCAAAGATTTAGCTTTGTAAACTTTCAAAATGGCCTCCAGGGGGCAAGCTCCCAACCGTTTGGCAAAACCAAGTATAGCTGCGGCCGATCTTGCCACAGAATTGCCTTTTTGTTTATGTTGCGGGCCCCATGTGCCTTTCTCATCAAAGATGACCCCTAGGTAAGTAAAAATTGGGACCCTTTTAACCTCGTGGCCTAGACAAAAAAAAGATTTGGATTTCTTTTTCCTACTGGCCTGACCAGTGACCATAACCTGTGATTTTTGAGTATTAATTTTCAGGTCTAATGATGTCATAAAGTCACCGAAAGAGGCCAATAGTCTATCAAGAGCCACCCCTGAACGCGCCAAAAGCACGGCGTCATCAGCGTATAGGAGAACTGGGATCTTCGTGTCTCCTACACGTGGTACATCCGCCACTGCATTGGCCAGGGCTGGGTCCAAGGCGTTTATATATAGTGTAAAAAGGAGGGGTGCCAATATGCACCCCTGCCTGACACCCCTCTCTGACTTAAAACAGCTGGTGCACCTTCCCCCTTGGTGACTCTCACCGAGGCTGATAAGCCACGATGGAGATCTGCCAAAAATCCAACCAGAGGGGGATCAACCCCTATATCCAAAAGAATACTCCACAATTTTGACCTGTTAACCAGGTCAAAAGCTGAGGAGAGGTCCATGAAGGCCATATATAGGGACCCCTCCTTTGCAATAGTATATTTGCAAATGAGTAAGTGAAGATTTAAGCATTGATCCTGCGTGCTCCTATTAGCCCTAAAACCGTATTGGGCGTCTGATAATATGCTACTACCCTCGAGCCAGGTGTTCAATCTGCCCAAAATGACTCTGCCTAAGATTTTAACGGCGGAGTCAATTAGGGAAATAGGCCTATAACAGGCCGGATCATCCCTCTGGCCTTTTTTAAAAATTGGGATGATTATGGACTTTGCCCAAGACTCCGGGATATTCTTATTTCTAACGGCATTAAAGACGTTTGTTAGTATTTTGGCCCACAGTTTAGGAGCAGACCTATATAGGTCTGCCGGAACAACGTCAGGGCCTGGCGCCTTATTCTTAGATGTCTCAAGAATAGCTTTTTCTACATCCTCCTCCTTGAAGGCCAAAACTGGACCAACCTGATTCAAGGGTAACAGCCCCTCTAAATTCTCGGACGAGAATGAACTGTAGATTTTTTCAAAGTGGAGTAACCACTGCTCGTCAGGAATGCTACAATCCATAGCCTGGTTCTCGCTACCGGAAAAGAAAGAATGATTTATAACTCCCCAAAATTTGGAGCTATCCTGCAAAGTTTCCGGTGACAGTAGATTATTCCAGGCTTCTTCCTGAATCTCGTTTTTACGAGCTTTGATGGCCAGTTTATACTGTTTCCTCAAAGATGTAATCAGGGGTCTGTTTCTCGGTTTACCCTTTATTGCCTTCAAAAGAGCGGAATGAGCCTTGGTACAATTAGTATCAAACCATTTTTTGCCTGTTTGGCCACCTGACTTAGATTTAACCAGGAGGGCCGCATTTATATGTAGGCAAATGGTATTAAAGGCCTCAACTATCCTTGGGTTGGTGTTAACATGGTCTAAACATATACCCACCTCCGGTTCAACCTTAGACAGAACTTCTTGTAAAAAAGTAATCGGGGTCACATGAGCCCATTTTAATCTCCTGCCCTGGTCTTTTGCTACAAGGGCTCTAGTTCCCGAATTTCTTGAGTCTTTAAAGGCCAAGAACCCTTCCAAGGCGACCTCGGCTATCACAGGATTATGGTCACTGAATACGGAGTCCTCAACCCTGTAGTTTAAAATCAGGGACAAAATCAAAGAAGAAACAAAAATGTAATCGATGACTGAGCCTGAATCAGTTCCTTTAAAAGTACACAATCTCTGACCTTCCGAGCAGCAACCGGGTTCGGAGAGGTCTGCGGAAGCCAATAGGCTCTCCAAAGCCTCGCCTTGTTTGGTGTGTTCAAAATGTGTGGATGATGAATAGGAGAATCCATCATCATCGTCCAAGATACAACCTAGGCTGCAGGGATGGATATTTAGGTCACCCATTAGGATGACCTCAAAGCTATTATGTGACGCTCTGAATTTATCCAGAACCTCCCCCAGAGATTCTAGATGCTAGTTTAAACTGACACTGTCTTTGGAATTATAAAAATTAATCAGGAGCAAAGAAGGGGAGTTTGCCACCACTAGTTCTACAACTAAGCAATGTTGGGAGCCAGATTCTACCTGTTTTGCCGATCCTTTTAGGTTCAATGAGACCAACAATGCGAGGCCCCCCCTTTGCCCTCCCCGCCAAGCTAGGTATGGCTGGAATATAAAAATGAACATAGCCATCCAAAAGGAGATTTTTCGCTGTGTCCCAGGTTTATATAAAGAGTTGTTTTGGGCCTGCCTTGAGGAAGGTACTGCCTGTCTATTCGCGGTACGTTGTATGAAGATATCGCTGCCTAAAAGTTAAGGACTGGGAGGAGCTGAGGCAAGAAGGGTGGAACCCAGCCTCCTGCTATGAAAGGAAGGATCTGCACTGCCAAGCCATGAGGTGAGACCATGATATCTTGAAGCCCCTGTGCCATGTCCATAATCTGAAGTGCCTGTGTCACTAGAGCACTCACTGCAATTGCATCCCCTAGTTTTACTTTAAAGACATGAAGTGCCTGCAACTCAATGCAAATTATTATTGCATATTCGAAGAAATCAAAGCACCTTAATAAGGTTGGAACTTCATTGAAATTGTGTACCACAACTGGCAGTTACACTGACCTCCATTAGATCAGTGCTGCAACTTAAACTGGGCTCTTCTGTTTGTTTTGGTGATGGTTTTTTGTTTGGGCCTGAGTATAGTGTGACCCGATTCTCAAAACAAAAAACGGGGACAGGTCATAGACTTAGAAAGAAGTAGGACTACGGTTTGCAGTAACCATCGACATAAAAGTAGGACTATTTGACAGCTGTCATAGACATAGAAAAAGGACTATAATGACAGCTCCCTCCACAGACCGAGATGAAGCATTACAGACGACAAATCAGAGGTCTTTTATTGGCAGTAACCATTAATTCCATTCAAACACACTTTGCCTCAACATATGCTATAGTTGGTGACTACCCTTGCCTTGAAATTCCAAGTATGTTTTCTTATCAAATAAGTATATATATATATATATATATATGTATATATTATGACTGTTAACTGTGAACAATAAAGAAAATCGCACAATTGAAGAGGAGGTCGTGCTCTTTTGTTTTCACCGAGAGGAAGTGAACGAGTGCACTGCTATATATATATATATATATATATTTTTTTTTTTTCCCCAAAGCAAAGTGGCCATAGCGGCGCGCACTCTCTGCTGGCGCAAGCGTTGAGATATGACCAGTATCCCAGAGTATTTTCAAACAAAAAGAAGGACGCTGCACTCCCGGAAGCTCATATTATCATGTTCTTTAATGAGCAAACAGCATTGCACAAACGCCACCAACGCGTTTCAGCCATTGCGGCCTTGTTCACGGTAGTCTGTTTTCAATTACAAGTGCGTGCTGCTGTATTTTATACCCTCAGGGGCATTCGGGGACTCATGCTTTTTATATTATATTGTTATTTCACCTTGTTGCAATTACTAATATGAAAACAAGTATTTCACTTTATTTCATTTTCTTTTTCCTTTCTTGAGGCAACAGAACTGTTGCATTTATAATTCTTACATAAAGAGAGTGCACACATAAATCCAACTCGCCAACTGCTAACATTTTGAATAGTTCAATGTGTATGCACCTCTTTCACATTCCGTTTGTTGTAGCCTTGATTGGAAAATTTGTAATTGCATGTGCTTTCAAAATTATGGCGTCTCAAAACAATCCCAGTCACTTACTTTTAGCACTTCGCAATGCGCTGCCATTGAAGTTGCACAAAGAGTTTCCAGACCCTGCCAGCTGATTTTTCATTCAGTTTCAAATGGACACGCACTCATATCTCCATGAGACGGTCCATGTTCAGTAGTTTCGCAAGGCACCATAGAAGTCCAAGGCCAATCAGAACACCAGGGCCGATGGCTGGCACGATGACGTAGGTGGCGCTGCGTTGTACAAAGAGAAGGGAAATCCCGAGAGAAAGTTTCTCTCTTCAAAGGATTTCCCTTCCTGCTACAACGCTCACCTAATGTCACGCCTTAATCAGTGCAAAGAGAGCATGCACGAGCATGCTCAACCAAAACACCAATGAAAAACCGGGACATTTCTATGTTTAACCCGGACACTGTTTAAAAACCCGGACATTTCATTGACTTGGAGAAAAGTGTCGGGACACGGGGACACTTCTCCAAAAACGGGGACCGTCCGGGGAAAACCGGGACGTCTGGTCACCCTACCTGAGTAAGAACCCAAAAATAAAAAAACACCTGACAGTTTGTATCTGTCACATCTGTATCAAGGGCTAACTGGAGGCTGTCCTGGGTTTAAGAAGGACTGCGCACACACTGTGTACTCAGATAGCATGTTGCTGGAAGTCATACCCACTGCGTAGCGAGGCATTCTCATGCCTTTGTCCATACATTTTATTCTGTGGTTACAGAGCCATCATTTGGAGGCATTAGTCAGCACATTGGTGGTGGAGCTGAAAAATTAAGCGAAAAGATGTCAAACTTGGCCTTCTTCTTCTCCTGCTTAGCCAATGTCTTGATTCTGAGGGTAGAGACTTGCTCAAGCCTATGAACTACCCTCTCATGATAACAGATTGTCCAGAGGTGTCTGTGGACGGTTCCCAATTTAAGGTGAAGAATAAGCCTTTCCTGTGAAGTCAGTTTCTGTTTGAATCATAAATACCATAGGTAATTACCAGAGGAAAATGTGTCACAACACACTTTGTTCCGTATTTTTTATCACACTCATCACCTCCTTGTTCTCTATTTCTGTCCATTATTTTTGCTGATTGCACCTAGTTTCAATTTCAATCCATTTTATGGATTCCTTGACATTCATATGCTCTTTTTCTCATGTCAGGGAGAGTTTAGTGTCTGGCCAATTTACTGCAACAAAAATCTCTGTCTCAGTCATGCACAATAAGATCGCCTAGAAGGTTTTTACCTTATGTTTTTTCCTCGTAATTCTGAACCTTCTCACGACACACCTCACACTTTTCATGTGTATTATAGTGTACAGAGGGACATTATAGCTACTGGGAGGAGTCACCCTTCCATAGGGCAACAATGAAGGAAGCAGAATAGGCTTATTTATTTGATTTCATGATACTTTACAATTCCAACGACTCCTTAGGTTTGCTCAAGCAGTGGATTCTTCTGATGACCAAGTGCAAGAACCACAATAATTACACCTTGAGAATTTGGCATTAAAACAGGCCTTGCTTTCTGGATTTAGAGACAGCTCAGTAGTCCTCTTCAGTGTTCCACTTTTCTCTGGGGATCCTTTGAAGTTGAAAGAATGTTATGACCGTTTATTTTTCTTTTCGCCCTGTACAGATTAATCAAGATTAAATAAAGTTGTATTCTCTTATTTGTTGCCTTTTCGAGCTTCTTTGGTTTGGACTTCCAATCTGAGAACAGATTGGGGTGCTTGTTTAGAAACATATGATACCTTTCTGTTTGTTTTCAAAATTATGTTTGAAAATGCAGAGTTGAAGGTTGTTTAAGACACCTTAGAGGATGTTTAATGATGCATCGATCTTGTACCTTTCTGATACTTCTAAAAAGTTACTTTTGGAAACAGACAACTCTGAAAGACCTGTTAGGGCACTTTTGTTACAAAGATTCAGAGGAACATCCTGTTGTTTGCTTTTCCTATGTTTTGCCAGATTCTGACTGAAATTATTTAGTTCTAGAAAGGGAACTTTCAGCAACGAAGTTGGCCAGCACCCAGGGCTTTAAGTCAGATGAAAATACTGGGGGAAGGGGTGTCTCTCAAAGGGACGTGGCCGGTGTAAATAAGGGCGTGGCTTAAAAACACCTAAACTGAAAATCTGTGCTTAGCTTGTGCCACCCGACTGGTATTTTGATACTTCTGTCATGGCATCCAGATATATAAAGCAACAAGTAATATTACACCTACAACAAGCCAGTACTATTGGCTTGGTCAATGATTGTTAGTTTCAAAAGATAAATAAGCAACAACTTTGGCTTTGTTGCATAACATACTGAAAATGCTTATGTTCTGAAATGGTGACTCTTTGAAAGAACTATAACAAGTCTCTCAAATTACAACAAAGGCAGTGAGAGTGGCACTGCTGTAAAGTTAAAGATTTATTTTTTCATCCTGAAGTTGAGGGTAAAAATGGAGAGCCTAATAGGGACCCATGTCCGCACCTGTTTTTTAAAACGGCTGGTGTTCGGCACAGGCAAGACCCCACCCACTTAAAGCCCTGCCAGCACCAAATGGATACATATTTTGATGGGCGCTATAGAAACATTTGAAATTTGAACAGATTATCAGAATTTGCAGTGTTTGCAAAATCTTCTGAGCTTGAATAGTTGAAAAGCTAATGGGCATTCATCTTTGACAGTACGCTTATACAATCACATATATTGTTGGCTCAAATTATTTTTTGCCTAGTGCTTTGTCCTGTCATTTACCTGAGATACCTCTCACTTATGACCAACTTGTAGTTTCTTCTCATTGAGTGGTTGTAATTGTTCAGTCTTTTTAGACCTAAACTGTCTAAAAAAGAATTGGATTTAAAGGAATTACATCTCCATCTCAAGGCTCCTTAAGTTCAACGCAATTTGTCTTTCAGTCAACAAGCCATGCTGGTTCTGACTAAAGAATTACAATTGATTGTAATGAAAACGTATCATGATTCTGCAATTTCTGGTCATAGAGGAGTTAAGGGTTCCCTGGATTTAGTTTTACATCTTTTTTGTGGCCTACTGTTCATTCTGATGTAAAAGAATATGCTCTTGTTTGTCACGTTTGTGCCCAACACAAGTTAGTACATTTGAAGCCTTTTGGATATTTACAATGGTTACTTGTGGTATTTGAGCTTTGGCCTCTGATCTTTACAGACTTTATCAGGGATCTTCCATTTCCTGAAGGATGTTGAGCAATAATGGATAATGTAGATACCTGGTTTATTATTCCCCTTTAGCCAAGTAACCCCCAGCAGAGGAAATGTTGAACTGATTTGAGGGATACTGTTCATCTCCTTTGGCTACCTCATGGCTTTACTTCAGATAGATGTGCTCAATATCTTTTTCATGTTTAAATGCTCCATTTAAGACCACAGTCAGATGGGCAAACAGTGTGCACCAAGACAGTTTGGAACAGTGTATTCTATGTTACTGTAATGAAAGGCATTATAATTGGGCCTCCTATTTACCCATTGAGGAATTACTATCAAGGTAGGTGATCTGTGGTTTAACATGAGAAGTATTGAATTATTAGGTATGTGCATTGGTTGACGTGTGCCCCCTTAGTATATACCATATTCAAATTATTCGTCCACTCAGACAAATGCTGGCTTGTGCTTAGGGTCCCTCTGAAGTAGTGACGTCATTTCATTTTCGATTTCTGGCCACTCCGTTTGAGATTGTTGCTTCTCAGCAACACTGAGGTTCCAGAATTATATATTTTTTCAAATGAAGAAACAGGGGAGACAGACACAGCTGCACTTGAAACTAGCCTATGAAAAGTTTTTTTTAAACAACTAGTCACTTAATAATTTACCTGAGGGTGTTACTGACACTTACTCTTTAGGACTGGTTTTTTACAGCAGAGCTGTCAAATAGACCTATTGTTGGAAATAAGCATACGGTAGGCTTTGGGTCTGGCCCTTTCAACCATTGGCTTTCTTTGACCAGGCTTTTCCAGCCATTGGTCAATGGCTTTGTAAATCATGTTTTGGCTCAGCTCAGTCGTGTACTCCAAACCAAACCAATACAAACTTTATTCGGCATTAACAAACGCCATAAAAAGTACAGAATAAAAACATCATATATTTACAATCTTCATTCTCATATGTTAGGCCAATTAATCTTTTTACATCCTAAATTACTTAAGCACACTCCCCTATTTTTGCCCACTTATATCTTAGAGCAGCCTTACTCTTGCCTGGTAAATCTCTAATAAGGGCATCCATATGATAAACAATAATATGTAGGACTTCCTTAATCCTAACTAATTATTCCCTCAGCCAATCTCTCTCGTTTCTCTTAACTTAAAAGCACATCTTAAAAAACGTATTATACAGAATAGAGCCCTGAGGTCTTTAGCCATTTGTTAATAAAGAAGGGCCACCTTTGCATGTTTAAATTTGTTCTCCTTCAACAGGTCAGTTAAAAAATGCCGCCTTGGCAATGAATAAAAAGGACACAGTAATACAAAATGAAGGGCATCCTGCGGAGATCGTTGATCGCAGCCGCAGGGGCCCTTTGGCTCAGAAACTTTATTAAAACCCGCCGGTACGGCTAATAAATAATGTAAAAAATTGAGCCTAAAACGTGTTAATAAAAATCTGTCATGAGGGTTATATATGAGGGACAAATATGGTTCCATTCCATCAGTGGTCCTTCTCCAGCCCATATGCTTTCACCGACTTTCTCCTCCAATCCATATCTTCTCTTCCGGTGACTTTGTGCATAAAAAATCCCTTTTTTACTACCTCCAATCGTGTACCCATCTCTCACCTAATACTATTGACTGATGAGTGTATCCTTCCGGCATCACTCAAATACGTACATTGAACTGCACAAGGGACTCCTTTGCTAGTGTAGCCCTGTCTGTCCACTGCTTGGGGCTCCCTCCTGTGTGACTCACTCTAATGCGCTAACACTGCACTCATCGATCCATTAAACTCAGACCTATTGACTTTACCAATGCCATTTACTTTGTTTTATTTTTATTTTCATTTACGTAATTCGTGTCACAAAAGAAATAGCCTGCAATCAGTGTAACAGATTCTGATAAACCCCACTGACAACATTCTCATCACATTACGTCTTCAAGGCTAACTCTATTTGCAGAGCAGAGGATGTGCTTCGTTCAGCTTATTTGGCTGTTTGCTTTACAAGTGATTTTGAGTTTTCTGGCCACTTCTCGTCCTATTTTTGCAGCCTGCATTCTAGGCAAACCAAGGCAACAGCATCTCCACGTAGCTGTTTGATCAATCACTCTTCCTTTGTTCTGTCGACCTCAATGTTGGAGTTTTAAGTTTTTGTAAGGTAAGAGTAGCTTTGCATCTGTGATGTACTACATTTTGGCATAGTGCTAAATACGGCACAAGGCTGGGTTATTTTGTAATTGACATAGAAGCAGACTTCTGGTACTCAGGTATGAGGAGTATTTGTTGTAAAGCTGTAGTAATACATTTTAGAATAAAGGTTTTTGGAGCTCTCTGTCAACAATCACAGTTTTTTCACAACACTTTCTTCCTCTATATAAGTAAAATCCAGGGACAGCCCCTTTAGCCAATATACAATAACTTCAAAAAAGGTAGTAGTGGTTCCCAGAAGGGAATTTACCGCACATCAAGCACTGTCATGTCACTGTTGAAGCCAATACTGTGTGAAAAATATCTTAGTTCAGGCAAGGTGCTATGTAGGATCGGCCCCTTACTACCAGAAGGTGCTACTTGCACAGTAAATAATTATTGTGCTACAAACATTACATATATTAGAACCTTTCTTACAAGTACAGAAAATTCTTTGTTTCCATTGTTGATTTATTATTTGAATATTCAAACAAACATACATCAGCTGACACGTGTTTCATATTAATCACAAGACTTTTTCAAGGCTGGAATAAGAATAATACACAATGTCTGGATATATGTACCATAATAAAGAAATGGAAACAATTCAATTAAATGTTTTACTTTAACTTATTCACTACAGAAACAGTCGAATATCTCATAGCGTCAAGAAATGATTAAAAAAGAGCTATATGGAGGAGCCAAGATGGCGACCGAGATGGCAGCGTAGGCTCCCGGCTCTGTGAATCTCCGCATCCCGCACAGATATCCTGCATGAGATCCTCAGCCTGCGCTACATGCCCGTGTTGGTGATTGAGAGCGGCAACCGATCGTGTGATCCTGAAGCTTCTAGCGGCGGTACCGCCCGAGAAATGCTCGTTTGAAGTTTGCGGCCTGGGCAGCCCTGGGGCCGGGACCTCGAGTGGACAACATGGCCGGGCGGCAGTTCAACAACAGCGGCCATTGGTGACCGAGTGGAGTCGGAATACCGAAGCGGCGCGAATATCGGCCTACATCTCGCTGTGGTTACTCCTATCACCGAGAATAGCGTGACGGGTGCATACCCGGGGTGACGATTCCGGGGGTTATCGGCGATCGCCTGGACCCCCGCCAATGATTTGATCGATCGCGGCCTGTGGCTCGTCCCGATCTGCACGGGCTGCTCCCGGTCTTCGCAGACGCTGGCCCAGGGGGAGAACGACTGTCACCTGTGACCACACACTGGATACACATCTCGCCTGCCTCCGGACCCTTGTTTGCAGCGACATGGAACTTGATGTGCTTGTGACTGAGACCCGGTCCCCATCTGGGGTGGCCCTGCCCTGCGGCCATCTTGATGGGATGGACTCTACCATCCTGTACGCTGGGTCGCAGCAAGATTGGGAGTGTGTGGCGCAGAGGAGCGTGGCGGAGCGAGTGCGAGGGGCCGTGCTGGGGTACGGTGACCTCCTCGATGCTCTCGGAGCCCTTCATTCCACCCTGGTTCATGGCGCTTGGGTATTGGGGAGGAAGCTTGATGGTATTGTGTTGGCGTCGGAACAATTGTGGTCTTCCTGTCCCCAGGTACATAAGGCACTGTCTCACCTTTCACAGGAGGAAAGTGCTGTGACCGCCTCTGTGAATAAGGGACGGATGGAAACTTTGGACACTGTGGCAGCGTGTGGTCGGCTGGCTGTGGGGTCGGTCTGTTCTGGAGATTTTGGACTTGAGCGGAGGGTGGTGACTTTGTCCCATGCGTGGCATCCGGCGACCCAGGCAATCTTCACGCAACGGTCGCCTGCTCTGGCTGATTCCTCCTTCCTGGACCTCGTGTGTGGCGCAGGCCTTGGGGCAGTTCTGGGAAAGGTGATCTCCCATGATGATGACTGTGTTGGTGTTCCGAAACGTCCTCCCCACATGTGTGTGTCCCTTCCTGGTCAACTCTGGACGCTCATCTTCCTTGTAATCTCGGACATGAGAATGGATCGCTGGGTATGCACTGGTGGTTTCGCAAAGAGTGGCCAAGGATAAGGCTGATCCTTTAGAGGTTGTCATTTCATAGGCGGGCGGGCTTGGGGGTTGTGTGCTTTCACGATGTAACTAATAGTGTAGTCGGTGAATACTGCTCCCCATTTCCCTCAGACATGGCCGAACTTTTGCTGTTTAATGTTCGTTGGGGAGGAAGATATTGTGCGGGAGGGAGAAGCCGGGGGCCTGGTTGAAGGCCCTCCTCCAGTTTATTATTACTCTCTCCCCTTTTCTGTTAGGGGGGATTTCCTCTCTTTTCCCTTTTTCTCTGTTTCTTCTATATTTCGGGTCTGGTTCTGGGGCGACAGGCACGCTGCGGGGGGGGGGGCCGTAGTCATCTGCAGAGGTGCAGGGTGGGGGGTTGGGGGAGGGGCTTCTATAGTCCTTTATCGTGTTTCTATGGCCTTCTTTTTCTTCTCTTATTCTTCTTTGTCTTTCTTTTCTGGGGTCAGTGCGGTAGGTTTCCTTCGTGGCCAATCATTGTTTTTCATTTGTGCCTCATTTCCGTGGGGTTTTCTGGGTCCTAGGGCAGGAGACTGCAGGCGCAAACGGCTCGTGATATCCCTCCACATCCTGAACTTCCTGTTTCAGCGCCATTGATTTGATAGATTGCTATTTATTGTTTGACGTTCACTATTCTGCCTGCCAATTTTCGCTGTTGAGAACTTGATTGCCACCTGATCCTTCTCTCCTTTATTGTAAAATGAAAACCTTTTATATCCTGGTTTCCCTCTTGGGCTGTTCAGTGGATAAGAGAATACTGGCATTGAGAATCGACTTCCCGAGGTGCTGCATGTGATTATAATCTGCTCGCTGTTACCTTCACTGTTTGGCGGCCGGCCCCGAGGGTTGTAGGCCCATACTTGTCTTTATTTGCAATGTCAATAAAGGTTTTTCAAAAAAAAAAAAAAAAAGAGCTATATTAGGAAATCAAGTACTGTGAATTTATTCAGAGCCCAACGTAATAAGCCAAATCGAAAGATTCAGTGTGCAAGAACATTTCACCCATATTCAAAAAGACTGATCCAAGAAGTAGTGCATAAACCAAAGAGTGTGCACGGAAGTAAAAGGAAACCAAGAAAAGAGCCCTTCTCATATTGAAGGTATTGTGAAGAGAGGCCTGAATCTCAAATCCCTAGTGTCAACACAGAAAATATATTTGTAGTATAGCATTCACGGTACTTGATTTCTCAATATATATCATTTTGAATCATTTCTTGACGCTATGAGATATTCGGCTGTTTCTTTAGTGAATAAGTTAGAGTAAAAAATGTAATTGAATTGTTTCCATTTCTTTATTACTGTGCATATATCCAGACATTGTGTATTCTTCTTATTCCAGCCTTGAAAAAGTCTTGTGATTAAGATGAAACACGTGTCGGCTGATGTCTGTTGGACTATTCAAATAATAAATCAACAATGGAAACAAAGAATTTTCTGGACTCTTAAGAATTATTTCTGTTCATGAGAAGAGAAAATATCAACTTGGGATCTCTGTATTTGAATGGGAATATTGTGGATGACTAAATCCACACTGTTATCATACTTAGGACTAATTTGTCTTTTGGTTTACTCAAAAGAGAGTGCTGTATAAAAGGTTCTAATATATGTACCATTAGCCAATATACACAACACAGACACAAACAAAAGTATTCTGGATTATGCCTTGGGTGTCCAGGGCTCGGTACCAGAACAGTTTTTCAAGTGATGAAACTGAGCATCAACAATACATGCAGGGCAGTAGGGGGGCTGCTATATCACCCACCTCTCTTCACCATGCAATGACGTAAGAGAGCTGTGAGATATGCGCCAATCGTGTAAAAGACGGCTCGCCAAAAGTGCACACCATGGTGTTGGCAGAATCAGGGGCAGGCACAGCCATCATAACTGCAGCCACTATGTTAACCTATGTCAATATCTTCCTTTCCGATCCAGAGGGATCATCTGGACATTGATACAATCTGTAGCAAGGAAGGGGCCCATTTGCACTGCTTTGTCATGTGTTTTTTAAAGACTGTATACTGTGTCTGTATATACATTTCTTCATGCTTTTCTTGTTGACTAGTGTTTCAAATACCTCTGTTCCCGTGCTGCTCCATCATTGCTGACTCAGTCTGTCGTTCACTCCTTCTGCTACATTTTTAGGTCAGGGCTTCAGGCAGACCTATTGGTTCCAATATACATAGACTGGGCTTTGCATCACATCATCATGCTCATAATTGGATGGCCTTGCTGTCTATCTCACTTGTATACTTTTGATTTGATGGTGTTCCTCCCTATTCTTGTGTTTGTCTTGTGCTCCGATTGGTTGATTTGTATCTCTACACTGCTGACATTGCTTTAATTCAGGGAATTACTTTTTAGGTCGAGCCTATAGCGGCAGCGCACATGCTCTGCTCACTTTGCGAGGCATGCAGTATTCAGTATGGCGTGGAAGCTCTGTGGAAGCTCCGCCCACTCTCCGCCCATCTTTTTCATTGGCTTAGATCCTAAATGCTGCCTTCCGATTCATTTTAGGCTTGTTAGTCCCTCCTCATGAAGGCCATGTCGTCATTTGTATCCTTCCATGGTTACTGGCCCCTTTACTTCAACACTATTTTCTTCCTGTACCTCTCACACCCTACCACAGTCCGTGACTTCTCGGGCCACACCCCCCGCACTTCCATTTGTGCCTTCTCGTCCGCCTGCACTTCTGTTTCCAATGCAATAGGTCCCTCGTAAATGCAAGTCCTATTGCCTGGCAAATGCTTGTTTCTTTTACCTTAAGTACTCCAACAAGGTGAAAGTGTATTCTTGAACACTCCAAAAGGGTGCTGCTTTCCCCTTCTTTTTCTCCATCCCTGCTCGCTCCCTTATTGCTACAATCCTCAAATTGCCCATCTCACCTGTTACTTCCCTTGTCCCTCTCCATTATGCTCCATCTTTTAAAAAAAAAAATGTACTAAAGGTTTTTTATTAAATCATTATCAATTGGTCATGGCACATAATACAGCAAAATAATACATTCAATGTCTGAGAAACCTTGACACATGTTTCAAAAGTAAAAGAGCAAAAGAAAATAGAGTAAGCATAAACATAAACACAAATCCCTCGGGCCACATTACCCCTGGCCAAAAGAGAGTGAAAAGAAAGAGAAAAAGAAGAAACAAGGCAGTAGGTTAGCGGGAGCAAAAATGAAAAAGGGGAAGAAAGAAAAGAAAATCATACAGGAGAAAGAGAGAGACGAGCATTAAGCAAGGGGAGCCTAGATAATATACAAAGAGCCAGTGCCAGAGGTGTTTACCCTATCCAGCTAGTAATTGGCGCCCACATTTTCCTCCCCATTTCTCATCTTCTATGCCCTTTCAGTCTATATACAGTCGATTCTAACTAACAACCTAGCCCGCCAAGTTATAAATGTAGGAGAATCAGGGCTAATCCACTGAAAGGTGATGCATGTTCTTGCAATAGCCATTGCTATGAACACAAATCCAATTTCAGATCTAGTCCGGGCCATACTGCCCTGACTTCCTTCTATCCGCAGAATGATTAAATCAGGTGTTATTAAAATCGGTGTGGCGAGGATCTGGTTCAGGAAAAATTCAATGTCTTGTAGATATTTGGCAAGATTGGGTCAGGAAAAGAACATGTGGATCATATTGGCAGCCCATGCCCCACACCTACTTCATGAATTACCCCGTGGGCCAGCCCATTTAGAGACCTTCCCCTGGGTATAATATAAGTCGAAAACCGACATAAAATGTTGAGTCCTCAGGCTGCCAGTTATTAGAATCTGGTTGGCTAATTCCAGAGACGCCTCTAAGTCAATACCTTCTTTGCCAAACTTCCTCTCCCATCTATCATTCTGGAAACTCAAATCATCAGGGAGACCGGCCAACAGCGTTTGGTATATTTTCCCAATACGGGATCTATTCCCTATTATGTCGACCAGGGGTATTTTTCCCAAATTTGCGCCCGCTTGTAGCATAGATTTACCCAAGAAACTCCTGATCTGCAAAAACTTGAAAAAGTGTCTCATAGAGAGCACAAACTTCTCTTGTAGATTAGAAAACAAAGCAATTTGGCCCTCGCAACAAACATCCCCCAGAACATTAATTTCTAAATTCCCCCAACTAAAAATGATTTGATCTTGGAAAATTGGTGTTAAAAGCCTATATGCCGAAAAGGGGGTGTAAGCATTAATGTTAAAAATACCAAACCTCCGTCGCATCTTTTTCCAGATAGAATAAGCTGATTGCATGATTTTAAATTTGGTCTTTCTATGATACCTCGGCTCTAAAATTTTAACTAAACATTGCCCAGCATCCTCGCCAAGTGCTATTTCATAAATAGTTGGTCTAACAGCTTCGGGGACTACTGCCTTAGCCCCGGCCAGCAATATCCCCATATGTTGTAATAGTGCTACCCAGTGATAAAGGAGAAGGCTGGGTAAACCCCAACCCCCCCTGAGTCTTGGTATGATCATCCATTTAACTGCCCTTCTGGTTCTACGATACCCCCATAGAAATCTAACACATGCCCTTTCGGCTCTGATGATACAAGATGCCAGAAATTCTAAAGGTATGGTCCGAAACAAGTATAAAAATTTGGGAAAAATCAACATTTTGATGACATTGCACCAACCGTGCATTGATAGATGTAAATGGACTAATCTCTCGAGTGTCTTATTAATGTTCCTTATTACTGGCAAAATATATTTAGCTCGGGTATATGCTCCACTGATGCAGTAATCTTCACTCCCAGATAAATTGCTACAGAAACAGTTGGAATATCTTCCGGGAGTGATGTAGCCGATTGTAAAATCTGTGTTGAACGCTTTCTCTGCATCCAACAGGATCATCCCAAGAAGTGTCTTCGTAGCCTGAGCCCAATCGAACAAGGCTATGGCGCGCCTAACATGGTCCGATGTGGCCCGACCCAGGATAAACCTGTGTTGGCAGATGGTATCCAATGGGATAATAACCTTGCCCAGCCTTAGGGCAATTATTTTAGAATAAATCTTGCTATCAGCACAGATCAAAGAGATGGGTCTGTATGATGATGGGCTGAGCTCGGGTTTATCTTTTTTTTTTAAAACTACTATGGTGGTTTTGCACCAAGAATCGGGGATCTGGCCCTTCTGGGCAAGTTGAAATAAAGATTCAAACTCGCTTCGAAGAGCTTGCCGGAATGTACGGTAAAATTCTAAAGGTAGCGCATCAGGACCGAGAGCTTTGCCGCCGCCAAAGAGGTTATAGCAAGCTCGACCTCATCCCCCATAATCGAGGCAGACTGCATCTCGCTTTTCGCTTTATTCCGGGGTGATCTTCGCAGTTTCGGAATCCCGCAGGACTTCCTCCCCAGACGTCGCTGGTACATCCCTATCAGCAGTATATAGCTCCTGATAGAAATCTTGAAAGACCTTCAGAACCTCTACCAGCGAGTCCTGAATCTGACCAGATTGATCCTTACTTCGGCAAATTCTATTGAAAACTCCCCTTTGTTGCATACGTTTGGCCAACAATCTACCTGTATTCTCCCCAAATTCGTATATGTCCGCCCGGTGCTGTGTAAATTTAATAGCCAATTCATCCCCATAAAATTGATGTATTCTGGCTTTTACAACCGCTATCTGCCGCTGACATTCATCCGTTTTTTGCAGGTCCCTGATTACCCGCATAAGCTCTTCCTCGGCCTTCCGAAGCTGTTCCACCCAACCATTGATCTTCTCCTTTACCATCGTCTGTCGGTAAAAAGAGAAGCTGAGGGTCTTGCCCCGTATGGATGCATTAAAAGCATCCCAAACCGTTGTTTCAGATGCAGTGCCCTTGTTTATACTGAAGAACTCGGTAATCCATTTGGCCATATGCAAGCAGTATGACTGATCTAGCAGTAACTTCCTATCGAACGTCCAAGTCGTGGGAAGTTGTAAAGAGCCACCCAGTGGAAGTTCAAATAATTACGGATTGTGGCCTGATATTATCCTAGGAAAAAGCTCGATATTAGCCTTTTCCGCAGTTTGTTTAGACACACAGAAATAGTCGAAGCGGATATGATGTGTATGATGAGGAGCAGAAAAATAAGTGTACCCCGGCTCCGCCTGCCTATGTCTATACCAAGTATCAACCAATCTGTGTTCCCTAATAAGTCCCTGTAGAGCCCTGAAAATCTTACCCTTTCTTCCCTGATATGGAGAGTTACTAAGAAGATTAAAACTACTGTTCAAATGGATATTAAAATCACCACAAAGGACTACCGGAGAGGGCCATAAAGCCAGTTCTATATTCAGGAAAATCAGGATTTCAGGATCATCCAGGTTTGACCCATACAAAGAGCAAATGGTGAACAAGATGCCCTTAATTACAGCTTCCACAATTACCCATCTTCCTAGATTATCTTCCTCGGTTCGCTTACTAATTAAAATACCATGCCCCCCGTGTGGTTGTAGCTTGACGAGAGCTTGCAAGGAGATCAAGGCCCAGATCCTTTAACCCCTTCAGCGCTGTGCGGATTTCCGCGCGGTGCTGAAGGTTCTGAGCGCGGGCGGGGCCATGACGGAGCGGTTCCGTCATGCGCACAGCGCAACCGACGCTCATGACGGAACCGCTCCGTCATGAGCGTCGAAGGGGTTAACCACCCGTGATTATTCCAGGGAATATGAGTTTCTTGTAGGCACAATACATCTATCTGCATATACCTTATGAGCTTGGCAAGCAAGCCTCTTTTTTCCTATCATTAAGGCCACAACTGTTTAAGGAGCAAATTCGGTTTTTACTTTTCCTATCCATCATGCTTATGAAATGTAAGTATTTTAGAGTAGTTCATGTAACAATACAAAACTTTTTCCGAGGGAATTCCACGACAAAATATACTTATAAAAGCTTTCCTGTCTCGATGCTGCCTATTGCCATGACTGTACATATAAGATAATGACTGTGCACCCCCACACCCCTCACCCCCAGCCCACGCCCCCAAACCCCACTCCACTTCTACCAGAAGCCCCTCCCACCCACCCAACCACCCACCACTTGAGGCATGGGGACCGATGGTCCCTGGTGATGCTGAGCAATACCTCCGCCCCTTCCACTAAGCTAGATCCCCCCCTCCGTAAAGTGTGTGCCATACTGTAAGTAAAAGCAAAAACTAAAAAAGAAAGACCATATATAGGATATCGAGCAAGAGGGGGCGTCCCCAGGGTTCAGAGATAGGCTGCTTATTCACCCTAAACAGGAACACACACAGAACACATTCAAACCACAGATCCCTGGGATGACTACAGTGACAGCATAAAGTCTTTTGCTTGGATTTTAGACTGAAAATAATGCGTTTGCCCCTGAGAGACCACCTGCAATTTAGCAGGATTGAGCAAAAAGACCTGCGCCCCCTTTGCCTGGAATGCTGGGATTTAATTGACGCAATAGCCATCTCTTTTCGACTGTCAGCTGACAGAAGTCAGGCCTCACAAAGAGATCGCACCCCTTACCTGCCCTTTTCCGATCTGGCCTGGCTAAATCATACAAGGCCTCCCTGGCCAGAAAATTATTGAGACAGATCAGGATAGCACATGGTCGGCTATCGACTTGGCCCCCTTTTTTTCGCTGATTAAAAGGGAAACGATGGGCCCTTTGCAATTGCATTTTCCAGTCCCAGTGTCGAAGTTCTGCGAAGGCCTCCTCAAACAGTTAGATCACGAACTGGCGGACATCTGCACCCTCGTTTAGGCCTGGGCTAAAATTCCGTTCCGCTCGTGGAAATTGCGATAATTTGACATTTTCGCGTTCCGCGGAGAGCGCGAAAATGTCAACATTTCCGCAATCCGCATTTTACCGGAAATTTTTTGCTTGTTCGCGCTGTAAAATAATACATTCTCGCGTGCGCGCAATCGCCTTACCTGAATCCCCGCGTTCGCCGACAAGTTTTCCCGATCCGGTCGCGTTCTCCACGAGATGTTGGATTGTTGGTAGCCATTTGCGCTGTCTCGCGACAGTTCGCTCCCGCAGTAACGTCATTCGTGGCGCGATCACGTCTTTCTTCTCGCGATCATGCACCGCGAGACAAGTGAAAACAAGATGGCCGGGCCCGCGAGCAACCGCATGGGTAAGTTGGCGAGCGGCGACCACGCAGAAAATACCGCGAACGGGCGAGAAAAAAACTTCCGCATCTTCGCGATATTTCCGCGTGTTTGCGGAGATTTTTAAAATGTTCGCGATAATTTGAGAAAGTGAATTTCGCAAATTCCGCCCACCCCTACCCTCCTTACCCTCAAAAATACCCAGAATTTGCAAATTGTTCCTCCTTGACCGATTTTCAAGGTCAGTCAGTTTCAACAATGTATCATCCTTCATGGATTGCATAAACTCAGTCAGATTTTTCTGTGCGGCCAACTCGTCTTCCAACTGAGAAATTCTGGTCTCTGCCTCTCCAATTCTTGCCGCAAAATCAGAACACGTCTTTGCAATCCTATGTATAGAGTTCTGAAGTTTCCGACACGCACCTTGAGTCTGGGAACTCTCGGCTCTTGTTTCCTCGCAATGGGCCATAATAGACTGATATATTGTAGAGAGTGTAATTTCTTCGGGGTCCTTTGGGTTGAAACTAGCCACTCCAGGTCATGCGGCTCCTTCCGGAGCCTCCTTTCCTTCCAAGTTTGGTGAGAAAGAGTAGACCCAAGTCATTGAGCCGGCCGCACCCTCGGCCTGCACAGAGAAGGTAGATTGATCTTTCAGTTTTCTAACTGTTCCAGGATTTAGCAGGGACTTGTCACTCTCTTCCTCCCAGTGCAGGCTGCTGGAATCACTTTCTTCCCCAGCCCAGTCTTTGCCGCAGCTGTCCTCACCAGAGGAGTTAGAGTGGTCTGACAAGGAGTAGAATTTGTCAGCTACATCCTCCTCTCTACATGTTGGTAGATTATCTTCCATACCGCCAGCCTCCCTTTCTGGGTGAATCCGATCCAAGGCCTCGTTTGCTTGGCCATGGCTTGGAGGAACTCCATCTACCAGAATACACTGGCCTTGTTGTTCAAGCGTTGTACCGTCTACCACCTCAAGGGGGGGTGCACCTGTCATGCTGCCAACTTCCCTGATCCCACCTGGGAGGCTGTCTACACTTCTGCGATTGAGTCCCCGATCCAATATCCCCCCATCAGTTTTCCCTTCTGCAGTCTCACCCCGGGTCAGCTCTATCAGCGATGTTGCAGCATCCAGAGACACGGGGACAGTTTCAGGAACGAGCAGAGAGGTACTAATTCTCCAAATGGCTTCAGCCCCTGCTGCCGATTTGTTTTTCACGGTTTGCGCCTTAAACAAAGCAGGAACCATCTGCTTTCCACGAGTGAGAGCACCTTTTTCACCCTTGGCTTGTTCCCCGGAGCCCGGCAATCTGACGGCGTCCCCATGGCAGAGCGACGTCTTCCACCATCAGGACTTCCTCCCACTTGGTCCGGAGCAGATTTCCCCGGGCTGCCAAAGCCTGCCGGCGGCCCCTGCACCTTGATACTCCTAGCGGTTGTCTTCGGCGGCATTAGTGAAGCGACGCGGTGAGCAGAGCAGAAGAAGCTGTCGGAGCGTAGGTTTTACAAGTCGAACAACCTACAGGGCAGTGGGATCCCCCACAGCCAAAGCCACGAAAGCCAAATCATCAACAAAGGGCACTGGTAAGTTTTTAGAGCCCCATCTGCCTCTTGCACAAAAATCGGGCCGAAGTCAGAAAGGAGAGGGTTTAGCAGGGAAGGAGTGTGTGGTCAGCTCACCCAGCCGCTGGTGCGACTGCCACCTTGCCTCCACCATTATGCTCCATCATGCTCATTCTTTACATATCTCTCCCCACCCCTACCACTCCATTAGCCCAACCCCTCTGCACTTGGCTCCCCTCTTCCACACCCCTCTCCCTCTTACATTTTTTTTTTACTTTTGGTGCCTGCTGTGCTATCAGCAGGCCTCCACCTTAAACAGTATTTTACCAATTCAAGATTGTTTACAGCATAGTGCATATGTACCTATGCGTGGTGGGCATGTAGAAATAGGTATGTTTATTTTAACAAACTCATTCAAAGGCAGTAGCCACTGCAAACATCTTTGAATTGATTTGCACAAACATTACCTCCCGTCCCTCCCTTGTCTTCCTTCTTAACTAATGAGGCTCCCTTGCCTACAATATACCTCTCCCTCTTCTACATAAAAACACCCCTCGCCCCTCCCATCTTGTTCTTTTTTGCCTCCAAATAGACTTACCTTCCGGTGTTTTTCCTTCATGGCGGAGCTTGGTGGGCTTCAATGGATGGATCCCTGGCAGTTGCGATGCTTCTGACGGTGATCTCCCGGCTTGGTGGTGTCTTCCGGGTTTTCTTTCAGCGTAGCAGGGAAGGATCGCTATTGGTAAACGTCGGATGGAGTCCGGTAGTCCTGCAGTGGCTGGGGCTGCACTTCCAGGTCGACGTCTCTGGCGAGTCAGGACACATTTCGGTGGCACTATTTTGAAGGGCGGTAGGAGCGGGTTCTGTTGGACGTTTTTCTGTGTTCCTGGTATGGGTATTGCGTGGGGGTATTGTATTGGTCTCTGATCCCTGCACTGTTGGCATCCCCACTTTTGTGTTTTTATGGGGCTCAATGTAGAATTATACATTATAACACAAAGATACACAAAATAAAAATAAAAAATGTAATTAAAAATTAAAATATGCAAAAGGTTATGGGATCCTATCTGCATCATTTATCTTGGAGTCCTGGTGTGGGGTTGTTGTTCCTTATGTCTTTGATAGGATGCTAGCTTTGGTTTGAGCTTCAGCTGCAAGTGGCCTTCAAACTGTATGTTGATGGTCTGTTCTTGTGTCCGCACCCTTGGCTGTTTTTTAGGTCGAGGATCCTACAGCATCGGACCCGAATGGCTCCCTCCACTTCTTCTGGGTGTTCAGAAGTGATGTGGGCTGTTCTGTGTCATATACATGTCTTGGAGTGTGAATCCTTGCCAGCAGCCAGAGATGGAATTGCCCTTTCTTGTCAGTATTTTACACCTTCCAGGTGTGCCATGCCATTTCTTAGGGTTCAGTTATGGGTTTTCCTTGGGACAGTGGAACAATGCTGATGCAGTTCTGTTTCTTGGATGCTGCAAAGGTTGCCCTTGTTGGGGTTGAGGCCTCTTTCTCTCTCTGTGCACCTGGGCTCTGTTCCGGCTCCCTAATTTGATGTGCCTACCTTTGACCTGGATGTAGGCGATAGTTCAGATGGCTGGGTTACTTGCAGCCATATTGGCACACTTTATGTACTCTTTGACCATGGCTCCTGGGGCTTTGATTGCTGCTGTGAGTTTTCTATAGCTGGGGCTCTGTCTGTTTCTGGAGTGCATGAATCCTTGATGTGGATTCCTTTTGGGACTCTTTTTATCATTGAGGTACGGTTGCCTTGTCTTTTTGAATGCTTTATGAATGGTTGCTTGCTTTGGCCAGTGAGGGTGGTCTTTGGCTAGGTTGGGGCGGACGTCACCCTTCACGCCATCCACCACTCTTGTGGCCCTGCGCTCTGCCTTTGGTGATGTTGCTTCTTACTTCTCCTTTTCCTGAGTGTGCTGTTCTGATTCAGTTGTGTTTGCTTTGCTGTTGGCCCCCTGTCCATGTCTTTCATGGGGGGCTCTGCCTGTGGGTGGCTGGTTCTGACATTTTCTTTTAATTGAGCTGACAGGCTTTGCTTGTTCTATGGGTCCTGGTTGTTGGGACTGCTGTCTCTGTTCTCGAATGTGTGTGTATTATCCCAGCGACTTATGTTTTTCTGCATCTGGTTCCTCTCATGGGTCCGAGGGGTATTAGCTGCTGCTCTGGTCGGCTCCCCTACGTCTCATGTGGCCTGTCCACATTGAGTTTACTGGGTGCCTACTTGTTCCTGTCGCAAGTCCCCTCTCAGCAGTCCTGTGTTTTGTGATGGGATTGATTCTTTTCCAGTTTTATGGTCTTCCCTTCAGCCTCAAATCTTCACCCGGAGCATTTCAGTGGTACTGGCCGTAAGGATGTTAATTTGTCGCAATGAGGGTGTTTCGTTCCTCCCTAGTACAGCGACCTATTGGTGCAGCCTCCTGAAATCCTATTTGGTGGATCATATGCTTGTGGGGTTGCACTTCCTGCTGGAGCGTGGGTTTTTGATAATTTGGGTGCAGTCTTCTTTGATGCCTTGCTCAGAATTGATGATCATCAGATCTAGGTTTCTGACTAGCTGGAGTCTGCTACCTAAGTCCCAGAGAAGGTTGGTCGGCTTTCAGGTTCCGGTGCATTCCTTGATAGCTCTGGCAGCAGTGCTGCTGCTGTGGGTTGGGTGTGATTGCTTGGTCACCTGGCTTCGAGTGGGTTTCTGGTTCTTGAGCCGATGTCTCCTGCTCCACCTGGTCATCTGGTTTCTCTCTCTCTTTGGTCACCAGATTCCCTCGATCTTCCGGTCTGTCTGTGGTGCTGACTGGCGCTGGGTCTTCTTGTGTGGGAGTCTCTCACTCTCCTCTAGTTCTGGTGGTGGTGGCACTGGACGCATGCCTCTCCTGGTGGGGACTGGGGCCTTGGCTGGAGTCTGGGCAGGTCCCGGGGTTCTGGTGTCTTCTTGTCTCTAGATGGTCTTTGGACTGGTGGGAACTGTGGACAGTTGCGCTGGTGCATTTCTGGCGTTCTTGCTGGGGTAGATGGTGCAGAGGATGACGGACTTTCTGGTGGGATACTCTTCTGCCCTCTACCAGGGCGGTACCCGGTCCATGGTTCTGTACTTTATTCCCACTGGACTTCTTTTTCAGGGCACAGGGTTGTCTTCTTTCCCTGTGTGCTATGTTCATTGGGGGGTGTTGAATGTACTGAGGGTTCACTTGAGCAGGGAGCTCCAACCCTCCTATGCTTCTCCCTGGTCCTGTGCCTATTCGTTGGGCTTGTCTGAGGTGGCTCCTCAGGTTTCTGCCATAGTGCTGACTTTTTGGTCTGCGGGTGGTGTTCTCTGGCTTGACCAGTGAATGGTTTGTCTTGTGGGCCTCTGGTTCTGGTGTTTGTCCTTTTCCCATTTCAGTTGCTCACATTTCTGATGAGGGTCCCTCCCCTGGGGTGGCTGGGGCTCGGTCTGGGGTAGGATACTCCTGAGGTTCCATCTCCACTTTTCTTTCCAGCTCTTCATTTCAGATCATTGGGGAAATTAGTTTGCCAGCATGGAGGTTGCATGGTGTGACTTAGCTGGACTGGTTGTCCCAGAGCTGTTAGCTGTGTCTTGTGGGACCTTGTGGTTTGTCTGTTCTCCATTATTGGGCCAGCCTTTGGCCGGGTTTTCATCTGGGTGTTTGGCGCCACTGGTTGTTCCTGTGGCCAGTCTGTTTCTGGTTGTGCAGTGTTTACGGAATGGTGCTACCATGGGTCTGTCTGTCACTACTTGGGGTTCCTTGGGTGGCAATTCTGGCATTTCGTGGATCTTGACTGGTGAATAGTTTTTTTCTGGGGCTGTTGTCCTGGTTTCCCAGAGCAATGTGTTATTTCCCTGCAATTGGACCTTGCGGTGGGAGTTGGAGGCTTTGCTTGCTCCTCCATTTGTGCCCCTTATGAACGCATTATGTGTGGCAAGTGGCCCTGCTGGGACAGTACCTTCTTTCTTCCGCTTTTTTTGTGGATGGTTACGTCTTGGTCTTGTTGGCTGATAAGGGGATGGGTGTGGTTTCTCAGCTTGGTGTCAGGGGCCTTCTGCGCTCTGGATGCTGACTACGGTGGCTGTCTTCCTGGGGCCCTCTGTGGTGGAGTTTGTAAGCCTGCGACTTGGTCCTCCCCTTTCTCGTTTGGGCATTCTATTGGGTTGCTGAGTTGTTTCCTCTATTTTCTGTGTTGGGTCACAGGATGTTGTCCTCTCTGTGGGAGTAAAGGTAGATCTGTGTAGGTTCTAGGCACTTTTTTATTGTTGTGTGTTTCTGACTCAGTTGTCTGTTTCTATTTACTTGCTATGTCCTCATTGGTTAAGAAGGAAGGTGAGGGAGGGACGGAGGTAATGCGTCCATTACTTATGGATAATGGCATTACTCCTAGTCCTACTCCTTTACCTTCCTCACAGTTCCTCCCAACCTCCTAGTACGTAGCAACTGAGTGTCTAGGTTGGTTTGTTTACATACAGGATGAGGAGGGGGCGAGGGGTGTTTTTATGTAGAAACGGGAGGGGTCTATTGGAGGCAAGGGAGCCTCATTGGTTAAGAAGAAAGGCGAGGGAATAGGACTAGGAGTAATTCCATTATCGATAAGTAATGGATGCATTACAAATGCACTAAAATGGCCGCCACAGATGTAAGCCATTCACAGCTGCCATCTAATTTTTAAAAAGTATTGGAAATGCAATAATCTTCACTGCCGAGACCTATTGGCTTTGCCAATGCTTGTCTTTGAAGTGTTTCACCACCCAGAAACCAACCTCCATCATAATGAAAGATAATGGATGATGTTTCCTAAGAGGATCTTCTGCCATTTTCAGTGAATTGAACACACAAATCTGTTAGTCTGGATGGGTTTTAAATGGGCTTTAGCCTTGTGTGCAGCAGTCTGTGTGCAGTGTGCTCTTGCTGAATTGAGCCACTTCAGCTAGCATGTGCAGCAGTTGAGCCATTTTAGGCTTCAGGTTAGAGCACAGATCTCCCCCATCATATGCTTAGTTGGCCCCATAACAGCGAGAAGAGACAGTGGAAGCAGCCATGGCTTATCATATGTGGGTGAGCCTTAAGATGTGACTTCCTTGTTACACTTCAGCCACTGACTTCACGTGCTGCACATGTCCCATTCCCTTGCTGCTGACTGCCTGTCCTGCCTCTCATAATACCAAATTCTTGGATTTACCCCCAACCATACACCACCCTATTTCTCAAGACAAAGAGAACTTGGGTGTCTCGAGGGCCACTAAAGGATTTGTTTTGTACAGCCCTACAATGTGTAAACATAATTTGAGCAGAGCTGGCTGTGAGGGAGCGGTAGTTGTGTACATAGTGCCTGGAAGGAGGAGCTGCAGCACAGAAGTTGCAGTGCACCAAACAACTTTAGAAAGACATTTAATTTAGTGATGCTATACATGGAGAAGTGATTGCTTACAGTGGAATCATCAATCTCCCAGGAAAAGGTTGCTAGGCTTTGTCTCTTTTGCATAGGAAAGGATGCTTGTATCTCTGTTGCAGCCTGGTATGTGCCTGCTCTGTGAGAGAGGGAAGCTTAGACTGCTGCCAACAGAGCGTCACATTTTCCCCGAGTGATAAGAGTGGAGAAGCACAATTTAAGCTCCACCCCTATATGCCACAGAAGCGCAATATTTACATGCATTAGCATAAAATATTTACTGTGTGTTTAATATTATTAATATTGACGGCAACACAAAATATTTAATTGAAGTGTATTCATTGTAGAGTTAAGACATTCACATGAGTTTGCATACTAATGTTTAATTTATACGTTAAGAATTGTAGTTCTTATGCACATTTATATCTGTGTATTTGGAGTTATATTGTATTTACGTAAAGTACCCTTTACGTGTAATAATGTATTTATCAAGGTCTTACATTTTTTGTAATTGTACATGCACTCCTAGATGCATATTTAATGTGTACATTTTCTGCTTTATTAAGTTAGCCTAACCAAAGGCCATAAGTGTTTGGTTTTCAGTGATTAACTTTCAATGGGAAAGTTTCTTGGATTGCAGTGTTTGGTGTTTTGTAGGTGCATTCACATGGTCTCATACCTAGAGAAAGGCTTAATGTGTATGAGAGATGCAGAGGCTAGGGAGGATAACCTTTGGAAAGGATGAGAGGCACTAACAAACCATAAGGGAGAACACCTATTCACATCCTATCTGCAGATGGGAGACATTCAAGGATGCCCTGATGTTTGAATTTTGGGAAGAGAAGGATCGAGTGAGGATGCCAATTCTTACTGTGCATAGGTGGAAAGTTACTGGAGTCGATCACATGAAACTCTTGAATGTTCAGTGGGTTTAACTAGTGTTCACACTTTAGTCTTTAGACCAGATTCCCTAGAGACTCTGAGGGGGTTACAAACGTCTCTGTAGTACTCTTATTGTGTGGCTTTATGCTATACAATTTTACTGATTTATAGAACTGCTACTGAAGTCTCCTCAATACTAATACCTTTCTGTTTGTTTGATTTAACTAGGTCCCTAATTTTCCATCTTTGATATTAGGATTAGTTTAGGCGATTTTGAATGTACTCATGCATAGACTGGAGGATCAAAATTGATATACTGATCACCAGATTTTGTTCCTTCATCTCTATATTCCTGCAACTGAGGTTCTTGTACGTCTTATATTGATTCGGCTTAATTTCATTTGATGCTTTGGATATCCTGTGGTGATATTGTATCTTTACAATATACTCTTGAGATCTATTTGCATCAGTTTGGCTCCTAATTTTTAATACAACTCATTTAACTTTATTGACTTTTTCCTAGTCCTTAATGTGTGGCCAAATGGGCTACACTGTCGATTGAATTAGTTGAATTTTTAACTCCTCTTTACCTCTCAGGCATCTAGAAAGGTTAATCTCAGGGTAAGTGGTAAGAATGGCCCAGTACTCCATCAGCATTTTGACGGAGTATTCTGCTGTACCAGTTCTGCAAGGATGTTGGTTTTGAACTAATGACTGGTAAGTAGAGTCCTCAACAAAGGTAGCCTCTCCAAGCCTTCATTTGTCTGGCTCTTCATTCTGGACTTTACATTCCGATTATCCTGCTAGATCATGCACTGTTCTTCTGCCTTTGAGCCTGTGTTGCAGTTTCAGCTTGTATGATACACTGTTCTTCCCCCTTTTATACCATGCACTACCACCCTATTGGCCTAGTGCTACTGCTCTCTGGACCAGAGTCTGAGCCTTTCCACACTATCTGCTGTTTCCCTGACAGACCCTTCTTACACCACCTTCTGAACCAGACATTACTCGCTCCCTGGAGCTTTCAAGTGTCACCCTTTACACCCAATATTGCTCACCCTGTATCCCATGTAGCTAGGTTTTGACCCTGCATTGTGTGCCTTGAACTCACACCCTGCAGTGCTTCGCCTGTCCCCAATGCTGCCTCCTGGAACTTGCATTTCTGCCTCTGGCCCCTACATGGCCACTCTACCCTTTTGGGCCGTATGCTGCTTCCATGTCCATTGAACTACTGCACCACTTGGCCTTGAACCTGTACGTCTCCCCTACCAGAGGACTTCATAATACTATCTCTCCATACTCTTTGTAGTTTTCCTTTGAACTTGTGCTGTGTAGAAGTAGATCCCCTCAGTAAGGACAGCAGGAGACACATATGATGAGTTGAATGTAGCTTTATTAAGACACAAAGTTGTAGAGACCCCATCCAGTCAAAGGACCAGCTTAACTGCCACTCAAGCAGTTCCAAGTCAGTGCTTTGCAACATACTCCACATTCCAATGCATGTAGAATATGGGCAACACGAAGGTTCAGGACACCACACTTCCTCTCCCTTCACCATCCAAAATAAAATTACAAACTTTGTACAAACTTACCCAAACAAAAACTGAATGAAACTGAGAAAAAAGAAAGAAGTAAATGAAACAGTATGGTTAATGCGCAGAACAAAACAGTAATAATTCAGGGTCTGCCCCCCAACATATTATTTGGGATGCCTTTAAGCCTTGGTTGAGGGGGCTATTAAAAGGGGCGGTAATCGGATGGGCCAGGTCAGAGAGGGAAGAATTGGTTAATTTAGAACAACAGATAGCGGGGGCTGAAGCTGACCTGAAAGCCAGACCTTATGACGATTCAGAGAAAGAATACTGGGTAAAGAGAGTGGCGGAGCGGCAGTTAAAATTTAAACTTAAAACAGAAGAAATTTTACATCAAAAGTGGGAGATAAGTAAAATGCGTGAGTTTGATCAAGGGGAGAATTGTGGTAAGCTCCTTGCCATTAAGTCACGGATCAACAGAGCTAGTACCTATATTAGCAAGATTAAAGTGGGCACACAACTTAATGAGGAGAAAGATGAAATAGAACAGGCTTTTACTGGGTTCTTTCAAGATCTTTATCATGAAGACCTCCAGGAGGTGGAGGAGTCTATTGATAGTTGGCTGGAACAAAAACAGCTTCCGAGGTTAACCGAGGCTAGTCAACAAGTCCTTTCTTTAGAAATAACAGGGGCTGAGATACTGGAAGTGTTTGATACGGCAAAAAAGGGGAAAGCTGCAGGCCCCGATGCAATCCCGATGGAGGTGTATTCTATGCTGAAGGATGAAATTATTCCAGTTTGGTTAAAATTGTTTAACAAAATATTAAAGGGTTCATCTCCCTTGCCGGTTTCATGGTCTGATGCAGTTATTACCCTGATTTTAAAGCCTGGTAAGGATCCCTTCCAGTGTCAATCGTACTGTCCAATCTCCTTATTAAACGTTGATTATAATTTTTTTGTAGGTATAGAGAATAAACGACTCTGTAAAATCTCGGCCCAGATAATACACGAAGATCAAAAGGGTTTCCTTCCGAGTAGACAAATGTCAGACTTGGTATATACTTTAGTTGGTACAGTGGATTTGGCTTCATCCAGGGGTCTTCCTCTGTCAATTATCACGGTCAACGTGGCTAAAGCCTTCGATCGTGTGAACTGGCTCTTTTTAGATAGGACCTTCAATGCTATGAGTTTTATTCCCGGCTTTCGAGAGGTTATTAAAAAAAATTATAGCACTCCTCGGGCCCGGATTTCAGTTCATGGAAATCTTTCTCCCATTGTTAACATAGAACGTGGCACTAGGCAAGGGTGCCCTTTGTCCCCTATTTTATTTGACATTTATATGGAGCCTGTGGCTCAGAGCTTAAGATCAAATAAAAAAATTGTTCCTTTCGAATTTGGTGGGTATATTAGGAAATTAGCCTTATATGCGGGCAATTTAGTTGTCTTCTCATCTAATGTGGACACCACCTTACATGAACTTATACTTGAAACTCAAACCTTTGGGAAATTCTTGGGTTATGAAATAAATAAAGATAAGACCGAGGTTATGGCTTGGAATATTGTTAATCAGGCTGAGCCAGATGCAACAGAACTTAGATACCTCGGAATTATAATAACTCAAGATCCCATGAAAAAACCAAAGGTCAATATAGAAAGAGTTTCTAAGGAAGTTGAGCTTCTTCTAAAAAGATGGCAGAATATTCCTATTTCTCACTATGGTCGGGTTAATTTGGTCAAAATGTGTATTCTCCCGAAGTATACTTATCTTTTTAATAACATTCCATTAGAATTCCCAAGAGCTGAGATTCTTAAAATTCAGGGCAGGATTTCTTCTTTTATCTGGGCAGGAAAAGGGATTAGGCTGTCCTGGAAAAAACTTAAGCGCAAACTAACACAGGGTGGTATGGGTCTACCAGACTTTCCAGGATAATTCCATGGAAAGTGACCTACAAAACCAGATCCCAAGGAAGAAAGAAGTTGCTTTATGGTACAATTATCTGCTGGCTGCAGTAGAACAAGGGATGGAAAAGCCTTACCAGGCCTGGGAGAACTACTTGCCTAGCGAGGAATGAAAGAGTTATGGCAAGTACCTAATGACCTGCTTTATTGTGTGGTTAAATCTGGTGCACTCAGGAGAAATCATTTTTTCACACTCCATAGGATATACTGAACCCCTCTTAAAATTTCCAAATTGAAGGCTGGAGGAGAAGCTAAATGCTGGAGGTGTGGTTTCCAGAATGCGGATGATGTCCACATAATTGCGTCTTGCCCCAAGTTACACGATGTTTGGTCGGATGTGGGTAAGACTATCTCCAGGGTCATGGGTACGGAGGTGGAGGTAAGCCCAACTCTTATTCTCTTTGGTTTTGTGCCCAGGACGGGTGGGATACGAGATCACCTTGGTCCCCAACATAAATTAGTATTCTATCTGATTTTGATGGCCAGGAGAGAGATTTGTACCTTGTGGCGTCAGGAAATATCTCCTAGTTGGAATGCTTGGTGGAATTCTGTTAAGTATTACCGAGCTGTAGATCAGAGGGTCAACGTTTTCAGGGAAAGGCCTGACATTGGGCTGTTTTGGAATTGGTTGGATGACCCTTCTTGAGTAGTTTTTCTGGGTTACCTAAGTTTACTTCTGAGTATAGGAAAACTTCCAATGATTAAAACCTCTGGTTCAGCTCAAGTTGAGTATAAACGGGTACCCCCCTGTTTGGAATACTTCAGCTGAGACTAAGTACCACCAAATAGTTATCTGCGCCCGTGGTGGGACAGGTCGAGAGGTGGCAGTAGCTACGGAGGTCATATGAGGAAAAAAAAAAAAAAGCAGAACAAAACAGTGCATGACAGATGTGCTAAGAAACATAATCTTGCAAGTGGCGAGGAATGCGCTTCAAGTGACCAGGCCTACCACCTCTTTTATTCACAATGGGATCCTCTGGAACTGCACGAGCCACTGCACCTGCAGTGGAGGCAGAAAGAGCAGTAGGTCCAATTGGACATTTCGCCAAATTCCAGACTCTGTAGTCACTTGTCTTTATCGCATTCTTCAAGACTTTAATTACCTTAAAGTGCCCACTGAATTTGGAAGTACCCCCACCTTTCCTGGGAGACTTAATATTGACCCAGTCACCCACATTGACAATGGTATCCTTCACCCCCTTTCTTTCATCATACCAAACCTTCCTTTTATTCATCACCTCTCTTTCTCTTTCCTTCCAGCCTTCAGTTCTTCTTACTTCACTATCCACCAGCAACCTCTTTGAGGTAACCGACAACGGGCCAACTTTTGTATTAGGAACCTTTCCTTTGAACATACGAACGGGAGCTACTCCAGTGAAGGAATGGGAAGTAAACCGATACTCTTGCAACTTATTTTTTACAGCCAATTTCCAACTGTGACCACAAGCAACCACTTGTTGCATGGTCTCCTTGAGCACTTTAATAAATCTCTCTACTACACCATTGCATTCTGGGTGATAAGGAGCATCCCTCTTGTGTCTAATTCCCTTAGAGCTCAGAAACTCTTATATGACCCTAGACGTGAATTGGACTCCGTTGTCTGACAAAAGCATAAGCGGAAAACCTTCACATTCAAAAAGTTCTTCTAGGAATTCAATTATCACAGAAGACTCTACAGAATTAACAATTTTGATGTCAGCCCACCGAGAAAACATGTCAATGCAAACAATGACAAATCGGTCTTGAGTCCTAAGCCGCACAGGACCCAAAATATCAATAGAAATGTCCGTCCAGGGACCAGAGGCTTGTTCCCTAATCACCATGGGCTGTGTTCTGCATTTCAGAACCCTGTCCAAACAAGCACACTCTGCGCATTCTCTCACTAATCTTTCCACATACACATCCATACCTGGCCACCAGTAAGCCTTCCTGATCCTTTCCTTAGTTTTTGCAATTCCCATGTGTGCAGCATGAGCACTTTCAATCAACTTGTCTCTCAACATAAGTGGCTGAATGAGTTTGCTACCACGCATGAGAAGACCGTCTACAACAGCAAGATCCTCCCTAACATTCCAAAACCCCTTGAGCTCCTCCTCACAGTCCTTCTTCTCACACCATCCACCATTAACAAAAGAGATGACTCACTGTAAGACAGCATCACACACCAAACTTTCTCTCCATACACTCTCAGAAATGATTAGACATACATTGATTTCTTCTTCGAATTCCTCACCACCAAACCGCTCAACGTCATCTGTCAAATCACCATCTTCACCGTTGAGCCTCGAAAGACAGTCTGCCAAGACATTGTTAGAACCAGGCAAAAAAGAAATATCGAAATCAAATTCTTCTAAGGCAACCACCCATTTTCTTATGCGATGGGAAACAAAGTATATTCCTTTCTTTGAGAAAACATCCTTAAGAGGTTCGTGCTCAGTAAAAATCTTAAATTTCAATTTAAACAAGAACTTCCTGAGCTCACGCACTGCCTAGAACACACCAAGAGTCTCCACTACTGAATAACTACATTCCGCACCCCTCAACAGCCTGGAAATCAACAAAATGGTTTTCTCCTCTCCATCAACCTTCTGCAACAGAACAGCAACCTAACCACTTGCGCTCGCATCAGTCATAGTGTAAGAGACTTTCGTGGGGTCAAAACTACCTAGACAAGGTGCATTATTGAGGTGTTCCTTGATGCAAAGAAATTCCTCCTCACAAATCTTCGACCAAACAAACTCACTCCCCTTCTTCAGCAGTGATCTTAGACACAAAGGGGCATATGTATCAAGCTATTTTGAGGTCGCAAACACTGCAATTCACAAAAAAACAGTGTTTGCGATCGCAAAATAGACTTGTCCTATGTATAAAATAGGTTCGCAGTGCAAAATAGGTATTCGCTAATTTTGCGAATACCTATTTTGCGAGCCCAAAAATGTGCAAATAATTATTGTGAAATCACAATTAGCGACACTCTATTTGCTATATTCGCAAATAGAGTAATCACAAATTGCAAATTCGCAAAGAAATGTATTAAAAAATCGCAAATTGTGAATTTACTAAAAATCGCAAATTTGTACATGGATTTTACCACTAACTCAAGGCAGGTGGTAACCAGGTGCAACCTATTTAATCAAGCCCACTATGCAACAGGGACTTCCACAATGGCAGCACTGTATGTGATAGCCTGGAGGATGCGAATTCGAGCTGCAGCACAGAGAAGGAGGTGACAGGAACGGATCTTCAGAGTGTGCATCACTCTGTTCCAGCAGACTGACGAGGAGATCCATGAGAAGTATAAGCTAGACTCAGCTACCATTATGGACTTGATAGATGAGCTAAAACCCTTGTTGGAACAACCAACACGCAGGACCCAAACTATTCCAACCCATGTGCAGGTCCTGTGTTCACTGCACTTATGGCATCTGGGAGTTTCCAAGGGGTGATAGCAGCAGTAGGAGGGGTCTCCCAGAGCTTCCTGTCGCGCTTCTTCCATGCATTCTTGGATGCAATGGTACAGAGGCTACATCATCACATCCAATTCCCCAGCACACAACAGGCATTTCAGAAAACAAAACAGGACTTCTGTCAGATTGCCCAATTTCCCCATGTCATTGGCTGCATAGATGGAACCCATGTAGCCCTCTCACCCCCATCAAACAATGAGTATGTATTCAGGAACTGCAAATCTTATCATTCACTCAACATATAGGTCATCTGCAATGCTAAATATATCATCACCGTTATTGTTGCAAAATACCTTGGCAGTACACACGTCTCCTTTATATTTAAACACAGTGGGATATACAGACGTCTCACTGGTGGCGATTTTGGCGAGGGCTACCTGCTAGGTAAATGCATGTCTAACACTCTAACATACAGTTAAGGTCTGAAGTGAGAGGACAGTGATTAACCTCATGTCTTTCATCCTGTAGGAGACAGTGCATAGGTTGTGTGAGATTTCATCCTAACACCGTACCTCAATCCAGCCAATGCAAGGGAGCGAAGATATGATTGTGCACACAAATCTATGTGCTGTGTAATTGAGCCAACATTTGGGATACTAAAGAGCCGGTTCTGCTGCCTGCATAAAAGTGGAGGAGCACTACACTACAGCCCAGATAGCTGCTGCAAGATTGTGGCTACTTGTGCCATGCTCCACAACATAGCAACTAAAAAAGGCATTCCAGTTGAACTTACTGATACAGATTCATCTGCGGATTAGGGCCCAGGTCCACGTTGCAGACCAGCAGGTGGTGTAGAGGCAGCTGTGGGTCGACAGAGACGTGATGAGATAACACAAAACTATTTCTAGGTGAGTAATGAGGACACAATGCAAAAGATGATTTGTGCATGACTGTGTTTTATTATTCCTTTAGCTGCAGGTAAATATCAATCACACAGCCTAAACACACACTTTATGTGTGTCACAATATGTTGCACATGTTATGCCCACAGTGCATGGATGAAGGCCAAACAGAAGTCCACATGCATTGGGTTGCTGCACCCATTGGCATCTGGTGTGGTGACAGTTTATTTTTTGCGTGCATGTCCTGCTGTCGCACGCTCAGTTTGCTGACTGCTCTCCCTTGAGGCATCCAGTGTTGTTCCCTGCCTCGCACTGCGCCGTCTGTGTTCGGCAATTGGTGGGGTGATGCTGCTTCTGCTTGAGAGCTCCTCACTATCCCCTTAGCCCAGGAGTCCAGTGCCACCTATGGTGCTGTCTGCATCTGTTTTACAGCATTTGTCACCTGCACCAACCCTTTGGCCACATCCTGGCTGCAGTGTGCCATTTCAACCTGCATGCTTACTGAGCGACGTGACAGCAGGGAAGTGGCAGTATACAGGCGGTTGACCGCCTTGCTGTAAGTGTCCAGACGGCTGTAGAGACTTTGTCTCCCCCTGCGTCTGGCTACCTGGTCTCTCTTCATGGTGGCACCCAATTCTTTAATTGCGCCCGCCATTTCCCTGATGCCCTCCTTCAAGTCACTCAGGTTATGGTTTACAGACCCCAGCTGCCGGTGTATTGACCTCATTGATTTCGTTTGCAGCGCTGTACCTTTACCATGGTGCCTCCAGTCCGGCAAACACTGTGTGATCCTCAACAGCAGCTGCACTGGTGGTTGCCTTTATCCTGCGTCTCCTGCATGTTTCTTCCCTACCGTGCACGGGGGCTGTTCTTGGACCTGTTCTGCACGCTGTACCTGGTCTGGCTGGGCCTCATCCCATATGGACTCTGGTTCTCCCTCTAACAGTGAAAGTGGAGGCACAATATGACGCTGTCTCCGAGGGACAGGTTTTGGCAGCGTGGTTTGCTCTGTGTCCTCTTGCCCTGCCTGGTCCTCTGTATGTGCTGCCTCCTCAGCTCCTGAACTGTCATCCTGTGTTTCAGGTAGAACTGTAAATGAAAAGGCACATTTTAATTGTGTGTTCTGCTTCACATTGTTCACTGAATAAAGCTTTCTGATTTTAGGTTAGCTAAATACTGTCTAGCCTTTTTTGCCTTTACTGATTTACTTCTACTGATTCTACATTGCTGTGTCTCATTGCTCCACTGTATGATGCGTGTGACTACATCTCCCAGGATGCATTGCTGGGTGTGCTGCAAAAAGTGTAATGGAGTTGCATTTTTACTTTGTTGTTGGTGCATTCCTGAGTGTGTGATTGAGATGGTAATGTGTCAGGGATGATTTGGCATGCATCTTACCTTGTCTGGTGTTGGGAGGGTCGGGGCGTTCGATGTCAGCCACACCACTGACACTCTCTGGCTGTAGGGTGGACTCCATCAACTCCTCAAGGGGCATAGATTAAATTTCAGTGGATGTTTCCCCGCCAGGCTTCTTTGCCTCTTCCAGCCTGGTTGCCACCTTGTCCTTGGACCTGGAGTGCATATCGTACCAGTGCTTACGCAGGTCAGCAACAGAGCACTGGGTCACACTGATGGCATTGACCTTTACCTGGATGTCCAGCCATATTTTTCTTTTTTGTGACTCTGGCACATGGAGTGATTTTTTGCCAAAGAGCAACTCATGGCTAATGACCATTTCTTCTGTGAGCACCTCCTGCTCCCTTTCCTTGATCTTTTGTTTCCTTTTCCTCCTAGCCTCCTCCTTATCCTTTTCTTTCTCCTGGGTATCAGTTTGAATTTGTTGCAGTACAAAGTTGTTTGCTTCTCCTCCCAGCCTTTCACACAGCCTCAAGCAACCAGGAACAGCATGAGTAGTCACAATTCCTGGGCGTGATGTCATCAAGCTGCACTTGAATGGAAGATTCTCTATTTTTGCGATTCCTTATTTGCAATTAAGGAATCGCTAATAGCGAGTTTGCAACCGATTTTTGCAAATTTTTTGGTAATCGCAAACATTTTGCGATTTTTTATTTACATCGCATTTTGCGATTCTCAAAATGCAATTCGCAAAAAATCGCATTTTGAGAATTGCAAATTCTGATTTTCATACATATGCCCCAAAGTTTTCCCAGCAAAATTTGGAACACATTTGTGACAGAACTCAGCCATACCAAGGAATTTGACTAGCTCCTCCTTATTTGAGGGAGCTCGAAGATGGTTGATGGAACTTACCAAGGAAGCTTTAGGCTTAATACCAGCAGAGGACAGAGAACGACCAATATACTCTATCTCTTTCACATCAAATTTGTATTTGTCCACTCTAAGAGTGAGACCTGCATCATTAAACTTTTTTAAAACAGCCTTAAGCCTTGGGTCATGTTGCTTTATATATCCACACCAAAGATGAGTACGTCATCTTGGTACACTTTGACACCATGGAGGCCCCTACGAATGCCCTCCATAGCTCTCTGAAATACTAATGCAGCCGAAATGAGGCCAAAGGGCATTCTCAGAAACCTAAAGGTGCCAAAAGGTGTGACAAAGGCCGTAAGGTGTTGGGAACTAGGGTGAAGCATGACCTGGTGGTAAGCGGAGGTAAGATCTAAAGAAGAGACATTTTTTGCCCCTTAAAGTGAACACAACATCTCAGTTATATTAGGCAAAGGGTAGTGGTCAACAATGACAGCTCTATTGAGTTCTCTTAAATCCACACAGAACCAGGCCTCACCATTGGCCTTGCGAGCCATCACAACTGGAGAGACCCACTCTGTTGTCTCAACTTCTTGAATTATCCCCTTGGCTAAGAGTTAATCCAATTTGGTGTTCATGCCCTCTCTAACCAATAGGGGAACATTCCTGACTTTGGCAATCTTAGGAATGACATCAGACTTGCTCCTTATGCAATGCATGTAGTTTTTTAAGCAACCAAGATCACTTGCAAAAACAGAAGGGAATTCCTTAATCCAATCACGATTGGAGTTGTTCACCACCCTGACAGGAGGTAACTCTTTCAAACAAACAGAGGGACATTCATTGGGATCAAGAAACACATGCAAGTCTCTCTGATGAAACCAACTTATAAACGAATCACCCTTCATTGAGACATAGACCTTGTCAGGAATAACCCTTCCCTTGAAGTCAATCGTTCCCCAAAAATAGCCAAGTAATTGTATATATACACCACCATATCCTTTCGGCCAAATGTCTGGTCTTAAAAGAGTAACCTTGCCCAAAAGATTGCATTCATAAAAGTTCTTGGGAACCAGTGTAATCTTGGCCCCAGAATCAAAGAGCATTTCGATAGGAGCATTGTTGACCAAAATAAGTTAATGTGGACCATTGCTAGCATCACCTGTAATTTGAAGGATTTCAACTTCCTCCAGATCTTTGTCATAAAAATCAACCTCACTGACTTTTTTATGTTCTTTGGTTGAACGGCAGCATTTAGAGACATGTCCTATTTTTCCACAAGCTTTACAAACAGCTTTCCATCCTGGACATTCTTTAAAATTTGCCAAGTGACCAGGGTTACCACATCTGAAGCGCTTCCCTTGAAAATGTTTTGAAATGAGTACCTTTTGAGTGGGAAAGGATTTAGGTTTGGTAGACCTGTCTACAACAACTTTAACCTCAGTGTTTTCCTTCTTGTCATTTGAGGAGTCCTTACGTATAACATCAATACAAGCCTTGGAATGCTCATGAGTTTTGGCTATGGTGAGAACCGCTTGAAGAGAAGGAGAATCCTTTTGCCACAAGGCATCTCTTGCTTTATCTAGTGTACATCCAAGCATGAATTGGTCTCTTAAACGCTCTTCCAAAGTAGAGTCAAAGTTGCAGGTGGAAGCTAATTTGTGTAAAATGGTCATATATTGTTCAACAGTTTCATCATGTCTTTGCATTCTTCTTCCAAAATGGTAGCATTTAAGAACAGTGCTTACTTTAGGAAGATAGTGTGAATCTAGTTATTTTATGCAAATTTCATATTTGTTTAGTGAGGCAGCATCATCATTAGATAGATCTGGAAGATGTTTGAAGATTTCTTGTCCTTCAGATCCCAAGCAATGCAGTAATAAAGAAGTGCGTCTCTCTGAACTTAACGATGTACCACAAACACGAGCATAATGTGAAAATATCTTTTTCCATTTAAGCCATGAAAGTGGAGGATCACCAGGAGTGATTCAGAAGAAGGGAGGGGCAGTAACATTTTGCATGGCGATAAACTGTGTGTGTCAGCGTTTAAGAAGACTCCAGGGGACACACAGTGCGTAACTAGTAAAAGTATCCAGAAGGCTTTTACTAGTTGCATGTGGAAAATGCAACGAGAACACTTATGAAAAGGCTGTGCGTATCAGCGGTTAATTAATCACCTGTGTTCAAGATGCAAACATTTCAGAACACATACGGAAAGGCTCTGCGCATCAGCGGTGAGTGAATCAGCTACACGCAAGTAATAAATAAATCAGAAAAGGCTGTGCACATCAGCGGTTAATTAATCACCTGTGGGCAAGATGCAAACATTTCAGAACACATATGAAAAGGCTGTGCGCATCAGCGGTGAGTGAATCAGCTGCACGCAAGTATTAAATAAATCAGAAAAGGGTGTGTGCATCAGCGGTTAATTAATCACCTGTGTGCAAGATGCAGACATTTCATAACACATATGAAAAGCTGTGCGCATCAGCGGTGAATGAATCAGCTGGTCACAAGTATTAAATAAACCAGATAAAGCTGTGCGCATCAGCGGTTAACTAATCACCTGTGCACAGGAAAACAGCTGTGCATGTAATAGGAGAAAGACGGTCCAGGTTGCTAGGCAACGAACAGCTAACAACTTAAGCTACCTCCTAAAAATGGCCGCACGCTACAAGACGGCATGACGTGGAGGGAGCGTCAAGTCTCGAGCTCTCCAAATAGACCAGGAAGAGAAGTCTTGAACGCTTCTCCTCGCGCTTAGGTATGCAGCATGAAGATGAGCAAGCAGACAGTGAGGCCCCCGCACCCACCCAAGCACCGAGGTGATCGTTGAAAGGCGTTGCATGGGTTTGTTGTGCGTGTGACTTTAGGGACCCTCACAAGCTCAGAAACTGTACCCTCTTGTACCCAGGGACCCCTGAACTTCAATAGAAAACGGGGCCAAGGGGATGCAGAGATGAAAACAGAAGTCCCAAACCAACCACAGTTCCTCCTTACTTGAAAAGACGCCTTGAAGCTTGGAAGGTGACTTAGAGACCCCATCGAGTCAAAGGACCAGCTTAACTGCCACACAAGCAGTTCCAGATCAGTGGTTGGCAACATACTCCACATTCCAAAGCATGTAGAATGTGGACAACATGAAGGTTCAGGACACCACATGCTTCTTCCTCAGTCCCTGCTCTGCTCCCATTATCACTGGCCTTTTTCTCTCTGGAGCCTGCAATGCTCCTCTACCAATTTGGACTTCGCACTACTTCCCTATCTCTTTGGACCATTGGCTGCTCTTTCTTTTTTGGCGACTACACTACTGCTTCCCACATCAATGGACATTGTGGTGCTATGTTCACTCTGTGCTGGCCCTACATCTTTATTTCCTGTGTTGCTTGTTCCCTTGTCCCTGCACTGGACCAAACACTGCCTGAACTGTGATGCAGACTTTACCATGAGTTGGTGGTCTCCCTCCTGGACTCTATTAGTCTCCCGACCCTGGAGCTGGCATTGAGGTCATAGCACTCCTTTGGCAGTGCAAGTGTTTGGGATTTTGTCTGGAGAAAATGTATTCACCAAACTTTCCTAAGGTCTAACATAGGTAGAGAATGGGCAGAAGCTGTGCAAGCTTCATTATATATGGAATTATACATCACGCCTACTATCCATGTGCTTCCTCTACTCAACCTTGGAAAATCCTTTTAACAGACAAAAAGAGAATGATTGTCATTGAGGATCCTTATTTTCTCTGTATTCTCTCTAACCTTTCTTTCTTCTTCTATAACTTTATTTTTTGCTTATAAAGTTTTCTTTCTTTCCTTTGTGTAATATAATATCCTATCTTTGCAATCTCTTTCTCCTTTCGTTTCCCTTCTCTGTCTCTTCCCCTTTAATTCCTGCGTTCTTTCCCTTGCCTCATTCCCTTCTAGAATGTGGTTCCTTTTGTATCAAGGAGTATTCCTCCTTGAGCCTTGAGCTGTGCAGTTCTCCTTGCTGTGGGTCCTGCTTACTTTGCATCTTATTCTTAAATGAATAAATTCTACTAACTGGATGTCATCTTTTTCTTCGTCGTCCCCACGCTACACTTTGCTCTCTATATCCTTATATTTGCCTCCTGTGGAACTTTAAAATTTGGAACCACATTGGAGGCAGGCCCCTACCCTGCCGACTTTGGTATCAACAAACCGCAAATGACAAATGCGGTATGTACAAGTGTTTTCGTCATGTTTAACCAATGAATTCACCGTATATATATATATAATACTACATATTGAACCCTCGGGTTCCATATTAGAACAGTAGCCATTTTTGTGATTGCCCTCACATAGGCTGTGTGCTAAGGCCATGCCTAGGCCTAAAGGACACGTACACCTTCTGTGACTTCTCTGTGACCTGTGCAAACTGACTCCACTGCCCGAGGTCAGCCCTGTCCGGCCGGTTCCTTTTACTGCGGCCAACTGGGATAAGCATCAGGGCCCGAGGCATCATAAATTCCTTCTTCCCACACGAACCCTGACTAATCTCTTTCACATCTGACTCTGTTTCCTACTTTATGGCTTGTTTTACGAGCAGGAGGTGCCCGTTTTATTGGGGTCTGCTGATATCTGATGAGGGTTCTGAGCCTTGCTGGGTTAAATGATTGAGGGCTGAACGAACTGAAATGTGGGATTGTCATCATGACTCTGCCTTTTCTTTGAAGCCAAAATATGTGAATAACCACTTGTAAAACAGGGGCGGTGTTGCCCAAAGCGGAATATTCTGTATAAAAGAGAAGACTGCTTTTTGTTCTGGAGACTGCCTCATTCAGTTGCTAAGGCTTCTTTGCGACGTAGTCTCACTCAATTGAGTTAATAAAGATGTCTTTTCATACTTCAGCTTCTTTGCCAAGTTCTTTGTTATATTACTTGCGCCATGAAAATTTGAAGTACCGCAGTGTGGTCCAAGACAGGAAGTACTCGAAGTCATAGGGTGCTACCCCTGGCACCGCTGGGGTCCTAAAATCCCCAGTACTTCAAATGACGCCCAACGTGGGGCATCAATACAAGTGACTATCTGGAGGAGCGATCTTGTCAGAGGACAGAAATCTACTGGGGAGAACAGGACAGAAATCCACTAAGCAGGTACTCTGAGCACCGAGGTTCTGGGGGATTCTTTGTCTCTGCAGCCCAGTATATCTCTGGTCTTTCTGACTTTGACTCTCCAAAAGATGTCACTCCCGATTAGAACCCTTTTTGGCGTGAGTATTATAAAAGACGTTTGGTTATGTAGAACTTGACAGTTAGAATTTGGATAACCTTTTGATTAGTAAAAATAAGAATTAAGTATAAGTGGGTCGCTCCCAGTCCTTTGGTTCTTTGTCTTTGATTTGGTTATCGCAATTACCGAAGCCGAGGGGTTGGTTTCTTGGTTTGTTGATTTGGTCATTGCAATTACCATACCCAAGGGTCTCGCATATTTGCGAGTGTATTGGTAGAGATAAACCCTTGAACTTTGAAGCTAGATTAGTGAGTTATAAGATGCCTGATCTTAGCAAGTTTGAAATGTAGCTTTGGAACTGTGAAATTTGTGTTGGCCAACTTTTGGTTTGTATAGGTTTGGATATGCGAATTGCAATTTGTGTAGGCAGGTAATGAGGAGATATTTCTCCATTTGGTTTAGTTGAACGGTGCATGTACGAAAAGTACCTTAAGCACCATTTTCATTATAATACTTGCGTTTTCCGCAGTATTTTTGGCATGCCTGTTTGTAAGCTCACATGGAAAAATGTGTTGCTTTTCCTTTTTGGAAGGTACCATAGTTAAAATCGGTTAGATTTGAAAACATATTTCTTCCTTGGTGATTTGTACCCCCAGGGAATTAAAATATGACATAATACAAAACAAGGATCCTTCGTTCTGCGCAGTTTTATGAATAAAGATATGCAGAACGATTTTGTTTGGTGTTCTGCTAGGCAAAGCTAGTGAATTGAGTGCATTCACTACTTCTTGGACATGCATCTGTCTGTTGGGCTGTTTATGCAGCCTTTTGGAACACTATTGAGAAGCGTTTCTTGTAAATATGACTTACAACTAGTATTTTGGTTCAAGTTATAGTCTGTGAGCTGTTCTTTCTTTTTGTCCTGCGTATTGATTTGTAAGTCAACTGTGTGTTTAAATGTCTATGTGGTTTTCTCATTAGTGCAATCTCTGTAAGTAAATTGCGACGGCGCTATTTATGAAAAATGGCTAAAGCGTGCGGTACTGTATGTTTGACCCCTTTCTGTTTATGTCTGAAATGAGCTCAACATGTGTTTGTGGGTTTTCTGATGTTTTCAGTCTGTTAAGCAAAATGTTGATTAATTAATGTTAAGTAGAAACTTAGGAAAAATCCAGAAATGGACAATGTGATGTGCTAAAATAGCTATATGTTGCTCTTTAATTTATAGAATGAGCAATTGTGCACATATACAAAACTGCCGTTAAATGCTTAAAGGATAAAATTAGAAAACACATTCAATAGACATGAAGAAGGCCCCAAAAACGAAATTATCTATTTTTGCAAAAATAAAATAAATTTACAGCGTTTTCCTTAGATGCATTGTATTAGATGTTCACAGGCAAACTTTTCAGCTGCAGTATATTTGATAGAAATGTTCATTCAGCCAGCACCTTCCCAGTTGAACATGGGTGGAATTTTGCATAACCGTCCTTTTAAATGAAAGTGGCGCAAAAATGTGACGCGTTTCAAGTTGGGCTTATTCGCTTAGGCTTGTGAGTTAATGTGTCCAAAATGATAGGCAAGAGATGCAGCTTGCTTTTTATACATGGAATTATCACAAAAACGAATAATGGTTTTTTTTTTAAAGAAAATTATTAATCATGGAAAAATTATTTTAAAAAAAATAAGTGCTTTTCAAAATCGTTTTTTAATATTTATAAAGCTTAATACTCATACTATGACCTCCTAGCATTAAAATTTGATTTGAGTTGTGTTGCATCACTAAAATGACAAGCATTCGCGTGTACAATTTTCCCTTGGCGCAGGCGCAAACAAGGTCATTTTTATAAAGTATAAGTTATTATTTCCAATGCCTGACTCATGGGTTATGTAATAGACATTCTGGTAATGCATATTATGCAAGAAAATTGTAGGATATTCATTTTTTAATGCCTAAAATATCAAAGTCCAATTTGGGTAAAAACACTGTTTAAACTGCATTTTCTTTCATTCAAAGTACTTTTTAAAGTGTCTCGGACTTCAGTAAATGCATACGTTTAGGTTTGATATATATTTACAGATTGTGCCTTCTTATGATTCACTGTGTCAATGTGCCAGTACAAAGGCTTGTTTTAATATCAGGGTTGAAGGTTCTAACTTCAGCTGGGCCTACTGAGACGTTCATTCATTTAAGATTGATGAAATGTGTACCATTACATAGGATTGCAACAAGCATTTATTCTAAAAACTGGTATGCGTGTTATTAAGTTTTGTGAATTATTCACAGTAAATGTAGTTTAATAATCTGGGAATAGAGATAATTTTTTTAGCGCCTAAAAAGGAGAGATTATTTTTCAAAATAGAGTGAATTATTGCAAGTTAGGAGGAATTAGGAAGGCCTTCTGGCTTTGACAAATTCAGAGTGGCAGAAGCTGGGGGCTAAGAGAGCTGCAGAGGCTGGCTCAAATTACGCTGCTGAGATGCTATCTTTAGTTTTCCAGTAAACAATGGAGTAGGCTGCCACGTTGACATTTATGACCTTTTAAATTAGGGCCTTGCCTCTGTGGAATGCAGAATGACCTTGCTACACGGGCCTCTAAAGGTGGGGTTTCTGGTTTCTCCATAACAACATCACTAAAACTAAAAGAACTTAATTCCAAAGGGAAAATATAGAAAAGGGGTTTCTTTGAAAGCCCAAACATCATGTTAAATGCTTTGCAGAACTGATACATTTGTGTCTCGCTCTAAAAAAAAAAAAAAAAAAAAAATAGAATGATGCCTGCTATTAGCTCTTATTTAACAGAAAACGAAGTGTTGCATTAAGTCTTAGACAGAAAATAAGATTCTAAAATTTTTTAAGGCTACATGCCTAAGTGAGAACGTATTGCCAATTAAGACTTCTTTTTCACAGTGGAAATTGTAGGTGCCAAATTAATATGGAGTGTCATGTAACGATTTTTACTTTCAGAAAGGTAAAACTACGGTGGCTTCATGTGGCCAGGTAACTGACAAGAGGGTAACAGTTAAGTAAAGGAAATTTATTTTTGTGCATTTGGTCCTATCATGAATTGTTCTTGCTGGTCCTGTACGTTAGAAGAGAAACAGTAAAGTTATATTTGACAGCAGATTTCCATTGCCTGGTGATCTGCTGTCAAAAGGAGGGTAAGGATTTTTAACCTGACTAATTAAACAGGCCCAAATATTGGGTTTTGGGCTGCATGTTTTCAGTGCATAAAAGTACATGACATGGTGTTGTGTGTCACCGCTTACTCACATATGCTATTGTTTTGTCTATGCAAGTATATCTGATGGCTTGACGTTTTGTGTGTTTTTATTATTTTTTTGCATGTTTTCGTTGTTTTTGTTGCTGCTTTTGATACTATTACAAGTTTACCTGTGTTGTGAGGGGATGGTCATAAAGATGCCCATCGCTACGCAACAGTTGGTTGAACTTGTTCTGGTTACTAAATTCCACAGCTAATGATATTTCATGCTGTGAACATGAGAGACAACACTTCACCAGTGCATGTCTATTTGGCTATAATAGTATTGAAGGAAAATAAAAGAGATATACAGGATCGAAGTGTGTCACCTGTAGTTAGTCACGTTACTGCCCCGTCCCTTAAAGGAACAGGCAGCCTTATATTTATGTATCCTTGATTGGACCTAAGGATGAAATTATAGATCTGTGACTCAAGGTGGCCTAATTTCTATATTACATTAGTTAGTGATGTTTTGCTTCCTAAGTAGCATATGGCTTTTGTTCCTTAAAAGAAAACTAGGTTTTCATTTTCCCTGAAGAAGGAACTGGAACATTACCTAAGATTACCGTATATGGTGTAGCCACCAGCGGTAGAGTTAAAATGTATGTAACTTTGGCCTTTGTGTATCACCCGTACTCTTGGTGTTGTGTCACATGCCTGACTATCACCCAAATAATTTTTGGTCTTCCTATAGATTTCTTTCTTTTGTTGCTTCTCCCCTGACCAATGTCGCATCATGCTTAGTTATTGGGGATTTTAGTTGTGTCCTAGTTCCAATTCCCTTTTCCGTATTCCTTTCACCAGTCAGCCCATTTATTATTGTAGGTGTATTGTTCAGGTACACACTTCCAGACTGCAGTGATGCACCAGGAACCTCCATATTATGTATAATCCTTTTTTTTTTATGACCAGACTGGTTTTCAAGAATTGTCCTTAGGCCTGCTTCAATGTTTTCCAGCCTGACTGTCAGGGTAGCGATAGACTGGTTAACTGACTCAAGTATATTATATTATAGTAAGACAAGTTTTCCATCACAATAAGAGATAACTTACGTTTACCTTTTTTGAACATGACGAATTTTCAATGTCTATTTTTAATGTGGTTTTTTACCCTTTTGTTCCTGCTGCTTTAATTTTTGGTGGGATCAGATGTGTTCTAATCATGCAAATATCAGGACCCTCTAGTTCTTGTCTTTTGTTTGCATATTTGACTATTAGCCTGTGTATTGCATATTGCACCTGATGTGAAAGTTTTCTACATGCCCATGATAATCTGTACCATGTGATTTCTCTATTGAGATGTTCTAAGATAAGGAATTTAGGAACACCTAGATGAAATCATTGAGAAAAAAAATGTGTTTGCCCCATTAGACAATTATTATTATTATTATTATTATTATTATTATTATGTGTTCTTATATAGCGCTCAACTTACCCTTGGGCATCTTGGCGCTTGCATTGGGAACCCGTCCTGGTTTTTCCCTGTGAGATAACCCGTACTGGGCATCCCCAAGGTGAAAGCCAGGCATCCCGCCGCGGGGGGGCCGTTGTGGAGATTAAGCAAGCTTGTTGCCCAGAGCTGCATAGTGTGAACTCGTGCTTAGAGTGGGCACCGAAGCGAGAATTATCGAGTCCGTGGACAATTGGGCTCCGGACCCTGCCGCGTCGGGAATTGAACCCTGGTCCCGGGTCTGACCTCTGCTTCAGGGTATGCCTCCTCTAACCAGTGAGCTACACTTCTCCACAATGCCACCATATGTGAAGACATCCATTAGATAGAATTCTCGTGTAGTTATCTACCCTTAGATGATGGAGGCTCTCACACGGAAACCCAATGGAAAAGCTTAGAGGCACTGTTTTGCCTACTGCCTTTATATTTGTATTGCTTTTTGAGAATGACAGTGTATTCTAGACCAAAATTGTCCCATGGCGTGTGGCCACTCCTTTGAAGATCACAGGCCGCCTGTTTACAGTCCCCTTGTTATACAATGAACTGTATAAAGCATCGCACTTGCTTTATCAGAAGGCGTTCAACATCAGAAAAGAAGGGGGAGCTGGTTTTGCCACAGAACCAGAATTTCAGTGCACAAGAGCGCCTGTCATGTGCTGGTAACCTCTGACAGTGTGCAGTCCCTTGAGCCCCTTGGCCTGAGTTTTTGGCCACACACCCCCCCTTTCCTTTGAACCAATGGAAGTGCAGTGCACCGGCGGATCCAAGATTGACAAAAGGCACTAATTCTAGGGCCCATGAAAGAGCAGCCCGAGCGTCCTCTGACACTGAATGATGAGTGTTGGAGCCTGAGAATGGTCCCAGGTCTGCACGAGATGACCTATGCCCTTGATCAATGGAGAGCACACTACCTGTAGTGCCTGCCGCAAAGGAAAGATACTGGTGCACTGCCTTGAGACATTGAGACTTTCGAGTGAGCTGTGGGTGTTTGCCAGGAGGGCACTCCAACTAAGCAGTACTTTTCTCATGAAAGGCTTGAATGGAGAGGCCCATGCGAAAGAAAACAACAGGAGAAGATTTGATGGACAATAGAAGCCTGCCAGAGAGGCTTTTTGAACGGACTCTGGGCATAGTTGGTTTCACAAGAGGTTTCCGTGTGATTGTATAGACTAGGTGTTAGGAGACTGATTGTTTTGCTGGCATTGTTTTAAAGTACTATTCTGTTTAGAAAAAGGCAGAATAAAGTTCATTTTCTGTGGAAAGAATATCCCTTTTCACCTCAGAGCATTGATGAGGGTCACCACTGATTCACCTGAACATACAAAAGAAATAACTGAATTGCATAGGAGCCCTAAAAATGTTACTAGATACTTTTAGGACTTGCTTTCTGCTTAGGGTTGTGAAAAATTATTATTTCATTTGTAATAGTGGTCACTACTTTCTCCCGTTGTCTATATGTTCTCAATAACGTGTTTTCTAGTGTCTTTTTAAACATGACGTTGTCATTTATGGGTGGGATTGTTTTTCTCTACCCAATTGACTTCTGCACCCGCTTCCCAACCTATGTCCTTTCCTACTACTGCTTCTTTGCATTCTTTTCACCCTTTCCCTGAACATGAGCAGGTTAGAAGATCAGAATTCGTAAGCAATTCCTTTGTACAGCTTCTGCATCAACACTAGTTAGTAGTGAACATCACTAATTATTGGGTGTGTGATCTTATGCCGCCTACTACAGACAGAGGTACTCCTTATTCTGTCCCGCCATACGTGGCCTTTGTGCTACTATATGTGTAAGGAAACAGGTATCAAAAGACGGAGCTAAGTAATAGGATGATGCTACAGCAACATCTTCATGACTTTATGAATATAGACCTGGACTGAGATTAGTATGTGTATAGTTATTGCCTATGTAAGGGCAAAAGGAGGGTCTGTGGTACTTTAAAATTTGGAACCACATTGGAGGCAGGCCCCTACCCTGCCGACTTTGGTATCAACAAACCGCAAATGACAAATGCGATATGTACAAGTGTTTTCGTCATGTTTAACCAATGAATTCACCGTATATATATATAATACTACATATTGAACCCTCGGGTTCCATATTAGAACAGTAGCCATTTTTGTGATTGCCCTCACATAGGCTGTGTGCTAAGGCCATGCCTAGGCCTAAAGGACACGTACACCTTCTGTGACTTCTCTGTGACCTGTGCAAACTGACTCCACTGCCCGAGGTCAGCCCTGTCCGGCCGGTTCCTTTTACTGCGGCCAACTGGGATACGCATCAGGGCCCGAGGCATCATAAATTCCTTCTTCCCACACGAACCCTGACTAATCTCTTTCACATCTGACTCTGTTTCCTACTTTATGGCTTGTTTTACGAGCAGGAGGTGCCCGTTTTATTGGGGTCTGCTGATATCTGATGAGGGTTCTGAGCCTTGCTGGGTTAAATGATTGAGGGCTGAACGAACTGAAATGTGGGATTGTCATCATGACTCTGCCTTTTCTTTGAAGCCAAAATATGTGAATAACCACTTGTAAAACAGGGGCGGTGTTGCCCAAAGCGGAATATTCTGTATAAAAGAGAAGACTGCTTTTTGTTCTTGAGACTGCCTCATTCAGTTGCTAAGGCTTCTGTGCGACGTAGTCTCACTCAATTGAGTTAATAAAGATGTCTTTTCATATTTCAGCTTCTTTGCCAAGTTCTTTGTTATATTACTTGCGCCATGAAAATTTGAAGTACCGCAGTGTGGTCCAAGACAGGAAGTACTCGAAGTCATAGGGTGCTACCCCTGGCACCGCTGGGGTCCTAAAATCCCCAGTACTTCACTCCACTGCTATTTCCTTTCTCGTTTCCATTAATTATATCTCTGTTTCTCATGTAATTACCTTTGCTCCTCACTTATCAGCTCGTTTCATATGATCTAATTCTTTACAGTGTTATTTATGAATATGGGCTTTTGTGAGGGTGCCACTAAAGTCATTTCCAAAGGTTTAGATCGAAGTAGAGCAGATAGATTGCTCTTGCCAGCACAATGGGAACCTCAGCAACAACAGGGGCTTCACTACCCAGGTCATTATTTCAAATGTCTTCTTGTACAGAGAGGATCCAGAAGACTGCCTGACTGGGCACAAGAGGACCAGTGACAGAGAGAATCCATGCCACTACCACCCTAATAGCTAGAGAAACACGATGACAAGGACTCTAATTAAGGGGGTAATTATTTCTAAATATTCCTGTCTGGCTCCACAAGAAGACATACAGCTCTTAAGGGAGGCACTAAATCACCAGTTATGCATGTCCACCTGGGAAGGGGCTCTTCCATTCTAAGCAAGCTCTGAGGGATCTCCCTTCCCACCAGAATAGCAACATGTTCAGAAACACCAGCTGTGAGGCACAACAGGGACAGTGAGTCAGTTTGAGGGGCTAATCCTTCTGTGTCCCGAGTGATAAACTCTGATGCTGCTTCTGTACCGAGAAGATTAGGCCTCTGTAGCTAGCTATGTGTTAGGTGAATGTTCTCGCCCGAAGTGCCCTGGGTATGCCTAGACGTAGGTCCCGGGCTCACTGTGCCACTGGATTCAAGCTATCCTGGCTGAAGAGGGGTGAAACCCCGAAACTGGTCCTAGGATGCCTGTGTCCGGTCCAGGGAGGACCTGGCTTGGCATTTCGAGCTGGACTGTTCCCATGAAGCACAGGGTCAAGACTGATTTGCATATGGCCAGGTCTAAACTGGGGTGGCATGATGAGCAAAGGAATGATGGATTTAACCCAGATCTCTTGACTGGGGAGAATGTTTTGATTTGTTCTGCATTCCGTCAATCAATTGTGTGTCTTTTGCTTTCTTGCCCTAAGTGCGCCGGGTATGCCCAGATGTAGGTCCCGGGCTCACTGTGTCACTGGATTCAAGCTATCCTGGCTGAAGAAGGGTGAAACCACGAAACTGGTCCTAGGATGCTTGTTTCCGGTCCAGGGAGGACCTGGCTTGGCAGTTCGCATGAGGCACAGGGTCAAGACTGATTTGCATATGGCCAGGTCTAAACTGGGGTGGTCTGGTGAGCAAAGGAATGATGGATTTAACCCAGATCTCTTGACTGGGGGAGAATATTTTTGATTTGTTCTGCATTCTGTCCAACAATTGTGTGTCTTTTGCTTTCCCGCTCTAGGTGAATGTGGGGCACTTCTCCTGGCTGAGGATCTAGCATCCTGATGTGGCGCCCGCACCCACAAATCGCCATCTTTAGTGCTCAGCTGACCTGCATTGTCCAGGTACTGCTGTGGGAGGAGTCCGGTGGATGTTAGTTAATTTTGGGTATTCTCCTGTATTCCATACCCAATCTCACTGCAGAGGTAGGCTGGGCATTGAGGGGCCCCAGAAGATCTGCCCCCAATGGCCCAGCACCAGCCTAATGTTGGTCCGTCCACCCACATGTCCCCAGCGGTCATGTCCATTGGTCTTGCAATGGCCATTTCCTCCTGGGCAATGCCTCTTTCGAAACCCTGCCAACCCCTGCCTCAGGGCACAAGACCAAGTGCCAGCAGTGACTGCGACCCTGTGCGGCAGACCCATCAGCCACTCTCCTCAAACATTCTAGCACTAGCTGAAACTCAAAGAACGCACTCAAACACTCCCACTCAAAGCCAACACCCAAGCTGCTTTTCAGCCAAATGGGCATGAGACCTGGTATCCCGTAATACTCTCACATGCACTTGTAGGGACGGGCTCAGTACACTACTACAGGCGACTCATCTCCATAAGAGTTGTCTTACCTGATCCTCTCAGCAGCAGACCATTACTGATGGGAGTGTAGTAAGTGTAGGGCCTCGCAGGACCGATAATAAATCCGTTGAAAGGGGCGAAGACAGCTGACCGGTCATTGCATACAAGATCCACACCTTTGTGTGACTCATCTGGCCTGCAAAACAAAAATGAAGTTTGAGAATTACAATTAGATCAAGGATCCTTTAATACTGCTTAAGAAGGAGGAATTGAGCAATTACACATGGCAAGTTGGAGAAAGACAGTGGTGGAAAAACAAGCATAATCTACAGCTTGTGAGGAATGTTTATATTTCTCTGATTTTGGTATTTAAACCAATAAAAATTCAACCGCCCCCTCATCAATGGGCTCGGTAAGTGCCTTCTGCCATTGCCCTCCCTCCTGAAGGTCATTGCCGGCTTGCTCACTCACTGTGAACGCTGAATTAAGTTTACTTTCAGTATCTGAAATAGTAAATTGTGATCATACAGAAACTTGTATCTCCGAATCAGTAATTTATTTTCAAAGAAGAGAGTTGCTCCACAGATTATGAGCCAGGTCATGCCTACACTTCTCCCACAAAAGTGTCAGAAGTTATAGTGGTAAAAGAAAACTCAGCCGTATTTAAGTGACTCGAATAATGTGGGAGAAGGGAAGTCGAGTGGTGAACCTGGAAGGATGCAATGCGAGGGAACAAATGCAGTTGGGGGTTTGGGAGGCGTGTGGTGATTGCCATTGGACCAGGGTAGATGACGTGAATGGGATGATACTTAATGAACAGGGAATTGCCCTGATTTGCTTTTTATTTTGGTCCTTTAAGAAGATTCCCAGCTCACCAGGGCCAAAAGTGATAATATCACCTACCTGCAGGGCTTTAAGTTGGCAGGGTCTCACCGGTGCTGAGCACCGGCAGGTTTTAGGTCTCGCCTGAGCCAGCGCATGCGCTGTCTCAAGCAAGACATTTAATAAGCGGGTTTTGGAAGTGCTACCCAGAGGCAGCCGGCCACCAGCTTGCTGTTACGTGCACAAGCGGGCGCAGCCGCCAGCTTTCAGCGCCCAAGGCGCCATCTGGACCCTGAATTACTTTCACTTTTGCCACTCGCGTGTTTGCCGTCACGCGCGCACCCCTGCTTTCACATTTGCCGTCTTGTTCTTTCTCGCTCCTCGATTGCACTCTTCTCATTTTCTGTCCCCTCCCTTTTGCCCTTGCTCGAATCTCTTTCTCGGGCCTCTCTCGTCTGTCTGTCGCTCCCTCTCTTCTCTCCCCATCTTGTCTGCCTCACAATTCCTCTCCTTTTTCATCTCTCCCGTGTCACCACTCTCCTCCCCCACTTGCTGTTGGTCGGGTGATATGAAATGCGCACATTTGCAAAGCTTTGTGCAATGCTCCCTCAGCCTGTCCGCCCCCAGAGACAGCATTATTGCTTTAACCTTTGTGACCTGATTGGCGGACGGGGTCTATGTGGGGGGAGGGAGAGAATGAGTTTTACACTCTACAAGTAGTTCAATAGTAATACGACATACTGCTTTTGTAACTGTCCAAATAGCCTGTTTTGCAATACCTAGGCGCCCTCACCAAGGAATCGCAAACTTCCACTCAAAAGCCTGTGTTGTGCCGCAAACTAGTCTTTCCTTGGCATTACCATCCCCTGTCTCCTCCTGCTCTCTTATTGAAGGCATGTCTCCTGTAGATTCATTTGTTTATTAAGTGTAGCAGGAACGCTTGTGACTGCTGGGGACCGGTAGACACATGTAGTCTTTCAGATAGGACTTGAATGGGTGGGCAGCTCCCGAGTTAAGCAGGCTGTTATTAAGTCTGAAATCCTTGCTAGGCTGTTCCAAAGACTTAGTCGGGGTTCACAGTCCATCCGTTACATGCTTGCTATATCTAGTGGATTGTGGTTATTGTAGTTAGTAATGTGTTACACTTTCCCTTACATTTTTATCCTGCATAAAGCGCTATGAGGCACCCTATTGGAATCAGAGTGATTTACAAATGTGAAATAAAATACCGTATAAGCATGTTGATCGTGATGCTTCGAGCGATCCGTGAAATTCACATCTTAATAAGCACGCCTAGATTCCCGGTTAATGTTGTGAACCAGCCTTAACGCCCCCCACACCACGTGCACGGTGTACATCATTTAAATTCTGAGTTCTAACTTATGACGTTCATGGAAGCTTATTTAATTGACTTTAGCTTCCATCGCCTCTGTGGTCCCACGTGCTACTTCATATGACTTTACTATCCTGAATGAGCCGTATATGAACATGGATGTATAGTGCACTGTTTTTATGAGCTTCGCTCCTGATTTGCAATAGGGAAGGAATGCTGCGGCGGGGCAGCGGTAACCTGACTAGGCAGCTAGTGGGCTTATGTCAGATTACTCTCATCAAGGGGTTTGCAACTGTGTAAATTCAGGCTGTATTTACACCGTCTCTGGCAGGAAATAGTCCTAGTGGACACACCCTTCATTGAGCCATGGTTTGGAAAGCTCATCAGCCTTGGGTTGCTTTTCTGGGCCTTGTGTGCGTTTTTTTTCTGCAAGAGGCATGTCTTGGAAAACGTTTTATAAGGAAAAATCTGTGGGTTTTCCATTTACTTTGCAAGTAACTCAATTGATTGAAGAAGTTGCCGATATCTTAAATCATTGTAGCCCGAGAGGACAAGACACAGGACTATTGAATTGGAAACTTATCTGCACTTCCACACATTCTTGTTTTCTCTGCTAAGAATTTCCCCTTATGAATTTAAAGTGCTTGTTTAGCCCTTTTAATTTTCTTCACGTTATAAACTAGTTATTTTATGCCTTTTTTTGTAACCATTTGTAAGGGTTAATATGACTGCTGAAAAGACTGTGTACCATGCTAATTACAGCAGCGTATTTTATGTGTATAGCTCTGTGGGTTTCTGCCTTTGTCACAGGGATCCTTTTGTTACTGTGCAGTTCACAATCTACAATAGTAATCTAGCACAGTGAGCTAAATACTGCCATCGAAGAGCTGCATACAAACACACTCGTGCATGCAGTCATCTATTCAAACACTTAGAGCAGGATTACCAAACATACCGATGGGTCTTACTCTTATAGTATTACAGACTTTCTCACAAATTTCAAGATAAAGCCAGGGACTTAGTGTGGCATTGCAAAACACTTATAAGGCCCCAAAGGCGAGACCTATTGGCTATGCCAATGCTTGTTTAAAGGGGGGCTCGAAACGGGTCTATATCCGGCTCTGTTTTGTGTCCTGGCACAAGCGGTCCGTTTTTTGTCCGGAATGCAGTGACAGCAGGCACATCCATGTGCCCATGCTCACAGTGCCCACTTCTCACTAGTGAAGTTACGGCATGACGTCATGCCAGGTGAGCGTTGTAGGGGAAGGGAAGTCCTTTAAAGAGAGTCATTTCCTCACTGGATTTCCCTTCTTTTTTAAACGTAGGAGCAGCAACATCGTTGTGGTGTCACCAGGCCTTTAAGTGGAAGCTTTTTCAATATTAAATACGAGCCAAAGTTGCTACTTATTTATCTTATGCAACTAACAACCATTGACAAGGCCAATAGTCCAGACTTGTTGTAGGTATGATGTCACTTGTTGTATCATATATCTGGATGCAATGACAGAAACAGAAAAATACAAGTCGGGCGGCGCACTATGCTAAGCACAGATTTTTAGTTTGCTGTTTTAAAGGCACGCCCTTAATTACATTGGCCACGCCCCTTTGTTTTTTCATCCCAATTAAAGCCCTGCCTACCTGGAAAAGGGAGTATCAATAACAATTATATAATAGAGGGAAGCTCAGACTGAAAACCAAAAAACAGTGAAATGTTTTAGCGGAACTAAAACAAAAAGGAAAGTAGTGTACCTCAATTCCCTTTTGTGTCTCTCATTTCAACCTCTGAAATATCCGTTTCACATGATCTTTCCCATTGGGGATTAGTGATGATATGAAAGGGTTGTTGATAAGGTGATCCAGCATTCCTCCTCATACCCCTAACCCCCTGCTTCCTAGATGCTGTGCCAGGCACAATGAACACCAAGGTTCAAGGTGAAAGAAAGGGTGTTGTAGTCGAAGCAAAATGGACCTCGTTTTGTTTGGGGCTAGTGGCCAACCAAGGAGCTGTGGTGGTGGAACACTGCTTTCACCGCCACATTCCATCTGCCAAAAGTAGCGAGTACTGCTGTTTGGTGGCGCTTTTTTACTGAGACGGTTCCTGCTGCCATTATAGTGCATTGAGCTGGTCTGCACTTTTTTCTTTTCCAAAGAAAACCTCTAGGGTAGAAATAACAAGCTCTGGCAAACCCAAAAGGTCTTACCTATGTGCGAGCTATTAGCCGTGGTGATCGGGTGGGGGTTGATAACGGGGGAGCAGATGTTTGTGGATAACAGACTAGGGTAGCAACGGTTCTGTAATGGAACAGTAGGAACAGCTTCATAAAGCAGACAGTTCTGGCCGCTCCATAGCGTTTAATTTTTTTCTTGGGATGGGAAAAAGGAACACGGACGGGAGGGAGAGGTGGTATTAGGACCAAGAAGCAACAGGGATGGGAGAGCTGGTATTAGGGGGGAGAAAAACCACGATAGAGGCAGGTGGACGAAGGTAAAAAAATGTGATATGATGCAGACAGCAATGACCGCACCATAGCCTGTACCTGATAGTACTGGCTGGCCAGCATAGGGACACTATTGAATTTATTTAATCTGTGATTGGTCAATGCGCCGCCAAGAGCAAAGCAAGTGACTCGTGGCAATCATTGCCCAATTAGAAGGCAGCAAAGAAAAGTAGCAACACTGCAAACGAATGATAAGTAATGGGCTGGTTCTAAGCCCAATATAGAGCACAAGAGTATCGAAAACGAGAGCTCATGCACTAGCACATCCTGATGCAGGCACTACCTAAAAACAAAATCAGCGTTGCTGGTGCTCTGGGAACTGTCCGCCAGAGTTTGAGGTGCATTGTTTTTGACTGTCCTGTACAGGAAAGCAGTCATGGACAAGAAAAAAAAGTGGTTGACATTATGACGGTAGGCCCAACCTAAATAGGTTTGGTCTTCAAACCCATAGTCAGTCAGCTGCCTAGTAGTGGAGATGGTATATCTGTGGCTGTGCTTAATTTGAGCTGGTGGTTTCCAGTGCTCGGCACCGGCACTTTATTGTCAACACAGGTTTACACTGTTTGACTGATTTTATGAGGAGCACAACAACTTTTGTTTAATAATTACATATACATTAAAATCACTAATACCAGCCACCCAAAGCTGTAAGAACAGCTTGGGCGGCATGTGGTAGTAGTTTTTAACGTAGATTTAAAGTATGAATTGTCACACTTGCATAATGAGTGTGATGGTTAGTTGTAATTGTACTGTCATTGGCAGTGCTAGTAGGGGCAATGGGTGGTGCAAGCTGCAGTGGCTTTCTGACAAGGGACCTGGCCCTTATTTTTTTACAAATTAAGTACTGGTCAGCGGGCAGAGCTGCTGTACCCCATTCTGAAAGAAATCTCTTGCCACTCCTTTAAATAAGGAAGGGAAATTCAGAAGGTGGTAAATGGTATCTGTCATGTTTTAAAAAAAATCCTTTTACATGAAACTCTAAATGGGTATTTCCTTAGTTCTGTGAAGAAAAAGACAAAGCAATTATTAGCGTAGCAATGATAGTAATGGTGTGCATGGCCGTCCCTGGCTTGCCCAGATTTTCTCTGAAAGGTCATATGGCTGGTCTGGGTTCTCCTTGAAGAAAGTACATGGTTGCATATTTAAATCCTGGACTGGATCTAATCACCTTTTTATCCTTCTGCGTTTGATAAAATGAGCATCGCTGAGTTATGTAACAATAGACTGCTGCTATTCAGTACCAAAAAACAGTGCCAGCTGTGAACAAACACTTGACAAAACAGATTAGATGATTTACATGATAGAGGTGCAAATCACATGCCTGGTGGCATTTGCCATGTTCCTTAAAATTGACCATGATGGTTGAGCAGGAGCTATGCTTTGCTACCGTCATATCCTATGGCTATGGTGACCTTGGAAAGGGGAGGGGTTCCTGGCCAGAAGATGGTGGTCATGTCCTCTACCATTCCAGTTTAATATCTGCTAGGGGATGTTCTGGAGACCTCAGCATGGGCTGAGGTAGAGATAAGAACCCATGTAGCCATGCTGGGTGTACCTGAGTGGGGGTGTGTTAAACCAAGAGCTCAGAGCAAATCCAGGAGGGAAAAAAAGGTATTGGAGTCTGGAATAGTGGCCCAAAAAACCTCCAAGAGAAAAGGCAGGAAGGCTGGGAAACCAACTTCCATGCAGACACAAGCTCAGGCCCCATGTCCCCAGAGAGAAGACTTGTCAGTCCTTAAAGGAACTGAACCTCAGGAAGTTAGGCCTTACACGGCAGAGCTCCTAGATCCAGGGGGACCCTCTAGGGAAGATCTATGCCAGGGACAAAAAACCTGTCCCACTCTTGAAAGCCTGAGACAGCAAACTGATATGCAGTATGGTGGTGATATCAGTGGTTACCACATGACGTATTGGGAGGGAGGACTCCTGCACAGAGGCTAGAGATCCCAAACCTGGTGCCACTAGGAGAGTTTTAGTACCTTAGATATACATAGTTTTTCAACTCACCTTGGCCCATGACATCCTCATAGCTGGGTATCTAGGCTATACCAAATCTTTGAGTAGGTTGATTACCCACTTCTACTGTCCAAACATGCCTTCTGGGCCATGTTTTGACATTCGTTAGATTTTGACGGTTGGGCACGTTTAACTGGTGTTTCAAAAAGCACATGCATGCCTTCGTCATGCTGGGCTCACAGCGCGTGTTTATTGCGCATGCAGCTTACCTCATTCTTCGGATTCCAAGGGGACTGGCTGTGAGATCTCCAGTCACGGCATGCCTTCTCTGATGATGAGCAGCTTATGGGACACTTTAACGCATGGACGCGCCATGAGCCATCCGGTAAAGCGTCACTAATGCATGCCGCCATCTTAGAATTTGTGGCAGCACACAAGCAGCTGAGCTACGGACTGTCCCGTAATGGTCATCCTGTGTTTGATCACGTTCGGTCAACCGCGACCAGCATGGGTAAGAAGGACAGAAGTTTAAGCAGTCCGGACACATCGCAGTTTCACGGTGTACTGCTGCTCTGCACTGTATTCTGGAGAAAAGTAGCAATGTGGTAATTTAACAGTGTCTGGTCACTTTTTCTCATCGTTTGACAATGGAGTTGATTTTCTATTTAAACTGCTCTGTTACAAGCAGTTGTGTCAAGTAACAAAGTCTACGGCCTGAAATGTCTGTTGTTATTTTCAGATGACTTAATTCTAGCCCACAGCATTCCATTTTATGCAATGGTACTGTGTTTATGGCTGCTTGTCTGTAGCAGTTTCGTATTTTCTTTGTCTTTGAAGCGGTGAAATTTGAGCACTTCCTTAGGCTCAGTGTATTGTGTCAGGCTCTTGCCTGTGTTCAGCATGTCACAACATACCACAATTGATAGTTTCAAGGTTTTTGTAGCACCAAAGATGCAGTGTCTGTTTATTGTTTTTCCGCTAAAAGGATTTTCTGCATTCCTTGGTGTGCTAGTTTTCACCTGTAGTGTGTCCACGCAACCTGGTATTACGCATACTACTCTTTAGGACTACATGTTTTAGTTTGGTGTTTTTGGTCACACGTATAAGTTATGGTTCATGTGAGGTTCAGTCTTTTCTGGTGATACTTGTCTACATTCTCACAATTTACTCTAGGTTGCCATACTTACAATTGGCTTTAGTTTTAAGTTACACTTCTACATTGAATTTGATATCCCTTACACGTGGGATTGCGTATTGGGTTTAAGTTGACCATTTACTTAAGAAATCCTAGGTACTCTTACATGAGGGAGGTTCTAGTCTCTTGGTGGATGGTTTCCCACCTTTCTGTTTCATAGTTACACTACTTTACATGTGGGTTAATGGTGTGTAAGTCGCCATGCGCTACATGTCTTGTCTTTACGGTGTGCAAGTCACCTTGTGCTACACGTATACTCTCACTTGTTAAACAGTGTATAAGTCGCCCTGTGCTGCACATTTGGTTTGCTGTCTCAATGAGGGTTAGTCCCATTTACACAGTTCATGGTTTTAACCCTTCAACAAGATATGTCTTTTTGGGTCATGGACCAGTTACATTAGTTACTCACCCTTACTTCAGGGGTAGGTTATGGGTTACAGTCCCTTATACATGGTTAAAGTTATAAACCCTTACAGGAAGGATGACTTTATGGGTTACTGTCCCAAGTTTTTTACCCTTACATTAGGGGTGTTAAGATGGGTTTTGTCTCATTTTCACAGCACAGATTGTTTTTCTTCACATTAGGTATCCCTGGATGGGGTACAGTTTTCTGTGTCTACACTTATTGCCTGTCACGTTATCCAAATATTGTTTTACATCTTAACATAAAAATGGGGCGGATGGGTAATATATTTTTGTGTATTTTTAATCATCTTCTCTGTTTTTTTGCTTGTTCAGTTCTCCTTGTGATGCTATGTTTTCTTTGCATCCTTGGATACTGGACTATATTAGGTATTTGGACATTATTTGTCTATAGTTGTTCCCACATTGTATTGTGAATTAATTTCTTCAATAAAAAAGAGGGGACGGTATCTATGTTCTTTTGTGTGTTGGGGTGTAAGGCAACCGGTTAGTTCTTGTCGTACTTTGTCATGCCTCCTTCTTTGCCTGTCTGGCCAATAGGTGTGTTTGGGGGTAGCCATAGGTGCGTTTATGTCAATCTGCTAACATGTCGTTTCTTATGCCATATCATTTTTTCTACATTTTTTAAATTTATTGTAGGGGAGGATGGGTTATATCTAATTGGGTATATCTTATCTATTGCTTCCTCTTCATTTACATCTATGCATCTTTTCGCTCCTTCCTGTTTTAAAACATTTTTATTGCATATTTTTAGGTACATTTGAGTACTTTACCCTTATTCGTTTTTATGATTATTCTTGTTATAACTTCTTTCAGGTAACCAGATTTATGCTTCTATTATATAAGAAAGGGGGTATGTAGCATATTGTTTGTGTTAATATCCTGTCATTATCTCCCTACCTGCTCAGCCCAGTGTGAATGTGCTGTGTGCTGCATGGAATGTTGGTGTGATGATATTGAATGGTATGTTTGGGTGCCTGTGAGGTGAAGTGTGGCAGTTGGAGCTTGGGCTGAGCAGCAGGCAGGCTGCTCCTGCTGGGACTGCTTCACAAGATTTCAACAACCTGTAACTGTACTTAATAAATCTACTGAAACTACATCTTGCCAGATGAACTTAATTACTACATAGTTCTGTAAATCCTGTGTTACCTGTGAGGCCAGTGGCAAGATAGGTAGCAAACCAAATGCCTCCTTCATTCCACTTCCTGTGGTTGAGGTTGGGGGTCAGCATTGTGGGCCCACTTGACACTCAAGCAGCTTCAGGCAACATGTTTTGTCTGGTGGTAGTGGATCATGCCACCAGGTATACTGGGGCTATTCCCCTTAGGACTGTCACTGCTCCTGAATTTTCCAGGGCCCTCTTAAGTATTTTTACATGAGTAGGTTGCCCTAAGGGGGTGGTTTCAGACAGAGATAGTAACTGTCTGCTTACTTGAAAGCAATGTGGACTTAGTGTGGGGTATCCTACAAGTTCACCACTCCATATCATCCACAAACAAATGTCCTTGTTGAAATATTTAACACGACCATGAAAGGTATGATTAAGGGACTCCCTGAAAAGCTTAGAAGGAGAAAAGATGTCCTGTTGCTATGCCTGCTTTTCACCTACAGAGAGGTGGCACGGAATTTAGTGGGCTTGAGTCCCTTTGAGCTTCTGCTTGGCCATCTTGTTGGAGGTCCTCTAAGTCTGCTGAGGGAAGCCTGGGAGAAGCCTCTCAAAGAGCCTAAACTAGACATAGTGAACTATGTGCTTGGCCATTGTTCCAGGATGACTGAGTACATGGAGGGAGCAAACCACAAATTTGCGGCAAGCCAGGAGCTCCAGAAGCAATGGTTTGGCCAAAACGCTGCACTGGTTGAACTTTAACCAGGGCAAAAGGTATGGATTTTTGAACCTGTGGCACCTTGGGCCCTCCAGGGCAAGTGGAGTGGACCATAACCTATCCTTGAATGAAAAGCAGAGCATACCTACTTGGTGGACCTAGATACTCCCAGGAACCCCCACAGTGTCATGCATGTGAATCGCTTAAAATCCTTTTATTACAGGGCTGATGTGACTATGCTCATGGTCACTGATGAGGGACAGGAAGAAGAGAGTGAACGTCTCCCTGACCTCATCTCTAACAACCCTAAAGATGGGTCTATTGAGGGAGTGGTCTTGTCAGACACCCTCCTCTCCCAACAGAAAACAGACTGTAGAAAGGTCCTGGGGCAGAATGCTGAGCTATTTTCCCTAACCCCTGGTCAGACAACCTGGTGCACACATGATGTGGACACTGAGGACAACCATCCTGTCAAAAAATAAATGTACAGTCAGTCGGACCAAGTTAAGAAAATCATCAGAGCTGAGGTCAGCAAGATGCTGGAGCTAGGGGTGACTGAACTCTCTGAGAGTCCCTAGCACAGCTCAGTGGTCTTAGTTCCCAAACCTCATTCCAAGGGAGGTAAACCAGAGCTGAGACTGTGTGCGGACTACAGGGGGTCAAGGCAGTCACAAAGACTGATGCTCACCCTATTTCAAGAGCAAATGAGCTTATTGACAGGCTGGTTGCAGCAAAGTTTCTCATTAACTTTGACTTAACATGAGGGTACTGGCAAATTGGGTTCACCCCAGGAGCCAAATACAATACGGCATTCTGGATCCCAGATGGACATTGCCAGTTTGCTGTAATGTCATTTGGTCTACATAATGCACCTGCAACTTTCCAGAGGCTGGTGAACAAAGTCCTGGCTGGGTTGGAGTCTTTTAGGGCAGCATATCTTGATGATATTGCTGTCTATAGGTCCACTTGGCAAGCTCAACTGATTAAGCTTGGGAAGATTCTTGAGGCTCTCTAGAAAGCAGGACTCACTATCAAGGCCAGCCAGTGCCTGATAGGGCAAGGATGAGTTATATACTTGGCCTCCACCTACAAGTTGGCCCAGTTTCAACCCTTACAGCCCAAAATCCAGACTATTGTGCACTGGGTGGCTTTAACAATCCATACTCAAATCAGGGCATTCCTGGGCTTGACTGGGTACCACAGGAAGTTTGCGAAAGGGTATAATACTAATGTGGCACCCCTCACAGAACTGACCTCTGAGAAACAACCAAAGAAAGTTAACTGGACAGTGAACTGTCAAAAGGCTTTTGATAATCTGAAAGAAGCATTGTGTTCAGCACACATACTTAATGCTTCAGATTATTCTTAGCAGTTCATTGTGCAAACAGATGCCTCTGAGCATGGGATAGGAGCTGTCCCATCCCAGATGAACGTTGAAGGCCAGGACCAGTCTACTGTTTTTATTAGCAGGAGGTTACTCCCTAGGAAACAGTGTTAGAGTGCAATGGAGAGGCAATCCTGTGCTGTGGTTTCATCGCTGAAGAAGCTGAGACCATACCTCTTTTGTACTCTCTTCCTTCTTCAAACTGACCACAGGCCTCGCAGGTGGCTCATGCAAATGAAAGATGAAAACCCCAAATTGTTGAGGTGGTCCATCTCCCTTACAGTGGAACACTTACCTGGGACTGACCATGCCAATGCATAGGGTCTTTCCAAGTTTTTCCACATAGAAGATTAAGATTCCCTTGGGAAAGGGTAGGCTCCTTCTCTTTCATTTGGGCTGGGGTTGTGTAGGAAAGGGCCTCTTTTAGACAATTGTTCACACCCACTTTTTGCCCACTGGTACTGATGCTCTTGATTGGAAGTTCACTGGGTCCCTGCTAACCATTCCCCAGTGCCAATGCTCATTCCTTAAAAACTACACAAATGCTTTTAAGTCCCTGGTAAATTGTACCCCTGGTCCCAGGACATGGCACTAAAGAGGGTCCCCAAGGGTAGCAGTCTGTATTGTGCCACCCAAAGTGACCCATACTCAAACGGTGCATAGACTGCCATTGCAAGAAATGGGAAATGGTGCAAACCATTCTAAAAACACAACATTGTCACTCGCTGTGTGCAATGCCCAAGTAAACTGCATTACCATATCTAAGTCACCACTACAGCAGCTCTCTAGAGCCCCAATGCAGCAGGGTGCATTATATTGCATGAGCAGATGGGCCTCTGGGATGCCTAGTTCCATTGCTAAGCATTTTAAGAGGAAGCCATTGTAAGAACATGTACTGGGCACTTGTCTTTACGAGTTACTCAGCTACTTGAACGCTTCATTCAAAAAAATGGTGTTTGGTTTCAAACATCTTGTCTTAATAAATCTGTACTGATGCCAGTATCAGATTTATTAGAACATGCACCCAGAGAGCACCTTCGAGGTGCCCCCTGTAACTCTACTAGTCACTTGCTGTGTTGGCGGACTGGTATCTTCCAGCCTGCCTCCAAAGATGAGTTTCTGACCCCTGTAAGGGAGAGCCCATGCTGTCAGAGGTCAGGAACAATGCCTGCAGGATGGCTGCAAATTTAAAAGCATATTTATAATTAAGAAGCATATTTGATAGAAAAAGGCGTTTTAAAACAGATTTCCGATGTCCTTATAAAAGCTACAAAAAAGAACAAAATGCATCGTGGATTGTATAGATTTTCCATCACATGGACAGTTTGGTGATTTATGACACCACTTTTCCATTCTAGGAAAAGCAACTAAATAATGTAGTGTTGTATCGCTTATGTACAAAACTGATAATTCTTTATGGGTTATATAATTTGCAGTTGCGTTAGGGACTGCCAACAGTCTTTTTAGGAACTTGTTTTCTTGTATCTGTATGGAGGCGATGTTAGCTCTCCCCCAAATTGCAGCCTCATAACAGGCCCCTGAAAAGCATTTACTCTGATACGGATCACTGACATAATATCGACTACAAAAATATAGACTTACAAAAATATCGATGCCAAAATATAGAATACCAAAATATCGACTCCCTATCTCCAAACAGTAAAGTACAAAAATATAGAATCCAAAATATCGTTGTAAATAATATAGTTAGTCAAAATATCGAATTTTTTAAATGTTTTAAAAGTAATGTAAAAATAATGAAATAATACATATAATTAACTGACACATACTTAAAAATACTTAAATAACATTAAAATTAATAAATAATTAATGTAAGTAAAAAAATATTTAATACATATATATTAACATAATATTTATTAAAAATATTCAATATTTTCTGCGTAGGATAGCGGGTGGGTAAAATTTACTATTACCACTCCAGTAAGTGCAATAGTAGGGAAAGCGTTGGATAGCGGGAGGGTAAAAATTACTCTTCCCACTCCAGAGAATGCAACAGTAGGGAAAGCGTTGGATAGCGGGAGAGTAAAAATTACTATTCCCACTCCAGAGAGTGCAATAATAGGGAAATCATTGGATAGCGTAGGGGTAAAAATTACTATTCCCACTCCAGAGAGTGCAACTGTAGGGAAAGCGTTGGATAGCGGGAGGGTAAAATTTACTATTCCCATTCCAGTGAGTGCAACAGTAGGGAAAGCGTTGGATAGCGTAGGGGTAAAAATTACTATTCCCACTCCAGAGAGTGCAACAGTAGGGAAAGCATTGGATAGCGTAGGGATAAAAATTACTATTCCCACTCCAGAGAGTGCAACAGTAGGGAAAGCGTTGGATAGCGGGAGTGTCAAATTTACTATTCCCACTCCAGTGAGTGCAACAGTAGGGAATGCATTGGATAGCGGTAGGGTAAAAATTACTATTCCCACTCCAGAGAATGCAACAGTAGGGAAAGCGTTGGATAGCGGGAGGGTAAAAATTACTATTCCCACTCCAGAGAATGCAACAGTACGGAAAGCGTTGGATAGCGGGAGGGAAAAAAATACTATTCCCACTCCAGAGAGTGCAATAATAGGGAAAGTATTGGATAGCGTAGGGGTAAAAATTACTATTCCCACTCCAGAGAGTGCAACAGTAGGGAAAGTGTTGGATAGCGGGAGAGTAAAAATTACTATTCCCACTCCAAAGAGTGCAATAATAGGGAAATCATTGGATAGCGTAGGGGTAAAAATCACTATTCCCACTCCAGAGAGTGCAACAGTAGGGAAAGCGTTGGATAGCGGGAGGGTAAAATTTACTATTCCCACTCCAGTGAGTGCAACAGTAGGGAAAGCATTGGATAGCGTAGGGGTAAAAATTACTATTCCCACTCCAGAGAGTGCAACAGTAGGGAAAGCGTTGGATAGCGTAGGGATAAAAATTACTATTCCCACTCCAGAAAGTGCAACAGTAGGGAAAGCGTTGGATAGCGGGAGGGTAAAATTTACTATTCCCACTCCAGTGAGTGCAACAGTAGGGAAACCGTTGGATAGCGTAGGGGTAAAAATTACTATTTTGACTCCAGAGAGTGCAACAGTAGGGAAAGCATTGGATAGCGTAGGGATAAAAATTACTATTCCCACTCCAGAGAGTGCAACAGTAGGGAAAGCGTTGGATAGCGTTAGGGTAAAAATTACTATTCCCACTCCAGAGAGTGCAACAGTAGGGAAAGCGTTGCATAGCGGTAGGGTAAAAATTACTATTCCCACTCTAGAGAGTGCAACAGTAGGGAAAGCATTGGATAGCGTAGGGATAAAAATTACTATTCCCACTCCAGAGAGTGCAACAGTAGGGAAAGCGTTGGATAGCGTTAGGGTAAAAATTACTATTCCCACTCCAGAGAGTGCAACAGTAGGGAAAGCGTTGCATAGCGGTAGGGTAAAAATTACTATTCCCACTCTAGAGAGTGCAATAATAGGGAAAGCATTGGATAGCGTAGGGGTAAAAATTACTATTCCCACTCAAGTAAGTGCAAAAGTAGGGAAAATAATAAATTAATATTTTTTAAAAAATTAATTAATTATTAATACCAAAACAAGTATTACAATTAATTACCAATCACACAAGATTTAATAATTGAATATTTATAAATACCAATATATTTTTGTTTAATTAATTACCTATTAATAATTAATTAACAACCAATTGTTTTTCAATAACAAACATTAATAAATGCTAATAATACCAATTAATCATTAATTAATACTATATTAATTAACGATATACACAAATTATTTGAATAATTAATTTTTTACAATTATATTACTTCCCACCATATTCCCCTATAAACACACTACCCGCTACAAATATTAAATGAATACAATTAACATAATTATCAATTAAACAATTAATACAAATTAATTACCAATTAATACAAATTATTTACCAATTAATAATTAATCAACAACCAATGAATTTTCAATACCAATTAATAATTAACTAATAACAATTACATTACTTCCCACCCTATTCCCCTATAAACCCACAACCTGCTACAGAAGTAAATCGCTAAATTAAATTAAAGATATATTAATTAACGATATACACAAATTATTTGAATAATTAATTTTTTACAATTATATTACTTCCCACCATATTCCCCTATAAACACACTACCCGCTACAAATATTAAATGAATACAATTAACATAATTATCAATTAAACAATTAATACAAATTAATTACCAATTAATACACATTATTTACCAAATAATAATTAATCAACAACCAATTAATTTTCAATACCAATTAATAATTAACTAATAACAATTAAATTACTTCCCACCCTATTCCCCTATAAACCCACAACCCGCTACAGAAGTAAAACGCAAAATTAAATAAAAAATAATTAATAATTCCTATAAATTATTATTTAATTTACTATAATTAAATTACTTCCCACCCTACTCCCCTATAAACCCACAACCCGCTACGGAATTAAATTACACAAAAATAAAATAACATAAAATTCATTACTTTAAAAATATTCTAACATACATTACAATATTAATACATACTTTTAACACATATACTAACACTTAAAACACTATAAAAAATTCGATATTTTTAACAACTATATTATGACTGTCGATTTTACTTACTTCAATATTATTGCAATCGATATTTCTTACCTGTTTTTCGATATTCCTCACCACTATATTTTGGCAATTCGATATTCTGTCTATTCTATATTTAAAACTCGATATTCTGTCCACTCGATATTTTTTTTTCGATATTATGTCTATTTACCCTCTGATACAAAGCTAAAATTTCTCGGATGGGTTTATTACCTATTTTTGCTGAATATCTAAAAATACTCTCTGTAGATCTTACGAATTTTATTTTGCATGATTCGATATGGGCATTCCTTGTACCACTCTTATTAAAAAGCATCCCCAAATAAGAAAAAGATGAAACTCTGTTAATAACCCCCCCCTCCCACGTGATGTTGTTTGTTCTTAAGCCTATTGATCCCGCATGTCATGACAAATGTTTTCTTTAGGTTTAATTTAAGATCTTTTTCAGTCATATACAGGGCAACATTTTCTATTAGGCTTTGCAGCCCGTTAGCTGTTCCTGATATTAGGACAGCATCGTCTGCATATAGTAATACTGGTCTGGGGCGTGTCCCAACATTCGAGGTGTCTGCAGTTAAATTTTGTAAAAAGGGGTCTACGTTGTTAACATAGAGGGAAAATAAAAGGGCCGCTAGTACACAACCCTGTCTAGTGCCACACATAACCCTAAAATCAGGTGTACATTCCCCCATTTTTCCAAACCGTATCCTGGATGTTAAGAAAGTATAGATCTGGGATAGATATATAATTATATCAGTGAGAGCCCCTAGCCCTTTCAATGCTTGCCATAATTTGCAGTGGTTGACTAGATCGAAAGTGCTTGTGAGGTCAACAAAACAGAGGTGTAGCTCCCTTTCTTGGCTAATGTATACTTCCCTATTAATAAGTTTAAACATTGTTCTACCGTCCCAATACCTCTTCTGAAGCCATACTGTGCCTCTGTTAAAATGTTGTTCTCACTGGCCCAATTTTCAAGTCTTGCCAACATTATTCGGCCCATCAGTTTAGACGTGGAATCAAGAAGAGATATTGGGCGCTAGCAATTAGCCTTCCCTCGATCCCCTTTTTTAAAAATAAGTACAATGATGCTTTCAACCCAAGGTGCAGGTAAAATGCCCCCAGGGTAGCATTAAAAACATTCATTAAAATTGGTATCCAGAAATCCATTTTATGCTTAAAAACATCGATGGGTATCCCGTCAGCGACTGCAGCTTTACCATTTGCACTTTTTTGCAAAACTGATTTAATCTCTTCTGGCGTTATTGGTGGTCATTTGATGGGTTCCACCAATATAAAATTTCCCTTTTTACTCTCGCTTATTTTTGCAGCATCTGGATTAAAAATACTCTCAAAGTTTGATACCCAATCTTCCGGGGGTACCACTGTATCAATATTTACTGCTGTGTTCTCTTTTAAAGAAAGGGTGATTAATTGTTTTCCAAAAGAGAACTGAGTCTCTCAACTCTGCTGCCTGAATTAATTTCTCCCAGGCCCCTTCACGGATCTTCATTTTCCTTTCTTTCAAGGTATTTGTGTATGTTTTCCTCAAGGTGCTAATCCTTACACTGTCTCTTGGCTTCTGTTTTAGGGCCAATTTCTATTCCCTGTTCAACTTTGAACATTCATGGTAAAACCATCTAGGATTAAGATCACATACCTTCTTCCTCCTTTTACTGGTTAAATCGACAGCAATTTCAGTTGTAATGTTCCGAAAGGCAATTATTATCGCCAGGTTCGGGGAAGACCTATACAGGCAGGTTTCTAGATCTATTTGTTTTTTACCTTTAAGATTAACCATGAATGTGCCTGGATTCACACCTGACCATTTTATTGAGACTCTATTATTCCCTTGTGTAGTAATATAATTATCCACTATCTTCCCCAGTTCTTTTTGTATCAGATTTAATCTCAATGACACTATTAAGGGGTGACGGTCACTAAAGAGACTGATATTAATCAGCACTTTTTCCACCAATTCACTACAATTTGCTGATAGGATGAGGTAGTCTATATTTGAGGATGACCTTGCTCCTACAAAAGATTGTATATTTGTCTCCCCATCCACAGTTGTGGGTTCTAAAATTACTAGATCATATTTATGCACAACATTATTAATGGATTCCCCATACGGGTCATGTGAAAAGTGGGGAATCCTGTCACCAAAATGATCACCGTATCCGCAAGGTTCTCCAGCTTCGAAGACACAATAAGCACAAATAAAATCACCTGCCCATACTAAAACATAATCTCTTCCTACTCCCTCCAAAAATAATCCAAATCATTTTCTAGTAACTTAATAACTTTGCTCTTTGATTTATCAGAAATATTAATATAAAAATGTATTGCAATGATGGCCTGCTTTCCTTTTGACTGAAAATGTAAAAGCTGATAATATTGTGATGAAATAAACGTTTTCTTTAAAATCAAGGGCGATGTAACCGCAGTTAGTGTGGCTAGTCCGACTTTCGCTCTCCCATCCTAGATGGGCTAGCATTAGTACTAACAATTTGATAGCCATTTACAAAAAAGGGCTCCGTGCACCAAGTTTCTTGCGTTAGGACTAACACGTGCCCATCTAGCGTTTTTAACCAGTCCTCATCACTAATCTTATTTTTTATCCCTGCAACATTCCACGTCATAATATTTAATGGTTCACTTTCCTCAAGTTACCAGTGGAAGTGTGTTCAGTGTTGCTAATCTTGGACTTATCCAAATCATTTTTCTGGGATAGTACAGTTAGATCAACATTTTCTAAATTCATAGTTAGATTACTAGTATAGACATCATCCTTGTTACTGTGCAAAATCTCTTCCATAACATTTTCAGCCATTTGCAAGGTCAAGTCAACTTCTAACACACTATTGTTAATAGGGCAGTCAATTTTCACATACGGTAACCTAACCATTTCCTTTCTATGTCAATCTATTTTGCTGCATCTTCCCAGTGGTGCATACCTATTATGCAGTGGTATGTGTTGTGGTAAATGGTAACTCATGTTTGCATGGATATTGCTATGGCTTGGTCTGTAGAAATATCCCAATGGGACAGCCATTATACGGTCAACATTATCAGAGCAATACCTGTTATCACTGTTCATAAAGACATTTAGCAAATCACCAACCAGATCACTACTTCAAGAGTTTACAACTACACAATCTCCCCGACATGATTTTCTGGATTTACCCACCCAATTCACTCTCATTTAAGATAATGATAGCCTGGTGCAATATATGCGACCCAACATTGGTGTTTACAGAAATCCAGTGAACCACTTGGTTTTTCAGTGACTCATACGTTTCCCTCTAGTTTTGAAACGTTATTTAAAATGATGACATGCGGAGTTGCCTGTGGAGGGAGATTTAGTGGTCCCTTGGTATTATTATCGTCTTGTCTGTTTGTCGTGGCTAAATGTAGATTTTGGAGAGCCCTTTAAAGGGTGGAAAGTGTCTTCTTTATGTAACGTTGCTTTTTGTACAATTTGTGGTATCGAGACGTCCTTTGCGGTCACAGCAGTGATAGTCTCTCTTTGGTTTATGGCACTGTTGATTAGGCCTCTGTTTTCTTTTACATTTTCCATTAAGTTATAAACTGGCTTGATGAGACTGGTTGCCTTATTTGTGGGTTTAGAGGGTAATATTTCAGTGACCATGTCTGTTAAAAAAGCCATGTCTTTCTGTATCAATTTAATTTCTGACATTAAGCATCTTTCTATACTGTCCAACTTGACATGTAATCTCTTAAATAATATCTCGACGTCCTGCGTTTTTTTATTTGTAGAAATACATTCCCCTCTGGTCATCCCTGGGTTATTTCCACTATTTTTTCCTTTAGGTTTAGTTTTGATCCCAGTTGATTTCTTCTCCAGAGGGCTGTTATCCACAGGGCTGTTAGCAATTCGCAAAAGTTGTTTCTTTTTATTTGCAGGAGGGGATATAGGGAGCGCATGATCTGTTAACACTGAAATCTCCAAAGGTGTAGTTAGCACACATGGGTTAGATTTTTTATGGGCATTTTCGTTAACGGTTGCGTTTACTACAGTTAACTCTATCTCCCCACCCATATCTTTTGTATTAGACACAGATGTTAAAGGGTCATTCCCGCCATCTAATGCGTACTCTCTTAATCACAATGACCAGAATATCCACTTCACCTCTGAACAGAGTAAGAATAAAATTTCCTTTCTAGATGTGGAATTTTATGTGGAGGACGGATGCTTGCAGAGCAGACTATTCAGGAAAGCAACATCATGTAATTCGGTACTCCATGCATCCAGCTCACATCCACCACATCAAATTCGGTCAATCCCATATGGAGAACTAGTTAGGGTGAGACGAAATTGTAGCACTGACACTGACTTTGAAACACATAAGAGGAGTACCCTTAAGAGATTTAAAAATCGTGGGTACAATCAGGAGGTCCTGAGGAGGGCCGAGCGGAGAATTGACTCAGTTACTAGGGTAGATACTCTGAAAGACAAAACGGTAACAAACAAACAGGATAATAAGATAAGACTGGTTACCAACTACAACGACTGGTCTGGGATCTTGAGACAAAGTCTCACCAAGCATTGGCACCTACTGAAGGCTGACAGATCACTTAACGATTACATCAGTAACAAACCAGACATAACTTTTAAAAGGGGCATCTCACTTAGAAATATTTTGAGTCCGAGCTATCCTACACCCAAGAACACAGACAATTGGTTGACCACGTACTCATGTGGTTTTTCCGGTTGTGGTAAATGCACAGCTTGCAAATGGGCACACGCTAGAATCAGTGAATTTGAAGGCCCTGGTGGCAAATCTTACAAAATCAGGACCAACATCACTTGCCTCACCAAATTCGTGATTTATGTTATAGAGTGCAAATGTGGGAAAAAATACATTGGCAGTACCATCAGGCCACTACGCGATAGGATCGGAGAACACATGAGAGCAGTTAAGAATGGCGATATGAGATACCCTATAGCTGCTCATATGTCTATCTGCCCCAAACAAACAACTATGAAACGCTTCGAATACTATGGGATTGACTACATACCCAGACACCCCCGGGGTGGCAATAGGGAACTGACACTGAGACGCAAGGAGGCACTATGGATTCTGAAAATGAGGAGTACTGAATGTGGTTTGAACATCGACCATGAGCTCCATTACTTCTTGGGCAGATAGATGGAACAGATCACCAATGCTAAACAGTTGAGACTATAAACATGACACATGATTATACTACCAAAATGTCGCACTGTGTATTTCAGTTTAAATGAGTAAATAATGAATGTGGCGCACAAGGTTACCTTTCTATCTACTTCACTCTCGAATATTTTAGTATATACTACGTTTAACTCAATGATGTATTGTTTACGTTTACGGAGCAATTCGATGCTAACTGTGTCACGCTAAGTTTAGACTAATAATTACTTAACCAGGATTCTAAATGTCTATGTTCACTTTGTGTGTGTACTTCCGGACGCAGGGATGTGTCAATACCCTTTGTTCTTTGTTTTACATGTTTAATAATTTTGAACATAGTTGAAGATTTCACGTCTGAAATCGCACTTTGACCTTATAATTTGTTGACCTTACTTGTGGAGAGACCTAAGGACACTCACCTTAAGAAATTATATCAACCGGCACGAATATAGCCAACTCACGCACACATCACGTCCACAATCGGTTTAAAATAATAATCGTAATCGCTTTTGAACTTTTTTACAGGCCAAGTGATGCCTCACAGATCTTAACTGGTGATTTTAATTGAGGACCACCGAAACGACAATATCTGACACCTCACGTGATCAGGGCAACATCCAACACCTCACTTGATTAGGGTGCATATATACTACCAATTGAATCCGCTCATTATCCAAATATGTTAATTATCATTTATGGTTGGGACCGAACTCATTCAGATTATTATTAGAATTGTAGTGATTAAGCAGTGATAAGCCTGGATCCCTATACGAGGGATGGAAGGCAGTAGAATAACGCAGAGTCTTTTCACTATGTCAATTGTAATGACGCATATGCTGACGAGCGAACCCGGATATATTCCCGGTCTGACTCCTGTCACGTGAAACGAACACACGGAAGACGGGTTGCCATACTCGGCGGACCCGAGTCTTGCGCTTAGTGGACCAATGTGAGAACGAGGGCACTATATTTGAAGAGAAAACGCCAGGTAAGGTTACAGTTTTACCTAGATATAGGTTGGTGGAGTGTTAGAACAGCACTCTGGTTGCTCGGTGGTGAATCGTTTATGGTCTTCACACGGGATATTACGACTAGTTGTTAACGGAGCGAGGAACCTTTTTCCTGTTATCGCATCAGGGTTTGATTGAAATTCGAGATGGCAATAGGAATCACATAATATACTAAAAATCTAGAGACTTAGAGATCATAAGTTATAGCTTGGACCAATGTTGGTCTTGCATACTTTGTAGTCGGCTTGCGGTGGGACTTTTGGAATAAGTTACGCGTTATAGTAGGTACGGGGAGAATGAGCCTAGACCCAGTTTTCATCTCTGATAGGAAGTGTCGTCTTGAACAATACGATTACACTACAGAATGTCCGGACCTTGACATGTGTATTTCTTATCTCCATAGAGAAGTGTTTGAACACGAACACCTCCCTGTTAATTCTGTGAAATCCCTCGTTTCTACCTTTGAACTTAGAAACCCTTGTGGGCCGGAATTACAACCACAATTAAAGTACGTTTGGCCATATTTTAGCTTGAAACTTGCTTACTGAACTTACGGTTGGATCCTTTTCTGATATTATTTCACTTTTATTGTATTTCCCCGGTTTTAACAGAATTTTCAAGAATACAAAGAGAGGTAAATACTCCACCTCGGCACTTTGGGTGTTATTTATTCAGTCACGTTTGGTTTAACGATGACATGGCGTTTACCTCCCACGACGGCGATAATGTTATCATTAATTCGCACAACCAGTAGTTCACCAAGCAATCACGTAGTATCACAATCGGGCCTTTTCTCTCTCCATGTGTTTGGTTTGCTTCGAAGACTTTTTGCTCATCATTCCCCTTATGGGTTCCTATCTTTCTTTTGGAAATTTTACTTTTCCAGCACGCAATTATTCACTGTGTTTGGGATCACAATTCCAAACGTAATGTTGATTACTGTGGATTTTAATTACTGTATTAACTTTCACGGTATGAGCTGGCATCTTTCTGTTTGTTTGCACAGCCTTGAGGAAGTCGTGGGAGTACACTCCCGATGCGACGAAACACGTGTTGGCTGTGAATGGCTGTAATCTCGATACTTCACCAGAACTCGTCTTAATAAAGAAGACAAGAAGAAGATTGTACTCTGTTATTTGAATTTCTTTATGTACTCAAATTTTATGTATGAATTTGACAACGAGACATATATTATTCACGTGTGCTGAGGCTTCAGCAATAAGTAACGTTAAGCTTCGGCTTACATCTGTAGAGTGTGTGGTGTCTCTACGCCTTTCAGCACCGTCGTATTAGAGAACTAATAATACTTGTGCACTTTCTCTGTAGCGCCATATACCTATGACACATACCACAGACCTGCTAAATAATCTTTTAAGGTGGCATCAAGTGCTGTTTTTGTAGCTGCCAGTTGCTCCTATTCGTGAACAATTTCACTATTAATAAGACCCACAGCATTTTTCAGGTATTTTGTGATGGGCACACTCTTCGTGGGCACTTTCACCTTTAGTGATAATTTCCTTTTGCCCATGGTCGGTCGATGTATTGCTCTTTAAAAAACAATAGACAAGTTTGGCGTATATTTCTCTTGCCAGGATTGACGGTTTCTGAACATTCAAGAGAGGTGGCGCGCAGCAAGTGGTGCAGGGAATTGTAGTCCCTCGGTCCTCCGCTACCGGCAATAAGGCATCCAGCAGCCCTGTACTTTAAACAGCTAAACGGCAAGTATGGCAATGTTCAAAAGACTCCCGTGCTGCGGGAGCCCTGGCAATTATTTAAACGCCTCCCGGCGCTCTCCTCAGCATCAGCGGCGTGCGCGCTGCAAGTGGTGCAGGGAATTGCAGTCCCTCGGTCCTCCGCTACCGGCAATCAGGCATCCAGCAGCCCGGTACTTTCAACAGCAAAACGGCAAGTATGGCAATGTTCAAAAGTGGAGTCAACCAAGCACCCCTGGAACCAAGCCATCCAGCCCGGGTTCACGACTTCTGACTGCATCCCCTTGGCCTAGGGGTCCCCACCACCTGAGCTCCCCTTTCGGTTCAGCTGGACTTGTCTCCATGTCCCCCATTGCAGCCTCTTTGTTTCAGGTCCCCTTGACTTTACCGGTGTAGTGCTTGTAGCGTTTTGCTTTATGCTAATTAGCATATCAGCGCGCTCGCGCTAAAGAACCACAGGAGCCGGTGATTTAGATTACACACGCGGCTCCGACTGACTCGCCGAGGCCACGCCTCTTTATTTTATATCAGCGCGCGTCTGACGTCACGCGTCAGCGCTAACGCACCCCGGCAGCGCGGAAGGCTAGAACGCTTCGTCGCGCGCCGACATTACACTCCTTCCAACCTTTATCAAAACAACAAATAATTGGCACAAAACAAATGAACGATGGATCTGTTACCAGTCTGCCAGTCCTTGCGGGTTACACCAGATAGTCAGCCAGCTGGGACGATGGTGCGGGATTCCTCCGCAGGCCATAGCGGGATTGGCCGCCTCTGGATAGGGCCACCTCTGGGGTCCTGCACTTTGGGGTGCTGTGCTCCTCCCGGGACAGGGAGCAGCTGGGCAGGTTACCCCCAGGAGTGGCTGGCAGGGACTGGGAGTCACGATCTCTGGGATCACCATCTTCATCCGGACCTTCCTCCCCCTCCTGGTCTCTGCTCAGTTGGCTTGGGCTTCGTCCCTCCGGCTCGAGCCCGGGACGTGAAGGCGTCTCAGGATGGACTTTCTTGAAGAAGGACACATCCCGGGTAACAGTTTCAGCTCCTCTCTGGGCGGTCACCATCGTGCTTGTCCGGCGGGTGACGGTCCATGGTCGTGGTTCGAAAGGGAGTCTGAATTTGCTTCCAGGGTATCGGTCCTTGACATACACCTGATCTTGCATTTGGATCGTTGACTACTTGGCTCCTCTCCGTCTGCTGGCTTGATCATTCGAGCGAGTCCGATTGGCCAGAGTCTTCTCGTTACTGGCCTGTACCGGAACCCAGGTCGGGTGGTGGGGAAGCGTGTCACTATTCTTCCCATGGTGGCCGTTCCCGGCGCTGCCTCCGTTGTGACGTGGGGGGGTTATCTGGTATTCCCTCAGGAAACTATAAATCGCCCTTTCCAACGGAGATCCGTCCGCCATGGCTATGCGTATTGTCCTATTGAGGGTTCGCATAAATCTCTCCACCTCTCCGTTGGCTTGGGGCCAGCGTGGTGTCACCTTGCGATGATGGATCCCCCAACTCCTGAGGTACTCTGCAAACTCTTGCCCTTGGAAGGGGGGTCCGTTGTCAGTCTTGACCACTTCAAATATGCCATGAGTGGCGATGGTTTTCTCGAACTTCGCAATCACCTCCGTGGCTGTCTGGCTCCCCACTATTTCGACCTCTGGATATTTGATAAAATCATCGATGATGACTAGTGCATAACGTCCATCTAGGAGGTGTCCGAAGTCGGCACTCACACACTCCCACGGCCTCTGGGGGTTTGCTTCGGTCACCACTGGGTGAGGGTGGTCCAGCTGTCCTGCCGCTTGGCACCAATTGCAGGTTCTCACGGTCTGCTCTACCATAGCGTCCATGCCAGGGAACCATACCTTGGCTCTGAGCCTGCCCTTGGTTTTCACCATTCCTTGGTGCCCTCTGTGGGCTAGGTCTACCGCCTGCTGGGCGAGGCTGGCCGGCATGACCAGTCTGGGGCCTCGTAGAAGACATCCTTGGCCGTCGATGGACAGTTCTCCCTTTATCCTCAGGATGGATTCCAGTGTCAGTTTGGCTTGGGGTGTCCTCCGATTTAGCGATTCTTGGATGGCCTTCCAATCCCCTGACTTGACGGCATCCGCCGCTGCTTGCAGACATTCGTCTCCTCTAGACACTTCGATGATTGCAGCTAGACTCATCGGAAGGGGTCGTGTCCGCTCCGTCACAAGCCGGACATATTCCTCTGTGTCCTCCGCCTCTTCCCTTTCTTCCTTGGTGGCTTTCCGCGGGTGCCTCGACAGATAATCCGCCGGGTTCGTGGCTCCCGGTTTGTACTCCACCCGGTAATCGTACCCCTGTAGTTGGAGTATCCATTTTTCAATTCTGGGTGGTGGTTTCGATGCTGACCCTTGGAAGAGAGGTATGAGGGGCTTATGATCAGTCGCCACCGTGAAGTGGTGGCCATACACGTATACGTGAAAATGTCTACAGGCCCAGTGGATGGCAATGGCCGCTCGCTCAATCTGCGAGTATCGTTGTTCTGTCTCGGTCAAAGACCGGCTCGCGTAGGCAATGGGGGCCCACTCTCCATTGCTCTGAAGCTGAGCCAACACCGCTCCCAGACCATAGGGGCTTGCGTCCACCGCCACGTTGGTGGGCTTCGCAGGGTCGAAGTACGATAAGGTGGTGTCCGCCGAAAGGGCTGCTTTCGTTGCATGAAAAGCTTGCTCCTGGTCAGGGCCCCATTTCCATGTGGTCGTAGATTTTGTCAATTCCCTGAGAGGTTTGGTGAGGTTGGAGAGGTCGGGATGAAGCGTCCGCAGAAATTTACCATGCCCAGGAAACTTCTTGCTTCTGAGATGTTGGTTGGGGCTGGGGCTTCTTGAACGTCCTTCACCTTGTCTGGGTCTGGGGCCACTCCTTGATCCGAGAATGTGTACCCGAAGAAGCTAATCTTGTTCTGCAAAAATTGGCATTTCTCCCGGTGCAGGGTCAGGCCTGACTCCTGGATTCTCTTGAGGACTCCCCTCAACCTCTGGTGGTGTTCCTCTATGGTTGACGCATAGATCAGCAGATCGTCGCTTACATTCAGCACTCCAGGGAGCCCGCTGAGGACTTCTCTAATGGTATTTTGGAATACCTCGGCGGCACTCGAGATGCCGAAGTTTAGACGCCGATACCGTCTGAGGCCCACATGGGTGGAGAAGGTGGTTATGTACCTCGAGTCTGGATGGAGTGGCAGCTGGTGGTAGCCTGATTGGAGGTCCATTTTTGAGAACCACCTGGCCCCATTCAGCTCCACTAGGATGTCATCAATGGTGGGCGTCAGGTGTCGTTCCCTTTTTATGGCGGCGTTGGGGAGGCGCATATCCACGCAGATGCGGACCTGTCCGGGCTGTTTTGGCTTCCTGGCGATGACGATCGGGGACACCCATGGGGTTGGTCCGCTGACCTTCTCTATGATGCCTTGTTTTTCCAGAGCCTCCAGCTCCTCTTCGACCTTTTGCCTCAGATGGAACGCAATGCGCCTGTGCCTCAGCGCCACCGGTTGGACAGATGGATCAATATGTAACGACACTTCCTTCCCTTTCAGGCACCCGATTCCTTTGAACACTTCCCCGAACTCCTCCATGATGGTATCCAGCTCCTCCTCTAGGACTGCCATGGCAAACGATATCAGTCTCAGCTCTTCGGCCGATTGCCCGCTCAACAGCATCCCGCTGCCTTCTTCTGTGACATAGACGGTGGTGCCTATTTTCCTCTCCCCGTGTTGCAGTTCCGTCTTAAAACACCCGATGAGAGGGATGGGCGTCTTCTGGCCGTATGCAAATACTCGGATCTTTGCTTCTCGCAGCGGGGGTTTGGTGCGTAGCTGGTGATAGACGTTGGCGGCCATCAGCTCTATGGACGCCCCTGTATCAATGGTCGCTTTTACTTCCTGTTGGTGGATCAAGATGCGACATTTTGGAAGTCTGCGCTTCTTCCTTTGTGGCTGGTTAATCGCGAACACGTAGTGGACTGGGTACTCCTCAGTGTCATCGTCCATGTCTTCGCTATCCGCCTCCTCTCGCACCGCATGTGCAGCTTCTTTCTTGACTCTGGTGGACCTGCACACCGCTGCGAAGTGGTTCATCCATCCGCATGCGCTGCATTTTTTCCCTCTTGCCGGACAGTCTTGCATGCGGTGGGGCTGGCCTCCACAATACCCGCATTCTTTCTTTTTTGTGTCCGGTTGTCTTTTCCCTCCGGCAGGTCTCACCTTGGGCCGTACCACGTTCACCTTTTCCGCCACCAGGACTTGTTCCGTCTTAACGGGGCAATGCAGGGCTGCTTCCATGTGCGAGGTCCTCGCTTGCGATAGCTCCTTTGACCGTCCTAGTGTGAGGATGTCTGCCAGGGGCTTGCCGTCTTCCTGGAGGATAGTGACTCGGAGCTTGGATGAATAGCACCCTTGTATGATCTGTCCTCGGATCCCCTCCTGCTCATCTCGGAACCCACACGTGCTGGCTAGCTCCTTCAGTCTGCCATGGAACGCATCTAGCGACTCTTCCGCCTCCTGCTTGGCTTGACGAAAGATAAATATTTCATAGTCTCTGTTCGCCATGGGTTCGAAATGGGCATTTAGAGCGTTCAGCAGCGTGAGGTAAGTCTTCGGCGTTGCCTCCACGATGGTCTTGTAGATGCGGTGGATGTCTTTGCCTCTCAGGTGGAGTAGCAATGCTCTGCGTCTTTCCCTCGATATGCCTGCCCCCTCAAAATATATTTGTAGGCGGTCTGTCCAATCCCTCCAGCGTGGGGCAAGGGACGACGGGGCACCATCGACGACAAACGGCTCCAGGGCGGGAATCGACGCCATCTTGGCACGTGCTCAGCGTGCTGCGGAGACTGTCTGCTTCACTTCCCCTGGGCGGACGCAGATGGGGGCGACGCCCTACGCGCTTCTGGTGTGGTCCACCCTTGCCCCTCCACCATGCGGGGACACGTCACTCATGGATCCAGCTGCAGGGTCCTCGGAGCCTGAACGCTCCAACAGGGCGTGGGCCTGCTCCGGAGCACTGGACAGGCATGTGCTGGCAAGCACCGAGGTCACTCTCAGCCATCAGGTGGTCGTTGGGCAAAGCTCCCAGGGGGCACATGGATGGGACTCTCACCTCTCGACCCACGTGCAGCACCAGCCACTTCTGCAGGCCTCCAGGGGGAGATCACCGATCTCTGGCCACCAGCATGGGACAGACACTCAGCCCTGTAGGGACATGGGCACCTTTAGCAGGGTCCAAAACACTCCCACGTCGCCAGTGTAGCGTTTTGCTTTATGCTAATTAGCATATCAGCGCGCTCGCGCTAAAGAACCACAGGAGCCGGTGATTTAGATTACACACGCGGCTCCGACTGACTCGCCGAGGCCACGCCTCTTTATTTTATATCAGCACGCGTCTGACGTCACGCATCTGACGTCACGCGTCAGCGCTAACGCACCCCGGCAGCGCGGAAGGCTAGAACGCCTCGTCGCGCGCCGGACATTACAGTGCTCAAGGCTACTATCCCGACCAGCACCTCTGCACCCGGACACACCAGGTCAGGTAATAGGAAACTGCTGGTGATACTGTGGACCTTGGCCTGCTAGCACCTTAATCCCCAAAGGGCACCTCTGAACTCTGACTGCAAGTAGTGTTTTGGTACATGTGTTTTTTCTCCCATAGGTTTACATTGTAGCATTTGAGGCTCATACCTCAAAACCGTTATTTGAGGTATTTTACTGTTTACATCTAAAATTGATATTTCCGAATGTACTTAAGTTATTCTACTGATCCTGGTGTCTAAATTCATAGAAAAATCTACTTTATTTATATAAATTGGTCTCAGATTTCTTATTGAGTCTGTGAACCATTTATTGTCTGTGTCTGTACAACAAATGCTTCACAATCCCCTCTGATAAGCCTAAACTGCTCGACCACACTACCACAAATTGAGCACTTGGGATTATTGAAGTAAGCCCCGTAAACCAAATCAGGGTTGTCTGGACTTTTTGCATGGTGTGCCCTTACATTGGCATTAGTACAAACAAATCCAACTTCCTACACCACTAGCTCGGTTTTTCCAAATGTTAAGCCAGCTGAGGCTCCGCTGTCATAAATCAAGTGCTTCCCCTACCTCTATATGAGGTGGGAACCAAGAGATAGTCATACAGGCAATTCACCAAAATGATTCCAAGAGTCTTCCCAGTACATCGATGTGTTTTTATCACGTACAGTGTGTTTTTTTGTATTAGTTTTTTCTTTAGTCTTTTTTTAGCACACCTGTGTTTTGTAATGCAACAGTGTTCCTCTTCCAAAACCATTCTTTCTCATTCTCCTGCCTAGTCCAGCTTACATGCATTTACATCACAAAATGCCTCTAACACCTTTTGCGCTTTCAAAGCTTGCCCTTCTTGTGTCACTAGGGGCTTGGCAGGCAGTCGACCTGGGGAGGTGTGCTCCCCGGAGTGATGGGCAGGTGGTAGATTCCAGAGGACTGTGGGCGTTTTTTGGGCAACCCTAGTAGGCAAGGGCGTCTAACTGGTTATAAGGAGGGAAGTATTTGGGCTAACAACCACCATTTTGTGAAGTGGTACATGGTGGCAGGTAGCATAGGGCAGGCGAGTGAGGAAAGTTTTTATAGGGTAGAATTTTCCCCTATAATGGTGGAGAAAGTGAATTTGGCGCTCCACCTCTTAGGTGAGGCAGGTTGCTAAGACTTACTGTCAGGGGATGGAAGTCACCACTGGAGAAGAGCGCTCATGTAGCATGCAGCGGAGCATGTAGTGGTGGCGGTCTTAGACTGCTCACCACCACGGACTAAAATGCAGAAGGCAGGTGAGGCAGGGGAAGATGGAAGCCCAAGAGGGACACTGCAACAGTGGAAAGCAGGTGAATGCAATGCGGCCCAGCCGAGACAAGACAGACGACAGCATGTAACCGCTGGGGCAGGAGAGTGCACGGCAGAGTGAAGGGATTGATGCCTGCCATAGCTAGGCGAGCTTTAAGCAACGGGCACCATGCGAAGGGGCACGAGGGGGCAGAGGTGGCACTGGGCAGCCAGGGGATAGAGAGAGGCAAGCTGGAAAAAGAGTTGGGCCTGAGTAGCATCTGTGTGGAGTGCAGGACAGTGCAGGGCAGTGCAACGGACAAGGAGGCAGGAATGTCTGCCTCCTAAAGGGGGACATGCACATTGGAAGACAAGGTGGGTTTGCAACGTAGTGAGGGGCTCAATACATGTAAGGCTTTTGCCTTGGTGGTGGCTGCATTGGAGTGGAGTGAGGAAGAAGAGGAAGAGACTTGTGAAGGGAATACAATGAAATAAAAGGGGGAAGAGGAGGAGTGGCACTTTGGGGAAAAGGAGTTGTCCAAGCCACTGAGTGAATGGGAGACGGGAAAGAGGCAGAAGTGGTACTATGTCAACAAGGGGAAGGCATACTGGGTGGACTATAGGGGGCATGATGGAGGAAATGAGTGAGGCAGACTGACAGGCAGGTGGAAGGGACACAGGAGGCAGGAGGGAGAGGTTGTCTTAGATATGAAGTTGGGAGTTGCAGTGGAGAGGGTAAGTGGGTATGGGTGTCTGGGAAGGGGCAGGCGAAAGTAAAGAGGGGTGGGAAGCCAATACACCGGCCTTCACTGTATGTGATTGAGTTCCAGGTCAAGATGTCATTCCAGACTTACGAGAGTTAAGTGTGACTCCCAGACCGCGTAAGGAAGTGATGGAAAGGTCCCAGGTGGCTGGCCTGAATAAAGCGATTGACAGGACCAGAAAGAGTTGGGGAAGGTCTAGAGAGACCTCCGGTGTGGATGAGGGAGGAAGGTCTGGTGGGGCCTCCTCTACAGCTTGGGGAGACAGTTTGGTGAAGCCGCCTCCGACAAAGGGCACAATAGGTTTGGTGGAATGAAGAGTTCCAGGCCACACAGCATGTGGTGACAGTGGTCACTAGGGTGACCAACCGTCGGTAAATTTAACGGACTGCCTGTTTTTTGGGCCACCAAGTTGGTCGCACACTGCTCCACCCACTAGCGTGTTACCCCGAAGAATTGTGGTCCCTGTAGTCAGCGTCGGCGGGTACGCCTATGCTCAGTGGTGCGTGCAAGTCAGAGTAGCGTTAGCCATCCCTGGACACGTGTTTCGCGGTAGTTGCCGCTCGTCAGCAGGGAGTAGGAAGAGTGCAGGGTTGCTTGTGTAGGCTGCTAAAATCATATCAGGTCTGTACCTCTCGTAGCGAACGCAGGTGCGTAACCATGAGCCCGTCGACTCCGGGGCTCAGAGAGCCACTAAATATATATCACCAAGTTGGTCGCACACTGCTCCACCCACTAGCGTGTTACCCCGAAGAATTGTGGTCCCTGTAGTCAGCGTCGGCGGGTACGCCTATGCTCAGTGGTGCGTGCAAGTCAGAGTAGCGTTAGCCATCCCTGGACACGTGTTTCGCGGTAGTTGCCGCTCGTCAGCAGGGAGTAGGAAGAGTGCAGGGTTGCTTGTGTAGGCTGCTAAAATCATATCAGGTCTGTACCTCTCGTAGCGAACGCAGGTGCGTAACCATGAGCCCGTCGACTCCGGGGCTCAGAGAGCCACTAAATATATATCACCAAGTTGGTCACACACTGCTCCACCCACTAGCGTGTTACCCCGAAGAATTGTGGTCCCTGTAGTCAGCGTCGGCGGGTACGCCTATGCTCAGTGGTGCGTGCAAGTCAGAGTAGTGTTAGCCATCCCTGGACACGTGTTTCGCGGTAGTTGCCGCTCGTCAGCAGGGAGTAGGAAGAGTGCAGGGTTGCTTGTGTAGGCTGCTAAAATCATATCAGGTCTGTACCTCTCGTAGCGAACGCAGGTGCGTAACCATGAGCCCGTCGACTCCGGGGCTCAGAGAGCCACTAAATATATATCACCAAGTTGGTCGCACACTGCTCCACCCACTAGCGTGTTACCCCGAAGAATTGTGGTCCCTGTAGTCAGCGTCGGCGGGTACGCCTATGCTCAGTGGTGCGTGCAAGTCAGAGTAGCGTTAGCCATCCCTGGACACGTGTTTCGCGGTAGTTGCCGCTCGTCAGCAGGGAGTAGGAAGAGTGCAGGGTTGCTTGTGTAGGCTGCTAAAATCATATCAGGTCTGTACCTCTCGTAGCGAACGCAGGTGCGTAACCATGAGCCCGTCGACTCCGGGGCTCAGAGAGCCACTAAATATATGTCACCAAGTTGGTCGCACACTGCTCCACCCACTAGCGTGTTACCCCGAAGAATTGTGGTCCCTGTAGTCAGCGTCGGCGGGTACGCCTATGCTCAGTTGTGCGTGCAAGTCAGAGTAGCGTTAGCCATCCCTGGACACGTGTTTCGCGGTAGTTGCCGCTCGTCAGCAGGGAGTAGGAAGAGTGCAGGGTTGCTTGTGTAGGCTGCTAAAATCATATCAGGTCTGTACCTCTCGTAGCGAACGCAGGTGCGTAACCATGAGCCCGTCGACTCCGGGGCTCAGAGAGCCACTAAATATATATCACCAAGTTGGTCGCACACTGCTCCACCCACTAGCGTGTTACCCCGAAGAATTGTGGTCCCTGTAGTCAGCGTCGGCGGGTACGCCTATGCTCAGTGGTGCGTGCAAGTCAGAGTAGCGTTAGCCATCCCTGGACACGTGTTTCGCGGTTGTTGCCGCTCGTCAGCAGGGAGTAGGAAGAGTGCAGGGTTGCTTGTGTAGGCTGCTAAAATCATATCAGGTCTGTACCTCTCGTAGCGAACGCAGGTGCGTAACCATGAGCCCGTCGACTCCGGGGCTCAGAGAGCCACTAAATATATATCACCAAGTTGGTCGCACACTGCTCCACCCACTAGCGTGTTACCCCGAAGAATTGTGGTCCCTGTAGTCAGCGTCGGCGGGTACGCCTATGCTCAGTGGTGCGTGCAAGTCAGAGTAGCGTTAGCCATCCCTGGACACGTGTTTCGCGGTAGTTGCCGCTCGTCAGCAGGGTGTAGGAAGAGTGCAGGGTTGCTTGTGTAGGCTGCTAAAATCATATCAGGTCTGTACCTCTCGTAGCGAACGCAGGTGCGTAACCATGAGCCCGTCGACTCCGGGGCTCAGAGAGCCACTAAATATATATCACCAAGTTGGTCGCACACTGCTCAACCCACTAGCGTGTTACCCCGAAGAATTGTGGTCCCTGTAGTCAGCGTCGGCGGGTACGCCTATGCTCAGTGGTGCGTGCAAGTCAGAGTAGCGTTAGCCATCCCTGGACACGTGTTTCGCGGTAGTTGCCGCTCGTCAGCAGGGAGTAGGAAGAGTGCAGGGTTGCTTGTGTAGGCTGCTAAAATCATATCAGGTCTGTACCTCTCGTAGCGAACGCAGGTGCGTAACCATGAGCCCGTCGACTCCGGGGCTCAGAGAGCCACTAAATATATATCACCAAGTTGGTCGCACACTGCTCCACCCACTAGCGTGTTACCCCGAAGAATTTTTGGGCCTCTTGTCCGGTGTCAGTGAGGAATTCTTTCACAGGCGCCTCTTGTCTATAATTTCAGACATAGGAGCGAGCTGTCCCTCTGCAAGCAGCCTGAGAGTTCTGTAACTCTCACTGCAGGCGCCAGCTCACGTTCCTGCTGTGAATTCAATGGCCTGCAGCAGCCCCTTATCATTTTGTTTGTGGGCCTAATTATCACATACAGAATGATAATGGGCCTCTCTGTGCAGTGACAGCATTTGCTGGGCCTCCTCCTGCCAAATCCCAGGGCATGGCAAACTGCTTATGTTTATGGGCTCCTGTCACCCCACCAGGGGCCAAGCTCTGGGCAGGTAGTGGTTTTATTTTGGCGAATGTTACCCAGGTGCATCCACTTTTAGCCTCTTAAACTGTCACACAAGTAGTGATGATTGTACAAATACAATTGTCCTTTATTATTATTTTTTTTTGCTCCAGTAGTGCAAAGTTTCTGCATTTGGGTTGTCATTATTATCATGCTAACCCTGGCTCCCGAGCCCCCTTAGCTTTTACACATCACATCCCCTTGGGATGATTGAACGGATCGGCTGCTTTTTTTCAATGGAGGAGAGGGGGCATGTAAGATCTGAGAAGCCTTCAGCTTTGATCTTTTTCTTCATTTTTTTTTTTTTTAATTTTTGAATATGCAAACGCAGGTGTTTAAGTTTCACTCACACACACAACAGATGCAGTGCAAGGTTTACTCGAGCTCCAAAGGCATCAGTCATGTTGGTTTCCTGAGCACTGTGAAAAGCTCAGCATGAGCAGCACCAGTGCAAGCTTTGCTGACGCGCAAGCACATTAGACAGGGCCAGCTCTAGGGCGGTACGACCGGTGCCACCGCACCGGGTGCTGACTCTTAGAGGGGGCGCCTATTTGGAAGAATTTTATGGTTTTAAAAGCACCTGCTGCTGCATTGCTGGCCTCGCAATTTTCAATCAAAAATAAAAATGTCAAGATAACTCGGTGATTAATGTTCCTCCTGGGGAGAAAAGGAGTTTTATAAAGTGGAAGTTTTAACTCATTTTATGGTAGCACAGAGGGTTAATGTGCCTGCTGCAAAGAATGTGTACCATGCATATCACAAAATGCACATAGTTTAAATAGGTCAGTGATTTTGCCAGAGAGATCCTTTTGTTAACAGCATTGTAGATGTACAAATCCTAACATAGAACAGTGAGCTTATAACTGTCATCAAAGAGCTGAATGCAAACTGCAAGGTATAGATTAGAGCATTATGATGTTTTCCTCCGTCTTTCATAGTTCTAATCTTTCCCCCAATCATAGGGTTATGATTTAAATTCTGAGTCTGTGATTCTCCAGAGCAAGCACTCTTAAACTATACTGTCTACCAGTATTGCTGACATGCAACACCTATACCTTGTAGTCCTCTGTATTATGTAACATTTCCTAACACTGATTTACACACCTATGATTGATTGCCTCTGTGTAGTGTTTGTGATGTAAAGTGCTCTGACACCCTACACTGGTACAGGTGGCGCTATTAAATACATCTGGGAGAGAGTGGTTATGGAGACTTCAGGGGGTAGTAGTGTGGGAGTCTGAGGGGAGCACCAGTGGGGGGCGCCAACAAACATTGTTGCACAGGGCGCCATCAGCGCTAAAGCTGGCCCTGACGTTAGATAAAGCACAGTTGCCAGTAGTGCAAGTTTCCCTCACACACATGCAGCAGCCTGAGCTTTCCTAACATATAGACCACTTCAGAGCCTTTGACAAAGCAGATAGTTTTGGCTTTTGTATATTGAACACTTCTGGTGTGGCTGAGCTCCGCCTTACCATTGGACCAGGATCATTCAGAACATTATCTCTGAACCATTTCTGGTGGTGATTGTCCCAGATAAAGTAGTGGTCCAGCTCATTGACTTGACTGGATGGGTGTGTGGCATAACTAAGGTGCTGGCTTTAAAATACAGTACGAAGAGCTGGCACCGAAGGCAGGTACATTGCAACCCTGAGGGCAGTAAAGAACTAACATTGGTAGGCCGCACATCGCTGGTGGTGGTCTGTGTGAGGAGTTAGCACTTGGTAGACAAGTGGGCTGAATGAAGAGCTGCCTTGGCAAGCCACATTGCTTGAAGTGGAAATACAGAAGTGCAGGTACTCACTATCCCAGGGGTACATCTTTGGTACCGAGAAGCACTCGCGCTGTACTTTCCAAATTAAAGATGTGAACCGACTCATTAATGGCTCATTTAAAACCCTGATGCCCACTGTGAGGAATGGGCAAAGGAGGCTATGTGGTTTATGATGCTTTACAGATTGCAAATTCATCTACTCCCAAACTCAAGAGTGTTTTACTTGTTCCTTTCCACTTAAAATATAATATACCTTAAAGATTCATTACATCAACTCAAGTTCTACTGTTCAAAACAAAATGGGGAAAATGTGCCCTATGCTTTTAATTATTCAAAAGATCAATGTAAATTGTGCTTTTTTTGTATAAAAACGGTTCTCAATCACAAATATCAGTAGCACTATAACTATGAAACTATTTCAATGTAAACAGCAATGTATTAATTTACCTCAGTGCTTTGACCTGGTACCATGCAGAATAATCAAATGATGCTGGTAGGCAGTCTGATGAGCTAGTGGGACCAGGCTCTGGGGAGGTGGAGGTTTCATTCTGACAATTGGTACAGGTGAAAGGCACAGCCTATAGATACCTTGTGGGCCAGCGAATTATAGGCTTCAAACTTTACTTTAACTCTGGTGCAGGAGCCTGAATCTGTGAGTAACATGCTGGGCCTTGTTTCATAAAAATGTGCCCTGGGAGAAACTATAGATTAACCAGAGCATCTTGGATTCACACCAACTATCTTTTACTGTAGTCCCAGTGTAAAAATATGAGCAATTCTGAGCATATTAGGAGATGCACATGTGCCTAATGAGATTTACAAGGCGCTTCACTTACAAAATTGAAAATGTTGGTCATGTAAGGTCACTCCTATAATTGGAATACATTTGTGACTGCTCAGGAAGTAATTCAAAGGGGCAGATTTTCAAAACTTTTGCGCTGGTTTAGCGTCACAAAAGTGACGGTAACCAGCGCAAATTGTTGTTTTGCTATTTTCTTTCCAGCGCAAAACTTGTTATGCGCTGGAAAGTACCCTGTAAGTAGTGCAAAGTAGCGCCAAGCACTGCTTTGCGTTACTTTGCGCCAAGGGGGCGTGACATGGGTGGTACATGGGTGTTCCCATGCAACCACCCAATGCCTTTTGATGCAAAACCATATTTACAAAGATTTGTAAACATGGTTTTGAGCCAAAAGTTAACGCTTCTTCAAAGGAGGCACTAGCAGGAGAAATGATTTCATTTCTCCGTGCTTTTCTGACTTTCCATGCGTGCTGCACTCTGCAGAACGTATGCAGAGTGGGAAAAGCTTTGCATTGTGCCTTGCATAGTGTTTTGTACAGGAACGGTACCCTTCGTGCACAAAACCTATGCTACACTCATGCACACACACTAGCGCTTCAGCGCTAAGGTGTGTGCATGGCGCACGGCAGCTGAAATCAGTGCCGGTGCAAGGGCAAGGGAAGGAGAGAGCCATATCTCTGAAGATATGGCGCTCTCCTGCTCCCTCCCTATCGTGCAATGCAGGGCAGCCTCGCAGGGGGCTGCGCTGCGTTGCACGACTTTTTTGAAAATCTTCCCCTAAGAGTACTCTTAGAAAGCTGCGGCAGTCTCAGCATCACAGGAGGACTCTCATGTGTAAACGTTTATATGTTCAGAAATGCAGCTTAAGTATACGTTGATTAAAAAAGTAAAATATAATGCAGAAGTGCATTAGCACTTGTTTTCATTTCTTCTCTAAAGGGAAAAAATATTTCCCTGTGGAGAAACCCGTTCCCATAAACTCTCACCAATTTTTGGGAAGCCCCACCCTTTCACTGCCCTGAAAACACATTTATTCCAACACTTGACAAAAGTCAATCTCCCACTGTTTAAGGATATTAAATTACCTCATAAATGTTTTTTAATACATTGATTCTTGCTAGTTTCCCAGGTGTTTTAATCTCAGAATGCTGAAGTGTATAGTAAAGTGATGAATGGAGTGCTTAAATTAATCTCAGTCACTGGTATTTACTCAGGCCGCATCCTAGTCCATAGATATTTTGCACATCCTGCCACCTTTGTTTGGAAGTGGCGCAGAGAGATAGTGTGCCTCCAGTGAAGCACAATGTGTAACACACAGATCAATATTTTTTTTTATGTAGACAGATTGGTGGGTAATTGTTTTTGTCACAGGGACTCTTTTGTTAATTGCAGTTCATAAGATACAATCCTAATATAGCACAGTGAGCTATGAAACAAAATCGAATAGCCACATGGAAACTGCAAGGCACGGGTTACAACCTTATTGTATTTCTCTAATCTTTCATTGTTCTAAGGTTGATAAATAGGGTTCCTTTGAATAATATTAATGCGGCTGGGGTGGTGTTGGCAAAGGTGGGCACACCTCTTTTCCTAACTTGATTTTCCTGCCGATTCTCCTGCCCAAAGTGGGGGCCAGAACCGGTGGGAGCCAGTTGCTGGGTACAGCAAAAGGCAGGCCATTGAAGCTTCCCCTCAGTGGACCCAGGCCATCCCGGGACAGGAAACGTGGCACCTCTGCCCAGGATGGGCTTTGTTTCTGGACCCAGAGAATGGAGGCTCTCTACTCAGGGGTCCAGAAACCTGTCTGATGGTGGCAAATGGTGGGTAGCCATTCAGGAATCTGGAATTTTTCAGGGGGCATCTCTAAGATGCCCTCTGAGTGCTTTTTACATTAAATCCCACACTGGTATCAGTGTGGGTTAAATGTGCTGTGAAGTTTGCTCCCAAACTTCCCAGGTTTTAGTAAAGCAATTATGGAGCTGTGGAGTTCGTAATGACCAACTACCAGACCACATACTCTTTATGGCTTTACTGCACTTACAATGTCTAAGAATGGACTTATACACTGTAGGGGTACAGGGCTCATGCACTGTACCCTCACCTGTGGGCTAGTGCACCGTGCTAGAGGGTTGACTTACCTAGACCATAGGCAGTGGATTGCAGGCATGGCACACAGGGATGTGTGCCATGTCGACTCTTCACTTTTCTCTGCACCGAAACACGCAGCCTGCAATGGCATGTGTGTGGGTGTTAAAGTGCAAGGTCTCTAAGGGTAATCGGTAATAGGTGCCGCAGCCCTTAGAGGCCTTCACTATTCATAGTGCCCTTGGTACCCATGGTACCTTTTGCAAGGGGGTTACCTGTGGCCAGAGGTGTGCCAAGTGTGGATACAAAGGTTTAGTTTGGGGAAAGAGCACAGGCCCTGGGAACCTGATTGGCAGGGACCTAGGGCACATCAAGTCAAAGTGTATCAGAAATCTGGCAAAAAGTGGAGGGGGGTTTCCTGCAACAGAAACCCACTTTCCTACACCTGGTCACTTACTATATCCAGGAATCAATAAGGATGCTGCAGGGGCATATATGCTCATGCAGATATGTCCTCACAGGAGATACGGTGCACCCTGCCTTGGGCTACAAGGCCTCCTATAGGGGGGACTTACCCATATCCACAGTGTCTGTGGGCATTGCACACAGGGATGTGTGCCATGTCGACTCTTCAGTTATGTCTGCACCAAGGCATGCAGGCTGCAGTGGCAGTGTGCATGTGTTTGGTGAGGGGTTCCTTAGGGTAGCACAATTCATCCTGCAGCCCTGAGGGACCCTCTTTCGCCACAAGGTCCTTGTAACAGGTTTATCTTTTACCAGGGCAATATATGTCTGCTAAAGTGGTGCCAATTGTGGCATAGTTTTAGGAAAAGAACACTGGTACTGGGACCCAGTACACCTGCATCAAAAGCTAGACAAAATGTGGGGATGGGGAGTACTGCAACAAAAATCCAGTTTCCTACAGCTGGCCACTTGGAGAACTGCACTCTAGTCCAGCTCTGCAGGTCCCAATTAGCTACATCCTATGCGTGCCGCTTTACATAGCTCAATGTCACTCAGATATGGGATGCTGGTAACAAAGTTCATCCGAGCAGATCTTTCTGACCACTTCTCTCACCAAACATGCCTGCTCAGGACCATGAACTTTAAACAAAATATTAGACTGGGGAACCCAGTGCAGTAACCATATAAATAGATTATGATCATATAAAATAACATAAAAAGAACTTCACAGTTGTTCAAAGCTTCATGCATACCAAAAAACCATGAAGTGCACAATTGAATGATTGTCTAAACCTAATATAAACTTATTTTGACTTGTGCTTGGGTTAGTTGTACTTATGTAATATTGTGCAACCTTCTCTGATGTGTCTGTAAAACGTACCTTTTTTCCCGAATTTTTGCCCTAAATTTTGACATTCTGTCCTGAATTTTTGTCCTGAATTTTGACCCTTTGTCCTGAATATTTACACTCACTTTCCTGAATTTGCACCCATGCCAGTTGGTCACCCCAGTGGTCATGGGGTATCACAAGGGGACGGCGAGGAGCTAGTGATGTATTACGAGGAAGATGAGCTGGAAAAATGGGAGTTGGTAGAGAATGGTCCAGAGGGTTCACAAGTGAAGTAGGAGGGGTGGTCCATGAGGCAGGGGGTTGGGGGTGGTGGCATGGCTAAACAACATTCTGCCAGTTAGTTACTGGGCAGTGCAGCAACGGGGGTCACAGAGCCTGTTGGTACAAAGAAGGAGGAAAGATTGGCGAGACAGCAGGCTTCAGTCTGGGGGCGGACCTTACGCTCAGGTAATTGGCTTGAGAGGAATGGAAAATCTGTGATGATAACGACAGGGATAGATGCTAAGGACTTAGTGGGAGGAGGAGATAGTGAGGCACGACTGAGAAAGGGGATTTATGTGATTGTTAAAGGGGTGGGGCCAGATAACCTGACTGAGCCTGCCGGGACAGGGGGCAAGTCTGACAGTGAGAAAAAGTCATCAGCAACAGGAGGCACATTGGAGCCAGGGGGGAGTTAGTGCTGGGATAGAGAATGCTACAGGGGGACAGACATGGAGGAAGGGGACAAAAGCGCTGAAAATAAATAAACTCCCTTACATGGGGAATACCAAGCCCTTGAGAGCACATCTAATGACATCGACTGAAGAAAACATTTGGAATGAAGAATACATGGAGGTTTTCAAGTTGCTACACAGAGAAATAAGGGCGAACAAGGGGTCTAAGGAGGAGGAATACGAGTTGGCAAAATTGCAAATTGGCCTGCAGTGTTTTTAATATATTCCAGTGTATACTGATACAAATTTCCAGAGAGGTGTGTGGCGTTGTTTAAATACACAGACTTGATTAGGAAGGCACATATTACCTTGGTTGCTTTGCGTGAGTGAGGTACGACAAAGAGTGAAGGGCTTGTTTACCGGCAGATGCAGAAGGAAAATGGGGGAAAATGGACAATGATTTATGGCTCCATATGATGGGACCGGCGAAGTCAGCACCAACAGTGTTTACAGCTAGTTGCTTGACTATTGTCTATCACCCCTTTGAGAGATGGCCCACCCAAGGAGGGGTGGGGTCTGTGAGTGGAGGTCAAGCAAGTCAGACGGGGCATGCTGGGCATACAATAGGGGACCTTGCACAAGGGAATATTGTAAATTTTGGCATGAGTGTTCAAAATGTGTAGCCTGACACCCACTCAAACATTTTGGAAGGGTCATAGGGGACAACAGGGGGCTCATGGTGGTGGATGGCAACAGCCACATGTGCAAGGTGGACAAGTGGCACAGGAACCTGCAGGAAAGGCTCTTACACCAGTACAGCTACAGAGACTGGATAATTGGCTTCAGTAGTATGAAAAACAGGAAGACGGGGACCACGCTTGCGGAGGTGGGCGGAGAACTTGAAATCTGAGAAAAAACAACCGTTGTTGGTGAGCAACAAATTTCAGAAGGAAATTAGAGAGGGCAGGATGGCAGGTAATTATGACGTATTGCCATTGGAGAACTTGATTGTGTTCTCAGTTGAAATAGTAGAGAAGAAGGAACCAATACAGTTCCAATTGATACAGCATCTATTATGGCGGGAAGGACATTCAGTGAATGACTGCATAGCTAAAGAATTGTCCTCAGTGTCCTATTTATTGGTTGATGTGTCAATCGACTTGGTGAATACAGTAGGAAAAGGGGCACCGATGGCAAAGAGCAACATTTCGCCTCCTACCAGTTTGTCCTCTGGATTTTGGGCTTCTGGATACAGTTTAAAGGGCAGTGGTACATGGCCAATGCTTTACCCATGGGCTGCTGTATCTTATGTGCATTTTCTGAGCATTTCAGTACCTTTTTACAGTGACTTTACACATTTCAGATGGGGCGCAGGACAGTGACACATTACTTGGACAAGTTATTTTTTGTGGGGTTTCCGGGCTCCACAGACTGTCAAAAGACGCTGACTAGTTTTAGGGAGCTGATGCACGATACAGGGGTACCCTTGGCAGACAATAAAATGGTAGGACCTGACACAACTATGACGGTCTAGGGGGTTGATATTGATACAATTGAGGATGGTAGCAAAGTTGCCAGAGGACAAGCGAAGAGCAATGATGGTTTTGCTGGACAACATGTCGGCCAAGAAAAAAGTGAAAGTGAGAGAGTTGCAGTTCCTGCTAGAGCATCTGAAGTTGAATTTTGCATGCAGGGTGGTCTCGGCAGGGAGGACTTTCTGCAGGAGACTGGGCTTGGCGGTGGCGGGGGTAGGTATGCAACCTCACAGGGTGAGAGTGTCAGTGGGGATAAAGCAGGATATGAGGATGTGGAGAACATCTTTGAAACACTTTAATGGCATTCCTATGGAAAGAATTGGGGACAAGACAAAATGGGAAATGCAGATACTTTCGGATGTGGCACGGTGTGCTGGTTTTGGTTTGTACTGGAGAGGACATTGGTGTGCTGAACAGTGGTCACAAGCATTGAAGAATGGTAGAAGTATCGCTTTTCTGGAGTTATTCCTGTTAGTAGTGGCCTCTATCTATGGGGTGACCTGTTTGCAGATGAGATGGTTCATTTCAATGTAGACAATATGACGGTGGTACATGTGGTGAAAAGACAGTCGGCCAAGAAAGTGTGAGTGCTCAAGTTATTGAGAGTCATTGTATTGGGATGCCTAAGGAGCCACGTTATCTTTAGAGTGAGGCACGTGCCAGGCATGGTCAATTATATTGCGGATGCTCTGTCTCATTCGTTGTGGCTGAGGTTCAGTTGGCTAGTTATGGGAGCGAATGCAGACAAAACTCCGATGACACAGGACCTATGGCAGATAGGCATCTAACGATTCGGAAATTGGTGTTAGAGTCACTGGTGCAGTTCACAAGTTGATCACATGTACAAGATTGAACAAAGTTTTTTCCATCTGGGGAGCAGAAGAGAGGAACAGACGAGGAATGGCAGAGATTCAAAGATGTGGTGCAGTTTATCATGGATTTGGTAGACAAGGGGCAGTACCCTACCCCTGTCTATTCCGGTATTAGCGAACCGCGAATGGTCAATGAGGTATGTACAAGTGCTTTGCATAACATTTCATCGATAAATGCACTATGTATACGATGTTACACATTGACTTCGTGGGTTCCATCTTGAAGCGGTGGCCATCTAATGGTTGCCCTCACATAGGCTACACATTACGAACAAGTACGGGCCTTTAGAACACATGTGCCTTCCATTTGACTTCTCAGTGACCTGTGCAGCTTGGCTCCGCTGCCCCAGGTCAGTCCGGTCCCACGAGCTGCCCATCCTGCGGCCACCTGTGATCAGCATCAGGATTTGACACACCATAAAGCCTCTTCATGAACACAAGCCTTCGGCTAATCTCTTTCACACCTGGCTCTTCCTGCTTTATGGCTTGTTTTACAAACAGGAGATGCCCGTGTTTATTGGGGCCTGTTGATATCTGATGTGGGATCTGAGCCTCGCTGGGTAAATAATTGTGGGCTGGCTTAACTGGAATGTGGGATGGTCATCATGACTCTGCCTTTTCGTTTGTAATGGATACATGTGAATGACCATATCGTAAAACAAGGAATGTGTGCCTGAAGCATGATATTTTGTATTTAAGGAGAAGCCCGTTTCTGTAAGTTTTAAGCAGTCTCCTGAGAACATACATTGTGTTGTACTTCTCGGACACCTGTAATTGGTCTGCAGCCAATAAATCGATCTTTGACTTCACCTAGAAGACTCTGTGTTTCTGAAACAGGAAGAACTCGAAGTCTTAGGGTGTGTTCCCCTGCACCGCTGGGTTCTAAAAACCCAGTACTTCAGTTGGCGCCCAACTCGGGGCGATTTCAGCGGTTCCGGTCCAAGCCAGAGGTTCGTGAGGAGCTTTGTGTGGAAATTCCGGAGGAAGGCCGCCACTTCATCGACCCCTGCATGTCGACGTGGTCCGGAAGTCTTTTCTGCTAGGTTCTCCGCGTCCCGACGGCTACGAAGGACTGCTGCCCTGATTAATCGCCCTGTTTTGGACCCTTGACGATTTGGTAGAGCGAAACAATCTAGAGAGTCTTCTGGTGACGCCAACGATCATCGATATTCAGTTAAGTATAAGTGGAGCGTCTCCCAGTTTGTTTTGGTATCCTTCTGGAATTTGGTATCCTTCGGGATCGCTTTGATTTGGAACTTGCAAGTGCCAAAGCCAGAGGACTCGTGTATTCACGAGACTATCGTATTCGATAATCATTTTAAGTTTGAAACTAGACTAGTGAGCGAAGATGCCTGGTTCTAGTGTATTTGGAAGATTGTTTTGTTTGGGTTGTGGAAGGGATTTCCAGTTAGAGGATTCATGTCCGGTTCCTCCAATTGGAACTCCAACTTATGAGCTTTATGTAAAACATGGCGTAGGCCCCATTGCATATAATGAAGTATGGATCCGATACACCAGAAAGGACGGTGTTTTAAAATTGCCCCAAAATGGTAGTTTCGATACAGATATCTTAGATCATTTGGAAGTTAAATTGTTTAAAAAGAAAGCCCGGCCGGCGATGTTTGATTCTTTCCGCCTATGGCGAAAGGAAGCCAAACAGAAGGAAATTAAGCTAGCGAAAAGGAATAAGAGAGAAAGAGGTATATCAATGATGCAAGCAGCTGTGCAATTTAAAGATAACGAGGAGGAACAAATGAATGAGCAATTACATAGACAGCGCAAACTAGGGACCGATAAATGTTACCCTGTTTTGTCACCCCTTGTGCAATATGAAACAAAAGAGAATGAGAAAGATTCCCTAATGTCCCATTTGCTAAGTTCACCACCCCCGTATGCACAAAATGCCACAGCGCCTCCACAGCTCGTAAATGTGCAGCCTCCAGTTAGTGTGCCGCAAGCCTTCCCACAGCCGCCAGCTCCTCCTCAGCCGGCTCCTATCCCTACAGTACAGCCCTCTCAAGGGCCGCCAGTTTTGTTACCTGTTGCCCCCGCGCTTCCTGCGACTTTGCCTAGCACATCAGCTGCCTCCCCTGGCACTCTTTCTTACACTACCCAGGTAACTGTATCTGAATGCGCTTTTCTTCCCTCTGTCTATCCCCCCGTTTTCGCCTCAACTTCTCCTTCAGCACGACAACGACTAGCTAATGTGGTTACTAGTTTAATGTTGCCTCTCTTTGGGTCATCTAGTATGACCCCTGGTTTACAACGTAAGCAGTTGCGTAGTCAGCTGCCTAATCCTGAAGAGAAAGAGGTATTAGATCATATGGCGCGTAGGTGGATTGTTTTCCCTTCACTCTATGAGGTGGAGTCAGTTGTTAACGTTTTTCACCAATGGGATGCCCCAAAACAGAGGTATGTGTTTGACAAAATGTGTGAATGCCTCTGTGAGGAATTGGAGGATCATGGTTCAAATACAATCCCGCAGGAATTGTGTCGCGTGCGATTTGATTTTAGAACAGGTATAATTGTGGGTCCCGATGTAGATAAAGCGGTTGCGACTTTACTGTCCTTCAGAAATGGCGATTGTCAGCAATCATTGTTCGAACAGGAATTCCCTGTGGGGAAAACAGGAAAAGTGCGACAATACCCTATGAGAGAAGTCCCTCCGGTATGGAAGGAAGCCGTTGCGGCTGATGCCGCTCGAGGTATTGCTGCTGCTCCAGCTCACTTTCAGCGTGTTTGGGTACATGTCCCATGGAAGCGTTCTGAGGTGTTAGCGTTTAAGCAGACATTGCCTGACCTCCGTAAAAACCCTACAGGATATTATAAGGAGTTATCACAAACTGCAGAATCGTGTGTCATGAATCTAGCTGACATAGATATGTTGTTCGGGAATGTTGTTCCACAGCCTTTATGGGGATCCATTTGTAATACGGATCATGCTGCAGAACTAGGGGGCACATGGGCTAATATCGTTGCCGCAGACACTAGACAAGTTGGTGGTGCAAAACCTGAGCCCCTTGTAGCAGAACTCCCTGGTAGAATTATTACATACATGAAAACTATAATGCCCGCGATGCGCGTAAATTGGGATAAACTATCTGCATGCAAGCAGAAGAAAGATGAGACAGTGTCCGATTTCTGTGCAGAATCTACTTCCCGAGTTGTGTAAGAAATTAAAAGATTCAGAAAGTTCTTGGGCTGTTTCCTCTTCAGCGCAAATACTGGCTACTGCACAGTATTATGAAAATAGAGATAACGACGAGAAGGATAGAACAGACAAGAAAACGAAAGAACTGAAAACGAAGGTCCTTTTACAGCAGGCTTATCCGCCATGTGGAGGACAGAATAATTATAGGCAAACTCAAGGTATCTATCAGCAACCCCAACAGTTTCAGAATAACCAGCAAATGAATGGGTATTATCAACCACGTATCCCTGTAGGTCCCAATCAATGTTCATATTGCAGAGAGGAAGGTCATTTTAAATATAGTTGCCCTAAATTAATGCAGCGTACTAGTAATGCGTATGGCGCAAGAGGTAGAGGTGGTCAGCAAGCTCCTAGAGGCAGAGGGCGTGGAAATGCTCCCCAGAACACGCGTCATCTTCCGCCTCAAAATACGATAAACAGCTTTGATCAGCAAGCCAACTCGACTGGTAATACAGCTCAGTACTATAATAATGATTACTATGCAGAAGACGACAATGTAGAAGGTAATAATTACTAGGACAGCCATAGACAGAGAGAGGGAGTTGTTTCAGTACCAGTGGATCAGAGTGGACCGTATGTTAAGGTGACTACAGCGGGTATAACAGAGCCCTTTCTGCTGGACACTGGTGCTGCAAAGAGTTCAATCATGCATTCAAAACTCCCTGGCGCGCCTTTGTCTGGCGAAATGAATGTTTCAGTAGGTTTTTCTGGCGCCCCAGTTAGGAACCCGATTTCTAGTCCTATGCCACTTTCTGTTGAACCTTGTGAGTTAAAAGCACCCTCATCCTAACGACAGGTTGTGGTGAAAATCTGTTAGGATTGGATTTGTTAAAAAGATTGCATGCAACGCTATATTGTTCTCCTTCAGGAGTACAACTTACATTAGGTAAGGAAGTGATTTCCCCGATGTATTTGTCTAAGAATGCAATGCCACCTGAATTGTCATCCCTTCCGGATGTCCTTTGGGCTACTGGTCCCAATGATGTGGGTCTCTTGGAAATACCGCCATACGTGGTCACTTTAAAAGCCAATGTCAGATTGCCACGCATTCCCCAGTACAAGATCTCCAATGAAGGTCAGAAAGCGTTGTTAGCAATTGTCAGCGATTTGATTAAAAAGGGTGTAATTGAAGAAACAAGAGGCAACATTTGCAATAGTCCTGTTTTACCTGTCTTAAAACGAACGGACCCTTCACAGCCACCTGTTTACAGATTTGTGATTGATCTTAGAGAGGTTAATAAGATTGTTGTGCCACAGTTTCCAGTTGTTCCTGATATAACTGCCTTGTTAACTATGATTCCAGCTTCCGCTGCATGGTTCTCAGTGATCGATTTAAAGAATGCTTTCTTTAGCATCCCAATTGCAGAGGAGAGTAGGGACATTTTTGGCTTTAGTTTAGGAGGTCGAAGCTTCCGCTTTAAACGCGCTCCACAGAGCTACTGTGAAAGTCCATCAATATACAGTTAGGCTTTAAGAGCGCAGCTTGATGCACTTGTTTTACCTAGTGGCGCTATCCTTATACAGTACGTTGACGATTTACTAATCGCCGCGGATACTGAAAAGATTTGCAAAGAAGCTACATTGTCATTGTTGCGTCATTTGTCTGCCTTTCATCACAAAGTGTCTCTCTCAAAACTGCAATATTGTCGACAAGAAGTGACCTATTTAGGTCATCTCTTATCGATGGAGGGAAGGAAACTGACCCCAGAAAGAATTCAAGCCATTGCACAATTGAGCGTGCCAAGAACACAGAGAGAAGTGCATGCTTTCTTGGGCATTACTTCATACTGTAGGCATTGGATACCGAATTTTTCTTTGCTGGCAAAACCTTTGTTAGCATTAACATGTAACGACACACCGAATCCTATCCCATGGTCTGAGGAGTGTCAGAAAAGTTTTTGGGAATTGCGAAATGCATTATGTTCAGCTCCTGTGTTGGGTACCCCCGACTACAGTAAGCCTTTTACATTGTATGTTCATGAAAAAGATGGTTGCGCATTATCAGTGTTAACACAGCCTTTTGGCGACAGACCGCGTCCATGAGCATATTTTTCGTCAACCTTGGACCCGGTAGCGAGGGCATTGCCAAGTTGTCTGAGAGCTACAGCCGCAGCAGCTATGTCTATCCGACAGTCTGCTGGACTAGTAATGGATAATACATTGATTGTTATGGTTCCACATGCTGTGGACACATTGTTAAACAGGACCAAGACACAGCACTTAACTAGTGCGTGATTGTCAGGATATGAATTGACACTGTTGGCAAATCATATACACATAAAGAGATGCAATACGTTGAATCCAGCTACATTATTGCCGATTCCAGCATGAGATTCCTAGATGAGATTGAACAGCATGATTGTCTGTTCAGAACAGAAGAAGAGACAAAAGGAAGAATAGATCTTAAAGATACTCCCCTGACTGAGTGTGATGGTACCTTATGGGTGGATGGTTCATGTTTCAAGCTTCCGAATGGTGATACGACTGCTGCATATGCTATCACGACTTTGCACACGATTGTTGAAACTGCACGTGTGCCACATAATTCGGCTCAAGCAGCAGAACTGATTGCCCTTACAAGAGCATGCGTGTTGTCTGAGGGAATGAAAGTGAACATATATACTGACAGCCAGTACGCCTTTGGTGTGGCGCATAGTTTTGGGCGATTGTGGAAGGAACGTGGGTTCCTGACTTCGCATGGAGCTAAAATTCAGAATGGCAAGTTGGTGAATGATCTCCTTGAGTCACTGACCCTACCGCTGCAAGTTGCGATTATGAAATGCAGTGCGCACAAGAAAGTCACTGATGATGTTGGTCGTGGTAATGCATTTGCTGACGAAATCGCGAAAGAAACAGCAAAAGATGTGAAGACTCGAATGTATGTTGCAGGCCCTGCAAGATGGGTTGGTAATGTTGGAATGTGTGAAGACACGATAGAGAGTGTGAAGTCCCTTCAAGCTGAAGCCACAGAGAAAGAGTTGAGCAAGTGGAGAGAAAGTACGGGTAAATTGGATGAGAATGGGTGTTGGGTTGACTTGTCAGAACATCGGCGATGGTTGTTACCTGATGCATATGTGCTTCCAGTAGTTACTATGGCACATGGAATGGCACATATCAGCGTGAAAGGAATCTGTAAGTTGTTGGCTCCAGTATGGCAGAATATTGGAATTCCCAAGTGTGCAGAGAATGTGGTCAAGAATTGTATGGTATGTTTGAAATATAACCCTGGTAGGGGAACCCTGACTCCAGCTGGTCATTTTGCGCCTCCATCATATCCATTTGAGGTTTTGCATCTAGATTTTATTCACATGGAAAGGTGCAACAACTTAAAATATGTACTGGTTGTTGTTTGCGCTTTTTCAAAATGGATAGAAGCATATCCCCTAAAAGACAACACTGCTTTATCCACAGCCAAAGCCCCTGTGAAAGAATTTTTCCCTAGGCTTGGAATGCCAAGAATGGTGTGGAGTGATAATGGGAGTGAATTTGTGGGTCGAGTGATGAAGAATGTGTGTGAGGGGTTAGGGATAAAGCAAAAATTTCACGCTGCAAATCACCCCCAATCAGCTGGATTAGTAGAGTGCTACAATGGCACTCTAAAGCTCAAGCTGGCCAAAATCCAGGCGAGCTCCGGTCTTAAATGGCCTGACGCTCTGCCTTTAGCACTCCTATCCACCAGAATGACCGTACACTCACGAGTGGGACTTAGCCCATATGAAATTATTTTTGGCCGCCCGGCCAATGTATGGGGTGTGCCAAGACCGACAAAATTCAGCGAAATCGAACATCCAGTACTGCTTGACTATCTGTATGAATTGACGACTAAATTGCGTGTTTTACACCAACAGGTGCATGATACTCTCCCCCAGGCCTCTGAAGCTCCAGGACACCCTATCGACCCTGGCACGTGGGTTCTCGTGAAGAACTTCCAGCGAAAGAGCAACGATGAGCCCCGTTGGATTGGCCCTCACCTCGTACTTCTGTCGACAAGATCAGCGGTTCGAGTAAAAGGGAAAAAGAATTGGATTCACGGCGCCCATTGCAAGCGGATCCCTTTGCCTCTACCATATGACCAGTGGGTCCAGGAGGGTATCGCTGATTCTGAAACAGACACTGTACCTCGTTTTGTACCATTTAGTGATGCATGCGTAAGAGGCACAACTTCAGCACAAGAAAGTGACGATATTTTGCAAGAAGCTGTGCCACCGTCAATTCGATTGGACACCACAGAGCCTGAACTCTTGTTTCAAGACCAGACAGTACCTGTCCGTTTCCGCTACAACTTGAGACCAAGGCCTATGGACAAATAAATATTCCTTTCCCCTACTACTTTTCTTGATATTATAGCTCTCCCATCTGAAGGACTTTCTTGATTTTTGTTTTTCGAACCACCATCCGGGTTCAGCCGCAGGGTCGCGGTGCCAAGACTTTGGGGTACAGGCCGAAGACGTTAGGTCAATGGTTCTGGTTGGTCTAGGGCGTTCCCTGGACTGACAGGCGTACTCCTTAGCAGAAGATACTCACCCGCTGCGAGCGGCACGATTAGAGGATGGAGTTTTTCAAGATGGAGAGACCCGCTGAGGAAATGAACTTTAAAACGAAAATATGTAAAATAATGAAGAGCAAACGTTTTGTATTTTTATGTCTGTTTATACTATGTCGTATGATAGTGTTTACTGTAGGATTTTTATTCTTCTCCTCTCATGAGCCCTTTGCACCCACTGAACAGCCTATACCTCCTCCTACTGTCTCTTTGCACTCTTTTCACCCTCTGCCTGAACACGAACAAGCTAGACGGTCTGAGTTTGTAAATAACTCGTTTATTCAACTCCTGCACCAGCACAAACTAGTCATGAATACAACCAATTGCTGGGTGTGTGGGTTAATGCCACATACCATTAACAAAGGTATTCCTTATCTAGTGCTGCCGTTTAGTTACAATGGATCGTCATGGGCATTCCAGACCATGTTTCTTTTTGCATTAGATGCCTACTCCCCGCGACAACCGCGTTCCATCAGACCTAGCACAAACAATAAGGCCTAATGAAAGGAGTTGCCGATATGAGCAGAGATATCGACGCATACTCATCTATTCCCAAGGATGAATTGAGAGCTTATGTAGGGTGGAACGCGACGGGGTATAGTATTAGTCTGGGTGAAAGGCAGCGAAAAATCTCATCCCCAATTTGGGTCGTACCCCACATAGGTCGGTTCTGTTTACAAGGTAATGGTCAGAATCCAAGAGCTCAACTGGGGAGAAGTGACTGTACTGAAACGTACACTTTTCCATCACAGTTTTCCCCTGCGTTTTTGGCTGCCAAGGGTACATATTTTGTCTGCAATGACCGAGCCTATACATGGTTGCCCCCTGATTTCTCGGGCACATGTTATATTGCAAACTTGCCTCCGCCAACATTTACTGCTGCCTCTGATTATCACAAGACCAGAGTTGTGAGAGGAGTGATTAGTAAGGAGGATACTGCCGGTCAGGAAGCGGGAGACTACTTTTTGGGTTTTCCTGCCGTTTTGGGGACCGATGGTCAATAGTAGGAACCTGAGACAACTGACTCATGTGGTTGAATCCACTGAGCTCCAAGCGGATCGCCTCATGACTTTGCAGAACCGTATGGTTCTAGACGTCATACTTGCAGACCGCGGTGGGGTATGTAAGGTCATCCAATCTAGTTGTTGCATTTTCATACCAGATAACGCTCCAACAGTTTATCAAGCCATCTCCAAACTGCACAAAATATCTGAATCTATACACGTGGATAAAGGAGATTGGTCACTGATGGGGTGGTTCTGGGAACTGATATCTGCCTGGGGTTGGAAGATTCTGATGGTCATTGGAATGATCTTAGCCATTCTTTTCCTGTTCTGTCTGTGTATACAGTGTGCTCCTGCGATATGTGGCCTCTGTGCTACATTATGTGTAAGGAAACCTGTATCGAGGGACGAGCTAAGCAATAGGATGATGCTACAGCAACATCTCCATGACTTCATGAATATTGACCTAGACTCGGATTGATATGAGTATAGTTATTGCCTATGTAAAGGCAAAAGGAGGGTCTGTGGTACTTTGGTTTTTGGGACCGCGTAGGAGGCGGTCCCACGAGCTGCCCATCCTGCGGTCACCTGTGATCAGCATCAGGATTTGACACACCATAAAGCCTCTTCATGAACACAAGCCTTCGGCTAATCTCTTTCACACCTGGCTCTTCCTGCTTTATGGCTTGTTTTACAAACAGGAGATGCCCGTGTTTATTGGGGCCTGTTGATATCTGATGTGGGATCTGAGCCTCGCTGGGTAAATAATTGTGGGCTGGCTTAACTGGGATGTGGGATGGTCATCATGACTCTGCCTTTTCGTTTGTAATGGATACATGTGAATGACCATATCGTAAAACAAGGAATGTGTGCCTGAAGCATGATATTTTGTATTTAAGGAGAAGCCCGTTTCTGTAAGTTTTAAGCAGTCTCCTGAGAACATACATAGGGTTGTACTTCTCGGACACCTGTAATTGGTCTGCAGCCAATAAATCGATCTTTGACTTCACCTAGAAGAGTCTGTGTTTCTGTGGGTCTGAAACAGGAAGAACTCGAAGTCTTAGGGTGTGTTCCCCTGCACCGCTGGGTTCTAAAAACCCAGTACTTCAGGGGTGCTCCCAGGTTACAATTTTGGGTAAGTTGGGGTTATTGCATTTGTGGGGAAATTGTTGTGGGGATAAGCCCCACCGGCTGGTTAGTTGGGGGAAGAGGTTATTAGAAGGATGGGTTGGAGAGTTAGGTTAGGGGGGGAGGAAACGTCGACCGCTAGTGTGCGGCATACTCCAGAAGGTGCTGAGTGAGATGCCCTCTGTGTGTCATGATAAGTTGGAGGCAAGGCTTTTCGCGTTGTTGGTGAACTGGATGCTTTTCGGCGTATTTAGGGTCATGGAGCTGTTGGGAGGGAAAGAGCGATGGAGGTATTGTTTGGAACAGTGTTGATATGGAACAGGACAGGATTGTGATATGACTACGTCCAAAACAGACCAAATGGTGAAAGATAAGATGGTCATATTGGGGAAATATCTGGTGCAGATTCTGCCCAGTGTAGGTGGGCATGCAGTTCTGAAGAAAGACAGGATAGGTGGAAGGCAAGACTTTTCTTCATCAGGATGGGTCAGCGGCGACCTCATTTAAACTGAAAAACAGTGCTTCGGAAAGCAGTGGAGTGACTGGGGTTGCCACCAGCAGCAATTGGCATGTATTTGTTTTGCATTGGAGCAGCTACGGAGGCAGGCAATAGTGGCTGGATCAGCTGAGAGGATAAGGGAGCGGGGTAGGTGGTCTTCCAATAGCTACCACGGAGGTAGGAGAGGAAGCAGAAGGAGTGGGAGTGCGAGTGTCTAATTGAACATACTCTGTTTCTTGTAGTCTCTATCCCAGGCCTGGAGAGAGAAGAACTGTCAGTATGGATTGTGGGCTATCAATTTGTTAAATGGGCAGAAAAACAAGCTTTCCATAGACTACATGGAACTTAGGGGTCCATTATGATGTTGGGCGGATCGCCACCGCCCGGCCAGCGGTGGCGGGCGGTGGCGATCCGCACGACATCAAAGCACAATTTACCCCCGCCATATTACTATGGAGGGGGTACCACGGCGGACGGAAAGTCCGCCCACCGCTTTTCCTCTGGTCAGATTGCCGGCCGGGCGGAAAAGGCACACAACATGGTGGCGATCCATATTAGGATGCCTGCGGTGGGTATGCCATTCCATGACTCCGCCATGGAAAGGCATACAGTAAATGACTTTGGGGGCCCGTTGCGGGCCCCCGGGGGGATGGGGGGCGGGTGGCTGCACTTGGAAGATACCTATGGTACCCCCCTTCATTGCCACGCACAAGGTGGCAGGCACCACGCGGTGTCTGTCACATTGTGCATGCCAATGCACAACATGCAGATTTTACATTGCGGCGGGTGCTGCTTACAGCACCTCCCACCGCAATGTAAATGATGCGGGATGCAACCTCCAGGGTGGTGGTCGCATCCTAATTGGCCCAGCGGGACTGCCGCACCTCTGGCGGTCGGTCCCGTTTACCTTTACAGTGTTGTGCACCGGCCATCGTAATGGGACCTTAGTTGGGTTTTGCTGTGGTGACAGCTAAGGTTTGGTGGTATGGGAAAGTAGGCATGTTGTGGTGTGAGCTATTGGAGGTGTTAAAGAAGTTGCTGGATGGAAGAGGTTGTCCATATGTTCTTGTGGTGCACCTGGTGGAGAATGACCTGGGGCAGGTAAAAGGTTTGGCATTGCTCAAGGCAGTGAAGAATGATCTGAGAGAGGTTAAAGAAAGCTGGACTGGGACATTTTTGTTGTGGTTGGAACTGATACAGAGGAAAGAATGGCAGGGAGTGGATAGATTGCGGCAATTGATAGGCCAGAAGGTAGATAAACAGGGACCTACATAAGTTTTGTAGGGCAGAAGGAATAGGCAGAATAGTGCACCCAGAATTGAGTTAGGAGGCACTGAGTTTTTTCTGCTAGGATGGGGTACATTTGTCTGTGATTGGCATGGACTTATACTTTATGCAGAAGAGGAAGGATGAGGAAGGCCTTGGCGGAGGCTAAGTGGGTGAGATTATGGAAGTCAATATAAGAGAACTGATATGTAGCTTGGGGATGACACAGAGGGAGAAGGATCGGGGGATCTTTGGGAGGCAGAAATACACAGTTAGTGGGGGGGTTTCTGGATGGCATTTTCCCCAGAGCTAGGTATGGTTCAATCGGTTTGTTGTTGTTGGTGTGGGGGAAGCAGTTTGGACGGGGAAGGAGGGAGTGTGCTTACAGTTGGGGAAGGAAGAAAGATAAAGGTTACAGTTATAGGCAGTGCAGTAAACATAATGTAGATGCCGGGCAGCTAGGAATGTTGGGGTAACTGTGGGGTGCACCTTGGGGAGGGGGGGAGGATAAATGGTAGATGAAGCTCGATGAATTTGTGAGGATGTTGTTTAGTAAGACAAATTGCCTAGGGAAATACTGTGATGTGCACCTGTTTCAATAAAGCAGCCTATTCCACACTATAATGTGTCAGTGGTCTGTGCTGTGCCTTCTCGTCCAATGCATCTCACAAAGTATTTCAACAGTTTTTCTCCTTAAACCGTGCTGACTTTTGCATCACTAAGCATTGGATAACAAAATTGGTGACGACTTAAATTGGACGAATTCTTTTCTTTTTCTCTGTTATGAGGTTGCTGTATTAACTGAATGCTGACCAAGACATCTGCAAACGCCCAGGAGAATCCCATTACATCATTAGTCTGTGTCTGTCCTCATGAAGAGATGCTACTGCGAGCTATCTGAATGTCAAGAGTCACTTCTTTAAGGCATTGGCTCCAGGGCCGAACTGGGAACCGAAACAGGCCCTGGCAAACTGCTCAGCCGGCTTCCCCTGGGGTGAGGGGGGTGCATCCGAGCGGTTTGTAAGGGCCGGTTTCGGCCGATTTTGTTACAGGGGGCTGATATTGCAGACCCCCGGTAACAAAAACTGCCCCCCAGGGGCCCAAAACCAGCCCCCACCCTAGCGGCCCACCGGGGAAACGCCCGGTGCCTGCTATGGCCAGTCCGGCCCTGATTGGCTCACAGGGCATAGCTTTGATGAGCAGTTAAGGCTTACACCGGAAGCGTTGAGTAGGCGTAGAATGCCCAAGTACAGTTAACGTGAATTGCATAGGGTAACTTGATTTTGAAATCCAAACTCAGGACTTTAGGGCAGTGCGACTGGTGCGGCCCCACTGGCTACTGACATGTGGAGGGGGCGCTCACCTCAGGCGGGGGGCACTGTGTTTAGCAATAACTTATGATTGGAGAGATGAGGAGTACTTTTGCCCGTTGGTAGTGAGAAAACTTAAGGAGGCGGTCATGGGGTGGGAGCACCAAAAATTATTGTTGCACTGGGCGTCACCAGCGTTAAAGCCGGCCCTGCAGAAGCATACATAGTAAGTCAACGCTCTCTAAAAACCGGGACATGTGCTGAATTTAGTGAAATCTGCCAGGACAGATGATGAAAACTTGGACTCATCTGGGATGTTTGGTCAATCCAGAATTACACACATTAATTAGGTAACATTTCCTATATCTGCCAAGACTATGAAAACTAAGAGACTTTATTCGCAGTTAGAGGTAAAAGAGTGCATTAAAATGATGTTTTCTTCTTAGCCTCACAATGAGTTATCGTTCACTTTCATCGTTTTGAAGGGGTCCCTGCACAGCAGGACTGGTAGATCAGATCTCCTGGCTGTATTTCTCCTCTGCTGCTCCAGTGGGGAGCTCTACCCTACCTGCCTCACCTGGCTGAAAGCTCGTCTTAGTGCTATGGCTGGTAGTATTAAAGATGCCCGTTTGAAGTTTGTGGGCCTGCTTTCTGGCCAGGTGGGCAGGTTTTTACTGTTGAATGTCCTGCTGTTACCACAAACGTTGTCTGCAGAGAACACATATGCATGATGTACCCAGTTCCGAGCAAAATTCTCAGACATCGCATCTGTTCAAGTTAAAAACTGACCTGATTTGTAAATTTGAACCACTATTTTTCGCTATTTGATTCGCCAATGAAGGCCACGGTGCCCGGAGGATTTTTTTGTCCGAGTCTGACCCTGACCATATGCTATGGCTAGGCGATAATATCAAATCCAACACTGAAGCTTCTCGTAGGCTTAGATGCAGGCTTCAAAGCGCTGCAAGTTCGGTTGCATTTTAACGAGAGGAAAGTGAAGGGACCGCCCGGCCCTGGACATCTATCTGCCCGTAAGCTTTAAGGTACACGATGAGATACTATTGCGACAGACTAGGCCATTCGTTCGTCTTTCCGAGGTCGAAAAACGGAATGCCGTTAAATGGGTATTGAATATGCTATTCAGAGGCAAAACTGCAGTATTTACCACTTACATAAAAGCGGTTGTCACAGATGGGCAAGCCTACAAATGAACAGGGAGAGCCAAGAGAAGGGTCTGGCTAACATGAATGAGCTTTACGCCTTCCTGCATCAGATTACACCACTACATTGAGAGGCATCTACTAAATCTAATGTTTTTTAAAGAAAAACTTAGGAACACTCCTGTCCCCACCCCCACGCTAAGGACAATGCCATTAGTGAACTAAGAGGCAAGTAGTCTCTTGCCCTGTGTACCCTATTTGTGGCCTAGAATCTTATTATAGATGGAAAAACATTATAGTCTATTAAACCAAACACAACAGGCTTTTGTAAAGCTCACACCTGAACTCGTGTATTTCAAGGCACTGTCATATTTAAATGAAGAAAAAAAGAGGTTTGGTGAATTTAAATATTTGCCTAAAATCAATTTGCTTAGGCGGAGAAGTAGGATTGAGCCCAGGTTTTCTCCTTTCAAATTCTACAATTCAACCACCAGCTCGGTATGTGTTTCTCGCTCCTTTATTACATCAAAGGGTACTGTTTTGTCAGTCATTTTTGGCGTAACAAGTTAGGGTGCAGGTGGCAGGCTCATTTGTGCATGGTGACCCAAAAAGACCTCCTTGAGCCTTTAGTTAGTCAGCCACCTCTATTACTAAGTGAAACATGTAAGTATATTTCAAAACATTGCTTGAAAAATCATAGAAATATCTGAACATTTCCTTCAATCTACTATTTAAAGCTTTTTTCCCTATAGCACAAAACGTCAATGTGAGTAGGTACCTGGAGGCCCCGTATTCGCCGCAACCACGGGAATCACAGCCCTTCACTTGGTTCGAGGTCTGTCCACCACACACCGTTGCCCATTTCTCGCCACAAACTGGATATTTGGAAAATACAAAGAAGAGGAAACAAAAAGGTAAAATTATGAAAATGCAAACAATGTATTGTCTCTACCAAAAAGAAAACGCATGTGCCCTATTTCGAGCAGATGTCCTGCCTCACAGCAGAGCTGAGTTTATAGAGTCCGAATTGCACACACTCCGGATTTTCTGTGACATCAAGGCATGACCTGCAAACAGCACAGGCCAGAAGTTCTCTCCTTTTCCGAGGTTTGCTGTCTGTAGTTCATGCATTAACTCAGAGAAATTCAGAGTTAAAATGTATGCAAGTTTAGTGCTTGATGTGAGCCAGCGGTTGCAGGTGTGGTCCACTTGCACTCATTTTTGAGTTTGAGTTTGAGTTTGAGTTTAAAATTATTTATAGAGCGCACGTTCACCAGCGGTTTCATGGCGCTGCAACTAACAGGTATCTGGGCGAAGAAAGCCGAAGCTAAGTTAAAAGGAACAGACTGCTAATGGACCAGTTAAAAAATTTAGTGAACAAGTGAGCTTTGAGCTGTTTCCGAAATTGCGGATAAAGAGTTAAGGCTCTGAGCTCCAGAGGCAGGGAATTCCAGAAGAGTGGGAACCGAAACTTATTTTCCCTCATCAGGCTTTGAACCAGAGTAAAAGAGAGAAAAATACTAAAGGGGGAAAGACTGAGGAAGTGAAAGAAGGAAAAAAGTGACAAAGGATGTAAGGATGAAAAGGAACATCAAAGAGAGATAAAGGGGCAGGGAGTGTCTTGTGGTGGAAAAAAACGGCAGGAGTTGCACTCAAGACTACACAACCTTGAAATTCAGCATCCCTGACATTCAGCAATGCTGGCTGCGGGCTTCTGTGAAAACCTTGGTCACCGACACTTTTACACATTGCGCACAACACTAGGAAAAAGGCACTGGGCTCTGCACCTGTCCATCAAAAGGCCCTGTGCTAGGCCCCATTTTCTCTTTCACGCTCTTCTACCTGTTATATAACTGTTCACCCCTTTTCTGCACTGGTTCAGCCCAGAAGCGGTGAGTTCGGTTCTAGAGTGCTCCAACATTTGATTCCTGATGGTTTCTGGTCACTCTGAACTGACTCTCCCTCGCTCTGCCCTGGACTCTCTGCTTTTTCTTATTGATTCAAATAAACATACCTACTAAGTTTGACTGCTGTGTTTTCTCCTGCCTTTTGACTTCAACAGGCCCCATGACAGCTAACCCTGCTGCACGGTAGTAAATGAAGTACAGCACAGTATTCAATAAAGCCCTACATGTTACCGAACAAAATACTGCACTGATATGAAGTAATTCTTAATTACAGTGTCAAGCATTTACACATTTCTAAAGTTACTCCATTTTGTGTTCATAATTCTTTAATAGTACAGTTATGTAAACCAGCTTCATAATGTTCACATAGAATTTGTTTATTCTCCTGTAAACTACACAAATATTTCTTGACAAACCACAATGAACTTTGTACAGTGTTTCACACTTCCCCAAATACAGGTTATAAATCATTCCATATTACATATAAAAGCATTTTATTAACTAAAGGTTCCAGGAGTGAATCATATTCATACAGTTTCTCATAGTTGTTCAACTACAGTTTTTGTGAAATGTTTAATAATAGGTATAGATTGGCCCATTAAAAAGGTTTTTTATGTTTTGCGTGCACAGTGCATACCGTTTAACCCAAAGTCTCCCAGCATAGAATGATGCTCTTGTCGTGTAGTTCCTACAAATCTTTATAGGATCTGCGTGTTTAGATAACATAAACTGAGGGATTAGTGTCCAGACTGATTCCAGACACCCCCAAAGGATATGTTAGCCTTTAGACCAGCTAGTTCACAGTGCCACTATAAGCCCCCTAACCTTACCAAAGAGCAAATAGTTTCTGGCAACTATCAAACATGATAACCCTTGATCCTTCAAGGATCGTGGAAACAGTACAGTACTTTTCGCTTAGTCACTCGTACTCACTTCTTTTCGGAGAGATACACAGAATAAATGATCAGGACATTTTCAATAAGCATTTATTGAAACAGCGTCATTCTAGTATAAAATACGTGTGCTGCAACAACCATTAGACAAAAAAAGATATATACTATTACGAGCACTAACAGAGTAAATAAAAGGCAGAATTCTACCATGGTGCTAACACAGTGAATATATGCAGACATGGCAGTAATCAAGCGTACTCCTAAGATGCAAACCTTAGCTAAGTGGGCCTAAGTGTACCTAGCATGTATGTAGGTGTAGACCCAAGAATACCCCTAGGTAAGAGCCAACCCAATTCCATGATGGGAAAGAACCCATGACCCAGTCTTGGTCTCGAGTTGGACACCCCGCAAGGGATGTCAGACCACTGAGTGCTGGAGTTTCTGCCTGCAGGGACTTCAGCGTCCCGTGTCAGCATGGAAGCGTCTCCTCTTGTTTGCCCAGTGAAGATGTGGTGCTTATATACCCAAAAAGTACCCACAGAGTACCTTTCAGAAAATGTTTGTGTGCATAGCTGAGAGCTTGCAGTAAAGCTACGTCCTCCCCACAGGTCTCTCAGACGTGTGTGCGCCCTCGAGCTGCCCTCATTATCTGAGCTCCAAAGAAACTGCAGATATGTGAAGCAAGCCAGGCAGAGTCACTCATACAAGGCTTGTTAACCACCCTGTAGAGACTGATACTGCCTACCTGCCCCTGAGTGCCAAACCAGAGGGGTTTTGCTGTATCAAGCCACCGCACTGCAGAAACCTCTCTCAGTGTGGCCATCCTTTCTTCTGCAATCGCGGCTGGGTCACTTCGCTGCCACACCTCCCAAACCCCCCCTCAATGCTCCCCCCTCATACAGAACTGTGGTCTGTGGCTGTGAAGGTGCCTCGTTCTTCTCGGAGGAGATAGAGCCAGAGGTGCAGGACCCGGAAGCCGTGCTGCGGAGCACCGGTCATTGCAAATTGTTCAACATGCGCATATGCTTCTGTTTCATGTCCATGAACAGTCGCCAAGTTAATGTCATCTGTTGGAGTCTGTATACACGTATGGAGGACGTCAGTGATAATCACTTAAACTTCCACATTAAATGCTAGAAATCATGCTCTCCTGTCACATGTGTTATCTTGGTAAGTGTCAATGTAATGCAGTCTGTATCTATTTCACATGCAGAACTTCAGAGACTAGACATTCTATGCTTTAACTGTTTCACATGCAATTTATTACCAGGGTCACATGGATTATATGCCACATATATTACCCTCCTGCAACTTGTATCTGTCTCACTTGTGATTTCTCAGGAAGAGTTTCCTCTGTTACAGTCTGTACCCATCTTGCATGTGATATCTGTGATAATGCACTGTGTTTCAGACATCATACATTGGTGAGATTAACTTGCTCTGTTGCACTTTCTTTCCTTTTCACATGTGAGATTTCAGTGAAGTGCACTACATTTCAGCCTGTCTCTATCGCAGACGTATCTCAGTGATACTGCCCTTTGATCCGGCTGTATCCATCATACATGTGATCTGTGATAATGTCGTGTTACGGACTTTAGAGTGATATACATACAACATCAACCTGAAACAATTGCATTTGTGATATCTAGGTGATAAGGCCTTCTGTTACAGCCTGCATCCATCACATATGTAACATTTCAGTGACAGAGTCCTCTGTTATTGCCTATGTACAAAATCTCAGCAAATAATGGCCTTGGTTAGTCTGCCACCATCTTGCACATCGCTTCTCAGTGATAATGTCCTGTGTTTTGCCCGTATTTATCATGTATTTGATATTGCAGTAATTATGCTATGTTACAACCTGTAATTACTGCACAAAATAACTTAGTGATCTTTCCCTTTGTTACAGTGTGTATCCCCCTCACTTATGATTTTGCAGTGACAATAACAACAATTTCGGTCTGTATTCTTTGCACGTGATATTTCAGTGATAATCCTCTCTTGCACGAAATCGGAGGACTGTTTGCGCCGGGCAAGCCACGTAATATGCCCACCACCAATGGACCTTACTATGGATAATTACTGAAGGTGACACGACGTAATTAGGAGGAATATGCCCAGTATAGGATACAACGCTGTCAATATTGGATGCTTTATCGTCTCTACAAATAATTTGATCGTTTTACCATTGACGAACTACTGGGTACAGATGTTTGGAAAACATTGCAGTTTTATATCAAGATACTAGATTGCGGAGAACACAAACTGCTATATCTGTCTTACCAATAATTGGTTCCGTCATTGCTGTTATTTTCACGTGTGGCATGAATCGTCATCCAAACAATTTTGATTAAGCCCTGAAGAAGTCCCATGAGGGATGAAACGCGTTGGCGGCAAGCAATTTCATGATGTTTTAAAAGAATAAAGTGTCTCCAAATGGAAAAAAGAATGAATTATCTATGATCACGTTTTGCGATTGTTTAACTTGTTTTTTTGGGAAGCTATTTATTGAAATACCATGTTCTTTGTTGTTATATGACACACTAGGATATCTAGAAATACTATAGAGAGATATATATTTGATTGCGCTCGGGTGCGGGGTCACTTTTGTGTTTTTCTGTGTAGTGGTGATTCATAATCACCTTGTGGATGTATATGGGTCACATCCCAGACCCAATGCACAGGGACTGAAATAAGATAGGCTCACACTAATATGAACGTTTAGTGCTGGATCTGCAAAGCTCTGACCCTTCGTAGTGTAAATTTCTCATAATCCTCTCTGTTACAGCCTATGTCCATCGCACATGTGATGTGTCAGTAGTAATACCCTCTGTTACTGACTGGATACCCCTTGCATAATCCCAATGCCACCCATTTCATTGCACATGATATGCCAATGAATTACCTCCTCTGTTACAGTTTCTATTTGTCTCATATGTGATTTGCCCTCCATTAAAGCCGGTGTCCATTAAACTTGTGATATTACAATAAAATGTTCCTCTGTTAGAGTGTGTGTCCCTCTCACAAGTGATATCTCAGTGATATGTTCTCCAAATCAGCTGTATCCCTCACAGAAGTGATCTGTCAGCCATAATGCCCTCTGTTACAGTCTGTATATGTCTCACAAGTGATATTTCTGCGATGATGCTCTTTATTATCTCAGTGATTTGTGCTCAACTTCAGCCAGTATCCATCACACACGTCTTATGAAAATGCCACCTGCTGCTGCCTGCATCTGCTCCAAGTGTAAAATCTTATTGATACTGACCAAAATGATCTGTATCTGTGTGCACTAATAGGCACCTTTTCCATTTGAAGACTGAGGCATTGGGCTGATGCCCCCCCCCAATCTGGCCTTTGTAAGAGCTGTTTCCTTGGCTCTTCTCAAGCAAAAAATCAGGTCGACAAATGCACTGTCAGCGAAAAGTATTATTAAAAAAAAGCTTAAGAACATGCTTAGAACACACCCATTGGTTGGCTTCCATGCTACTTTCATTTCCTTACTTCTTACTGGTCACACTGGTCACTGGTGCCGAACAGTGGCATGCGCTCTATGGCACTGTATGGTCTCCTCCCCCTGCCCTCCCCCAATGATTGTAGTTTTTTCCCCACGCCCACCTGCTCCTGGTGTGTGTCATTTGATCCCCACCCCACCATCCTCCCTTGTGTTGCTTGTTCTCATCCTCACTGCTGCCACTCTCAGTTCTACCTTCTATTGGATCCCTGCTACTCTCATCTCTCTTCCCATTCTCCTCTTGCATTTCTTGCTATGCTTGTTTGTTTTGGCCTCCGTTCATCACCTAATCTCCCGTGGCTGCACACATTTCAAGCATGCTTGTTAAATGCATGTTTTTTTTGTCTTCCGCCCTTTACCTATTCTCCCCACTTTATAGTACCACTAGTAAATGCACAATATATTGCCTTTCTCAATAAACTAGTCATAACACTTTTACGGAATTTCAGTAACTTATATTGCACAACTGCTCACCAAGCTAACAGTTACAACAACAAAAAACATATTATTAATCACTTAGGTGAAATCTATTGCATTTACCAATGCTTGTTCTGCTTTCCTGTCTTGGTGCGCCCGGACTGTGCTCTAACCTGCTCCTTCCCACCATCACTTCCTGTGTTTCTCCTACCGTTTGACCCAGACTCACCCATCCTCACCAAAAGCTACTAGGATCTCCTCCCCCCAACACCTTCCTAATGGTGGCAACAGCAAGGATATGCATCAGATGTGCACAGCGGGCACACCGCTGGTGATCCAAAGACAAGCCCATCTTCTCCCAACTGGCCCGCACCCAGCACCAGGGCCCCAGCTCAAAGTCATCCAAGCATAGCCCAAGACTTTATCCCATCACATGTCTCCATGTCCTGAACCCGGGACACATCTCTCCATGGTGCTGTCAGAAGCTCTCAATCAATCCGGGATTTGTAAAGCACACTACTCACACGTGAGGGTCTCAAGACGCTGGGAGGGGGGATATCGGGCCGCTACGGCTCATCCAAAAAGCCATATCTTGAGGCTCTTCATGAATGCTGGCAGTGTGGGGGTTCGTCTGATGCAGTGGGGGAATTTGTTCCTGGTCTTGACTGTGATGTATGAGAAGGCACTTCCTCCCATTCTGGCTGTCCAAATGCGAGGGATTGCGGCCAGGGCAAGGTCAGCAGAGTGGAGGTTTCTCTTGGGGGCGTGGAAGGAGATTCTTTCATTGAGGTATTGGGGTCTGGTGTTGTGGGGGGATTTGTAGGCATGTGTGAGCAGCTTGATAGTCACTCTATTTTTGACGTGAAGCCAGTGGAGGTGTCATAGGTGCTAGGTGATGTGGTCTTGTCGTGGGATGCTGAGGACGAGTCTGGCTGCGACGTTCTGGATGGTCTGGATTTGTGGAGTAAATATTTGTTGATTCCGGCGTAGAGGGAATTCCCGTAGTCCAGTCTGCTGGTTATGAGTGCGCTTGAAGGTCCTGCAGTGTATGCAGAGGTTGTTGAAGCACGTGGAAGATATGGCGTTGATCTTTCGTTTCACGGTGAAGGAGGTGTCAAGTATGATGCAGAGGTTGCGGGCGTGTTCCGTGGGTGTGGGAGGGTTGCCGAGGGCGGGTAGCCAATAGGTGTCATCCCACACGGATGGGGTGGATCCAAGGACGAGGATTTCTGTTTTCTCCGAGTTGAGCTTCAGGCAGCTGCTGCTCATCCAGGATGTGACGTCCTTCTTCCTTTCTGCAAACTGTGTCTGGTGATGTCGGGTTCCTTGGTGAGGGAGAGGATTAGCTGGGTGTCGTCAGCATAGGATACTATGCTGAACCCGTGTTTTCTGACGATGGTTGCAAGAGGGGCCATGTAGATGTTGAAGAGCGTAGGGCTGAGTGAGGATTCTTGGGGTACTCTGCATCTGATTTCTGTGGGTTCTGAGAGGAAGGGTGGGAGTCTGATTCTTTGAGTTCGGCTTGCGAGGAAGGAGTGGATCCAGTCTATATCAGTTCCCTGTATGCCAGCATTGTGGAGTTTTGTGGCTAGTGTGCGGTGGGAGATGGTGTCAAAGGCTGCTGAGACGTCCAGTAGAATGAGGGCTGCCCTGTGGCCTTGGTTGAGGAGAGTGCGGATATCATCAGTGGCAGCTAGGAGGGCGGTCTTGGTGCTATGGTTGCTCAGGAATCCAGATTGAGAAGTGTCGAGGAACGAGTTGGATTCTATGAAGTTCGTGAGCTGGTTGTTGACGATCTTCTTGGTGACTTTGGCGGCGAAGGGGAGGAGAGAGATGGGTATGTAGCTCTTGAGGTCCGTCGGATCTGCAGAGGGCTTCTTGGGGAGGGCTTCTGCGTGTTTCCAGTCATCGGGAAAGTGCATGTTTCGGGAGTGCAGTTGATTTTACGTCGTAGTTCAGGTGCTATGGTGGAGGCCACTCTGTGGCAGATGTGCGGCGGGCAGGGGTCAGTGAGAGCTCCTGAGTGTATGCTCCTCATGGTCTTTGCGGTGTCTTCTGTGGTGACAGGGGTCCAGGCGGTGATGGTCAGCTGGGCGGCAATGGTGGTGGCTGGTGTTGTGTCGGTGCCTAGGTTCTGTTTGTCAAAGTTGTCGTAGAGAGTCCTGATCTTGTGATGGAAGAAGGAGCTGAGTTTGTTGCAGAGGTCCTGGGAGGGAGGGATGTCAGAGGTTTTGCTGGGGGGTTTGATGAATTCTTGTATGATGCTGAAGAGTTCCTTAGAGATGCGGGAGTTGGAGAGGATTCTGTTCTGGACGAAGTTCTTCTTTGTGGAACTGATGAGTTGGTGGTGTTCTGTCATGGCGGTCTTTTAGGCGGTGTGTGCATCTGAGGTTTTGCTGTTCCTCCATGCTTTCTCGGGTCATCAGCACATGTGCTTGAATTCTCGGAGGTCCGTGGTGAACCAGGTGGCTTTCGTGCCTGTCGGAGTTCTGGAGGGGGCCGCGTGTTAGCGCAGTCGGCGTACATCTGTAGAGTTTGTTGGTTGCAGAGTTGGCGTCAGTTGTGGTGGTCGGAGGAGTGCGACTGAGGACTGAGTTAAGGTGCTCTTCGGTGATCTTGCTACAGTTCCTGCACAGAGGAAGTGATGTAAGTTTGTGTGTGATGGGTTTCGAGAAGGAGAAGTGGACGCAGTGGTGGTACATCCAGAGAGGTTGTGTGGTGCAGCTGAAGCAAATGTTGTTTCCTCCTGCGAAGATGGGGTCGTGGGTGCGTCATGCATTGTGGGTGGGGATGGTGACGAGCTGCTTCAGTAAGATGTTGGCGAGGTTGTCCAGGAGGGCGGTGGAGTTGGGGTCACTGAGGTTGTCGAGGTGGAAATTCAGGTCTCTGAGCAGCGCGTAGTCCGTGGAGGTGAGGATGTGGGGCGAGATGAGGTCTGCTATAGAAGTGGTGAACGGGCACGAGGTCCGGGAGTTCTGTAGGCAAGAGTTCTGCGTAGAGTCGTTCTGGGGTTGATCTGGATCTGGAAGTGGAGGTGTTCCATGGGGGGGTGAGGATTCGCTCGAGCTGGTGGTTGTGAGTCGGAGGGAGTATTTGTGTACAATGGTGAGTCCACCTCCAGGGTGGTTGGGGCAGTCTTTTCTTTGGATCTTGTACACATCGGTGATGGCGGTTGCGATGTCGGATGTGGAGCTGGCGTTGGTCCAGGTCTCTATAAGGAAGGAGACATTGGTCAAGAGGGTGTTGAGGAGGTCCCAGATTTCTACAGCATGTCTGTGTAGAGAGCGTACATTGAGTAGGATGCAGCTCAGGAATTTGGGCTTGCTGACATCCGGTGGGTTGGAGGTAGCTGTAGGGGTCCGGAGGTGGGTGAAAGCGCGGCGGCAGTGTCGACAGGAGAACAGACCTTGGGTGGTGTTCGGCGTCCACTCCTGGCAGTTGTTTCTTCTGGGGTTTTGTGTGTGGAGGGGTGCTGAGTTGTATCGGTGGGGGGTCGAAGGACCAGAGCTCTGACCAACAACGAAGGTGTGATCTCCTACTCTGCCTGCTGCTTCTCAAGTGACCCCACCAGCACCTTCCCCCTCACTGCACTCACACTCCCGCACCTAGAAACAGACACACACCACACCCACCTGCCACTGGCCTGGGCTCTACTTAAGAGCATTATGCAGGAGGTCCAGCATGCCAAGCGAGAGTTGAGCTACATCAAGAAGCTAACCTCTTTGATTTTCCTTTTTTGTTAGTCTCAGCTTGTAGCCCAGCTGTAGGTTTAATGTTGGGAAGGGTGAAGAGGCATAAAACAGAAGAGAACGCAACAGACAGGTCCCACCTAAACAAGCATCAAAGCCAAAATCAGAGACTCTTTATTCAACAGCTGTGGGAGCTTCTCTTCATTATGAGCCAAGTTGTTTTATAATTAGATGACTGTAATGCTAATAATCCAATTACAAAGTGGCTCAGTTGTTGGATGCTGCAGTGACAACAGCGATAAATGGTGTCATGGTTCTAGGATGAATTTCATTTACAGAGGTTTTGCTGGCTGAACATGGAGTAAGATGTCTTGTTTGGGAGTTCCTCGCATGCCGCCACATAAACTAAGATGCCTGTAGCAGATCTGTAAGGAATCAATCCACAAAAACATCTGAGTCGTCCATTGTTGCATAATTTACCTTGGCCAAGGAGAAATTCATAATGGAGGGAAAAGCCAATTTGCAGGCATGATAACAAGATGGCGCCCATGGCAAAGTAAACAACTGTGTTCTATACAATAGTGTCCTCAGAATGTAGCTGCCATGGACGTTGGTTTACCAACATTTCTGGGGTAGCAGAACTAACATCACATACCCTTTGACCTTAATGACATCACAGGAAGTGACATTGTATAACCCTTGGCCCTGATTCTTCGCAGAAAGTCATGTCACGTGACCCTAACACTAACATCATCACAATAATTGACAGTACAGACAAATGTGTATTTTAGATACCACCTAAATTATGGATATTAGAAAGTGCTGTGGCATAATAATGCAGTGAATTGTAGGTAGTGAGTGAAGCTAGTGAGCCAGCCTTCAGGGACTTGGGTGAGGTTCTCCCCCGAGAATATTTTGAAACAGTTGGGTCAAATAGTGCATTTTAAAGCACAATTTTCATATACATTTGCTAAAATTCCATACCTATGAAAAGACACTCATTAAATATGACAAGCTATTGAAACCTGACAGTCCCCAGGAGTTTATCCCATATTCCTTTTTCAAAATGTGGTATGGATGCCAACAGTAACATAAAATCTGCCTATACTACTTACTGAAAAATCTCCATGATAGGACTCAAACAATCCGCTCAATATTTGCTTACAAATATTGACGGGCCGCCAGACATGGTTCACGACCTTCTTCAGCGATGGAGTGGGTCGAGTCGTCGCTTTGATGCCGCAGCTGATCCCCATCCCAGTTTGCACCGCTGACGCTCGTGTCGCGTGAAGACTGAAGTCTTGGACCGCAGTGGATGAGTCTCGTCGTCGGACTGCTGACCCTCTCTTGAGATGCGAGCCGACCTCTACAGGCGTCTGTTTTGGCTGGTAAGCCGGGACCATTGTGGCTTGGAGAAGGCAGCGCCACAGAGGCAATCTCTTGACCTGGAGGTCGACCTGTGCCTCTGACGCGGAAGATGACATGCGCTTGTCCTTCCCCTATTAAAAGAGGAAGGTCTTGATCCTCCCTGTTCGTCAAATTTGCACCCTATATCTCTTTTGTCTGTGTTTTCTAAAATTTTGGAAAGGCTTATTAATGTTCAACTTTCCTCCTTTGTCACAACTTGCAATTTGCTGCACCCTTCACAGACTGGTTTTAGACCAGGCCATAGTACCGAATCTGCCCTTCTCGGGGTCACTGACTCTCGCAGGCAAACACTCGACTTCGGTGGTACTGCCGCCCTCATTTCGCTAGACTTAAGTGTGGCTTTCTAAACGGTGTCACATTCTATTCTGGCAGACCGTCTCTTGAAGCCTCTGGCATTGAGGGTTTGGCTTTGAGGTGGTTGATCTCCTTTTTAAAAGACTGCACCCTCCAGGTCTTTTCGAATGACATAAGATCAAATATTTTAGCTTTTACCTCTGGAGTGCCTGAGGGCTCAACTTTGAGCTCTTTGCCTTTTAACATTTATGTTCGCCCCCTGGCAGACATTGCTGAAAAGTCAGGATTGCCCATCTTTTCTTCTGCTGACGCAATACAGATTATATTTTCACTCTCTACCGTTTGACATCAAGATCCCTCCCTGCTTCAGCTTGGCCTGAGTAATATCTCCTCGTGGATGACCAGAAATGCCCTGAAGCTAAATGCTACTAAAACAGAGGTGCTTGTCTGGGTAATAACCCTGAGCTTTGGGGAATTAAACATTGGCCTGACACTCTGGGCTCTTTGCCTGCTTCTGTCTCTAAAGTAAAAAACCTGGGTTTTATTAGTGATAAACATCTTTCCCTCAAATCTCAGGTGTCTAGGGTCACGGCGACCTGCTTCGCTATTCTCAAATGGATTAAAAAAAATCTTTGGGGAATTCCACCAGCAGCTCAGAGAACGGTCATGCAGGCTTTGGTTATATCGAGGCTGGACTACAGCAATGTGTTGTATCTGGGTGCAGATAAAGCCTCAGTTCATTGGCTTCAGGTTATTCTGAATGCAGCTGCTTGTCTTCTTTTTTGTCTGTCTAGATGGCTTCTGCTTCACCTCTGCTCTATCAATTACATTGTCTCAAACTTAACAAGTGCATTGAGTTTAAGGCTCTATGTTAGATGTATCGGGCCAAATGTGGCCTTGCTCCCTCTTATATCCAAAGATTGGCAACACTTTATGTGCCTGCTCGACAGTTGCGATCTTCCAGCCTCTCACTGTTTTCAGTTCGCAGGTTTCGTCTTGTCCGTATGAGCAGTTGCTCTTTCTCCTACCTGGGTCCTAAGCTCTGGAATGCTCTCCCATCGATCTTAAGAATTGTCACTCTCTGCTAGCTTTCTGCAAGCACTTAAAGACTGTTCTTTTTAGCGACAAAGCTTGACTCTCATTTCGGCCTGTTGCCTAACGCTTGTGTGTCTCTGCCTCCGCTCGCCCAGCGCCGGGAGACCCTGTTTGGTAGCTGTGCGCTTTATAAATCAACCTAACCTAACATAACATAAGGTATCATCCGGGAGCCAGGTCCCCCTCCCTGCCTCTTGCTCCATGATGCAAACATACCTCTGAGTCCCGTGCCACCTTGCAGGACAGCTGCACATCACCAGATCATCCCGGTTGCGTTAGCGCTGCTAGGAGTGGCCAGTCGAAGAAGACTCAGAGGGGTGCGGATAGGAGCAGTATGCCCCTAAGTCCCTTGATTTCAGGACCGTCAAGTCATGATACACTGCAGAATTAAATGAGCACTGCCTGTGTGAATTGCATGCAGTGCTCCCCGGAGGTGCGCACTTGAACTGCCATCACATTGTGAGAGGCATCAAGCTTATGTGTGCCCCTTCCTACAATTGGCTACAAATGGAACTGAGGGCACAGAGGGGTTGAGGATGAATACAGAGATTCTTTCATGAGTGTAATCTGTGCTTGACCTGAGCCTGCAGCTATTGGTGGAGCACTATTCTGCTTGTGATCGATATGTATGGTTCAGACTGTAAATACTACACTACAAATCCATCTCTCCAGCCCTAACAAACCTTACCAGCAGACCCTATAGCAAGATAGTGGTTCCACCAGTCTGTTCAACATAGATATAGGACTAACACTTTAGCCCAAGATAGTCATAGAAATTAAAGGACTATGGGCCATTTGACTCTGCATGGAAAATAAGGTAAGACTTTAGCCCAAGAAAACCACAGAAATTAAAAGAGGACTCTGGTCCATTCAACTCTGCATGGAAAAGTAAGGTAGGTCTAGGTAGGTCTGTATTGCAGTTATGTACAGGGAGTGGCCATCTTAGAATATTGTCTCTACACTGTATTGGTACACCCCTACTCAGATCTCCCATCGAACCTTACTTTCACACACGTTTACACTAATCACTATCTAATCTAGTCCTAATTTTGCTTACCATACATCCGTATATAACCAACTGGGAAGCTGGATGCCTGTTACCTCAAGACCTAGTCTGACTCTATAAATAATGGAGCCACTTGAATAGTGACCAGATTTGGCCCTAGAACACCCCCTCTCCAGTTTTCAACTCGCACCGCGGTCTCTCCCCGACCATGGCTTAAAATATCACTAGCCCTAACGAGGACCTCCTGTCACGAGTGGGTCTTAACGCCTTTAAGATTACATACCCCCCTAACCTATTGAAAAATGCTGCCAAGAAATTCAAACTTAATATGCTTTTCTTGGATACATACTTTTGTACGTCTAAAGGCCTTGGTGTTAATGACCTAATTTTCTTCACACGCAGCCAATGGAGAAAAGCCTTCACATACATGCTCTATGCCAAACCAATAAAGAAAACACCTCATGGTTTTAGACTTTTAATTATTCCCTCTTCAATCTTCAAAGCTGATCTCGCCATTTCCATGGACAACAATGGGATCCTTGTTATTTAATCATAGGATCAAAATCTAGAACAGTTTGACAAATTCTTTATGAGGATTAAAAACTCAATCGCTAACAATGCAACTTCTTGGCTACAAGATCAAGTTCTAACAACCACAGTGAAACCCCAATGCATTGTCACCAGCGCTACCTCCTACAGACCATCCTCATCTCTTACTAGAGATCTGGCTGACCTTTCCCATTTCTCCATCAAAGAATCCTCCGGGGTTGATCCAAGGACCCATTTATCTCCTAAAGTCTACGCTTCACCAACCCATTGAACCTCCCTGATCCATCTACACATGAAACATAATGTGCACCCCTCTATAGCATGCTATAACAACAACCTAGGGAACGAGGTTGACTACCCTCCCACCTTCTACTACAAACCCGCCCATAGGTAAATCCCTTTCCTGAAACACGCTCACAAACCCACGGGTCTCATCGGACAGACACCCCAAGTCACCCAATGAAGGTATCATCTTGGCTCATCTTCCTACCTATCTCTCAATCCCCACCTCTGAAACACCATCCTTGATCCAGCAATTGCCTGTCAACTCCCCCAATACCTCCCTCCTCTCTTATGAGGAATCCTCTCTACCTACTTGCTCTATACCTTCAGATGGATCTCATTCTCATACTACCACCAGACCTACCACGCACACGCTAAACCCTCCCTATAGTGAGGATATGCTGGCTGACATCAAGAATGATCTTAAACTATGTAAAGAGCGCCTCCAGATCTTATCACACCTCTCTTTAAGAATGGAGAAGTTGGGGGATCTCAGTATGGCTTCAGAGATTAATCAACCTAACCTCTCCACAATGGTCAAATACTTCTGAAGGGAAATCTCCACCAGGGATATCGTAGGGAATCCTCACGGAATTCTCAACCATACCTTAATAATAACCCCAGACCAAATAGGGTTACTGATCACCTGACTGGTGTGTACATTCATTTCCTATTACTATATTACAAATCAGATCACATTGAATCTGCTCCCTCCACATTCAATATCCAAACAATTTCCTCCAATCTGTCTAGGGAAGCCAGTATCAACCTCAGACCTCAGATCACCCAAGCACTACCCATGCACTCATCCAGTCACCTGGGCACTACCCATGCACTCATTCATTCACTCAACCATTATCCATGCACTCATGGAATCACCCAGGCACTACCCATGCGCTCAACCAAACAACCAGGCGGTACCCAGGCCTTCATCCAATCACTGAGAGACTTCTCATGTAGTCATCCATTCACTCAGTCGCTACCCATGCACTCATCCAATCACCCAGGCACTACCCATGCACTCATACAATCACCCAGGCACTACCCATGCACTCATCCAATCACCCAGGCACTTCCCACGCACTCATCCAGGCACTATCCATGCGCTCACTCAATCACCCAGGCACTATATATGCACTCGTCCAATCACCTAGGCACTACTTTTGCACTCATCCAATTACCCTGGCATTACTTATGCACTCATCCAATCACTCAGGCACTACCCTTGCGTTCGTCCATTCACTCAGACACTACCCATGCATTCATACATTCACCCAGGCACTACCCATTCATACATCCAATCACCATGCACCACCCCTGCACTCATCCAATCACCCAGGCACCACTCATGCTCTCATCCAATCACCCAGGCACTACCCTTGCACTCATCTCTTCTCTCAAGCACTAGCCTTGCACTCATCAATTCACTTAGGCACTACCATGCAATAATCCATTCTCCCAGGCACTACTCATGCACACAACCAAACAGACATGCACTACCCTTGCACTCATCCATTCACTCAGGCATTACTGATGCACTTATCCAATCACCCAAGTACTATCCATGCACACATCCAATCACCCAGGTATTACCTATGTACTGCTCCAATTACCCAGACACTACCTATGCACTCATCCAATCACTCAAGCATTACCCTTGCACTCATCCATTCACTCAGGCACTACCCATGCACTTATCCATTCACCAAGGCACTACCCGTCCACTCATCCAATCACACAGGCACTACCCATCCACTCATCCAATCACACAGGCACTACCCATGCACTAATCCCTTCTCTTGAGCACTAGCCTTGCACTCATCAATTCACTTAGGCACTACCATGCAATAATCCATTCACCCAGGCACTACCCATGCACACATCCAAACAGACAGGCACTACCATTGCACTCATCCATTCACTCTGGCATTACTGGTGCACTTATCCAATGACCCAGGCACTACCCATGCACTCATCCAATCACTCACGCACTACCCATGCACTCATTCATTCACTCAGGCACTACTCATGCACTCATCCAATCACCCAGGCACTATCCATGCACTCACCCAGGCACTATCCATGCACTCACCCAATCACCCGGGCACTACCCTTGCACTCATCCATTCACTCAGGCACTACCCATGCACTCATCCAATTACCCAGGCACTCCCTTTGCACTCATCCATACACTCCAGCACTACCATACTATCATGCAATCAACCAGGCACTACCCATACACACATCCAAACCACCCAGACACTACCCATGCACTCATCTAATCACACAAGCACTACCCTTGCACTCATAGATTCACTCTGGCATTACTGGTGCACTTATCCAATGACCCAGGCACTACCCATGCACTCATCCAATCACTCACGCACTACCCATGCACTCATCCATTCACTCAGGCACTACTCATGCACTCATCCAATCACCCAGGCACTATCCATGCACTCACCCAGGCACTATCCATGCACTCACCCAATCACCCGGGCACTACCCTTGCACTCATCCATTCACTCAGGCACTACCCATGCACTCATCCAATTACCCAGGCACTACCTTTGCACTCATCCATACACTCCAGCACTACCATACTATCATGCAATCAACCAGGCACTACCCATACACATATCCAAACCACCCAGACACTACCCATGCACTCATCTAATCACACAAGCACTACCCTTGCACTCATAGATTCACTCAGGCACCATTGCTGCAATCTTTGTAATATCCATGCACCAGTTAGGCACTCATTCAATCATCCATACACCAGTCATACAGTCATTCTAACAGACATACAACCTTTATCTTATTTTATCTGTGAAAGGCGGTTCCAACAGAAACCTGTTTTTTTAATTACATTTTTTTCAATGCTTTTGCTAAGTTAAAAAAAATCTTCTTTTTTATAACAAAAATGGCAATGGGAACAGTACAAATTCAAAAAACGTGCACTGAAAATTGAGCAAAAAATATAAAAAGGGAAAAAACTGAGCATGTATGATGTTTTGTAACATTGCGAATAGCTGTAACACACTGCTCATCAGCACTTACATCAACACTACAGTCCATGCAGTAGGTGGCCATTCTTGAAAACTCTGGAGCCATATCTGTTGTAGTAGTCTGTGCCTCTGAAGGGACATACTGGACGAAAATTGTTGCTGCTGCCACTAATGTAGATGGTCCTCCTGCTTCCCTCTGCTTGATCGCCAGTTGGAGATGTTTTCTATGATAGGTTTTAAGATGATATAACATGGATGTCATCTAACATGAACATTTTTTGTTCATCTCTCTAGAGAGGTTCTTGTCGCAAATTGTGCATTGCACTAGTTTTTTAGCAGTTTTAGATTTCCCAGGTGGGATTTTGAAAAAATCTTATGCTACACTGGCTCTCTTTTGTGGAGGCTCCTCTTCTTCTAAATCTTCAGTCTCCACCTCCTCCACATCCTGGTCCTGTTGTTGTTGTTGCTACTGACCCCCATATCCTTCCTTTGTTGCCATTTTTAATGTAAAGAAAAGGGCACAAACTCTCCACAGCAAGATCGATCGACCTGCGCAGGATAAAATTCTATGAAAGAAGAATCAATAAGGAGGAGTGGGTGCTTCCTATTGATTTTGCTGAAAAGTAGATTATCCAATGATATTCCTTACTTTCCCGGTCATGTGATATTCGCAGTGACCGACATATTCGTGGTTACTGCGCAGAACCGGAAATTCATAATACATGTTTAAAGTAGTTTTCTTTAAAAATGTAAAGAAAAGCAGAACTTTCAATACCATAATAGTGTACAGCTATACTGAAACTTGTTCAGAATATCTCTATATATATGTTTCAGAGCTGTTGAAAAACGTGGTATCTGCGATTACTGACGTCATTGCGACTTCCGCTGTCTTCGCGAAAATGGAAAATAGTGTTTGCAGACGATTTTCCTGGAAACTCACTGAGTTTGAAAAGTACACTAATAAAGCTCTACTGTTAACCCCTTGCATGCCGAGGACGTAATGGTTACGTTCTCGACTGCTGCGCTGCTGTGCCAAGGATATACCCATTACGTCCTGGGCACAGCAGTCAGAAATCCCTCTGCTGTAAACAGCAGAGGGACTTTTTTTTCTTGCAGCTTCGGGAAATGGGAAAGAGCTTCTCCAGCTGCCTGAGGCATTTGTTTTCCAGTGTAACGACGATCGGCACACATGGGAATTATAATGCCCCCATCCCTCCCAAATATTGGCACAGTCTTTCTGCTCCCTCTAGGGCACAGATGGGGCAATAGCCCCTGATCTGCCCCCTCGGGGAGCAGAAAGCCCACTAGGCACCAGGGATTTAGTTTTTATGCTAGAGGGTTGGGGACTGCCCACAATGGGCATGCCAATGTCCCCACTGCCCACCACAAAAGGGACAGTCTTTCTGCCCCCGAGGCAGATGAGGGTTATTAGCCCCAATCTGCCCCCCAGGAGGCAGAAAGCCCACTAGACGCCAGGGATTTCTTTCTATCTAAAAGAGGGGTGAGGGCTGCCCAGAATAGATATGCAAGTGTCCCGACCACCCAAAACAAAAGGGACAGTATTTTCTATCCCGCCAAGGGGGGCAGAAAGTCCACTAGACACCAGGGATTTTTGTATTATAAAAGAGGGATAGGGGCTGCCCACAATAGGCAAGGCCATGTCCCCACCCACAATTATAACAACAAAAGTCTTATGGGGGGCAGATGAAGGTATTAGCCCCCGATCTGCCACCTGGGGAGGAGAGCAGAAAGCCCATTAGGCACTAGGGATTTCTTTTTTGAATATGTAGGGGTGGGGGCTGCCCAAAATTGGAATGCTGATACCCCCAACCCCCAAACAAAAAAGGGCCAGTCTTTCTGCCCGCCCTCAGGTGGCAGATGGTGGTTATTACCCCCAATCTGCCCCTGGGGAGGGCAGAAAGCCCACTAGACACAAGGGATTTCTTTTTATAAAAAGGAGGTGTGGGCTGCCCATAATGAGCGATGCCAATGCCCCCATCCCCCCAAAAATAGCCCCAGTCTTTCTGCTACCCCTGGGAGCAGATGGGGGCAATAGCCCCCAATCTACCTCCGGGCGGGCAGAAAGCCCACTAGGTACCAGAGATATGTTTATGGGCATGTCCGGGAGCAGCCCCTTAGGCAAGGGTTGCTCCCCTTTATTTTTGGGAACACAATCTGGCTGCTTCTGCCTTTCCTTTGGGGGCAGAAGAGCAATATTTTTAGGCTCATCTACCCCAAATGGGGCAGAAAACCACTAGACACTAGCGAAGGTTTCTGTGTGTGTGTGTGAACTGGAGTTTGGCTGATGGTCTGTGTGTACTGGCGTTTGGCTGGATGTGTGTGAACCTGCATTTTGCTGTCAGTGTGTGTGGACTTGTGCTTAGCTGGCAGTGTGTGTGGACCAGTGCTTGGCTGGCACTGTGCGTGGATTGTCCCTTGGTTAGCGGTCTGTGTGAATGGCACATGTCTGGCAGTGTGTGTGGACTGTCGATTGGCTGGCGGTGTAAGTGGACTATCACTTGGCTGTTGCTGTACATGGATGGCGCTTGGCTGGTGGTGTGCATGGATGGCGCTTGGCTGGAGGTGTGGCTTGTGTAGATCCTCCAGTGCTTTTCTTATCCAGAATCCCCTGCAAATCTTACATTTAGGTAAAAAGTCACACTTTCCTCACATTTTTGTGTGCAAAAGTTGTGGGATCACTGTGCCGGCACAATTTTCCCACCACCCACCATTCCCCTTTCCTGATAAAAATGATTCCTCACTTTTGTGGGTGCCCAAAACAGGGAATCTAAAAAATTTATCAAATGAAGAACTGAGGGGAAACCAAAGTGGGTCCAAAAGGGCCTGTTTTTTTTAAATAAGTTTTTAGGCTGACTACTTTGGGCACCCACAGAAGTGAGGTATCATTTCTATTGGGAGACTGAGGAAAACGCTGAGTGGTGAGAAAGTTGTGCCGGCGCGGTGATCTTGCAACCTTGCCACACAGAAATGTGTGAACATTGTGACTTATTAGCTAAATTCGAGGTTTGCAGGGGACGCTGGGTAAGAAATCCTTTGGAAATTCACACAAGCCACACATCCTAGACTCCCCCAGGTTTCTAGTTTTCAGAAATGTCTGGGTTTAGTAGCTTTCCCTAGCTGGTCGCCAAGCCTGGGACCAAAAACGCATATGCCCTATATCTATGACAAAACAACCTGTTTTTGAAAGGGGTTTAGCTGCGTTTTTTGTCTGTGGGGCTATCTGGAGAAACCTACCAAACCCAGACATTTCTGAAAACTAGACATCTGGGGGAGTTCAAGGAGGTGTGGCTTGCATGGATCCCCCAATGTTTTGTTGCCCAGAATTCCCTGCAAACCTCAAATATAGCTAAAAGAAAATCAGGTTTCTTCACATTTCTGTATGGAAAGGTTGTTGGATCACCAAACCCACACAAATTTCAGACCACCCAGCGCTCCCCCAGGTCTCCCGATAAAAGTGCCTCTTCACTTGTTTTGGGTGGTCCAAGGGCCCGCAACAGGGAAGTGCCCAAAACGTATTGTAGAGGCATTAAAAATTATCGATCACAAAACAACCTGGTTTTGGAAGGGGTTCATATGTGTCTTTGGTCCCCGACTCAGCGGCCATCTAGGAAGAGTGTTATAACCTCCCTCTAAACCATGTATGTTTCTCTTCCCCAGCGCGCCTCTCTCTGGTATTTCCTTACCATATGGTACGTCCCTTTTCCCCCTCTCTTATGATGGTTTGTTCCTAGATGCCAGTGGAGTGCGGCTTAGAATGTTGGTGACGCTTACCTAGAGTTCTGGCTAGGCAATCTGAGGAACTCTGCTTTTCTTCAATTCAACCCTTGCTGGGATTTTATATTTAACAATTTGGCGATGATCCTACCCACGTTGCTGTGCAGGGGGCAGCAGTGGCTCCTCACCCCTGTTCTTGCCAGTCTATTATTTCCTTCCTGCTTTGCCATCCTCGTTTGCGGAGTATCTCCAGTTCTCCGTTCGTGTTCTTTGATGCAGTTTCCCCTGTGCCGGCTGACGCCATCTCCGTGCTTCCCTCCTGCCTTGACCTGATGGTGTTTCTGCTTCAGTTTCACCTTCTAGTGCTTGGTGTGGCTCCGGTACAAGTGTGCCCACAATGGAGGTCCACTTCGGCAGAGAAGTCCTTCGTTTAGCGAGTCTTCATTCATGCTGAGGGAATAAGCGTCTTTTCACATCTAGTCGTCACGTCGGTGGTGTTCCTTTTCGGCGCATATGAGAAAGTGTTCATCGGAACACTATTCTCCTGTCAGTGTCCAACGTTTGCTCATTTTCGGCGCATGTGAGGAAATGTCAATCCTGAGGAGGTGTCTCTACTTGGCGCATGTGAGGAAGTGTTAATTTTAACACAATTATCCTGTCAGCGTCCAACGGAGGCAGCGTTTCAACCCTACGTTTGGAAAAAGTGTTCGACTTTCAGCTGGGAAATAGCAGCTTCTTCTCACATACAACAGGAAGTGAATTCTTACACAGTAAGCTACGCTTCTGGTGACAAGTTGGTCCACACCTACAAGTAAGTGGAATAATCATCATACGCTGACAGGCTCAGCTTTCCTGCCTGCAGCACCTCTGACATTTTCACTGACAGGCACAGTTTACTTATTATGTAGAGTTTCTTGACTTATTTTCCCTCATTTCCCACATTGTTTTGCTCATCTTCTCTTTCTACAGCCCACCATCTGCTCTTGTTTCTCCTTCCCTCTCATCTTTTAGTATTTTGCCATAATGTCAGCTACTAATCTGAGTCAACCACCCCCATTTTTGAATGCTGAAGGGGAACCCTGCTATACCATGGGACACATGGGTTAAGATGCTTCACTCCTATTTAATTGCCATTGGAGGAGAAAAGTTTTCCTCAGTCAGAAAACAACACATATTGTTACATAATTTGGGTGTTCATGCGAGGAGAGTTTAGGAAGATCTAGCTGATGGTGAAGGGGAGGAGGGTGAGGGAGATATTGATGTTTTCACTACCACGTTAAGAAAGTTGAGTTCTCATTTCAAAGATAAAGTCAATGTTGTGTTAGAAAGACACAAATTCTTTCAAAGGGTTCAAGGCAAGAATGAAAAAGTTACTTCATATATAGCTGCTTTGAGAGGTCTTTCTGCCACTTGTGAATTTGGTGCACTGACAGATTCCCTTATTAGGGATCAATTGGTCCGTTGCACCAACGATCACAAGGTTCAAGAAATGTTGCTTACTCAAAACCCAGATTTGGAAGAAGCTGTAACCATAGCCAAAAGTATTGAGCACACAGCCTATTGTGTAAAAGAAATTAAATTCAACAAAGATTCGGTTTCAGAGAACAAGCAAATTAATGTGGTTAAAGAAGATGAAGAAGTTTTAAAAGTAGTGAGCAAAGACACTGTTAAACCTAAGCTAAAAAAGAAAATTTCAGATGTTATAGATGTGGTAATGCTAATCATCTAGCAAACTTACCTAAGTGTCCTACTAGAGGTGTTAACTGTAGGATATGTAACAGAGTGGGAAATGTTTCTAAAATGTGCTATTCTAAAGATGCGAATAAGAATGTACATGTTGTTCACGAACAAGCCACTGATTTTGCAGATAACAAATTTTTCATCCAAATTCATGGTTAAGGGGTAGAAGAAAAGGTTAGTTATCCTGTGTGTGACATACTATTGGATGGCAGGGGAGTTAAGGTGTTTGCAGACTCCTGTTCCCCTTACACCCTTATAGAATTTGACACTTTCCAAAACATGTTTAATGAAGGTGAATACATTTTTGAAAAACCTGATGTACATCCTGGGGGATATAATAAAGATCCCATTCCCTTGAAAGGAATGGTTAATATGCGCATCACCTTTAAGGATAGACATACTTTTGGTAAGGTTTACATCACGGAAAAAGGAAGTAACTTACTAGGGTGGAAACACCAGAAAGACTTAGGTATCACCCTTGATCCCAACAATGTGGAACAGGTATTACTAATTGATAGATCCTTAACAGGGAAAGGAATTTGTGATCAGTTGCCAGAAGTCTTTACTGAAAATGTTGGTTTGTTAAAAAATTACATGCACAAAATAAAACTCAAAAACAATGCTGTTCCAATCGCAGATAAAACCAGGTCCATACCTTTGGTGATGCGAGAACCGTTAAAAAAAGAGCTGGAGAAACTCGAAAAGCTGGCCATTATCCAGACACTTGAGAGTTCTGAATGGCTGGCCCCCATTTTAATAACTTCAAAAAAGGAGAGCAATGATATCCGCATGTGTGTGGACTTGAGAAGTTTGAATGCCAACATATGGGTTGACAGGTACCCACTTCCAAAGATCAATGAAATGCTATCTGTAATAAATGGTGCCAACTACTTTTCGGTTTTGGACCTCACTTCGGCATATCACCAAGTTGCTTTGCACCCTGATTCCCAAATTCTCACAGCTTTCACCACACCATTTGGCACCTACAAATTCCTTAGAATGCCTTTTGGTTAGGCCTCGGCCGCATCGGCTTTCCAGAGAATAATGCAACATGTTTTGGGTGGTGTAGACAAGTCTATCTGTGTTCAGATTCTTATTTATGGTTCCAATGAAGATGAACATAATAATAACTTGAGGAAAGTGTGTACCAAACTTAGAGAAGCAGGTTTCACAATCAAGAAAAACAAGCGCAAAATAGGAGTACCATCGGTGGAGTTTCTGGGACACACCTTGTCCAGTGAGGGCATGAAACCCAAGAGGAATCTTATAGAGTTGGTGGTAGGAGCTCCTATTCTCTCTAACAAAGAAGAGATCAAATCTTTCCTGGGTTTGGCTGAATATATGTCCAAATTTATAAAAAAATTCTCTGACAATATACAACCTGATCAATCAGAGATCTACTTAAGAAAGAAAATAAATATGAATGATTACCCATACACAACTCGGCTTTTGTTAGGCTAAAAAAAGCCATCGCCACAGCGCCATGTATTGGAAATATTTTGACAGTATGAAAGACACTATCCTTACCACTGATGCCAGCAACAGAGGAATAGGTGCCATCCTTTCTCAAATACAAGAGGGCAAAGAAAAACCATAGCTTTTGCTTCCAGGACACTCAAAGATGCTGAAGTTAAAATATTCTACTATAGAAAAGGAGGTTTTAGCTTGTTTTTGTGTAACTAACCACTTCAAGAACTTTTTATGGGGGATACCGTTTGCTCTCAGGTCTGACCACAAGCCCTTAGTGTCCCTATTTTCCTCCAAGGATATTGAGAAAACCACACCCAGGATTGGCAAGTGGTTGGTGTACCTACAACATTTTTACTTCAAAATTGAGTATGTTCCAGGCAATAAGAACCAGGTTGCCGATTTCCTATCTCGTTTACCTCTAAATAAACATATAGAAGAACATAATGATGAGTTTGAAGTGTTACAAGTAACTATTCCTGCCATTTTAGAGCGAGAGTGGAAAGACTTTTTGTTAAAGGATGTAACTTTAAAAACAGTTGTAGAATACATCACCAAAGGTTGGCCTGAGAAATGTTCTGATCTTCATAGTGAGTTGCAACCATTTTGGAATGTAAAGGACAATCTTTCTATTGTTGGAACCAATGTGTATAAGTCGGACAAGATAGTTCCCCCAATGGAACTTAGACAACGCATCTGTGAGATAGCACATGAAGGCCATCTGGGTAGAAGCCTAACCTAGAGTAAACTCCGTTCAGGTTACTGGTTCCCTGGTATGGATACTTTCATAGAGGACTTAGTCAAAGGATGTTATGCATGTGGTCTAAGTGATAAAACTAAGAGCTCAAGGAGAACACCTTTAGAACCAGTACAAGTTCCCAGTAAAGCATGGGAAAAATTAGGTTTGGTCATCACTGGTCCACTACAGATAACTGGTCTCCAAGAGAGGTTCATTATAGTTTTAGTGGACTATTTTTCAAAATGGATTACTCTTAAGTTTGTCAACAAAGTGGACACCAAAGCCTTAAAACTCTTTCTCTCGGATGCATTTTCTAGTGAAGGTGTGCCCCATACACTCATTACAGACAATGGAGTGCAGTTTGTTTCTGAAGAAATGAGAGTCTTCCTGGAAAGTCTTGCAATAAAACATGTTTCCACTCCTTTATATTGTCCACGAGCCAATAGTTTGGTGGAACGCTGCAACAGAAGGATTAAAGACTCTTTACAATTAGCGATGGTTTCTAATAAACCTATCGTTCAATCTATCAAGGACATGATATGGTCCTATCACATAACACCCAATGGCATTACTGGTTATTCCCCTTTTTGTCTTTTAAGAGGGCGCAAACCGGGATCAAAACTTATGCCCAATTGGCTATTTGAAGATAAATCTTTTGCATGGGATGATCAATTAGCCAAGGAAAACATTGAATGCCATCAAGAGACGTACAAACAACAATATGACCACAGATGGGGAGTAAAACCACGTGACTTGAAAGTAGGTCAGCGGGTTTTTATCAAAAGACCTGACATTGTACCAAACAAGTACAACAAGTACTATGGTCCTGCTAGGATTAAAGAAGTCAAGAAAAATGTGGTTATCATGGCAGATGGAAGAATGTGGAGCATGGATAGAGTGGTTCCATATTCGGAACAAGATGGTGGGAGCAGGTCTGATAACGAAATCAACAAGAAAATCAACATGCCTGAGGTTAAGAGAAGTGTCAGATCTGTAAGATCCCCTAAATGGCATGGAGATTATGTTATAAAATGACTTTTTATTTGTTATGCTCCTATGTTTGGGTCCTTTTCAGATCCTTATATCTTCCTCTTGCATGAAAGTTATGTTATGAAACTATGTTTTGCTATGCTCATATGTTATGGTCTTTCACTGTAGTTTGCTGCATTTCTTCATATTGCCTCATTCTTTCTTTGTTTTTTTTCCCTTCCCTTCTTCTTTCCCTTCCTCCACTCTGTTCTTGCTTCTACTTTGGATAAGGAGGTGTGTTATAACCTCCCTCTAAACCATGTATGTTTCTCTTCCCCAGCGCTCCTCTCTCTGGTATTTCCTTACCATATGGTACTTCCCTTTTCCCCCTTTCTTATGATGGTTTGTTCCTAGATGTCAGTGGAGTGCGCCTTAGAATGTTGGTGACGCTTACCTGGAGTTCTGGCTAGGCAATCTGAGGAGCCAATTTTCTTAATAAACTCCGCCTTTCTTCAATTCAACCCTTGCTGGGAGTTTATATTTAACAAAGACCAACGAAACCCAGACAGTTGTGAAAACTAGACACCCGGGGGAGTCCAAGGAGGTGTGGTGTGGTATCCCAGTCTCCCATGTGACTGAAGAGGCGAAGATCCAAGTAAATTTGAAGGAGTAAATATTGTAGTCTTTATAAATCAGAGACCCCATCCATCATCAACACCCTTCAACCACCATCTGACATTTGAGATAAACCTCCCTTGGCAACCCTCTACATTATACATTCCAGGCATCACTACCTGGATACCACTCACAGTGTTCCAGAGTAGAGACAGAACACCACATCACCTCCCTTCCAATATTAGACAAACACTTGAAGGGCACTTAAACTTTAGGAAAAGAAACAAGAAGAAATAAAATTGGCGCCAAACCTATGTGATACATTGCAGTTCTCAACAAACATAGTCTTGCAACTGGAGTGGAACTTTTACCAGCCAATGAAGTCTAGCAACGTTATCTTGTGCACTACATTTTTCTTTCACATCCTCACCATTGGGTTGGCATTTGACCACTCTATTCAAGTTCCACACTCTGTGGTCACTGGTTTTAATTGCATTTTTGAAAATCTTGATAACTTTAAACAGTTCACTGAACTTCGAGTTTCTTTTACCCTTTCGAGGACACCTGATCTTCACTCAATCCCCCACAGACACAACTGTGCTCTTCACAGCTCCTCTCTCATTAAACCATCTTTTTATCTTTTCCGTGGTCACTGTCTCCCTTTTCCTCCACCCTTCTGTGCTATCAACAGCACCATCAACCAAAGATCTTTTAACAGTGCCCAAGAAGGGGTGGTCTCAGTTTTTGCTACCCTTTTCTTGAACAATCAAAAGGGAAGCATTCATGTAGACAAATGTGGGGTGATTCTGTACTCACTCACCTTCTTTCTCATGGCCACTTGCCAGTCCATGCCTATTGCAATGGCCTGTTGCAATGTCTCCTTCAGCACTTTCACAAAATCTCTCAACCACACCATTACTTTCCGGATGGTACAATGCTGCCCTCTTGTGCTTGATTCCTCTGCTACTCAAAAACTCCTCAACCATACCTGAAGTGAATTGCAAACCATTATCTCAGAGTAGGGATAACAGGAACCCTCCCTCTCAAAGAGATCCTCCAAGAAGTCAATTACCACATTAGACTCAATATAATTCACCACCTTATCTCTGGCCACCATGAGAACATATCCATACAGACCAATACATACCAATCCTGAGATCTCAACCTCGTTAGACCCAAAATCTCAATGGCAATGTCTGACCATGGGTCATTGGACTTTTTTCTCACCACCATCGGCTGTGTCCTACACTTCACAATTCCATAGCATCACAAACACTCTGCACAACTCTTGGCCACAAATACGCTTCTCTAACTTTCTCCTTCAATATAAAAATTCCCATAAGACTGGCATGAGCGCTCTTCAACAATCGTTCCCACAGATTGTGAGGGGGAACCAATTTGCTGCTCCTCATCAGAAGACCACCAACCACAGCTAATTCTCCTCTAATTTGCCAATAACCTCTCAAATCTTGTCCACAGTCTTTCTTCTTACCAGCCTCCTGAAATCATCGCCACCACTTTCTGTAACGTTTCGCTAAAGTCTCTCTCCACTCTGCCTCAGAAACAATTCCATCACTGATCAAACACACATTGACTTCCTCATCAAACTCCTCTCCACCAAACCACTCTCCCTCTACATATACGTCATTCTGAACATCACCCAACCTAGATAAACAGTCAGCCAATGTGTTACAGGCCCTTGGCAAAATAGGGACAACAAAGTTAAATTCCTGCAACGCAAAAACCCACTTCTGTTTGCGGAGGGAGACAAAGCCAATACCTTTTTCTAGCAAAAACCTCCTTCAATGGTTGACTGTCTTTCTAGGTGGAATCCCCAGCAAACCCTACATTTTGCTAAAAAATAAAATTTTCCTCACATTCCTGTGTGGGAAAGTTGTGAGATAACCAAGCCCGCACATAGTTCCTACCACCCAGTGTTCCCCCAGGTCTCCAAATAAAAATGCTACCTTACTAAGAAGTGGCCCAAAACGCACTTTGGAGATATCAAAATTATCGATCACAAAAAGACATGATTTTGCAAGGGAGTCACCTGCCCTTTTGGTCCTGGGCTTGGCAGCCATCTAGGGAAACCTACCAAACCTGGACATTTCTGAAAACTAGATACCCGGGGAAGTCCAGGGATGTGTGGCTTGTGTGGGTCCTCTAACATTTTCCTAACCAGAATCCCCTTCAAACCTCAAATGTAGCTAAAAAAATCACATTATGGCAGATTATGAAAAAACTGTCAGTTTTCTCTGGAAAAATGTGATGTGTTCACATTGCGTTTGGACCCATTTCCTGTCGTGGGCACTAGGCCTACTCACACAAGAGAGGTACCATTTTTATCAAGAGGCTTGGGAAAATGTTGGGTCGGTGGAAGTTTGTGGCTCTCCACAGATTCCAGATTTTTCCATCACAGAAATGTGAGGAAAATGTGACAGCCGCACAAGTCGCCTCATCCTGGATTTCCCTTGGGGTCTAGTTTTAAACATTTCGTTTTGGGCCATTTCCTGTCACCGGCACTAGGTTTACCCACGCAAGTGTGGTACTATTTTTATTGGGAGACTTAGTGGTACACAGAATAGTAGAACAAGTGTTATTACCAGTTGTATTTCTATGCATTTCTGCCTTCCAAATGTAAGACAGTGTGTAAAAAAGAAGACATTTTGAAAACTTCCCCCTAATTCTGATGGTTACCCACAAATTCAGAAATGTGCAAATAACCACTGCTTCTAAAGTCCATATCTTGCTCCCATTTCAGAAATACATAGGTTTCTTTGATACCTATTTTTCACTCTTTATATTTTACCAAATGAATTGCTGTACACCCGGTACACAATGAAAATTGATTGCAAAGTGCAACAGAGTTATTGGCTCTGAGTACCTCGAGTACTTGGTGAACCTACAAGCCCGATATATCCTCACAACTAGAAGCGTCCCGCGGATGTAATGTTAAATTGATTTTAAAAAAGTAGCAAAGTTAGAAGTTACAGGTGAAAATGTAGGCACAAATGGCTGGTTTTTTCAACTCAATTTCAATATTTATTCACTTCAACTGTTACTTTCTATATAAAAAAACTTTTACGGATCTACATAAATAACCCCTTGCTGATTTCAGAATGCTGGCTTCTTTTCAGAAATGTATAGCTTTCTGGGATCGATTATTGGTTTCACACCCATTTCTACCACTAACTGGAAGGAGGTTGAAAGTACAAAATTAGGAAAAATAGGCAATGTCCCGGTAAAATGCCAAAACTGTGTAGAAAATTTTGGTTTTCTGACAAACATCTGCCTGTTCCTGAAAGTTTGGAAGATGGTGATTTCAGCACCACAAACCCTTTGTTGATAGCATTTGCAGGGAAAAAACACAGACACGGTCTTCTGCAGCACTTTTTTCTCATTTTTCTCAAGGGGTTAAAAATACCTTAGCATATGTCTATATATATGTTTTACACTTCGTAAAAAAAAAACGCTTGTCGCGACTACCGACGTCACCGTGACGACATCAGTAATCGCGAATATAACATTTTTTTTGTAAAGGTGGTTTCCTCCTAAATTGATCACAGAAAGAAAAGTTAAAACAATATTTTACTAAATATTTACACTTAAACTTTATTTAAAAAATATCTTTAAGTTTATTTTCCAGTATGTGAAATACATTTGCTGATCGCAGATTCTCCACAGTAAATGCGAAAATGTTGTCCCGACTCAAAAAAATAGTTAAACATAAAACTAGTTATTAATGTACTTTCTGTTACACACATACCGAATTAAAAAATGAGTGGTATATAACATAAATATAATTCACAATATCCAATTATAGAAACAAAATACAAAAATGTTACAGGCTCACGTTACAATTAAGAAATACAATAAATAAAAAGCAGTTTTATTGGGTTTTCCATTCTGTAGCTACATTAAATATCAGTGTCATTTTAGAGTTTCATGCGCCATGTTACATCAAATCTCAAGAGATTTTAAAAGGGGATTACAGATAAGCAAGAGTAAACAATCAATTGTGTAGTAAGAGTTGAGGTGTTCTGGAAAGAAGCATGTTTCCCCCCCTGGGGAGGTGTAGCTACCTGTGATGTCATCAAGTTGGGGGTGGCTGTCTAACTTGGGATTGAACTATGGGTGAGTGGTTGGGAGTGGGAGTGGGGTGGGCATGTGTGAGTCTAGCATTGATGACTATGGCGCGGGGTGTGTGTAGTTTGTCATTATGTAGGGAGAATTTGTTTCATAAGGGGGTCTACCAGGGCATATGTGTGTGTAGTGCTAGGGGGGATCTGCAGAGGTGGGTGCTCATTTGTATCCATGGTTGTGGGCTCCGGTCTGGCACCCCAGTTAAAGTTGGTGATGTCGTGGGTGGATGGGTTGTCATCATCTGCTGTTAGAAGCTCTGGAGGAGTGTGGCCCATTCTGTGGAGATACGGCGGTCGCGTATTCTTCGTTCTTTCTCTTATATCTTATTGTTTCCTCCTCCTCCATACCCCATTTGTTTACCACTCCTGTCCAGGCTGTTAGCGGGGGTCCTGTAGGTGCGCGCAGCTGCATAACAATACTTGGTTTTGCTAGCAGGAGGGCTAGTGATGCAAACAGTGTTTCCACTTTACGATTTTTCCCATGTTAGGTCACTCCTAGTGTGTTTGTTTCCTAGGTGGTCATGTCGGTGAGCCCTGTGATCTCTCGTAATGGGTTGAGGACTGTACCCCAATAGGGCTGTAAAGTAGGGCAATTTCAGAACATATGCTAGAATGTTGCGTTGGGGAGCTGGCATTGTGGGCAGAAGAACTGTGTCTCGGGGTAGAAGCTTTGGAGTCGTGCTGGCATTAAGTATGCGTGGTGCAGGATGTAGAATTGTATATTTTTAAACCATGTGTTTTGTGATACTTTTTTGGGTTATTCAATGCCGTATTGCCACCCCTTGTCATGCAGTGGGTGCCCAAATTCTTCTTCCCATTTATGTCTGAGTTGGGTAAGGGGTGCGACTTTGAGTTCTTGGATGGCCTTATATATCCCTGTGATTAAGTGGCGTCCTGGGCCCATGGTTAGTATGGTATGGAGCACCAGGTGTGGTGCAGGTTCCCCCTTGGACAAGTCCCTCGTCTGCCCCCAATCCAAGACAATTTTTCTGTGTAGGAGGAATTGTCCAAGTGGAAATCCACTTTCTTCTTCTATATGGTCAAACATGAGGAGTTGGCCATCTGCGAACAGGGACTCCATCTCAAGGAGTGAGGGATCTGTCCATACCCACTTGGTCTAAGCGGTACAGTTACTGCTGCTTCAGGGCAATCCCACCAGTCGCAGCAGGGGGCTATATAGTGGTGTTCCACAGGATAGGTGGTGGACCCGTAGCATGCAGGATCTGGCTACTGCTACCTGTACGGGATGTGTCAACACTGGTCTGGTGTCGGGTAGGAGTAGGTGATGTAGTGCTGGTATCGACAGAGGCGCCGTATCTGAGCCCATCTCTTCCACATGGCGTCCCGCTGTCCAGCGTGATAGTCACTGGAGCTGTGCTGCTAGAAAGTATGCTTTGAAGGATGGGGCTCCTATTCCAACCTGATCCGTTGGTAGCTGTAGCGTTGTTAGCCCCATATCAGGGAATTTATTAGGGAGTCAATTCCTCGGAAAAAGGATCGTGGGGGGATAACTGGCAAATTCGCAGAATGGTAGAGGAGATGGGGTACTATGACCATTTTTGCCAAGGTTATTCTGCCAATGGGGGCTAGAGCTAGGGTCCGCCAAAAGCCTACTTAAACACGTATGCCTGCCAGCGCCCTGTGAAGGTTGCCTTTATAGAGATCATTGGGGGAATGGTAGAGTCTGACCCCAAAATAATGAGGAGCCCTCGCACTCCAGGTGAGCCTGGCATTACCAAAATATATAGCTCTCGGGGGAAGATTAGGGTGAAGGGGGTATATGGTGGATTTTGCCCAGTTGACTGTCAACCCGTCCGTGGCTGGGAATTCAGCGAGTGTTTTCCACAGGGGCATGAGATTCATTGTGGTGTCCTGAACGTATAGCAGTAGGTTGTCGATGTATAAGGAGCTGCTGTGAGAGGTGCCCATCAGTCGGATGCCCAATTCCTTTCCCTCCTCTCCAAGGCAAATCACTAATGGCTCCATTGCCACGGCAAAGAGGAGGTGGGGAAATGGGCATCCCTGACGTGAGCCATGCGCCACCTGAGAGGGGGTCGAAATGTGGCAGCCAAGACGAATCTGGGATGTGAGTTTCGTATATAGTAAATGGGAACAACAAGAGAGCGAGGAAAAGAAAAACTTGTCCTCTTCCCCAAACAATATGACCAAACAAAATGGACAAGTTTTATGACTCAGAGCAAACTTTTTTCGCTGTCATTGTTGAAAACAACGTGAAAGGAGGGAGAGCACAACTGTTGTGAAAGAAACCCCTCACCCACCTACCTAGTAGGTGGCATGCTTCATCATCGGGGCCCAACTGGATTGTCTTGCACAATCCAGTTGTGCTACAACGCCTGAGATACAGCGGAGCAGGGTTTTGAACAGTAAGTGGCGTGCTATGTGTGAAGTGTTTAAGAGTTAAAAAAGTCTCTGGGAGATGCCCTATGAAAAGACTTTAATTATAAGGGTCCCAGGACTAATGTAAAAAAGTTTTGCGGGATACGTAAATAGGAATGTTATTTTCCTTGTATCCCTAGTAACTAAGGTCAACTAGTTTCAGCCTTCACGATGGTTCTAGAGGCTTTCGTCAGGACCAGCAAAAAATAATAATAATAATTGTCATAAATGGCCGTAAAAATAAGGTACAGGCCACGTGTAAATATCAGCACACACCCTAAAGTGTGCTGTGAGTGTAGTGATAAGGTACTCACAGTAACTCCGTTTGAGATTACCTGAAAATGAAGAATTAAGATATGGAGAACAGTTGTGAATCATGCATATACACTAAATGCATGCTCCTTTCAACTAAAAGGCTAGTGATCTTGAGCCAAAATGATTTTGTGAGAGTGCATGAACACTATATAGGCTTGCGTGGCTACAATGTGCCCCACGGGGTCCGTGAGTGAATAAATGAGGCACATGGTGCGCATACTCTTTATCCATTATGTGCGTGCCTATGGCGCGGTCATACACATATTATTCATATTAGGTTGTGACTGTGCAAGTCTTGAAGACACTGGTAGCTGATATGCTAAAGTGGCCAAGTGCGCGTGCAGTATTTTAATAATTTGTTGACATGGTGGCATATATAAACAGAGTGTCCACTGTGTGTGGCGTTCAACAAACAGACACACATAATTAAAATTGAAAGACAAACAACAACTAAATGACAGACAACATGAAATACAGTCTCACTTGAGTAGAGAGGTTGTTATGCCTCTGGAATTAGAAAGCCGTATGATTCTCCGCTTGACCTTAATGGAGAGGAAATGGCGAGGAGAATTGTTTGTAAACGCATTGCGTTAATGCACATTACCGAAAGCGGTGTAACATTAAGGGTCTAGACGGGACCAAGGCTAACCCGTCAGTGTCTTGTACTCACAGATTGTAAGGGAGGACAGGTCCGAAGTACCTAGGGCGGCGATCGGTTCCGCTTGTTCAGCGCCGATACACAAATGGGGAGTGGTTAAAGAGGCCGGCAAACAGGAAGTTGCGCAGTGCGGCTGGGAAGACTAGAACGCCTTGCATGCGAGTGAAGTCTCTATTTAATGGAAATGAAAGAAATATGTGAATAAATATTACTCAGTGTTCCGTGTTCGGAGTACTAAGTAAAAATGCCACGAAATTTAAATTTACATAAAGAGATATGTATTTAGATCTAAGGGCGGTACAATTAGGAAAAGAGTTTAAAATGATGTTTTCGTGGCTACATACGGGACCTGGTGGGACAGAGTGAAGAGCTCCTCGTTATTTAAATAGGAGACATGTGTCTGTATGGTTACCTACGAGGCGATCTACGCCTGTGTATTAGAAGGGAGAGTTAAAAGAAAGGATAACAAGCTACCTTTTAGGGCTGCGTTATGAGTTCTAGGTGTAGCGATGCTGTGTGCAGATCAGATGGTAGCTACGGTGAAGAGCGTAGGGGTCTGCACAGTTTCAAAAGTGGTTGCACAAGACTGAGCAAGTCATATATTGCAGACTAGAGAGAGATCGAAAGCAGTGATTATTTGCATTAGCTGTCATCAATACCGATGTATACTGTTCCAGGGTACATTATCGTTAAGTCCTGAAATGTGGGTTGAAAGTCTATATACCCAGCGTTGTTCTTTTTCGAACAGGCGTTCCTGGATGTCGGTTGGGTTGGGATCTAGTTGTTCGATTATGACCCACAACATGTCATTGGTGGTATGCCCCTTGGCTAGGTAGTGTTCTGTAAGTCTTGTCGTGCTGCGTTTGCAGCGGATGTTACTGCGATGCTCGCAGATTCTGGTTTTGACCTTTCTGGTGGTCATCCCGACGTATCGCAATTTACATGGGCATGTGATGAGGTACTTGACGTTTGCCAAATTACAGTTGGTATGTTTCATAATTGTCCAGATTTTGTCCTGTTCAAGATTTAGTGTTTTCGTGGATTCGGTAAGATGGCAGATGCTGCAGTTGCCACATGGATAGTGGCCTGTCACTTCTGGAAGGCCCCATGCATTCAAAACTGTGCTAGGAATGCTCAGAGTCTTTTTTGGCCTGGTCGGTACTAGACTGTCTCTGAGATTATGGGACCTTTTGTAGGAAAATAGAGGTTTTTCCCATTGCAGTTTGCCTGAGGTTACAATTTTCCAATTGTTTTGTATCAATTTTGCTACTTGATTAGAGATGGAGTTAAAGGTGGTTACACACGTAAGTGGTATGGTGGTTGACAAGTTCACCTTGGGTTCCAGTAGACCTTCACGGTTTTGGTTACGGGCTCTTTTTTGCGCTTTGTGGATAACTATGTTTGGGTATCCACGGTTTTGGAGTTTTGTAGTTAGTTCTTCTGATTGTTTTTTGAAATCTTTAAGATCACTACAGTTTCGGCGCAATCTGAGGTATTGACCGAATGGCAAATTGTCCCTTAGAGGCCTAGGGTGGAAACTCTGGAAATGCAAAAGAGAATTTTTCGCTGTTGGTTTAAAGTGAGTTTTAGTCATCAGTATTCCATCTTGTGCTTCAATTTCCAGGTCTAAAAAGGTAATTTTGGTATTACTTATGGTGTGAGTAAATCGTAGGTTAGGGTCTAGTGTGTTAATCCAATTCAGGAATTCATTAAGTCTTTGGTTGTTACTTGTCCAAATTAAGAATACATCATCGATGTATCTTTTGTAGAAGGTGATGTCTTGATTGTAAATTGATTGAGGGTTGAGGATATACAGATCTTCAAAATTGGACACGTACAGCCCCGCTACACTTGGAGCGAAGGTGCTCCCCATAGAAGTTCCGTACTGTTGGAGGAAGAGGGTGCCCTCATATTCGAAAAAATTGTCTTTCAGGGCTATTTCCGCACATTCCATTATGAATGATTTTGGGGTGTTATACTCCCAGATTGTTTTATCAAGGAAGGTGCGGAGAACCTCTAGGGTGTCATCTTGGGGTAGGCTGGTATAGAGGCTTTCTATGTCTAGACTTACAAGGATGGATGTAGTAGAGTTGAATTCCAGGTTGTTGATTTGGTTCAGTAAGTCTTTGGTATCTTTTAAGTACGCAGGAGTCGACTGAACTATAGGCTGTAGATAGAAATCACAGAAGCGGGACAGGGGTTCAAGCAGTGAACCTATTCCAGAGACGATGGGTCTGCCCGGTGGTGGTGTTTTATTTTTATGTATTTTTGGGATGGTGTAGAAATATGGAATGGTTTTGCCACCTGAGGTAAGGAATGATGCTTCTTGTTTGCTAATGTAGCCATTTGATTCTGCTTCGTGAACCATGATGTCAATTTTGGTCTTGACTCTGTTAGTGGGATCTTCGTCCAGTATTTTATAGTTCTTTGGATCATCTAGGAGGCGTGTGCATTCTGGATGGTAGGCATTCCGGTTTTGAATAACTATCCCTCCGCCTTTATCAGCTGGTTTGATGATAATGTCTCTGTTGTTTTTGAGACTACGGATGGCATTGAACTGTTGAGTTGTAGTGTTGTTGAATACTTTGTTCTCATGAGTATTCTCTATGCCTTTGTATATCGCTTGTTCGAATGCGATAAGTTCCGCTGGTGTTGTGTGGGGAGGAGGAATGAAAGTTGATTTCAATTTGAGGGTGGTGTCACCTTTTGTTTCTTGTTGTGACTCCTTATTAGGTGAGTTTTCAAAGAAAGCTTTGAGTTTAAGTTTACGAAAAAATTCTGATAATTCACAATGTAATTTGAATTTATCAAGTTTCGCTGTGGGTGAAAATCCAAGGCCTCTGTTTAGGACCTGTTCCTCCGCTGTTGTGAGAGTATGGTTTGAAAGATTGGTTATTAGGCTCTGCTTGTGCTCGGCTGAGGTTCCTTTGTCCTGCTGCGTGTGTTGGCACTCGGGTTCTGGTTGTCTTCCCAGTGTACTTGGCTTCCTCGTGGGCGTCTTACGCGTCCCCTCTGGCCTGATCCTAAAAAAGGAAACCGTTGGTTGGGGTTGCCAAATTGGGGACGGGGTTGTTGAAATTGTGGGTTCCAGCCATAGAACATTGGTTGAGTCATAGGAGGGAAAGGAGCCGGGTAGTTGGGTACCATTCCTGGGTGCATGTTGGGCCATGGTTGTTGCCAGTGTGTATTTCTTCCTCCCCCTCTTCCTCGTTGTCTGTTTGTATAGTAACCTTTCTCTGATCCTGAGCTCTCATTACTGCCACCGCTGTGTATTGAGGAACCCTCTTCTGAAGATATAGAGTGGTTAGATCTCATAGGGGTTTTGTAGTCTGCGTCAGAATATGGATATGTTTTGACATATGAGAATTTTTTTAAGTCTTTTTGAAATTGTTGAATCTTGGATTGTGTAAGCTCTTCTTTGTAGTCTGCTATTTCTTTATTGACCTCCTCTAGTCTTTTCTTATATGAGGTTAATGTGGTTTTGAAGTGTTGTTCAGTTGCCTGGATCTCTATAAGGATCGCATCTGAAAGTCTTTTTGCTGTTTGGATGATCAGAATGATCCAGTCTCTTGTGCAGTGCCATGCAATTTGTGCCCAGTCTCTACGGAATGCTGCATCATCTAGAAAGATGCGTGGCGCGTTAGTTACTATTAGGCCTTTTGGGGCTGTGTTGGAACGCAAATATTCAGTAAGTATTACCCCGTGTAATATTGTTCTGATGCGTGTTCTTTTTTTCTCAGAAAGATTTTCCCAATCGGCGCTCTGAGAAATTGTTTGTGCCACGTTGAAGTCAGCTAATAGAGGAGTAGCTGCTAAGATGTTCGTATATAGTAACCACGTGTACGCCATAAGTGTGCGGTCCGATTCCTATGTGCCGCAGCACCGCAAACAGATATGGTCATGTCAGGGTATCAAATGCCTTCTCCAGATCCAGGATCAGGCAATCCACTTTGGGAAATCTGTTCTGTATCCCATTCTAAATGTGGAACAGCCTGCGGATATTTTGGGAGGTGTTTCTCCCTGGTACAAACCCACACTGATCTGGATGTACCAGTGCTGGGAGGATCCCGGTGTATCGATCCACCAGCATCTTACCGAGGATCTTGCAGTCAGCTGATAGTGTGATGGCCAATAGGATGTCAAAAGTAAGGGGTCACGATCCAGATTTAGAAATGACACTAGAATAGATTTGCGCATTGAGTTTGGGAGTTCTCCGGCCTTCAGCTCTGCCTTGTATACCACTTCTAGTCTGGAGGCCAATTGTGTGGAAAATATTTTGTAGTATTCTAGTGACAGGCTTTCTTGGCCCCGGGCTTTATTTCGTGCAAGGGCTTGGAACGCGTTTTTTCACACCTGTTGATGTGATTTGCGCAGCAACGGGTGTTCTGTCAGAAGGAGCAATTTGGGTTATGGCCAGAGGGGATCTTCCTGTCCTGGGGCCCCGTATACCCTGGCATAATAGTCATAAGAGATCTGTAAGATCTCTGTTTGTGTGTGAGCTATGGCTCCTGTAGTCTGCTATTTTTGTGATTGGTTGTGTGTCTGTGTCTTAGTGTATTGGCCAGGCTAGTAGTGCTCCAGCTCGGTCCCCTTCCCGGTGTTTCCTAGCCGCATTAGCTTTGAAATTGTATTTGCGTAGATCCACTAAAGCCGCTACGTACGCGGTCTTTGCTTCCGCTGTCTGTGTTGGGGATGCAGTACCAGCATCCTCAGCTTTGGTCAGAGTCACCAGCTTATTTTCTGTTCCCCGTATAGTGCGGTCTAGTGTCTCATAAACCCCTCTTATTTGTCGGATGCATGCCATTGTGATGACTACCTTGAAGCCGGTCCTCTTTTTCTTGAAACTACTTTGAAGGTGCCCTATTATGGCATCCTGGGGGATGCCGCGTGTGCGTTTTCTGCTAATTAGTTATGTATGCTATTTCCATATTCATGGCGAAATACTGGATCCTCAAGGCAGTCTCGAGTTAAATGCCATGTAGGAACCAAGGGTAGGGGTGGGCGCCATTTGAGAGTCACGTAGTGTGCATCGCGAACGGAAAGTACTCAGCCTAGATAGTCTGTACTATTGATCACAGAAATGACTGCTGGTGTGCACAGGAATCGATCGAGTCGTACCCGCAGGTTGTGGGGGATAGTGTGGAAGGAGTAGAGCTTAGTCGTCCGGTGTTGGTGTCTCCAGGCATCCGGGAGTGACCAGTGGTTCACCCACGTACGATAGCACTCAGTCTGCATGTTTGCCAGAGAGGTGGGGAGGGGAATAAGACATGATAAGACCTGTACATAAAAAGGTCCATTGTGCAATTGTAATCTCCTCCTAGGACAGATGGTGAAGTTGTGGAATGGGCTAGGATGCTCGATAGAGAGTCCCAGAATTTCCCCTGCTCAGTGTTTGGTGCGAATATGCTTTCTATTAGTATCTGCTGGCCATCTAGATGTCCTTCTAGGAATGTGTATCATCCCTCCGTGTCTACCACCCTGCAGGTTTCCTGGAAGCGGACCCCTGGTCTAAGCCATATCAGCACCCCTCATGCATATGCTGAATATGTGGTGCCACAAAAGGTGCCCAGCCTGCACCTGCAGAGCCGGTCTACTTCTCCAGCGGTGAGGTGTGTTTCCTGAAGCAACACTATCTGCGCTTGCTGGCGTTTGATAGATGAGTAAACCGCATACCGCTTGCTTGCAGTTTGGGTCTCACCTATTGGGGTGTCATGTGTTGAGGTGCAGTGAAAGATGTACAGGTCCATGCAAGAGTCTTTCAAATAAGTGTGTCAGCTGTTTGTGGGGTAACCAGGGGTGGGGACACTGAGTCCGTGCAAGAGGTACTTGAGTCAATGGGGTCTTTCTCGGGTGTGAAGATGTGAGGACCGCCTTCCTCATCTGAGACAATCGGGGCTGGACCAAGCTCTGCTGCTGCTTGGAGGGCCTTTCTTCATTCACCAATGATTTGTTCCAAATCTGGGGACCCCATGATAGTTCTACATGGTTGAGACCTGGGGTGTTGCTGAGAGTTCTTCCTGCAGCGGCGTTTTTTCCGGGGTTCTTATAGATATATATATACAGTAAACTCCCAGTTACCTACTGTTACATCCACCTTTAGCGGGACTGATGCGAGGAACGGGTGCAAAGGCCCATTTGAAAATGTATAGAAAATATATATCACAGAGATAACCATACATATGACTCACACTCCAGAATCGCGTTCATCACAGTAGATGTTTATTTTGAAGGCAACACGTTTTTAACTCGTGCTCTTTTTCAAAAAGCCAATTTGCTCATGTGCACAACCACCATTTTAAACAATGATCAAGTGACAGACATAAATGACAGACAAACTGTATGGCTGCTGACATGGGCACAGATAGCAGACTGTGTTCCACCACCTTTACGTATATGTCAATTACAATCTTAATAAGTCGCACAATTTTTGTAAAAATAAAAATAAACATAGAAGAAATGACCGCACAAGTGTGCATACACATATTTTCTACCCATGTATAAAAACCAATATATCAAAAACAAATCTATTGAATTAATGCATTCAACTATCTTTGTCAACAGCAGAATTATAAAATGGTTCCATTGAGCTCACATTATATCATCGCAATAATGCAATCTTATTAAGTTGCGCTCTTGTCATGAAAAATAAACATGCAATTGCCTGCACAAGTGTGCATACAAATATTATCTGCACATGTATAAACTCAAATATATCCTAAACAAATCAATTGAATTAATACATTCCAATATCTTAGACGGCAACAAAATTGTAGCATGATTCATATTTCATCATCGTATCAGTACGCAATAAATATAGACAGAAGCCAAAATTCACAAGCTTTCCTGGAATTTGCGGGATATGGGTAACCTATTTTTAAGTAAAGTAAATGTAACTCCTCAGTAGCAATATATTCCGGGTTGCTGCCAGGGCAAGCCTAAACTTCTAATTCAATTCTACCAGCATGAGCTCGCCATCAATACGGTGAAGTGACCATGAGAGATTGCCGTAGGAGACAATCCCTGAATCAATAGGAATAGTGTCCGCCTAATGGGAATTCAAGAGTTCCTAATAAGTTGTTCTCTATTTCCCTGCTTCCCTTCAAGCAGCAGCCAATGGTAAACGCCAATATTAAAACAGAGAATGTCAAGTCAAGAATAATTTATTTCGACTCTAAAAGAGCCATAAAAGATTATACACACATATTTTCATTTATGAAAAGAGCAATAAATCAGCACAGACAACAATTACAAATAAATAATCAGTATTTGCTTCGAATCTTAAAAACAGTAAAAGGATAATTTAAAATACAATGTATGGTCTCAACTGTACCTAGAGAAAGTAAAAACTCCATTGCAGTATTATAATTCGTAATCCCTGCAGCAAGTAATAATGGGCGAATAAACTGCTCCCTCTGAGGGGAATAAAATCTACAAAAAAGAATAAAGTGCATAGTGCTTTGCGATGAGTAACTATCACATGGACGAACTGGGAGTAAAGCTAACCACAAGCCTTGGATTGGGAAGGCAACTAAGAAGTGTATTGTATTTAACCGCAGCCTTGTAAACAGAAATTTCCTTCTTTCATTTAGGTCAATTTGGAGGTACAGGGCAGGTTCTCTTTGTGGTTGAGGAAGGCGCTCTGACTGATTTGTCTCACTACATATGGGTCCTGCCTGAACATAACTTAGAAAGTAGAGTGACTTTATAGTGGCAGACAATACATTTTGTAATGTGTCGGGGTTTGTATAATATTCTAAAACACCGATTTTGGAGAAACACATTTTGACATACCTAAGCCAAGATTTGTCCTAACTATTATCCAACTTCATGCAGTCTGTCAGTATTGTTCTACAGAGGACAGCCTCTGGATTCTTCCAGGTTTCATGCCAGAGCAGCAGCGGTTGAATCGCAATATAATCTTTCAAATAATTCAAACCAACTTCCTCATGACAAAAAGAAACAGAGGAACTCTGGGGTACTGAGAGAAGTCTTCTCAGAAACGTATTCTCTATTATTTGAAGCAATTTGCAGTTTACGTATAACCCAGACCCCGGCCCCGAAGGTTGCCACAGAAAGGCTTTTGCTCTTATAAAGGCATAAAATCTCCTTAGTTGGTTTACATGCCAGTCTTTTAGCAAATCTAAAGATGGCATCAATTGAGTTCTGAAGTTGCATGATTCTAATATCTAAAGCATGTTTTCAGTTAAAATTAGCATCAAATGGTACCCCCAGATAAGTAAAATATGGACCTTTCTCAAATTCTTCACACCCCAATAAAAAATGTATTGTTTTGGCTTTTTTTGGACCACATTTCATAATGAATGATTTCGTACAGTTTACTTTTAGCCCTAGGTTGTTCATAAAAACATTAAAAGAATCTAGCAAGATTTGTAGTGCATTTGCTGTCCTGGCTATCAGGCCATCATCATCAGCGTATAGGAGAATGGGGATTTGACACATATTACATCTTGGGATGTCCTTTCCCACCTTACACAGTTGGTCTCCCAGCCCGTTAATATATAATATAAATAGAAATGGTGCCAAAACACAACCCTGTCTTGCCCCTATATCAGAGGGGAAAACCTTCAGTCAGACCTCCCTCACTGCTATAGCGAACTGTGGCTGTAGTATGTTCATGAAGTCTACTGTGCAAGGTAATAATTGTTCCGTCAATCCCCATTTCTGACATTATAGACCATAATTGACTACGATTCACTGTGTCAACTGCACAGGTTAGGTCCATAAAAGCTAAATGAACACATCCATTTTGTGCCTTAGTGTACTTTTGGACAATTAATGCCAGATTAGGAGATTGTTCCACGGTTCCAAGTCCTGGTCAGAATCCAAATAGATCAATTGAAATCACCTGATGTTCCAGTGCCCAAAGTTCTAGTTTTGCCAAAATTACCCTGCCCAATATTTTAACTGAGCTATCGAGCAGTGAAATTGGGCGATAGCAACAGGGGTGGGTTTTGTCGCACTTTTTAAAAATCGACACTGTAATTGCTTCCTGCCAGGTCTTCACTAGTGGGCCTCCTATTGCAGCTTTTAAAACATTTGCAATGCGGGATGCCCAGAAATCTGGTAGGTACTTATATAGGTCCACAGGAATTCTGTCCGAACCTGGAGCTTTCTTTGGGTGGCTTTGTTCTATAGCTAAAGTACACCACTCACCTCTATTGAATTAACTTTGGCCTGGGCTAGACCCATATCAAAGGAAAGTTCTTTGGCCAGGGGTCGATTTACTGTCCTTGGCTCTGGGGAGAGAATTTTCCAGAAATGAGTAACCCAGGCTTCAGCTGGGACTATGGTACCTATTTTGGGCGTCTCATCACCAGACATAGAGACTGAGTTAACCACCTCCCAAAAAGCATGAGAGTCTTTTACGGCTGACGCAGCTTTTAGATCTTCCCAGGCCTTATCCTTCAGGGACCGTTTTCTATCCCCAATTGCCTTTCTATAGCCTTTCCTTACTTTTATTATTTCATCCTTATTCCTCGGGTTCTTTTTTAGTGCCACCCATAACGCCTTATGGGCTTTAGAGCGGATCTTATTGAACCACCTTGGATGTTCAGGGACTTTTCCACTGTGGTTTGGTTAATTTATTAGCCATAAGGCCGTTTAGACGTGAGAAGGCCACTATAATGATCTCTGGGTGGGCGGTATCTGAGAATACTGTGTCTAAGTCTGACTTATTATTTGTCATAAGATCTTTAAGGAAGGCCGACTTATCGATCTTTTCCCATTTGATGTTGATACCCTTATTTCTATTAAATTCTGCCCTGTGCTTGATTTTTTTATCCCGTTCTTTCGCCACAGACAGATTCAAAGTTAAAACAATGGGGTTATGGTCACTCATACAACTTGCCCTAACTACACAATTCTTAAACAATTGCACTAAGGGGCATATTCTCAAAGATCTATCACCGAGTTATCGGCACTTTAGCGGAGTCAAAGTCGCGATAAATTTATCGCCCCATTCACAAGCTGGTGCTAACAGCCCATATCACCAGTTTACCTGCGATAGCAGCCGCGAAAAACATCGCCACAGATGACCCCGGCAACTAACGCTAATGAGATGCAGAGTAGGCGTTCCCGTGCAAAAAGCCGCGACAACACCACTTCGCAACATTCTCAACGACCAGCCAGATCGGTGATAAGATCACAAAACAGGCGCTAAGTCGTGTTAGCAGCAGGAAACTAACACCTGCTCTGACCTGGCGTAAAGTCGGACGACAACCGGCACCAGACAAGGGAGCACAGCCCAGAGCCACACATGAAGAACAACAGATGCCATGGAACAACTGAACATGCAGCCTGGAGCCCCAATAGGGCAACAACACCCACCGCCACCACCTCCAGGACCTCCCCACCCCCGGACAAAGAGATATCACATCAACTGTACAAAATCCAGAACAAAACAATTCGCCTGATTTCGCACCATCACAACACCTAACATACATGTGTGGACAGAAAAAGGAGAATCATACATTCATCTTAGAATATCCAAATAATTTGTTTATTACAGAATAAACCCAAAACAACAATTCTGAAGAGCCATGGCGGGTCTTCTCAGGACATTCTGTAAGTCACAGCCTGCAAGACAAAAACCTAGATAAGAAGGTGTGTCATGCGCTCATCAAAGTACAGAGAGAGAGAGCGAAAGAGAGAGAGAGGGATAAAGAGAGAAAGAGAGGGAGAGAGAGAGGGACACAGAGAGGGAGAGATAGAGGGAGAGAGGTGAGAGAGAAAGAGAGGGAGAGAGAGAGGGACAAAGAGAGGGAGAGAGAGAGGGAGAGAGAAAAAGAGGGAGAAAGGGAGAGAAGGAGGGAGAAAGAGAGGGAGAGAGAGAGGGACAAAGAGAGGGAGTGAGAGAGGGAGAGAGAAAGAGAGGGAGAGACAGAGGGAGAGAGAGAGAGGGAGAGCAGGAGAGAGAAAGAGAAGGAGAGAGAGAGAGAGGGAGAGTGAGAAAGAGAGGGAGAGAGAGAGGGAGAGAGAAAGAGAGAGAGAGAGAGAGTGCAGACACTGCTGACCCCGGCCCCACTGCTCACCTGCTGCCACTGGTGTGTCTCCAACCACGTGCCGGTACACACTGCAGTACCCCAGGTCCCTCATCTGAAACAGTTTCCAGAGACATGAATGGCAGAGTCCATACAGTAGCACACACCATCATCGCTTGCCTGCCCCTGTGCACACAGGCTGATATATCCCAGCCCCTTCCGCCGCCCAGCGTTGATTACCCACCCCTGCGCAACCAGGCTCACTGCTCACCTTCCACCACCGGCGTGTCTCCAAGAGGGCGCATCACGTGCCGGTGGGAGCTCCAAGCATGGGGCCCGCGACTATGGCACCCTCCACATCATGCAGCCCCGCTCCGTGGGCTATCAGGTCACACACTTGATTCTGGGTCTTGATTTCGCTATGGCAGAGAACATATCAGTGCACACGGCATCATTGCAGGCTGCACACCCGCTCAGCTCTAGAGGTGCCACTAACTCTGTGAACGGCGAGGCGACGCCACTTGTCGGTAGGCCCGCACTGCCCGCTGGCTCAGGCATACAGTGCGGTCCAGCAGGGTTCACACTAATCCTGCCAGTCCGGAACGCAAGGAGTGCGCATCATCGCAGGCTGCACACACCACTCAGCACTTAAGGTGCCCCTACTTCCGTGCACCAAAAGACACCATCCCGTGGCGGTGTGCCTGTGCCTGCCGCAGTGTATCCTGTGGCACCAAACCTGTGCACTGCAAACCATGGACCCTTTATGATTGACTTTCGTGGTGCGGACGCCATCATGTCACCCCCGGCACTGTGCAATGTGCTGTGGCAGAGCCCTAGGCCCTCATGCATAAATGAGAAACACACAGAGACACCCAGTTACAGAGTGGAAATGGCGTCCAGCACGTGCACCCGGTCCTTTATATTGGCAGGGTCACATGTCCTGTGACGGCTGTGCTGGATGGGTGTGGTTGTGGCATGCTGACAACTAGACCTGTGAGCAGCAGATTCCTACAGGCAAGACCTAGGACATGTAGCGTTGTCGCCCCCCCCCTGTTAGCGTAAGCCGATTGGGCTGGCCTGACGTATGCCAGTCCAGCGTAAGGGTGTGAACAATTACCCCAAGGCGCTGGGCGCAGTTTCGTCCTGGCCTGGACAAGGAAGTAACTAATGCGTGTGTCCCCATTGTAGTGTTGCCGCCACCCGTGCCGCAATCGTGACCCAAGTCCCACAACATGAGCAACATCCTTACTTCCACACTTGAAAGATCATAGGCATGACACATCGGTGTGACCACAAATGTTTATTGCACAATCAGTGGAGTTTTGAAGCCGGAGCAATACAGGGCCATGCAAACCCCACTTCACATTGTTGGCCCGTGTAGGGCCAGCCAGAGTCCTTCAGGGAATGACAGGTGCATCAGAAGAGGAGGAGTTCAGTCCGCAGTCTGATAGCTGTGTCATTGGTGACCAAACAGAATATGGCAGTCCATGTCGAGATCCAAGGTGAGTGTCGCAGAGCGCATCGGGGGACAGTGGAAGGGGATGATGTAGAGGGCAGAACCAAGCAGAAACAGACCATAGGGTGGAGATGAATGCTACCCCTTCCTTCTCGCCACCAAGGCAGATTCATCCGCAACTTCGTCCCCTGCTGTTTCATGTGCCTCACATGTGGGTGGTGGTGTTCTGTCTCCAGCACTCTGTGGCATTGACACATCAGGGGCCAGAGATGTGGATGGAGTGGTAGCAGCTGCATGCATCAGCACCAGGCCTTGTGGCAGCAATGCCATGAGGAGGGTCTTTGTGGCATTGAGGGACCCAGCTACCTCTCGCTGGTGTGCAGCCGTGGCAGCAGCTCTTTCAGCCCGCGTCCGCTCCATGTTTTCCATGAGCCTCCGCATGCGTCCCAACTCACGGGCGAGCTCGCTGGAGCCACTCTGACTAGATAGTCGTTCTTGTCTCAGATTCAGGACTCTGGTGATGTCAGCCATGGTTCGTTGGAGGGCATGGAGCGAACTGTTGGTGTGCGTTAGGGACTGTGAGTGGTCCCTGATGGGACTTAGACACCCACGTAGGGTGTCTAGTTTGGCTGCCATGCGGTCGAACCCCACCTGCACCTGTTCAGCCAGCTTCTTCTGGCACCCCAACACACGGCGTTGGAAGGCCATGGGTTTGTTTTTGGGGCTCCTGGGAGGCAGCCGTGGTGGTGGGTGCTGCTTGCTTGTGTGTTCTGTGCCGGGGGTGGGTTCTCCTCATAGCAGCTGGGCTGCCCTGCTCCTGGAAGTGGGCTGCAGAGGCTCTCCACGAGCTGTTGGAGGGTGTCGGAGTCAAAGGTGTGGTGGTCCTCTTCGTCATCAGAGAAGAGAGGTTCGGACTGCTCTGCAGGAGGTGTTGGATTTCCCCCTGCAATGTGAAGACAAGATGCAGTTTAACATTGTGTTCACATGTATGGTGACACATTTGTGTCCTCTGTTCAGTTGTGGACATTTTGCGGATTGTACCACATCGATATTATTGTTGATGGGCACTGTATGTAATGTGTGTTTGCCGCATTTTGGGGGAGTCACCCCTGCAGCTCTGATTTGGCTGCCCCTTGGCCCTTACATGAGGTGTGCCTCTGGCTTCTGTGCTTCTGCAGTGCTGGAATGTTGCATGATTGGGTGCATTGGCCTCTTGGGATTTGTGGGTCTGGGGCATGGTTTGTCAGCAGGTGTGCTATGCTTATTTGTGCATGTGTGCCATTGTGCCCATCTCCCCCGTCCCCCCAGTCCCTGGTCATTACTCACCCTGTTACTGTTGTGTCCGGTCATGTTGAGCAGTGTCCGGTCCCCCAACTCCTGCCACCTTCTCCGCACTGATGACTGTGGACACTATTTCCTCCATCTCGTCCAGCTCCTCCTGTGGCGCTGGACTGCCACCTCCAGTCTGCATTGCTGCCTTCCGGTTGTTTGCAGGTTTTTGCTTGGTTTAGCGCTTGACATCATTCCAGCACCTTTTGACCTCTTCCATTGTCCTCTTCAGCACTCAGACTGCATTCACCTTGTCCACGATGGTCTGCCATATTCCATTTTTTGTTGCCAGTGACACAGTGGAGGTGACGAACAGTAGTTGATGCTGTTCTATCACCTCCGTTATCAGGATCCTGTTTTCCTGCGGACTGAACCACTTCTTCCTACTCTTCTTGTCCTTGCCCTTCCCTGACCCGAGGTCCTCTGCACTTGCTCCGGCTACCTCCAATGTGTTTCGCTGTTGTTTGTGTTTTTTTTTTACTTTTATGGTGCATTTTCCAGCATGACGCGTGGGATTTGCAGGTCTGTGGCTGGTTTTCGCAGATTTTTGTATCACGATTGGCGTCATCGCCACTATTTTCGCATTTGTGTTTCACGTCTTTGCGGCATAGCTTTGATTTTAGCGCGTTCATTTGACATGTTGTCGTGAGTCTATCGCATGGTATCACCGTGTTGAGAATACCACGTTAACACTGAGTTATTTTCCCGTGCTAGACTGCGATGTGAAGAGTTGCGTTAAGCTAAATTAGCGGTGAATATCACATGTTCTTGAGAATATCCCCCTAAGTCTTTACTAATTAAAATGTGACCTATAGTCGAAGATGAAAAGGGGCCCACATATGTTGGGATCAAGGGGGAAATAACCACATCCATGTATTGTGCAAATTTAAGATCCTTAGCCGTAATTATTCTATTTAATGAATCCCCATATGGTCTGTGTTTAAAAGGGTTCACAGACTGATCCCTTTCATCACAAATGCCACATGATTCCGAGACCCTGGGGTCACATATTCCTATATTAAAATCCCCCACCCAAATTATTTGCAGATCCTTTCTATGCTTTTTCTGGCCATCAGTTATGGCATCCTCTGGCTCATCTACAATAATTAGAAGAATAAGCGTCTTAGGGAAAGACGACCTCACAATAGCACTCTGTAGCGGAGGAGCCGCTTTAATAAAGTGATGCAAACGATTTTTCGTGAATTTGTACTTTTTAATTCATATTGAGTTCATATGATTATTCACATGGTCTTTATCAATTCATGCTGACGTGATGGTGGTTTGAGACCACGAAATTATATTATATCCATCAGAGAACGTTAAGCCAATTATTTACAGATATCCCCGATGCATTTCGGGACATGCCCTTCGTCAGGGGGAATTCTACAAAAAAAAATAGATAGAAGAGGAAGTAAGCCAGAGATCCAGGACGTATACTGAATACAAGGAATCAACGGAACTAAATTAACGATTTTATAAACAGGGTAAGAGCGGTGAATTAGTAAAGGCACAGAAATCGATGATCAGTGCAGAAAAGCGGGAATGGGGTGGGAGGGTGTGGTAATGCGTAAAGCAAGGTAAAGACAACACCGAAAAAAGGCAAATGTCGGTTTTCACGACGTGGGTGAAAATTTAACGGAAAATGATACATGCGAACATAATTCGAGTGGCGTGAAAGTCGGTCGTAGAAACCACAAATGTATTTGACAAGTGCGACAGAAGATAACCCCCAGATTATTAGCGAACAAATAAATACCTGATTGGCCACGAACGTGTGAGCGGTAAAGAAATCCAGTAGGAGTGAGTAAAACTAAGCCACCTGAAATACGGAGTTAAATATGTGTAACCCGGAAGTAATAAGCCCGAAATAGGAAATGGTGAACCCAAACAAACGCGCAAGATGGTCACGTGATTAATGAAGATAGAGGACAAACTGACATAAATAGAAAAGA